>NC_067481.1:62846371-63555121 GCF_947179515.1 Apodemus sylvaticus | reverse complement strand
GGGCAGGATAGGAACCTTTAAGGGACAGTGAGGATGCTGGTGTGGCTCATTAGAGAGGGCCAAGGGCGGGGGAAGTGACATGGTAAGCCTTCTTAGCCACCATGACCCTGGTCCTCAGCAGAGGGCTGGAAGGTACCTCATAGTTTCACAGAATCCTCCCGCTGTATCAACACTCTAGGGCAGAAGAATCCGGCTGCCTTAGGGGAAGAGGAGGGGATCCAAGGGGGCCCCTTTGGAGGGCTTGCTGGCAGTTGGAGTGTGCTCAATGAGAAAAAGAAGCCAAAGACAAACCTAACATTTTCTACGTGAAGGGATTGCCTGGGTATGAAAGAAATGCTCACAGGCAGGGCGAGAGGGAGGGCCACCGGGCAGGGGGTCGGAGGGCTCCAGGACAAAGCCCATTTGCTAGGACGGGAACAGTTAAGGGAAGAGCGAGAGTACAGCGAGGCAGGAGAGGCTCCGAAGCTAGATGGGATCATAGGGGTCCCTGGCAAGAATAAAGCATGCCAACACCTGTCCGTCCGTCTATCTGTCCGTCTGTCTTTTTTAGGCAGGGTCTCGGGGAGCCTAGCCTGGCCGACAACTTGAGAGAGCTGGGCTTGAATGCTCTGCTCTCTTTCTTTTCCGTTTTCTTTGTTTTACTAGACAGGGCTTCTCTGAGTTCCTGGCTGTCCTGGAATTCACTCTATAGACGAGGCTAACCTTGAACTCACAGAGATCTGTCTGTCTGTCTGCCTCCAGAGTGTGAGGATCAAAGTCTACCACCGCTGGGCTGGGTGATCTGCTTCTCAAAAGCAAACTGCACTTCCCGTATTTTAACTTTTAAACAAGCTGCAGTTTACATGTACAAACTTTCATGTGCCAAAGAATCAGCTTCTAAATGCTGCTTATACCAGGTGTTGTCACAAGGGGAATGACAGGCTCAGTGGAAAATCACATTCCACACTCTCTCCAGGAACCTTCAAGGGTTCCACCCTCAGTGTACAAGTTTCCTGCAAGTTCCAGGAGACCATGACTCACGTCATTTCCACAGGTAGACTCCTGAGATCCAAGTCATGCAACCACACAGGGGCCGGAGGAAGAGTGCAGCCCAGACCTCCCCTCTCCACATTCCTTTTCTTCTTCTGAGACAGGGTCTCACTGTAGTCCAAGCTGGCCCAGAACTCCGAGTGCTGCAGCTGTGGGCACGCTCACCACAGCCAGCCGGAGTGCCTTGCTTCATGGCACTGTGCCCTCTTCTTCCCACCTCACACCTAGAATGCCATCCCCCTTCCCAGCCAGGTCTACAAAGGCCATGCCCTTCGCCTGTGCTGAAACTCCCTCCTCAGATTCATTTATTCTGGGGCTGTGCCCATTTCTCTGGCCAAGGCCCAGCTGTAACCTCCACAGCCATCCCCAACAGCTGCAAGACATGGGACCCAGGTCTGGTTCTGTACTTGCTGGGATCAATTAAGTCACTGACTGCTCACTAAGCTCTGCTCTTGTTTTTGGAGTGAACAGAGCTGACACAGCACTCCTTGGCATTTTAGTAAGGGAGACACAAGTGACAGGAGTCTCAGGAGATGGGCACAGAGAACAGAGGAGGGGAAGGGAGCAGGGGTGGGAGTTGTCATTATAAAGAGGACATCTGGTTCTTGTGTAAAAGACCTGAAGGAATGAGGGACCAGGACACTTTGGTATGAGGAGTCCCAGTGGTAAGAGCAGAAGAAACAAAGTCCTTGGAAGCCCAGAACAGCAAGGAAGCCAGAGTGGCTGGCCCTAGTGAATCAGGCAGTGTAGGGAACCAGGTGGTGGGGATTCTAGGGCCACCCAAAGACCAGCTTAAGCTCCCAGCAGTCTCGGGGTGGGGGTTGAGCTCTTGCAAACTTGCTAACATTTTTACCTCTGCTTGTTCTCAATCCCCTTGGAGCCTACTCAGCCAATGGCAGTCCTGGAATATCACAGCAAGTCTTTGCCTAGGCCTTTGGTATCTGGTCGTCAGGACCAGTCACCACCTTGTCCCCGTAACCTCATCCAGGGTAGACACCCAGGAAATCTCTCTCAAAAACCTGCTTCTTCCAATCAGATGCCTGCTGAGACTGGAGGTGGACCAGTGGCATATGGCAGCCCCAAGACCTGGCCCCTGTGCCTTTGGTGGGATCCCCAGAGAACAGCCAAGGCCCCAGCAGGTATTTTAGGCTTAGGCCTGAATAGGTCCATGGGCTTGCTTTGAGATAATGCCAGCAGGCTCCAGCCACAAGCCAGCTGCAGCCGCTCCCTACGGCTAAGAGTTTGATAGCTGCTTGCTGATCTTCCCACTTGCCAATCTCTAGCCAGGGCCTCACAGCTGGACGCCACCTTCTTATTCCAGGGTTTCCCGCAGAGGCTTCTTCCCCTGACCGTCCCCCATCATGGGACAGAATGCACACGTGGCACTGCCAGCTATAATGACCCCAACCCCCGTGCCATGGGTGATTAGTCACTGCCACCTGGATTAGTGGCAGTCTAGGCTAGGCTCTGAGTGCCCCAGACCTAGACAAGCATATTGGGGACAGTGCTGGACATCCAGGAACTGGAGGGACCAGCTGGGCTCAGTTCCAGTTCTGTCTTCCTACCTGGGGGTAGAGACTTCTGGGAGAGATTGCTGAGAGCTTTCTTGTGACAAGTAGCAGTCCCAGAGCCTGGAGATTTGGCTCAGCAGTTAGGAGGGCTTTCTGCTTTCACAGAAGACCCCACTTCAGTTCCCAGCACCCATGTCTGACAGCTCACACCTGCTTGTAACTCCAGCTGCCAGACCCGCTGCCCTCATTTGACATCTACAGGCACTGGAATGCATGTTGTCTGTACACACACACAAATAAAATAACAAATCTTTAAACACATACACACAAACCCCGAGTGGCTGACCCTGGCTGAGAGTAAGAGAAGGCCATGGAGGGCTACAGGCGTGTGCCTTATCTAACGTCGTCCAACCTTCAGATGACAACAACCCTTGGAAGGCAGCCCGAGGTTCCATTCTGGACTAGTTGTCCATCGGCCTCGTGCCTTGTTTCCCACCCATGAAACAGTGGCTACGCGCCCAGCATTTTCAGAACGTCAATCTGGGGTCATGCACACTTGAGTTCCAGGTTCCTCCAATCAAAAAGCTCCCTCCATGTTTCCTGTCACACCTGCTCAGGACTTGACATTTCTTCCCACCCCTGCTCACTGCTCGGACCTGTGCAATACCCAGCTCCCCCCTCCCCACGCCCCCCATGACCACAGTGCATTCGCCATCAGCGCAGCCTTAGGGTTCCTGGTCCACGGCATCTGCCCTCTTTCTGAGGCATTTTCAGGAACCCACAGCACTCACATTTCCAGGTCCCACATTGTTTGTGCCCCTGATCTCATAGCCTTATCCACCTGTCAGCTCCTCTCTGCCCGCACCACTCCGGGCCGCTCTAAAACACGCAGTGGGTACTGCAGGGCCTTTGCTCTCAAAGGCTTCCTGCACACGGTGCCCTTCTCCACAGCTACAGCTGTTTCTTTTCTCTTTCAGGTCTCTACTTAAATACCACCTCCTCTCCTCGAACTAACCAAACAGCCGCCCTGCCCCATACACCCTTCCTTCTGCCGGTCTTCACTTCTCCCAAGGCCTTTGTTTTATGAGATGTTACGCAATTCATTTGAGACCCATCTCCCTCTTTAGACTGTCAGCCCCACGAGTCCTGGGCATTTTGAAGACTGAGGGTAAATAGTAGGTACTCAGTAAATTGTTGGCCCAGGCTGTGCAAGATGAGCGGAGGAGAGGTTGCCCGCCTCTAGCCACTCTGTCTTCCTATCTACAGGGCAGCAGGCTGCAGATTGGTTAAGTTCAAGGATATGGTCTGTTCATAGCCAGCTCTCAGAGTACTGTCTTTGGACTGTACTCTGAGACCCATTTGGAAGAGAAAGAAAAAAGTAGCCCAAAGGTTCTGCCTTTCCCTTTGTGGATCTGATGGGCCTCCACAGTCACCTGGAAAGGCAGAGCCTTCCTGGAACTAAGAAAACTTCAGAAAAGAGGATCTGAAAAACAACAACAAAAAAAACCAACCTCAGATAAGGCCTCTCAAGTGATCAGGGCCAAGTGTCACTGTCAGCTGAGCCACCATCAGCATGACAACAGGACTTGTTTCTCTGTGGAAAGAATATGGCTCGGGCAGCTGGGCCCAGATTTGAATATGACTCTGGTCTTGTTAAGGCTGGGCAGGTCACACTTCCTGCAGTCCCAGCCTCAGTTTACTCATCGGTAAGTGGGGCGGTATGTCACAACACAGGAAGTAACAGCTGTTAGCCACGGTGCTTAGGTGGCACAAATGGGAGACTAGGCCTCTTCTGCTTGTGACCAAGTGCAGGTCACAGAAGGTTGACTTAAAGTCAGGATAGGCTGCTTACACTAGACTGCTTACTGCTGACCACACACAAGTGCATCCCTTCAGTCAAAATAAGTGCAGTGGCTAAGTCAGATCTCGGATGTCCCCAAAGAGCCCAGCTGGGAGGAGTGGGCTACAAAGAGCTCAAGGTCCCATATTCCACAATCTTTTCCAGCCCCTAGAATCAATGGGAGGAGTGTCAGTCTGCTGGTACAAATGTTACAGAAGATAAGGCCTTGACCTTTCTATCTGGTTTGAAAAGTAGCCATTTATCTATGTTTATCAGCACTTGCTGTGCTCTAAACGTGTCATTCTGAACCTTTACTGCCACTGCATCTCATCCAAAGCGGTGTGCACTACAGCTATCCACACTGCAGATTCTGGGAGACCGAGGCACACATTGACGAGACAAGTTGGCCAAAGTCTCAGAACCACCTACCCGCCTCCTCCTCCAGGCCACACATTCTCTGGGTTATGCCCCAGGCCCGCGCAGGCTCCTCCGGGGCGGCAGGAAGCAACCGAATACCCGGGTGGTGGGGGTGGCAGGCCACTAGTGACCTGCTCTCTGGGACCCACTGTGGCAACCTTCCGTCTGCGATGCCGGAGGCCGGCTGCGCTGGCAGGTGCGGGCTGCCCGGGCGGGCGCGCTCCGGCGGTGCCAGTCGGGGTTCGGGAGCCCTCCAGCCCCGGGATCCGTCCGCCCGCAGGTCCCGCCCCGTCCCGCCCGCGCGCGCGCGCAAACAAAGGCAGCGCGGTACCGTTTAGGCGCACGGAGAACTGGCGACGTTGTCGGTCGTGCTCCACGCGGATGGGGCCGCCCTGTTCCAGCGCGCTCGGCGGGGTAGCGTGCGCCATCGCGCGCGCCGACACTAGGGACCGCGGGCCGCAGCGAACTGACTCTTCGGCGGCGCGGGCCGGAGAAGGGGGCGGGGCCGGAAATCAGCTGTGAGTCACGTGCGCTACGCGCACTGTCTGTTTGGATACATTGCTAGCGCCTCTTAAAGAGACCGCTCCGTGCGTTTCGCTCCCGGCTTCAACAATGATGTGCTGGTCCATTAAGGGCGCCGATTGTCCTCCGAAGGCCCTAGAGTGATCTTTAGGACCCACACTGACCCATATGAAAAACACGCCATGACCTCTGGGGGCAATTCTGATCTTCCTTGCCATCGAATATTAGGTATTGGCCTCACTGCAAGCCTGAGGCATAGATATGTCAGACCCCTTTTACCGATGCAAGGCGTCGACAGGCATACCTACTCTCTGCTGGAACCGTGCGGGCTGGCGCTCGGCAGCCCATCCACTCCGGGCAGCTGTAGCTGATATTAAGAGATTACCCCCAGGCATATTTGGGACTGGGTAAAAACCACCCTTCCTAAAGAAAGGCAGAAATGTGAGGTCCCTAGGGAGCTAGCTACCCAGGACAGTGTTTCTCTGGAAGCATAGTATTTGGAAAGCCTGCCTACCATGGATGTTCACAGACTCACTTTCTGTTAATTAAGGTGCAAATTTGATGTTCACATCTATGAGACCACCACACAGACATACAGAAAGTTTGAGTGTACCTCAATGGAATGCCTGAAGGCTGTAAGTTCAAACCTGTACAAAATGTGTGTGTGTGTGGGGGGGATGGGGATGGGGGGGTAAGGGACAGACCAACCAGGAAGCATTTTACAGCTAAATGGAGATCTCTGTGGGCTCCCTTCCAATTGATCCTTTCCTTTTGACATAGCTCCTTGACTTTTAGCACTATTGACTAAACAGCCTTTCCTAAGACCATCCTATTTCTTAAGAACTACACAATATTTACCTTTTCGTATCAAGTTTCTTCACGTCCACCTGTCATCAGCCATGTCACTGCTGCTATCACGTTCATCACTGTGTCAGAGATTACCCAGTGGGCATGTACTAGTTTTCCATCACGTGTTAATGGGTTGTAGTGTTGTTTTGGTTTGGAGCTGCTATGAGTAACACGCTGTGGATGTCCCCTGGTCAGCATTCCCCTGGGGAATATACTGCTGAGTTTTATAGCCGGTGTATAGTTGGTTTTGTGAAAAACTGCAAGATCCTTTTCCAAATGTACAACCTTACATTGTAGCAGTGGGCATTTTGTCATTAGTGGCAGTGACTGGCTGGCTCTTGAACCTTTTCCCAGGCTGCCAGGTCCCTTACATATCCATTTAATGAGCACTTTCCTCTGGAGTTTTTTGCCCACAAATCTTTCTTTTGACTTCTTCCAATTAGGGGTCAGACATACAACTGAGCGAATCTTTTCTTAACAAGTGTGTGTTGTATCACAGCATTTGTAAAACAAAAGGCTGAGAGGTGGGTCATTATATTCCAGTGACTGAAAGGGATCTAGGGCTGTTAGCTTGGTTGGCCGAGTCAGGGCTGGAGGCAATTGTGAACTAGGAAGATAAAACCTGTGAGTCTCAGGTGACTTCACTTCCAAAGAATGTAAGTGGAGATGGTCAAAATATGTCCCTGGACAGTATCTGAGCAGGCCACTCATCTGCAGGTCACCGGCCTTTGCATGACCGCCCAAGTACCCCTTCTTGGGGAAGTCCTCTTGTGCATTTATGCCTACAGACATGGCATCTGACCAGCCAGTCTGGGCCAGGGGAGAGTCTGCTCTGATAAGCCTCCAATAGGGCCTAGCACCTAAGACCATTGGAAAATGGACATTTACATTACAATTTATAACAGTAACAAAATTACAGTTATGAAGTAGCAATGAAGATAATTTTATGGGTAGAACATGAGGAACTGTATTAAGGGTGGATGCCTTAAGGTGGAGAACCAAGCACAACTGGCCAAGCACAATCCAGGCTGTCTTTTCTTTGACTCTTTCATCTCTGCTTATGTCTCTTTCTTTGCTGGGGTCTGTAAGCCCTACAGAAATCCCTTCTGGAAGCCAGGGATGGCGCTGGTCTGTAATCCTAGGACTTGGGAGGTGAAGGAGAAATGCTCAAGGCATTTCTCAGCTACATCCTCAGCTTGAGCTGTATGAAACCCTGCCCTCCCAAACCAAACACATAAAGAAGTCCTTTCTGGAAAACAAAAGAACAATGTGAGCAATGAAAACATTGCTGGAGTCACTGAGTGACTCAGTGCTGGCAGCGGCCCCGCCCCATGGCTGTGCCTGCTTGAGTCTCACAAGGACCAGAGGATGGACCAGCAAGTGGATCGGACTTATCTGGGTGCCCTCGAATCCCAAGTATGTGCTGAGCATCTTCTGTGGAGCAGGCACTGTTGTGGGGACACAAATGGGCAAAGCACCGGAAGCTCCCGGTGCCTGTGGTATCGCTCTACAGGAGTGCACCTGAAGGATGCAGAGGCCAGATGGAAGGAATGCTCCCAGATCCAGCTGCTTCTGGGATCACGTGTTCCTGGAGGCAATCTGGCTTCAGATAGGGTGGCCACAACAGGCTTCAGCTGAGACGGAGTCTTTTTTTAAGGAAGACTCGAAGGAAATAAAGGGGTGGGGTGAGCGAGTTGGGTGGTGGAGGGAGAGAGGAGCTAAAGCAAAGGTTACGTTGTTTAAGAGTGCTGGTGGGAAGCTGCTGACTGCCGCGGGGTCAGCAGGGCAAGGGCCTCTCACTCCGAGGGAGCCAGGGATCGAGGGAGGGAGCGAGGGAGCAGGGGCGGGGAAGAGTCCTCTGTGGGGTTTATGCATGACTTTAAGCACATGTGTAGATAGAATAGTAAAATATAGTCCAATGAATCTACAGGGTTGCTCCTTGTTCTCCTTTAACAAACCTTAACGGAGTGTTCATTTACAGTAAGAGCTCCTTTGAGCAGACGTTTCCACAACCACTGAACCACCGCTGTCACTCCTCCGTCTAAGACGTCCGGCCTGCTGCTTTTTTCAACCCCTCCCACACCGACCTGATCAGGTTTTGGTCCCAGCACTTTTGCCTTTGCCACAGAGTGTCACACACCAGGAACCTTGCAGCCCCGTGGCCTTTTGCTCCCCCTACCCCCATTCTGATGCCCCTGTGGTCGGCTGGTTCACTGGGCCACTCAGCACCCGGTCTCTTCACTGCTACATATGATCTGGGAAATGAAGCTAAGTACTCCTTTACCAACTGCACAGGGTCGGGCCAGAAGTGAACAGGGACTGGGGACCCTGCACTGTTCCCAAGGACAGTGGTAACATGGCTCTTGTTCCCGGTCCTAAGCTCTGCCCCCATGACTCGAAGCTCTCCATGGAGCCACCTGAACATGGTGGACACTCTGACCTGTGCTGTGCTACTGTAACCATCCTGGGAAGAAATGAAGAGAGTGTAAAGACATTGTTGTGTCTCTCCATCTGACAGACTGTTGAAACAATAGACTCTGAGGAAGTAGGAATTTCCCCAGGAATTTCCTGCTGGGAGAAGGAAAAGGCTCTAGCCACAAGGAACTTGTGGGCCTGAAAGAGGTTTCACCCAGGTAGCAAGCTGTCAGAACACTGCAGGATGAGACTGAAGCCCAGACAATGATGGGTCCACAGGAAGCAGGAAAGCAGGACCACACCTTCCTTGTCTGGCACTGCCTGGATGTGCTCATCCCTGGCCCTCAATTTAAACTTGGATCTCACTTCAAGACCTTGAAGACTTGAGGCTTTGCTGGAACTCTTTATCACTGTGCCATATTGAATAAGTCTTTTTTTTTTCTTTTCTTTTTTCTTTTCTGATGTCTACTTTTAATCTGGCTCTTTTAATTGTCTTATTGAGGATAAGTGGCCAGATCTGACTTGGGACACAGGTTGTAACTCCTCCCCCATCAGGTTTGATAATAATACCAGAGGATACAACCCCAGGGAGACTGACAGACCTGATCTTAGAAATGAAACAAGCTGGAGAGCCTGCCCACCTTGCACAAGTCACTTGGCTTGATGTGGGTATACTTACCCACTCTTATAAGGGAGCTGAAGTTCCCCGGAATGGTGCCCATGAGAGTTCAGTACCGGGTCTTGGATTAATTCCTGGGCCTGTTTGTCTCCACCGCCTATAGTTTGGTAATCTTCAGTTTCTCCTCGTTTGGGAAATAGAACCAATGAACAGAAACTTGTCTGGTATCCAGGTATCTCAATGTTGGAGACCAAGGTCCTGATCAAGACTGGCTTATCTGTCCCCGGGGCTGCTGTGTGGTCTTAGGCTGGTCACTTGCTGTCTCTGGGTCTCATTATCTCACCTCGCTCCTGCAGACCTGGCTTTCTGTGTTCTCCAGCTCTGGAGCTCCTACCCCGCCTCTCCTTCCAGGATGCACACCTTTGCTGGGCCTGAGAGAAGTGTGCAAGGGTGGGGGGGTAGGGGGTGGGGGGTTGGGGGTGGGCTCTCTTATAGGCAGCTCAGCATGTTTCCAGTGACCCTCCACTTCTCCTCGACTCTCATTCCATAACTGTGTTTTCTGATGAGAAGCATGGGGGGTGGGGGGTGGGGGATGCGGGATGCTCACTTTAAAAGCTTAGGAAAAAAGTAGGAAAATATTAAGAAGATAAAAAGCCCCACTTAAATCCATCCATCCACCTTGCAAGCCTGGTGTGGCACATGTCTTTAGATAGAAACCTAATCTTGCCACTCACCTTTCTGAGCTGCAACCCCCTGTTTGGACTAGGGACACAGTAAGAGCTGAGGCAAAGCGCCTGCCCACACAGAGACGTGGCACAAACATAGTAATTTTTTCATAAATGTCATCAACACATTTGCTGAGCTTTCTTTCTTTCTTTCTTTCTTTCTTTTTTTCTTTCTTTCTTTTTTTCTCTTTCCTCGAGACAGGGTTTCTCTGTGTAGCCCTGGCTATCCTGGAACTCACTCTGTAGACCAGGCTGGCCTCCAACTCAGAAATCCACCTGCCTCTGCCTCTGAAGTGCTGGGATTAAAGGTGTGCGCCACCACTGCCTGGCTTGAGATTTCAGTTTTGGTTATTTTGGCTTGGTTTTGGAGACAGGGTCTCTATAAAACCCAGGCTAGCCTTAAACACGCAACCCTTCCTCAGCCCCTGCATATTTGGACCATAGGCACAAACACTTTTTTTCCACTTAACAATATATTATGAATATTTAATTTTTTTAATATATAGGAAACCAGATTCATTCTTTAAAATATTTTTTTTGTTTTATTTCTTTTGTTTTGTTTTGTTTTTGTTTTTGTTTTTGTTTTCGAGACAGGGTTTTTCTGTATAGCCCTGGCTGTCCTGGAACTCACTCTGTAGACCAGGCTGGCCTCGAACTCAGAAATCCTCCTGCCTCTGCCTCCCAGAGTGCTGGGATTACAGGCGTGTGCCACCACCGCCCGGTTTTTTTGTTTTATTTCTTATTGTTGCTTTTTTTGAGATAGGGTTTTACTCTGTCTGGTTTGCCTCAAATACCTGCCCTATCCTCCTGAGTTCTGGGATTACAGGTCTCCACATCACCACACCCAGTTCAAAAATACTCTGCGCTATCATTTTAATGAGGTCATCATTATGGTTTATATCTGACGTATCTAAACTAGCCCCACTTGTTGGAAGTCAGTCACTAGTTTGACACTATTGTGGTTGGTGAACCTTTAAGAGGTAGGGCCTCTTAGAATGTAAGTCACTGGGCTGTACTCCTTTTTTGTTTTTTAAGATTTATTTATCTATCTATCTATCTATTTATTTATTTATTATATGTACGTACACTGTAGCTGTCTTCAGACACACTAGAAGAGGGCGTCAGATCTCGTTTCAGATGGTTGTGAGCCACCATGTGGTTGCTGGGATTTGAACTCAGGACCTCTGGAAGAGCAGTCAGTGCTCTTAACCACTGAGCCACTTCTCCAGCCCCATTTGGGCTATATTCTTGAAGAGGGCTGTGAAGCCCTGGCCCCTTCTTGTCTCCTTTTACTTTGTGGCCATGAGGCCAGTGACTTGTATCATCACGATATACTGCCACAGGCCCCAAAGGAGGGGGTCTCCAAGGCTGCGGCCCAAACTGAACCTCTTCTCTTTATATGTTTATTACCTCAGGCGTTGTGTAAGACAGGCAGAAAGCTGCCAACGGAGTTGCGAAGTCATATATATTTTTTACGGTTTATTATTTTTATTTTATGTGTATGGGTGTGTTGCCTGCACATATATGCCTATGTACCATGTTTATGCCTGATGTTTGTAGAAGGCAGAAGAATGCTTTGGGTCCCTGTTGGAACACTGTCCGAGAACAGAGCAGTGTGAAATTTCTGAGTGCTTGTGAGAAAATGCCAAGAAATCAAGAGTCTCACGACTGCAGTTTCTTCAAAAACAGCATTGTTCTTGGATTGTCCTTTTGTGGCTGCTGCATGCAGCTTGCCCTGTGACCGTTCTTCACTCACGTGACTTCTATTGACCCTCAGAGCACAAACTGTCTGATGCTCTGAATAAAGCTGACTATTGTGTGAGACTTTAGCCTGTCTCATTTACCGGTTCCATTCTCCCAGGTCCCACCATCTGGTGCTAGGAATCAGACCTGGATCCTCTGTAAGAACCACACGTGCTCTTAACTGCTGAGCCATCTTTCTCCAGCCCCCTCAAAATCTTGTCCTTTCATATCTGGGAGGCACTGGCACAGTGTTCCCTTGCAGACAGCATGCCCGCAAAGCCAGTCTGACTGAGGCAGCACCTCGCAGATGACTTGAGGCTTTGTCAAACTGACAGTCAAAGCTAACTATGATAGGCCACATATTGCATGAAATCTGTCACCTCCTTCTGTAGACTCATGATGACTTATCATACCTGGCATAGTGTGAATGCTACAGAAATAGCTACTATGTTGTCTCTCCAGGAAATGATATTAATGAAAAGACTCAGTACATGCTCAGCACAGATGTGACATCCTTGTGATTTGTGCATATGTGTGTGTGTGTGTGTTTGGGGGCTGGAACCCAGGGTTTTAAGGGCACTTACCAGGGTTCTCCTACTGAATTATATCTAATCAGTCCCTGAATGTCTCTGGCCCGTGGTTAGCTGGAAACACAGATGGGGGAATTCGTGTGCATAAAGGCTCACTGTAGGTTCAGAGCTGAGGAAAACCTGCCTCCCATTTTGTCTGTCATCTGCTGAGCTCTCTCTAGTCACATGCAATGGAACGTCTTAAAAAACCCATCCCTTATGAATTCTTCCAGAATTTTATGCCTGTAAATACAAGTTAGTACAAGTCTGTGTTTGTTCCATTATTATTATTATTATTATTATTATTTTGAGTCAGGGTCTTTCTGTGTATCCCTGGGGGTATAGTTCAGTTATAGAACCCTTGTATAACATATATGAGGCCCAAATCTCTAGTATTATATAAATAAACAAAACTTAAATACATTAAAAATTATAACTAGAATCTCTTTGTCTCAGCTATGGGTTCTAGATCACCTCCAAATTCTCAAATCTCTGAGTGACTATGTTGCTATTTTCCCCCCTCTCTTTCCCCAAAATCCTCTCAGGGGAAGGTACTAGAAACAGCCTTGAGTCAGCACTTCCCAAGCTCAGCTTCCAGTGTGTTACCTGATCAGCTCCACTTGCCTACCAGAGTCTGGGGCCAGGAGATGGAGGTCACGGCCTGAGAGCACAGCCGGCCTCCTTGGTGACAGTTGGGTGTGACTGCCATGAGGCTGAGTCCAGAATCCAATGCCTTGAACTATGGACAAGCATGGACACCAAGCAACTGGCCTGTCCCACATGTTCTGTGCTGAGAGCGTCATCAAACAAACATCAAAAGAGCCTAGGCTCCCTGGGTGTTGCTCAAATGAGGAGACATCGGGACGTTGGACAAGAAGAGACACACGGTCCTGTGGGGCTGCCAGCCTTGCCTGGGGTCTCGTCCCTGCAAGTGTGCACCATCCACAGGCGCTGGAAAGCAAGCTTTGGCATGGGCTATCTGTGCTTATGTAGTGGCAACGACAGTAGAACACGGCCCACGCATGCTGTGGTGGCTGAAGGAGGGGCAATGCCTGCTGGTGCCTCAAGCAGCAATGAGGCTGTTCATTTGCTACCCACGGGTGTCTTCTCTGGGGAGGTGTCTGATCGAATCCTTCATGCCTTTTCATTGGCTCAATGCTTTTTGACTCTCTGGTCGTAGGAGTTTTTCACATATTCTGATACAAGTCCCGCATCTGAAATGTTTTGCGAGAATCTTTTTCTCAGCTTGCTTTGAACATTAAACAAGGTCATTAGCACTTAGTAGTGGGTGCTAGAATCACTGTCAATATTGCCACAATTAGTTCATTGCCCTATTATGACACCGTGGCTAGGGACATGAGCCCTCAGCTCAGAACTGCCAATGGCATCTGCTAACCAATTCTTCTTGGTACCCTAAAACCTGTCACTCAGACCCCTCAAGCTAGACCTTTTTGAGGAAGCCAACAGCCTCTAGTAGAGCCTAGGGCCGTGGTTGTTTCTGATATTTATTTATCAAAACCTGTCAGCTGGTCCAGGCTGATTTGCTAGAGTTGTTCATGGAAGGGAAGGGAGGTTCTGGGATTTTGATCTCACCCTCCCTGCCCTGCCTGACACACAGAGCCATAGTCTTCCCCAACTCCCAGTCCATGCCCAGCCTGCCTTCGCTGGGAGCCTGTGGACAGGTCTTCTCATCAGAGTCCTACCTTGTCTCATTTCTGATTCCTATTTACTGCAAGAGACCACTGACACTCAAAGACGTGGCTATACAAATTCCTATGGAAGAGAGGTATGGGACCAAGAGCTGCTCCGGGAACTTGTACTAGTGGTGACATTCTCATTACCCTCCACTCCAGTCTAGCCACATGGGGACATACTGTGGGTAAAAACAACTGCTGAACATCTAGCAATCTCCACACAGCAGCCTCTTCCAGAATGGTCACACATCAGGGAAGTTCTTGTCCTTGTGTGATTCTTCTGTTTGACAAAACTAAAAGAGGATTAGAGGCCTAGAGCTTGACTGCTGGGTCAGATGGGACCTTCCATGTAAAGCCCACCGGTCCAGAGGCCTCAGGTCTGCTGTGGGTATATCTTTGCTAATCATCACAACAGTTCACAGAGTCCTGCTTTACCTATGTCCTCTTTCCCTCTCTCTTCAGGTTCATCCTGGGCCTCCATTTTTGCTCCCTTTATCCCTGAGAGTGCTACATACTGTCCTCTCCTCCCGGAAGCTGCCGTCAGCCTTATCTATCCAAATGTTGACCTCTGACCTCCAAGTATGTGTGCACATGCATACATGTGTGCATGTGCACACACAACTGTCATGGCTGAACTGCAGCTCTTTCCTGTTTCTAGTAGGCAGCCCCACCTGTCATAGCCCGTGGCAAACTCTCCTCTGGCTGGAGGAGAGATGAACAGGTGAAAGGGAGTGTTGGGCCATCCCACCGAAGGACTCCTGGCTAGCCCGGCTGCTCCCCAGCCTCTGTAGGACCCCTCCCTGTTATCACAGGGGCCCTTCTGCTGCTCTGGTACCAGCCCCTCCCTTGAGGTGTGGCTCTGCCCTGAGGGGTAGGCACATCAGTTGTTCATGAGACCTGCCAGTTCTTAGTTTTCAAATCCCTCAGTACAACTAATAAACTCAGGCTCAGAATAGCTCCCAGAACAACAAATCAACTCAGACTCAGGATGGTGTAAATCTCGAGGGCTAAGCAGGCACTGCTCTCAGGGTACCCAAGGCCTGACAAATGTACTCAGCTGACAAATGTCTCAACCCATCCAAGCCCTCGGTCGTTGAGGGTCTCCCACCAGCACCCTGTCTAGACAAGTTCTCTCAAACCCATATGCAGCCAAAGGCCAAGTGTGCAATTACGCTTCTTCCTCAACTCAAGAAAGGGTTCTTTCCACACCGGAAACACGACGTGGATGCACAGGGTGTTGTCTGAGACCTGGGTTCCAGGTGAGAGAGACCCAGGGCTGGGGCACTGGGCAAACAGATGGAGGTGTCAAGGCTTCCTCTTTGCACAGGGAATGGAAGAGGTTCGGAGAAACCCTAGCATTTGATACCACTTCTCCTTTACTATTTGCCTGGGTAGGGAGGTACTCACTCCCAAGAACAGATCTGTGACTTGGCCTGGGGTGTGGCTAGCTTACTCTCTGGCCTGATATCCTTGTGGGAGCTCACAGACCTCCAAGGCCTGGCCATAAAGGCCTGTAATTCAGGCCCAAGGCTAAACTCTCAGTTAAAGGTGTGTGTGTGTGTGTGTGTGTATGTGTGCGTGCGCGCGCGCGCACGTGTGTATAGCTGGGAACCCATAGGCCAGCTCCTTCTGCTTGCCTGGCCCAGATTCCTCTTGGAAGGATGCTGCCCTAGAGAAACTGGGTACAAGGGATAGGCTGTCTCCTAGCCTACCTTGGTGCCGGGATGCACCCAGTGCTATGCATGGGATGGCTACCTGTCTGGAAATATGACTAGGTGGGTACCCGTGGTCACTGTGGCTCAAGGTACAAAGGCCAAAGCAGTGATGGTCTCTTCACCCATATTGTTCTGCTGAGAAGCCTGTGGCTCTTTTTGTGAGCCCATAGTTCATGGGTGGGGTTTAAGAGAGACCCTAGATTCTAGTTTAGGTGTTTTTTTTTTTTTTTCATTTACTTTTTGGCCTCCCTTTCTTCCTCTGCTTTCTTCCTCTACATTTGCCCTCTGTCTTATGCACAATGGCCTTTTCATTTTCCCCTGAAGTACCTTTTTCATTTTTATTAAAGCATGGCAGGCACATGATGCTAGATGCCAGGTGGCTATAACAGCAACACAGTAGCCAGCAGCCACTGGCTCCCCAGCCTGCTCTCTGTAGAAATAGTCTGCACTAATCACTGCCAGGCCCGTTACATGGGAGATGAGGTAGGGAGCCAAACTGATCAAGTTCCTCTCCTGGAGCTCTGAACACCTCCCTTCCTTGCCTTCCTGTGTGTACACGGCTTCTCTCCTCTCTCCATCTTTTTCCATTTTAGACAGCATCCATTGGTTTCCTACCATGGAAACTAAATACTCAGCTCTGTTACAAAGGGGTCCATATATCTGACTTCCTGCAAGTTAGACAGACCAGTAGACAGACCACTTGATCTCCTAGGTACTGTAAGCACTGTTCAGACATTAAAATTGTTTCTTAATGTTTAATACACTCAAGGCTAAGTTTTTATATCAACTTCACACAACCCAGTGTCATCTGAGAGAGAACTTCAGTTAAGGAAGTGCCCCCAGAAAATCAGGCTGCAGGCAGTTAAGCGCATAGGGCATTTTTTTTTTTTTTTTTTTGAGTAATTGGTGGAGAAGGGCCAGCCCACTGTGGGTGGTACTATCCCGGCCTGGTAGTCCTGGGTTCTATGTGAAAGCAAGCTGCCAGTAAGCTGCGCTCATCCACGGTTTCTGCATCAGCTCCTGCCTCCAGGTTCCTGCCCCGATGTTCTTCAGTGATGAACGGTGATGTGGAAGTGTAAGTGAAATAAACGCTTTCGTCTCTAACTTGGCACTGGTCATGGTATTTTATCACAGCAATAGTAACCCTACCTAAGACAAGACTGTAAGTGGGTTTTTTTCCTTCCGCTGTTCACGTCTGTAAATGAACAAAGTAGCTGGAGTGGGCAATGAGGCTTCCTAAGTAGCAGCTGTTAGACTGAGCAGAGGGCAGTCGGTCTAACAGCCAACTAGACTACGCTATGCTAGCATACTTGTGCTTTCTGCTGAAGTACAAATTGAATCCCGGCGGCTCAGACTCCTGCTAGCCTGTCTTGCTGAGAGCCTTTTGACTCCGCAACTATTTTCACTTTGCCCAGAAGGGGCGCAATTTCCCCAGTGATCTCGCTGAGGGCCGGCTAAAGCTGCTGCTAAGGGAAAGACTAGGATTGGTCCAAACAAACGGCTCTGATTGGCTCAACTACTGACAGGCTGCTCAGGCTCTCAAGAGTCTTCTGTGCTACCTACCATTCCTGGTGTTACAATAGGGCCCAATAAAAGTTTCTCTCAGGTGTTCTCTCAACCTTTGCTTTCAGTAGTGTGGGCTGAGCTGGTGACACCTAAAGAAATAAGGGGAGACAGTAGCCAGTGGTGACTGTAGCAGAGACAGCAGGAGAAGAAAAGCAACTCTTGTTGCAGCAGAACCGCAGGGGCAGTGACAGCTGAGGAGGTGGCAAGCTAAGTTGTAAAGGCAACAAGGCAGCTATCACCAAAACCAAAAACAGTGGTAGTCCTGGTAATGGTTGCAGCAGCCCTATGAGAAGGCCTGCTGGGTGTTCTGGCTTGCCCCTTGCCAGGTGCCATCACTTCCCGGCAGTGGCTACGTTGTGGAAAGAGTCAGGCAACTTGGGAGTGGCTGAGAGGGAGCAGAAGCAACGATGCCTGTGGATGGAGGGGATGGAGGGTGCGGGGGCGGGAGAGAGCCCTGTCCAAGCACTAGTTCAGCTAAAGCATGAAGATCAAGAATTCAAGGCTAGCCTGGCCTACATCTTGGGAGCCTATCTCCCAACACACATACACATGCACACACATGAAACACACATGCACATGTGGCAGAGACAAATGATTGGCTCAAGGACTCTGCTGATTTGGGGCTTAGGTTGGAAGACAGCCCTGTGCAGATGGACCTGGAACTGCCCCCGTATAGTTGATGCAGAGGTCATGCACATCTGCCTCACTTTTTCATGGCTGTGTGACCGTGGCAAGTTGCTGGTCTCTGTTTGCAACACCCTCACCAAATCGTGGCAACAAGAGCATCCTTGTATTTCTGAATTCCAGACAGCAGGATACACACTCTGGGATAAGGCCCTGCCTGGTACTTTGAGCCATCCTCAATTATTTGGGTTAGAATCTGGCCTGCTCTCTCCCTGCCATGAGACCCAAGGAAAATGCTTGGGTCTTGGTTTCCTCATCTGCAAGACCTTCCAACTGTGTCAGCTTCACCGAGGTGTGAACTTGTGAGACCCGGAAGGAAACAGGTGACAGTAATCGCTTGCGTTCTGTGTCCCGTACAGGAAGGACCATGTTGGACACCTCTCAGCCTGGAACTCTTTCCTGCTGTGGTCAGAGAGCTCTACACAGTCCTGTAAGGACCTGGGTAGTCCAGATCCAAGGGTAAAGAGCTACCGTCTTTCTAGAAAGCCATGGAAGAAACTCAGAGAAAACTGTGTGGCTCAGAAGAGAACTGTGATACATTTTAATGAGAGCAGGGGCAGAAAAAAGCAGGTGAAGGCTCCGTGATCTGCCAGACTGGAAGTTTGAACAACAGTCCTGTCACTGCATTGGCCGTGTGTATGTGCAGGTCTCCGTCCTCTGCTGTCTTTTTTTTTCTTTCCTTTCCTTTTCTTCCTTCCTTCCTTTCTCCCCAGGCTCACTTCAAACTCTGGGAGCTCTGCCAGCCTCTGCCTCCCAAGTGCTGGGATTAAAGGTGTGCACCACCACTGCCTGGTCATCCTTTGCTTCCTATTCTGCTCTGTGTCCATGAGATCGCACGCCTTGTGGGGTGCACTCTCCAAGTGTTCAGTGAGTGCCTACTGTGCACCGTGGAGGCCAGGAGCCAAGTGTGGTGCTGCTCCCTACAGCTTGCC
Organism: Apodemus sylvaticus; assembly: GCF_947179515.1. Lineage (NCBI taxonomy): Eukaryota > Metazoa > Chordata > Mammalia > Rodentia > Muridae > Apodemus > Apodemus sylvaticus. The sequence goes on along the minus strand of NC_067481.1, from coordinate 63,536,291 downwards.
TCATAAGGAGTCTGCATGAAGGACCAACACACAGTAGGTAGGGCTAAGAAAATAGCTTGTGCTATTCTACAGGTAGTGTCACATCACATGTATGAATTATCATGAACTATTTCAAAATGGTGGCCATTTAATAAAAGCAGGTAAAAAACTATATCTGAGAGGTAAGTATCCTCTGTGCTTTTTTATCTGGCAGAGGAAGGAGGGTGGGAAAGTATCAGATAAAGGAAGGAAGGAGGGAAGGAAGGAGAGACATTCCTGGCTGAAGGAACAGCCTTTGAAAAGACAGGATCAAGAAGGAAAGCTTAGTTTTGAAGTGTCTAGATATGTCGACAGGGCCATAGGGTTGGAAATTCCCTGTTTGGGGTGCCAGGAAAGGTCTGGGCTGGGCTCAGCCCCATTTCAGAAAGCTTTCTGCAGTATTGCGGAGGTCCTGCAGCAACTAGGACAGAAATGAGCAAGCTGGATAGCAGGCAAAGCACAGAGGGTATCAGTTTATCCTGAGCCGGGCGCTCACAGAGCACAGCTTCACTAGGGCTGGTCATGAGAAGGCACGCGCCCCAGGTCAGCAAGCCTTAGAGGCTCTGCAGATGGCAGGGCACTGTACACATGGCCAGAGCTGTGCATGACCGCTGTGCCTGTCAACAGGCCCGTCCCTATGCAGCCATGATAAATGCACACAAAACACTGTGCATCTCATGGGAATTCATGTGTGCTTGGTGTGTATGGCTAGCGCATGAGGAGGAGACTCTAACAGCATCTGGAAGGGCTACATCTTTAGGGCTACATCTAAGAAAGCCTCTCATCTCTGACCATACCAGTGGTGACACAACTAGTTTGGGACTTTTGCTTCCAGTCTTGGAAATGCTTAACCATTCTCTTGCTTCTTTAAGTCTCTGCTTCTGTGGCACCTTTAGGGAGGCTTTTCCTGACTGCCCTCACTAAAATCATACTCCCACCTCGAGACACACTGTCTCTCTTCTACTTTTTCCCCTCAGCATTTGTCAACCTGAGACACTCTATCATTTAACTTAGGCCAAAGGTCCATTCCTTTCTGAGAGCAGAATATTGTATCTGTCTTGTTCATGGTTGATCCCTCAATGCTACATGCACAGTACCTGCTCAATGAGTGAGTTGCTCCCCCCACAGCAGCTTTGGACCATCTCCTTTCTTCAACTCACAGCCATATGCTAACACAGGCTGAACCCTTCCCATCTCAAGCCTCACTTTTCCCTAGAGGGGTCTGCTCTCCTGGGAGTCCGGGTAAGAGGCAGCCTGCTGGGATCTGAGTCTAATGCTCAGGCTAGTTTCTCATGGTCATGTACTCCCCAGCCTTAACTGTGCCACTTAGGGACAGGAGGGTAACAGATGCTGTTGCCAGAGCTAGCCAGAGAGAAAAAATCTGGTGGCCTTCCATCCTAGCCTGGCTTCCTGAGCAGATCTCTACTTCCTGCCTGGCCTTTCTGTTTCTTCTAAGGAGTTTCTTACCTCTCTTCCTGGCTACTAGTCCATGAAGGTCACCTTCTCTGACCCCACCCAGGTGAGGTAGGGCCTCTTCTTAGGACTCTTGTATCTATTTATAGCACCCCACTTGGAGTCTGTGATCCCTGGGCTGTTTGTCAAGTTCTCTGACTAACCCATTAAACTCCTCCTGTTTGAGGGCTTTGTCTGAGTCACCCTGGTGCCTGTGGGGCTGGCACGGGACTAGAGTCACTTTACCCACGTCTGTGGCATGCTTTTCCTACTTCCTCCGTTCATTCCTCGGATAGTTCTTTGGCACCTACTATGTGCATGGCCCTGGGCTAAGCCTTGGGATACAGCAGGGGATGAGACATTCAGGATTCCTAATGGGGAGGGGCACGTGGCACGGGAGGAGGCCTGCAGTAGAAATCAAATATGCAAGCAAGGCATTTGGTGCCTGAGCGTTGGCCAGAGAGCTAAGACCTACTTGAGCTCCGACTGTCTCCCTGACCTTGTGCTTCTTGCCCTCACTAGACCTGGCTTTCCAACCGACCCTAGAGATTCCTGGTTAGTGTGAGGACAGAGGCTCAGCGACCGACGGCCGAGATGGAACCCCAGTCAAGGCTAGCAAAAGGTATTTCAATGTTTGGAATGACACTTTGTTTAATCTGAGACTACCCCCAACTCCGGGAGTAGAGCTGCTATAATGTTACAACCAAACAGTTACTTTGTCACTAGGCAAAGGTTAGTCTCTGAATTCCCCCGCTCCCTAGGTGCTGGCGTGCCAGGTGCTCATAGAGGCTGGACTTAAACGCGTGTTCGCTCAGCAAGACGCAGTAAACTCTTTCCCAAAGTCGGTGAACACTCACCTGGCACGCGCCCGCCGTGGGATCGCTTTTTTCCTGCTGCCCTAGGAGGCAAGCCAGTGGTCGCCGCTCTCTTCAGGGGAGCACATGGACGCTCATCCTCGGTATGGCTCAGCCATTTAGGAGTCTAGTCTCACTCAGGGAGCACTTTTAACCCCACCGAGAGCACATCGGCCCAGCCCCGCCACCCTAGAGATCTTGGGATTTTCCAGATTGCGACCCGCACACGCTGCGCCATAGGGGGGCACAGGCTGGGGCACCCAGGACCACGCCAGCACAATCCCGCGAGTGGGTAGGGCTGTCATCTTGATGGCAAGAGGGCGGAGCCGAGCTGGACTAGGGGGAAAGCTGGGTTGAATTCCGGCTCTTGGAGGGTGGGGTTTATGCTGACAGTTCGGGCGGCATCTGATAGGCTGGGGCCTTTTCAGGCGGGCCAATCAGTACGATGGGCGGGGCCTGCGTGGCGCCGTCGGCAGGCGTCCGGCGCTGCCCAGTGTGGCTGTGGCGCCGCCCGCCTCGGACGCTTGGAACTGTCGCGTCTTTGTCGCCTGTCGCCCATCGTCTGCCGCCGCTGCCAGCCGACAGCAGCCATGAGCGCGCCCGACCCCGGTGTAGTCTGCTGTCCTCTAGATTAGTGCTCTCCGTCCGCAGCATGGAGTCGCCCGCCGCGAGTCCGCCGGCCAGCTTGCCTCAGACCAAAGGTAGGCTCTTTCGCCCTACCGCGCCGCCCGAGCCACATTCAATTTGAGCCCGCCCGTGACCCTGGACTCCCTTCCGGGCTGGGCACAGGCATCTGCACTCCAACCCAGGACTGGGTCCAGCCCAAGCCCGGAACCTCACGGGACTTCATTGGAATCCGGATCTTAGGCCGTGGGACTTCACCCAGGCAGGACCTTGTACTCATTCCGCTCCGAGTCTGGAAGCCTCACCGTGAGCTTCTCATTTAGGCTTCGGGGCTTCATCCTGGACTCAGCCGGGATCTCACTGATCCCTTCTAGAGGGTCTTTGGGCTGCACTAGCCCCCTCATGTCAGGTTCTTGGATTTTGTCTAGGCTGGAATTTACTCTCTTCTGGGCCCCTGGGCTGTGTTCCCAATGCCGGAAACCTGTCTACTTTTGAATTCAGAACTCCTCCTCTCTTCCAACTCCTATCCTTTGCCCCATGCCTTGCTGGCCTGCAAACTGGCCGCCTGCACTCCTCCTTGAGACTGAACCTGTAGAACTTACTGGTGTCTCCACTTCGCAGCTCAGCCCGTGCTACCTGCTACTTGTTGACTCAGTTGCAATCTTCTTACTCTTACTGAGTTTTAGGAGCTGACTGATTCTTTGCACCTAGTGTTTCTTGGGCGGCTGCTCTTAGACATGCTGTTTGGTCCTTGGGCTAGCAGCAGGCCAGGGGCTGACTGTACAAGGCTTGGACTTGTCTTCTCCAAGTAACTAACTGTCTTTCCTGGAAATTGCTGTGAGGTGGCAGTGGTGCTGCGTGGGCTGTAGCAGCAGCAGCAGCAGCAGCAGCAGCAGCAGTAGTGTTTGTCATGAGAAGTGAGGGGGACACGGTTTGGAGGTCAGGATGCTTTTTTTTTCCCCCAGGAAGAGAGAAGGATGTTTTGATATGTCAGAGACTCAGTATGTTGGGCTGCAGAAAAGATTTCCAAGCTGGACCCATAGATAGGAATGGGTTGATTTTCTGCATTCTGAACTGCTTTACCTGGCTAGTCTCTGGACATGTCTAGGCCTTATTAATGAAATGGATATTAGGGGTGTGATGTGAGATTGAATACCAGAGGTTTGAAGCAAGCATGTCTGAGATGATCAAGAACCCAGCATAGCACCCAGTGCAGAGTAGGTACCCAGGGGAAGATAGTTGCTGCACATCCCTGATTGTCTCCAGCTTTCCTGCTAGAAAGGCTCAGCCCTGTGGGGTCTGGTCCCAGTTTTGGGTTGCAGCTGCAGAGCACAGAGAGCAGGAATGGTGGGCACTCAAGAGGGTGCGTGTGCAGTGGTGGCCTTCTCTCCTTCTGACCTAGGAAACCTCGACCTCAGGAGTCCTGGTCCTGGGCAGGCTGTCCTGAGCAGGCGGGGGCCTTTTGGGTCCCCTGCAGCTGGCTTCCATAGCTGTGCAGGAGCCTAGTGGGCGGGGTGATTGCATCTTACATAAGTGGGAGGCCAGATCCCTGACCATTGCCCAACCTCTGTGAGTAACTAGGGAGGCACTTACTGGGGGAGGTGGCTGGGGAGGGACTTGCAGTGCAGACCTCGTGGAACTTGAGAACCAGGAAATTAGATGCTGCTCCACTCAGGAAGGGTTTGGAAGCAGTGTTTGTTTTGGAGGCATTTCAGCTCTTCCAGGCAAGAGATGCCTCATCAAAATAAAAGTTGCAGTTGCAGATCACAGGCAGAGAGATTGTGAGTGACATTGCAAAGCAGTGTATAGGGAGACTGTGGACTTTCATGTGCTTGGTGACTTGAGGCCTGGCACTGGACGTTCCGGGCCTCTCTTCTGAGAGGACCAGTGTGAATTTGCAGGTTGTAGGTTAGGTAGCATGATATTGGATGGATTGGGTGGAGGCTCTTTCCCAGGCCTAGGATCCTTGTAGCCTTTTAGGGGTCTGGAGATAGCTGTGGTAGGGGACTGACAATATCCATTCACCAAAAGAGTTTTTTTTTTTTTTTTTTTTTTTTTTTTTTTTTTTAACCACATGCTATACATTGCTTTGTTTACTACTCATTGCCCTCTTTGCCCATAAACAGAGGCTTGGGAACACTAACCATTCACAGAGGCTGCACAGCTATGGTGCAGAGCTCAACTACCGCAGGATTCTGTGATGATCTCCCCAGAGCTCCTTCCATCCCATTCCCATGTGAGGTGCTTAGGAGAGCAGTGGGACACTGGTGCCCTGGCCATCACCCCCGTGTTCACTGGAGCATGAGGTCTGCTGAAGCAGAGGACTACCTATTGTGCACACAGTCTAAACAGTGGATGCTTCCCCCCAGTGTGACCCTGCAGCAGATGCAAAGTAGAGACCTTGGCGAGGTGACAGGAACTCTTTCCCACCTTTGCAGGAAACTTAAATTAAAAATTACACTTATGCATATATATATGCATAAAAGTGTTATATATATATATGTTCGTGCCACATGCACGTGGTCAGTATACTTCATGGATATCAGTTCTTTCAGTTCAGCCATGGGGATCAACCTTCCATCATGCGGGTTTCAGGCATGGAACCTAGCTCATCAGGCTTAGAGTAAGTACTGTTACCTGCTGGGCCATCTTACTAGCCTGTTTGCAGAGGACTTTGAACAGAGCATGTAGTGGTAGCACTGACCCTTGGTGGGGACTGCAGCTTTATCTACGAACTTCCCACCGGACGCTTGGCAGCCTCGTTCTTTGTGCTCAAGCTTAGGAAGTTCTTCCCACATGCGTGAGGCATGTAGGTCCCTCAACTTTGGTGACTTCTCCTGTCTCCCTTGCTCATTAGTGGGTCGCTGGCTGCCATCTGAGGCCAAGGGCAGCTGGTAGTCAGGGTGGTCTGGGTTTGCATGTCTTATTTGTCCTTGTATATCTTGTCAGGGATGGCCTTTGGCACTCTGTTGGAGGTGTCATCAGTGGAGTTCATTGGTGGCTGGTGTCTCTGGCAGCCCAGTAAGGCTAAGGAGCACTGAATGTCTTGTCCTGGTCCTATCTGCTATGGTTATAGCTTTCCTCCTGTCCTGAGAGTTGGAAAGACTAGAGGGTGGCACCTTGGGGACTTCCCCAAGTCCTGGTGTGACGCACAGGAAACTCTCTATCAGCCAGTCTGTGGCTCAGGGCCTGAAGGCAGTAAAGTTCCCAGTCAGCCTGTGTGGGGAGAGGCAGCCAGGCTTCCGGTGGGTGAGTCAGCAGGCACTGGATGCTGCCTCACCACAGGCATGCCAGTCACTGCCTATAGCTTAAAGGGGCAATGCCAGGCAGGGGGTTACATACCTCCACCTGCAGGCTGCCCCTGGCCCAGGGCTGGGCACACAGTTGGTCTGCTCTGGACCTTTGGTTGATTCTGGGCAGATCCTCCTGTCCTGTCCAGGAACTTCCTCTGTTAGGTAAATGACTCTTGCTTCCTCTTGCTCACCACTTTAGATGGCAGCTGTTGTTGACTGCCCCTGGCCCAGGGAACAAGGCCAGGGGAAAGCCAGGAGCAGTGTGGCCTTGCAGGGTCAGCCAGCTTGAACTTTATGGGGTCAGATCCCTACGCTGCCCATTTTGCAATGTAACATTGAACAAATTGTAGCTAGTACACTCTTGATACTTTGTATAGGTTTCAGCCCAGTGAGTCTTTGGTGTCTTTCAGAGAAGCCAAAGTGCATCCCCTCCCCCCAGCAAAATATGTTCGGAGCCTTGGCTGTGTGGATGCAGATGGTCTTTATCCAGTGGATAAATTAAGGATATCCAAATATCCTTAATTGCAGCTATGCTATTATGGGCCTAGGATCCCATCCTGACCCTTACTTCCTCATCTGGGCAAATGGCATATCCTTTTTGACTCTCAGTCCTCTTCTGGGCCGTGGGAGGAAGCACCTCTCCCCTGAAGGGTGTTAGTAAAGATGGGAGATAGAGTTTCCCAAACAAATGGCATCTGTCATTATTTAATTGTTGGGATTCTGGCCGCTTCTCATCGGGAGGTGAATAAATGGCTTCTGCTGATGTACTCATAGGATTTGTGACACAAGGCTTCTTTGGTCAGAAAGCCAGAGTTTGTCAGGCTCTAGGACAACCTTCCTAATGCTGTGACCCTTTAATATAGTTCCTTGTGTTGTGGTGACCCCTACCATACAATTATTTTCATTGCTATTTCATAACTGCAGTTTTGCTACTGTTATGAATTGTAATGTAAATAACTGTTTTCCAATGCTCTTAGGCGACCCTTGTGAAAGGATTATTTGACCCTAAAGGGGTCCCTCAGGTTGAGAGCCCCGAGCTCTCAGCTCTCTTTTTCCTCTGCTTCCTAAGCTGTAAGCTCCCACTGCTGCCTGAGTTCCCTGAGGAAATCAAGAAGGGAAGCAGAGAAGGGAGGCAGTTGCTCCTTTCTGCAGATCTGCCCCTGGCACTCAACGGTGTTGACCGGTGGCATTGAGCATAGGCGAGGGAAGCTTGGGAGGCGTGGGGCTGGCCTCGGGGTAGAATCTCCAGGGCTAGTTTCTCAGGTGGTAGAATTTCATCCATGTCAGACCTGGTGCTAGCCTGGGGAGTGAGTGAGTGAGTGAGGGAGTGAGTGAGTGAGTGAGGGAGTGGGCAGCAGGACTCAGGTGTGAATTCTCTCACACCTCCCCTTGGTTGTTTTTCCTTGTTGGCCATAACTGTCAGGTCTGTGTGCTCAGCAGCCCCTGCAGATTTTTCTTCCCCCATTGCAGGTAAAGAGCAGAGACTGTGGCAGCTTGCCCTGTCTTACTGGGGCACGGAGATAACAAGCCTAGTGATACTTGGCCTTCGGAGGGTCAGCAGCTTCCTAGCCCTCCCTGTCCTTCCTTCTCCCTGCCTGCAGGGTTATGGTAGTGCTGAGGCTGAGCTGGAGGCCGGGGCTGCCCTGGCTGTGTCTCAGGATGCTCTGTCCAGCAGCACCCACGGCTTGTCCAGACTCTGGACATGACCCGCTCATGGGCCCTCCTGCAAGTGTGGGCCCATGGTGAAGCCTGCCCCTGCTTCCTCTTCCCTCCTGCTTCCTCCCTCCCCCTTTGCTCCCCATTCTTTCTTCTTTTTCTCCTCCTCCTCCTTTTCTCCCCTCCCCACCATCTTCTTTTCTTTTTGAGACTTAATCACAAATGTACCCTGCCCCTGGTTTTATGTGCTGTTGAGGATGAAACTCAGGGTCTCTGGGGATTCAAGTGAGGGCCTCGTGCATGCTAGGTAAGCATTCTACCATTGAGTGACAGCTGCAGTTTTAAAAGTTGTGCTTATTAGCAATCAGTTGGTGGAGGCAAGAGGAGCAGAAGTTCAATGCTGTAGCCTGCTGTGCTGGTGTAGACCTTTGACTTCAGCACTGAGTGGGAAGAAGCCATCATGGGACTCTGTCTCAAAATGAAAAATTCAATGTCATCCTCAGCTGTATAGTATACAATGAGGTCTTACGGGACACTGCCTTAAAATATACAGATAAATAAAATTGAACTTTGGTGTGTGCCCAGAGTGTGTTTATCCCTCTGTCCTACAGAGGCCCAGGCTGTTCACACTGTCGATGACAGGGTATCCCTGGGATGAAAAGAGGAAGAAGCTGGAGTCGGATGGCTAGGACCACCGTGCCCCTTCTCTCTTGGTTTTGGCTTCATTTGTATTGGGACCTCAGTGGAAGGGAAGTTCTGTATGCTGGTTGAGGTGCTGGTTTAGGACAGTTCAGAGTCTGTATGGGTGAGTGTTTTCCTGCCTGCCCCAACCTGTGTGTTGTCCAGCTGTGTGGCTATGTGGACGGCCTTGGCTTTGGTCACCTGCATCACCACAGATGACACCAAGTTCAGGAGTTTGTCTTGAGTCAGCAAGTGTGCAGTGACAGGTCAGGCTCCTTGGGGACAGGGCTGAAAAGGGCCCTGGATATTAGCAGCAGGGTTTGGGCATAGTAAACATGTAGATGGTGGTGTCGGGGATCCAAGGGTCAGTACTTTGGCCTGGCACATGCTAACACGCATGGGAGTAGGAATGCATGAACTATCGATTTTTAGCTGAAGGGAAAGGAGCTTGTTGACAGCCCTCAGGATGAAGGCTTGGTGAGGTCCTGCCAGAGGAGAATTCTTGCTTCTGTTGACCTGTGAGGCCAGTACTGGGTCCTGGAATTGGTTGGGGCTCCGCCCTTGGCAGCCACAGACTCTTGCCCTTTCCATCTGTGCTTGGCCATGCCCAGAGGACCTGGCTCAGTCCCTTCATGGTTACCCCAGCCCATATCAAGTGCTCACCTGACAGAGGCACTTGAGCTGGCACAGGTATCTACCCAGGGGAAGTTGCTCACTCGAAAAGCTTACCCTTCTTTTTGGTGCTCAGTGTATCCCGCCCAGTTGTGGTTGGCCTAGCATGTTCTCTGAAAGACTGCTGTGTGCAGATGACCAGCTGAGCGGGAGGATGGGACACCTTGCTTTCTGACACATAAGTGGCAGTATTAGCTCCCAATTTGGTTGCCCAGGCCCGAGAGCCGTACGAAGCTCGGGTGGAGGGGCAGGGATTGTAAACAAGGCACGGGTGTCATTTTAGTCATTGGAAACCATGGGATGGGACTTACTGTCTTGTGGTGACTGCTCCCTGTGGCCTGCTCAGGAAATTCCTGCTGATGGTTAGATGCTAGAGCAAGCGAGCCTGGTCAGGGTCATAGCCATACCTCACCAGATGCCCACAACACCCTTTGTCAAGCCATCTCTCCTCTTTGACCGACTTGTGCAATGGATCAGTGAAAACCTTTCCCTCACGGAGCTGTGAGGTGGAGGTGGCCTCAGTTACACCCCTGATCCTCCGTTGGGCACTGCCGGGTTCTGGGAGGTCTGCCTTTCCTCTACACATCACGCTGGGGCCCTGGGGCCAGAGAGGTGTAATCATGTGTCTGAGTGCAGAACAAAGAAGGGGCTGAGTGAGGGTTGAGCCCAGCCACTTGGCTCCAGAGTGGCCTGTCTGGGAAAGTAACTGTGAGAAGCGACAGTAGAGGCCCGGAGGAGTCAGGGATAACAAGGGAACTAAGTTGCAGCATCAAGTACAGGGTCAGGTACCAGCCTGATGGCGCTGAAGGGCAGAGAGAATGGCAGTGCAAAGCAATACGGTGGGAAACCAGGTGGCTCACCCAGGGAGGTGTGGGGACAGTGGTGTAAGGGCGGGAGAGGGGGCCAGAATTTTACCCTATCTGTGGGTACCTCATCATCAGGGCTGGAACCTCAGGTTAGTGGTTGAATCCCTTTCAGCCTCAGTGTCCCCGCTTTCTGCCCGAGGGACTGCTGTGAAGTTAGAGTGAGCTATTTTGATGCCTAGTACTGGACTGGCCTGCACAAAGGACCCCACGATCCTGGCAGGCTTGTGGTTTGCTCATAGTGGCCAAGAGCCTCTGTTTGTTGTGGTGACAGTCACCACCTTGGGCCACACCTGGGTAGCCCCAGGCTGCCTGACCATCTGGGCCCAGCCCTGACATTGGCATTGGGTAGTGCCAGCGTGGCTGGTGGCTCCAGGCCTCTCTGGGCTGTCTCCATGGGGGCCGTGCCCATTCCCCCTGACAGCTGGCATAGCTGCCCCTGTAGCTCAGGTCACTCCTAACATAGGCTGGTGGCCCTGTTACAGTAGTTGGCTGTGTGTTTCCCAGCCTGGGACAGTAAGAGAACCTCACCACCATGTCCAACAGGCAGGTATGGGCATGACCTTGACAGATGGGGCAATTGAGGCCTGGCAAAAGGCATAGCTTCTAACATCTCCCAATCTGCTGCAATAGACACAGGAGAGCAGAAGGTGGAGGTGATGCAGGTGGGTAACAGTATGAGCCCTACTTAGGCAGGCTTGCCGGGACTGTGACTCTAGTTGTTCTAAGCAGAGTTGTGTATTTTATTATAGAATATTTTATATTTTGCTTACAGAGAATCTCATATCAGAAATGAAAACTCGATAGTGCAGGTCAAAGTACAGAGAAATAGCTTGCACGCATGCCAGTCTGGGTACGTGCAGAGTTTTTGAAGCTGTCTACCTTGGCCCCTAGCACATGTACCCAGAGGTTGTGCCTGCCAAAGACTTGGAGCCACAGGTGCATGAGACTCAGAGTACAGGGAGAACCCCCCACCAAAGGGGTCTGCAGTGAGCCCAGCTGCCTACCTTGGTCTTCTGGTCAGTACTTTTGAGAGTCACTCTGGGCTGGCCTGAATATACAGGCCTTACTGTCTGAGTCACGTCCCAAGCTCTATATTGTGCATAGCTATGGCTGGATCTGCCAGAAACTGGTTTAGATGTGACTTCAGGAGCTGAGGTCTCCAGGGCAGGTGGTGGTAGGTATAGAGGGCAGTTCCTGACTTAGGGCTAGGTGGCCAGAATGAACTGGGAGTAGTCTGTAGTATGTACTGGAAGCCTCTGGGAAGGGCAGGCATTTGGTTGCTGCTTTCCTGCTCTCTGTGACACTGAGGAGACTTGTCATATTTACCTCTCTCATCCCGTGTCTCTCTCATGTTTTCCCCCCTTGTGGGGGTCAGAGCCTCTGCTTCCTGGAGAAGCTGAGACAGAGTCGGTGCTTACTTGCCGGTGGTGGGTGCTGAGCCACGTGGGCCTAGAAGGAGGAGGGGGACATCTTAGGGCGGGTCATGCCAGTTGTTCACCAGGCCATGTCCTCTTTGCTCCAGTGGGTGTCTGTGCTCTGGTTTGACAGGTAGGTAAACTGAGGCTCCGAGTGTGGAAATCCAGTGAGCAGGGAATAGAACTCAGTCTCAGGTATTACCCCACAAAGCTTGACTCTTATGGAAGGACACAGTGTGGCAAGGGTTACTGTCATAAAGTCCCATGGCCACAGAGTGGGCAACTTTCACAGCAGGAATTGGAGAGGAGGAAGGCTCTGCCTGTGCTCACTTTCAGGGCTCTTTGGCTAAGAGGTGGCAAGTGGCAACCCTGTGTAGCTCATGCACCTTCCCTTTCTGTACCCATTTCCTCTATCATAAGGACACTGGTGGGGTTGCGAGAACGCTTACCTGGGATTCTTCTCTCAAAAGCACATGTGTGTGCACATGCACACCTGCAAACACACTCACCAGCCCTGTCACTGGACCAGGGCCAACCCTAATGATATCACTTTGATTTAATTAGCTTCAAAAAACCCATTCTCCAAATAAGGTCACATTCTTGGGTAGTGGGGGTCAAGACTTAAGCATATAAGTTTTGAAAGACACAGCTCAGCCCATAACAAGAGACGTAGGACACGAGCTTTTGTGTGGCTGGGAACACTGGTACTGGGCAGACGACATTCCATTCCTGCCAGTAAGAGGCCTGGAAACTCATGCATAGCTGAGCATTTGAGTGTGTGCGTGTCTGTGCTATAGGCACAGCTGTCTGGTGCTTCCCAGCTGCAAGGCAGCTCCCAGGCGGGTGGAGCTTGGCTTTGCTATTGTGGGAGGAGAAGGACTGAGAGGTCCCCAGCCTGAGAGGAACCATGGTCTGCCTACCTCAAAGCCCTGAGGCTCTCTGGGTACTGATCACATTGACTCTCAGACATGTATGTATGTGTGTATGTATGTTGTGTGGGTCAGGTAGTGAGGACCAGGGGTCTGAGTGACCTCTGTCCCTATTTTTGCCCAGCTCAGGACTAAATGTTGACCAGATCTCTGTCTTTCCTCCACTTCAGGAAAATCCAAAAGGAAAAAGGATTTACGGATATCCTGTGTGTCCAAGCCACCTGTGTCCAACCCCACGTGAGTCTGCCTTAAGTTTCTCACTCTGTTGAGACTTGGAGAGGCCCCCCTGGTGGAGGCCGGGGGGTGTGAGTAAGAAGCAGGCTTATGGATGTCAGAGGTGGGCAAGAGAGCAGTCTCTTCTCATCCTGTCCTGGGTGACTCCAGTGGGACTACTTGCCCCATGCCCTCCCAATCCTTGTCTTGGGGTCTCTGTCAGGGCTGCCTGGCAGCTGCACCATTACACTTTTACCTAGTGGATGCTCAGTAATCACTGAACTGAGGTGGCTGTGTAAGCGGCCCCGTGGCCAGCATATTTTACCCTCACACCCCCTACTGCTCCTTCCCTCAGAGAGGCTTATGGATCTGATTTCTCCACAGGCCCCCCCGGAACCTGGACTCCCGGACCTTCATCACTATCGGAGACAGAGTAGGTGGTGACTAGACACTGAGAGGCCTCCTACATTTTATCCCATAGGGCCATTGAGAGGTGGCTCTGGGTGGTAGACAGAGCTGGGCTTTGGGGAGGAGCTGATCTCTTATCTTGCTGGTGGCTGGCCCTGGGCTTCCTGCCCTTAGACCTCCTCTCTGGAAGAAGTACGTTCCAGCTGCCTTCTAGGGGTGTGGAGAGCTCAGAGCTGCCACACTGCCCACCTCGGAGTGTGGCTATGAATCCCACATGAAATCTGTCTCACCTGGCAACAACATGTGGGACATGCAGGCTCCTGGGCTCCCCAGACCCCAGGTCAGACCCTAGACTCCATGTTGTATATACCCCTGAGTGCCGTGGAAGACCACCTACCATTGAGAAGCCTGATTTGGGGATGTGCAGCAGGGCAGAGTGTGCCTGGAGCCTCTTCTTGGAAGATCCTCCCTCTCCAAGCCCTGTTACTGCCTGGTGTTCTGTTAGTCCAGTTGTGTAATTCCCTGTCTCTCACTCAGGGGAGGGAACTCCCACAAAGGTTCAGTAGATGATTGACTAATCGCTCCCTTTGCTGAGATGTGTGTGGAAGACTTCTTCCAACATCTCTGAGTTTTTGGTTTTGCATCCATTTTATAGGGATCAGTGGCAGGGTCAGATTGGCTAAGTTCTTTCACACAGCCTGGCGTCTAGCAGCTTTGATCTCAGATCTGACTAGCTGTTCCTCTGCTTTTTTCTGGGTGAGGGACAAGAGCCAGTCTCTGGCTTGATGATCACCAATCACCTCTCCTTTTTGCCTCTTAAGAACTTCGAAGTGGAGGCTGATGACTTGGTGACCATCTCCGAGCTGGGCCGTGGAGCCTATGGGGTGGTGGAGAAGGTGCGGCATGCTCAGAGTGGCACCATCATGGCTGTCAAGGTAAGCAGGGCTTCACCCTTCCTGGAGTAGCACCAGAGGGAGCAGTGGCTGAGCTTCAGGGTGGCCGCCTACCTGCGGCTCTGGCCCTTACTGTCATCACCAGCATTGAGGCAGAACATAGACAAGGCTTGGCCATGGATTCTCCAATGTTCCTGGCCCTCATGGATTGGGTAAGGGGAAGCAGCCCTGACACGGCCCTGACATGTGGCTCTCTACAGCGCATCCGGGCCACTGTGAACTCACAGGAGCAGAAACGTCTGCTTATGGACCTGGACATCAACATGCGCACAGTCGACTGCTTCTACACTGTCACCTTCTATGGTGCCCTCTTCAGAGAGGTACGCTTTGTCTCTGCCCACCTCTTGCCAATCACAACTGCCATTCCACTCTAATTGTGTGGAGTTCCTGGGACCTTGGGTGTATGGGAGCTATACCCAAGATATAGGGAGTGCCCCGCCGCCTGAGGCAGTTCAGCTGGGATCTTGAGTGGCAGGCTTTCTTGTTCCTGGCCAACTCTGTGCCTCAGATTCCTTGTGTGAAGATGAAGCAGGTGTCTGAGCAGGTCTCTTCAGGTTGTAGTCACGGACCTGGAGCTCCATGGGAGCCGAGATTTGGATTTGGGACCATTTGCTTTCTGCTAGCTCTATAGTGGGGATGCAGGGCGAGCCCCCACTGTAGAGGGGTGAGGGTCTGGGCTAGATTCTCCATGTATGTTAGGGTAGAGGAATGGAGGGTAAAGTGAGGTATAAGGTCTAGGATCAAGAGCATAGAGCTGCCATTTGGGCTGTCTGGAAGCATATAGTATTGGAAACAGCATGAGGTGAGCACCAGAGTCAGGATGGAACAGGGACTTCTCATGGTGACCTGCCACCTTAGAGCTCTTGAGTGCTCTGTGATGTGTCTCTGCCCTGGCTTTCCTTTGGGTCCCTCTCAGGTTCCAGCAGTGGCTCAGACCCCACACTGTGCATGTCACGTGGTGGGCGAAGCACCTTGTGTGTGTGTCAGCCAAGTCATCCCAAGGCGATGCAGGTTTGCGGGGGAGAAGAGAGGTCATTTGCCAGTGAAGACATTTGGTTCTTGCCCCTTTATGTCCTGACTTGGAAGTCTCAGGACACACTAGGTTCCTGCTTCCCTAGGAACACTGCTGCAGTAGCACACAGATGGGGGACATTAGGACTAGGGGGCATGAACTGTGTGGTGAGGCTCCAGAGAGGCAGATGGTGGTAGTGAGGGGTGAGGTTCATCATGTCCCTTCCCAGGTGGAGAAGGTGGAGGCTGGACCTGGTGCCCAAGGCTAGGCCATTAAGATGAGGGCTGGGGAAGGCACTGGGAGCCTGTAGACTGTCCAGGCCTGGGCAGCACTGGAGGGCCAGCTAAGCACTGGGTGTTCTCACAGGGGGATGTGTGGATCTGCATGGAGCTCATGGACACTTCCCTGGATAAATTCTACCGGAAGGTGCTGGAGAAGAACATGAAAATCCCGGAAGACATTCTGGGGGAGATTGCTGTGTCTGTGAGTGGCCTGCTTGCTCTACCCAGTACGCACAGAACCTGCTATGTGACTGAGTCTTGGCAGAGCAACTGTCCCCTCTAAGGCTTAGTACTTCTGAAGCCTGAGAGCAGTACCTTACTGAAGAGGCCTCTGGGATGGGGCGCCTCAGGTTGGGCTGCTCCCTGCTTCCAAGCCCGTGAGCGAGGCCCCCACGTTCCCACTCACTTTGAAGACAGGATCTCAGTATTTCCCACTGCCTTGTACTCAGATGCCCCATGACAGCTATTGGAGGTCCAGGCTGCTTTGAGAAGATGTTTGCTTTCTGAGCCTACTGTTTCTAGAGGAGGGCAGCAACTCTGGTTCGAGTATTGCTACAGCCAAGGGAAAGAGGGTGGGCAGTGCTCTTCTTTTTTTTTTTTTAAAGATTTATTTATTTAATATGTGTAAGTACACTGTAGCTGTCTTCAGACACTCCAGAAGAGGGCGTCAGATCTTGTTATGGATGGTTACGGATGGTGGTGAGCCAACATGTGGTTGCTGGGATTTGAACTCAGGACCTTCAGAAGAGCTGTCAGTGCTCTTAACTGCTGAGCCATCTCTCCAGCCCTCAAGGATGCCCTTTAATCCTGTTTGCATCCGGAAGTGTTTAAACCATCCCATGCCTCAGGCTCTTTTTGCCTGATGTCCAGAGGTGGCTCCTGGGGGAGTGGGAGAAACTTGGGGGCCTGGTAGGTCTTGGTGATAGCCCTTAGGAGGCACTGCTTGGGATTTGTGGAGTAGGAGGAAGGCAGGAAGCTGACATGTTTGTCTTAGGACAGCCAGGATGATGGGCAGATCTGGGGCTTGGGGAGGAGCTGGGATGTGTTTAGAGGAGATGGGGATCTTTGTTGTCACTTCTGTTACCTGGAATAACAGCAGTCCTGCCTCTCCCACCCCATCCAGATTGTGCGGGCCCTGGAGCACTTGCACAGCAAGCTGTCTGTGATCCACAGAGGTCAGTGTCCTCCATCAGCCACCGAGGCTCTGGGAGGGACAGACTGTGATATACCTGGTGGGGCACAGGTTGCTTTCTGCATTCGTGCCTTTGGCTCTGCTGTGCTCTGAATAGGAGGAACTAAGTGGATCCCTGCTTTTTCTGGGTTCCATGGCCTGCTTCTCAGTCATACATGCATTTTGTGTGCTGTGAAACACCTGGGTTGTGGCATGTCACACTAGGAATCTGACACACGCTCCCTTACCCCACACATAACCACCCTGAGCTCTTCTGGGGTTCTTTTGCCTCCATGACCACTGGTGTGGGTTTCCCCTCCGGGGTTGTACTTAGGAAATACCAGCTTCCTGTTAACTTGGTTGCACTGTACCTAGAAAGCGAAGGAGGCTACGTGGACTCTGATGACAAGCACCCGTCCCGTTTCGTCCTGGGGTCGTTGTGGTTGGCTCTTTGGCATGGAGCCTTCCCGTCTGCTTCTGGGCCTCTTTGTCTTTTTCACATCCATGCGGTCCTTTCCTTGGGGGTTCCTGCCTCCTGTGAGGCAGGGGGGTGGGTGGGGCTCCTCAATTGCACACAGACCTATCCACACACCTTCACTCCACCCTGTTGTTCACCCACTACCTTCTGCTTGCTGGATTTGTGTCCATAGTAGGTGGCGTGCTTGGGCAGCCTTCAGGTAGAGTCTCCAGAGCTCTGATGTTTCTCTTTGGTTGGGAAAGGCTGAAGTACATTTTGATTTGTCATCCAGCCGAGTGATGGGACCTGGTGCTGCAGATCTCACTGCCTCTGCTTCCTTGTCTAATCCTTGGGGCACTGGGTAGCCTGCCGCTGGCCCACAGGGCACTGGAGAAGACAGCATTCCATTTGGCAGGGACTGAGAAAGGTATGCTCTACTTGTAGATGTGAAGCCATCCAACGTCCTCATCAACAAGGAGGGGCATGTGAAGATGTGTGACTTTGGCATCAGTGGCTACCTGGTGGACTCTGTGGCAAAGACAATGGATGCTGGTTGCAAGCCTTACATGGCCGTAAGTCAGGGCATCTCCGCAAGGTGGAGGACAGGACAAGATTTTGCCTCTGTGCAGTGGACTGCATTTTTCCAGCTGTACCTCCAGTCTTAGGGACCCCACCACCATTTACCTATACTCCATGATCCCTATTTGGAAGAACTTGTGTTCTCTATTGTTAGGAAGGCAGGGATCCTTAAGACTGGTGGCCTGGTGGGAAGGCAGGGGTTGGCTCTGGTCTGGCTCTTGCTGGCCTATATCATGCAGGCAGGGGAACCTAATGGTATTCTGTTTTGGAGTAGAATAGAAAAGGTCTAATTGAGGGAACCTTATGGGGTGTTCAAGCCTTCTGGTCTCTCTTGCAGCCTGAGAGGATCAACCCAGAGCTGAATCAGAAGGGCTACAATGTCAAGTCTGATGTCTGGAGCCTTGGCATCACCATGGTACTGTCTGGGGCTGGGCTCAGCACTCGCTGGCCTATTGGGGTGGGAGTATATCTGCACAGGGTCCGTGGACTCCATCAAACATTTCTATTTTAGTAAGAGGATATCTGGGAGTTGTAGGACCCTTTCCTGACCATGATGTTATCTGGATTCTGTGATGTCAGCCTTTTCCTTAGAGCCACTGGTGTAGATTAGGAAATCCTAGCCAATGCTAGATTTAGTTGTTGCCGTGCAAGTAAATCAAGAAGGTAAACTCTTAGCTGGGCATGATGGCACCCTCCTGTGATATGATTCCTATGGTAGCATCCTTTTTTAATGTGATTCTAGGTGTTCAAGGCTATCCTTAGATTCCTAGTGAATTTGAGGGTAGCCTGGCCTCCTACATAGACCCTGCCTCAATATCCTTACCAACACTCAAAAAACAAAACAAAACAAAACAAAAAAACCAAAAAAAAAAAAACCCTACCCCTTTCCCCCAAAAAACCTACAACAACAACAAAAATCACCTGGTCCCGGTCCCCCCTTCTCTCCCTCCCAAGCAGGAGCCTGTTGCTGCTCCTTTTGTGTTTCCCCAGGTTCAGTAGGATGGGGCTCTAGATCCTGGCTTGTGGAGGCTGAAAGGACCCTTGGTTTGGAGGGAGGAGGAGGGCCCAGACCATTAGGGTTGAGTTGGATCAGGCAAATCTAAGCCCAGGTGTGGGGATGGGCTTTTGCCTTCTAGAACTGCCGGGCAGAGAGCTCTGATTCACCTGTTGCTGTGATAAAACACAATAACCAAAAGGGACTTGGGGAGCAAAGGGCTTATTTTGGCTTACAGTGTTCAAGTTGCACCCCTTTCCTAAGGGAAGTCTGGGCAAGAACTGAAGCAGAAGCCATGAGGAGAGTTGCTTCCTGGCTTGCTCAGCCTGCTTTGTTACATTACCCAAGACCACCAGCCCAAAGGTTGAGTTGATTGCCTGTGGTGAGCTGGGGTATCCTACAATCAAGAAGATGCACAGGCTTGCCCACAGGCCAATCTGTCGGGGCCTGCTTTCAGTTGAGGTTCCTTTTTCCCTAGCTTGTGTAGAGTTGACACAAAACTAGCCAGCACAATGTTACAATGAAGTTAAAATCTTTGAAAACAGGGACACTCCTGTCCTGCACATATGTGAGAAAATGATATAGCAAGAATAGTCTATCTTCTGTTGCAAAGATAGTTAACAGAAAGGGACATTCTGACCGCCAGGAGTCACAGTTACCAAGATATGCTGTCTGCTGTCTTGGTTCCTCCTGTCTAATTGTTTTGAGACTATTCAAATTCCCATGATTGATCTCATGACTGTCGGTTAAGACATTTTGTTATTTTTAAAGAGGCTTTATCTTGAAGGCTGGGCCAGGGTTTTATAGTAGGGTTTCAGGCCCCAGGAACAGAAGCGAGGCTTGGACTGTCTGTCTTCTAGAACCTCTCCCTCCAGGCACACCGCTCATGTTTATCCTTGGCCTAACATTTCCACTTAAAATGCCGCCATTGCAGGGAGCAGCAGCACCGTTCACCATATCGATTGGTGGGCTCTGCCTTGGGAGCTCTGGGTACACAGACATTATCTGTGTCTTGGAACACAAAGAAGTTACCTTGCACAGACACAAGTCATACTCTGAGCCAGGAAGGACCTGAGTGGTGGCACCATCTCCACTGCTGTCTCCAGCACTCAATCATTATAGGGGGCTGGCTCGCAGGGGTGGTCCTGTGATAGATAAACCATCTTATACATCTTTGTGTTAAGGTAGTTTTTGTTTATCTTTTTCTAAACTCTTTTTTAAAAAAGGATCATCAGGCTGGGCAGTGATAATGTATACTTTTTTTTTTAAAGATTTATTTATTTATTATATGTGAGTATACTGTAGCTGTCTTCAGATACTAGAAGGTGTCAGATCTCTTTACAGATGGTCGTGAGCCACCATGTGGGTGCTGGGATTTGAACTCATGACCTTCGGAAGAGCAGTCAGTGCTCTTACCCCCTGAGCCATCTCTCCAGCCCTGATAATGTATACTTTTAATCCCAGCTCTCAAGAGGCAGAGGCAGGTGGATCTCTGAGTTCAAGGCCAGCCTTGTCAGCCGGGCAGTGTTGGCACACGCCTTTAATCCCAGCACTTGGAAGGCAGAGGCAGGTGGATTTCTGAGTTCGAGGCCAGCCTGGTCTACAAAGTGAGTTCCAGGACAGCCAGGGTTACACAGAGAAACCCTGTCTCGAAAAATACCAAAAACCAAAAAAAAAAAAAATAAAAATAAAAATAAATAAATAAATAAATTAAAAAAAAAAAAAAAAAAAGGCCAGCCTTGTCTACAGAGTCAGTTCCAGGACAGCTAGACAGCCAGAGCTACACAGAGAAACCCTATCTGGAAAAACCAAACATGACAAGATGTTTGAAGTCCATGCTCTGGTGCTTTTTGGTTAGGTATATGGGTGCTACCACTAAGTTTTCTCTTGTGGTCTGCAGAAAGGTCCCACAGTAGATTCTAGAAATTCTGAGTACAGTTCTGTCCTGTGGGCAGGCACACATGTGACACACACTGTCTCCCCACCCAGGCTGTTTCCACGCTGGCTGGCAAGGCATGGAGACTGACAGGAAAGGCCCCTCTCAGCATAGTAACTAACGCTCTATGTGGGGCCAATTGCAGTTGCTATAGAGATGCTTTCTCCATCCCTTAAGGCCTATCACTGAGGCCTTCTGCTGCACCAGTCAGGAGGTATCCATGCAGGAGTCCACCACTTCTGTTGGCCTAACTAGTAAAAACAACAGCTGGATAGGTGGCCCTGGATACTGAGGTCTGTGTTGGGAGGTACTGAAGAGGAAGTAGCTGGGGCCAACAGGGGCTTAGGACTTGACTCAGTGAGGTGCTTTGCTGACTTCTGCCTCATGGGAGAGATGTATGTGGCTGCCATTCCTCATGTTTGACACAATATCTGGAACTTAAGTTGTTAGAGAAAATCATCCAATTTTAGGGTGTTTGCAAAAAACAGTGATGGTCAAACCCAGTCTAGGGCTAGCCTTAGTCTGAGCTAGGTCTGCCAGTCCAGTCAGAGGAGCTTAAGTACGAGGCCTGCTGCTTGGTACGAGGGCAGTCAGTGTCAGCATCACTAGCCTGGCCTTGGGTGCCGGGGAAGGATGGGTAGGTCCCTTCCTCTTCATGCTTCTGGGTACCAAATGAGCCTGCTGGCTCTGTTGTCCCTACTTCAGATTGAGATGGCCATTCTGCGGTTCCCCTATGAGTCTTGGGGCACGCCGTTCCAGCAACTGAAGCAGGTGGTGGAGGAGCCGTCCCCACAGCTCCCAGCGGACCAGTTCTCCCCTGAGTTCGTGGACTTCACTAGCCAGTGGTGAGTGTCTGGGCTGTGTCCCCTCCTCCTGCAGCAGGTTAGCCCTTGAGCCACCTGGTATCAGAAGGCAGGAGGTAAAGCTAGTTCCAACATGAGTAAAACCCGGGTCCTATAAGCAGCTTTTAGTTTTAATCTTCGCAGAAAAGGATGAATCAGGTAGCCCCGAAGAGCACAGAGATATTGTGCCCGCGCGCGCGCGTGTGTGTGTGTGTGTGAGAGAGAGAGAGAGAGAGAGAGAGAGAGAGAGAGAGAGAGAGAGAGAGAGGGAGGGAGAGAGAGGGAGAGAGGGGGAGAGAGAGAGAACATATATTATGGAACATTAAAATGTGTAATGAAGTTGCATTTTTGCTGTCTAGAAGTTTTTACTGAATTACAGACTGTTCATAGAAGCTTTTTAAAGCCACATTTTTGAGCCAGGCAGGCAGGCAGAGGTGGCGCACATCCTTAATTCCAGCACTTGGGAGGCAGAGGAAGGAGGAGCTCTGTGAGTTAGAGAACAGCCAGGGCTATATAGAGGAACCTTGTCTCAAAAAACAAAAGAAAAAAAAAAGGTTTGAAGTTACAAAAGTGTAAGAAAAGTAGTTATACAGACCCAGCTCTCTAACCATAGTTAAATAACTGCATGGAACATGAAAGTAGATTCTTCTTCTTCTTCTTTTTTTTTTTTAAGATTTATTTTGGCTGGAGAGATGGCTCAGCGGTTAAGAGCACTGACTGCTCTTCCAAAGGTTCTGAGTTCAAATCCCAGCAACCACATGGCAGTTCACAACCATCCATAAAGAGATCTGATTCCATATCCTGGAGTATCTGAAGACAGCTACAGTGTACTTACATAATAAGTAAATAGATATTTAAAAAAGAAAAAGAAAAAAGATTTATTTTATTATATGTGAGTACACTGTAGCTGTCTTCAGACACACCAGAAGAGGGCATCATACCTCATTACAGATGGCTGTGAGCCACCATGTGGTTGCTGGGATTTGAACTCAGGACCTTTAGAAGAGCAGACAGAAGATTCTTATAAATAACTGTTGGGTTACAAAAGAGATTTAGAAAATACATTTTTAAGAAGAAACCAGTGAGAGAAAACCAATGTTTGTATGTTTGGCTCAAAGATGCTCAGAGGACAAGTCAAAGCCTCTCAATAGAATACAAGAAAACTGCAGGCCCACAAGGCCAGTAACAAAGTCATTGATTAGTCTGACTCTCTTCAATTGGTCTTTATGCTCCAGAACCATGGACTAGAGTCCTCTCTTCTGATAAAGGATGATCTAGTGTGCGGTTCAGGCAGAGCATGTCAGGGTCGGTGCCATGGACCCAGCCTGGGTCACTACAGAGACAAGTGGGCTCCAAGAGGCAGGAAAGTTGCTGTAAGACTATGTACTTAGTACCCACGGACCCCAAGCCACTTTGTGAGACCCCCCCCCCCCCAGACAGTTTGCTCCTCTGAGCCCAGGAGTATGCTGCTCAGTGGGGGCAAGCCCAGCCTGTCTAGACTTGCTTCCTCCATGCGAGCCTGGCTTCACTGCCCTCTTTCCTAGCCTAAGGAAGAACCCTGCAGAGCGCATGAGCTACCTGGAACTGATGGTGAGTGTGCACTGGAAGTGCCTGCCCTGTCCCCTGTGCTGGGTAGTGGCTGGGTGGGTCTCTCTGGGACTGTCTGGAAGAGGGTCGCACCCCAGGGTAGAGGGGTAAGTCTTCTGTCTGGCCCCTGCATGTGCTTGTGGAGTTTCACCTTCGCTCATGAGTGCACCCCAGGCCTTGTGGAAAGGTGCACAGGGCTGTGACAGTGGGGCACAGGAGTCATCGTGGCATCAGGGAAGGATGGAGTTGAGCTCTTTGCTGCTGAAGGAAGGGTAGAGGGTCTAGTGGGGCAGTGGTCTGGTACGCTTGAGGAAAGAGATACTTGTGTGGTGGGAAGGACTATTGCAGGAGGGTGAGGCTCAGAGCCACAAGCTTTGATGGTTTTGGAGGGCTTCTAGGGGTAGCGGTCCAGTGGGAGTAGGCCAGGATGAAAAGAGGGAACCTCTCCTTTATACTCTCTCCTGTACCCCTTCACCCCTAGAAATTGTACCTCTCTTTCCTACCAGGAACACCCATTCTTCACCTTGCACAAAACTAAGAAGACGGACATTGCTGCCTTTGTGAAGGAGATCCTGGGGGAGGACTCCTAGGGACTGGCCCGGGACCCCACTGGTCTGCCAGCATCCGTACAGCTGTGCTGGGGCAGCACTTACCCACAGCCATAAGCTACTGCCATTCTGGTCCTGGGCATTCGAGGAATTGAGGGATTGTTCCTGTCTGTCTCT
Source organism: Apodemus sylvaticus (assembly GCF_947179515.1). Classification (NCBI taxonomy): domain Eukaryota; kingdom Metazoa; phylum Chordata; class Mammalia; order Rodentia; family Muridae; genus Apodemus; species Apodemus sylvaticus. The sequence continues at coordinate 63,512,673 of NC_067481.1, read as the reverse complement.
GCAACTAGCTGTCCCAAGTGCCAAAGAATCAGACCTCAGGGGCTCCCGGCCAGGCCACACGTGCCCCACAGTGCCTCTGCTGTTGCTGCTCCCAGGGTCTCAGGCCTCTACCCAAGGGATGATTTGGAGGGGCCTGTGTACCCCGGCAAGTGCTGTTGCTTCTTGAAGAGCAGGCAGCTGGTGCCTCTATGGACAGGCCATAGCCTTGGTCCTGTCCTGGATGCCGTGCTGGTTGTATATATATTTTAAATCACAACTGAATGAATGAACTTTGAACACTGTGGCCTGGATCAGGGACATCGCTATCCTGTCTCAGGTGCTGAGCACACACTGGGGACAAGCCATGTGAATCTCCTAAGACTTCCTGAGAGCTGTGTTGAGCTTCCCAAGGCCTCCTCCCAGCACTGGCCCATGGTCTCTGAGGGGCACACTGCCCTCAGATAGCCCCTGGTTACCACCTCTAGTGGTATCTGCCTTTCTTTTTGAACTATTATCCCTGTTGCCTTTTGCTTTGTGGGTGTTGCTGGTTTTTCTTGCATGGTTTGGAGCTGACCACTTAACCCTGGGTACCAGCAGGCTCACAGCCGCCGGGTGCTCGGACTGGAGTCTGCAGGATGGTTCAAGCTCTTTGCTCAAGGCCATGAGGGAGCCGTACCAACTCTCCAGGTGTGACCAGCTCATGGAAGCTAATAGGTTTACTTTGGTGGTGTTTTTAAAAAAAGAAGAAAATATATTTTTGTGAAATAAGACCTGCCTATTCTAGCCTTTTCCTGGGCAGGAACCTATTGCTGTTTTAATTAAAAAACAAACCAAAAAAAAAAAAATGGTGTGAGACTGACTATGGTAAGCGTGCTCTCTCTTGGGGAGTGGTCGAGCCCTAGGTGGAGTCTTACTTTGGGACCATGCGGGGACTATGTAGCTTAGGGCCTGGAGGCTGCCAGCCCTCCAGGGCCTCATACTTGGCCACAGTTCACAGGAGGTGCTCCTAAGGTGCTGCGCTGAGGTGCTTCATTCCATGGCCACTTAGGCTAGTGTCCCCCCTCCCCCCCTGGCAACCTGACTCAGTCATCCAAGTGATGACCCCAGAGGTAGAGATGACTGGCTAGGAAGCGGCAGATTCCACATTGTTCGCTGTGTTATGTCAGCTTACAGAGGAGAGAATGTGTCCGGAGAGCTCCCAACACTTAAGCCAGCCAAGGGCTAGAGTGGTGTATGTAAGAAGAATCTGAGGGTGTGGCTTGGTATAAAGCCCTTGTTAGGTCAGTGTGGCCCTGGGCTTGAGAGGTGGACTGGGAGACTTCTACTGGCCCTGTCCTCCTGTAAGCAGGAATATATGTCATCTTAGGCACTGGTGGATTCAGGACAACATCCTGAAGGACCTGTGTCCATACACTAGTCCTTGAGGTGGCTGCTTCTAGCTTGACTAACACAGGTTCCCTCGGCCACAGTTCTCTGGAGGGTTACTCCTGGCCAGGAAGGATTCATGTGCTCACGCCCAGTCAGAGGACTGGAGTTTACGTAACTTCAGGCATGGGTGGACCATGGAGAGAGTGGTGTGCCTGGGAGAGTACGGAAGGGCCTCTGTCACTCTTCCTACACCTCCGTGCGTGGGTAGTTTCCCAGGTTTGGCTTTCATAGCTCCACAGAGCCTCTTGCCTTTAGACATAGGTTGGTTCTCACCGCAGAGGTCTGTCTCAGGACAGCCATGACTTAAAAAGAATGACCCACCAGGTTCAGCGCTCTCAGGATACATGTGCCCTGCCTCTGTATTCCCGTGAGAAACTGCGTTAACTTTCTGCCGAATGAATAAATAACGAAAGAGAGATTAAGTCTGGGCGTGAGCGCCTACAGGCTAAAGTGGGAGGGCGTTTCTGCTCGCGCATGCGCAGGTCCTTCCTTGCAGCTGTCCTTCGTCTAGGGCGCGGCCAGATCGCCTTTCCCTGGCCGCCAGGAGGCGGCAGAGCCTCGACCTAGTCCATCCCTGCAAGCCTCTGTAGGGTACCGTGCAGTTCTCCACACAGGGCTGAGAAAGTGGGCTCTGCAGCTGGCAAACCATTTTTACAGAGCGCCCAGCGGCTGATTAGACAGGCTCTGTAAAGTAGATGACGATATTTGCAACTCTCCACCACGAGGGGCTCCAAAGGACCTAATAATTCCCAGTTTGCTGAAATTTGGCTAGCACCTCACAGTTAGCATATTCCTCTTTATAGTATTGCAAAGAGTGGTTTCCGTCCTCTTACTATTTGGAGACTTTTAACCCACCATCCAGTGTGCAGATCACACTGATATTTCAAAGCATGGCCCCGTGGCTACAGTGAAGGTCCCACCCCAGGCTCCTTGCTTAGTGGCAGGCCCCTCCTGTCCCCATTCACAGTTCTTGAGTCAGGGTCAGGAGACTAGGTACCTAACAGGGCCTCACAGAGACCCATTGTCTATGTTTCCCATCAGGCAACTGGCTGGGATCAGCGGGCATCTTTAGGCCTGGAGTTAATGTCTCTGGACTGATGGACACAGAGGCCTTTCTGTTTCAGACATACCACAGGAGCCCTCAAACAGCACGAACACTACAGATAGGCCTGTCCTAGAACGGCCTCTGAAGGACATGTGGCACTTGTCCTCCCCTCACTGGAGGTCAGAGCAGGCAGCTTTGGGTCAGCATCCCAACTGTCACCTCCCTCGGAACCATGCTGTAGCTCCTGCCTCAAAACTTCCCCATAACGGTCAGCATTGACTATTGACTCCCAGACTCACCCAGGAGACAAACCTCTGGGCATGTCTGTGATGGAGTTTCTAGGTTGGTCTACCTGAGATGGGAGGACCTCACTCTAAATTTGGGTGGCACCGTTCTATGGCACAGCTTCCTGGACTGGATGAAATGAAAGAAAGAGGAGCCAGCGTCGGTCTCCCTGACTCTGGACCGTGGATGCACTGTGGCCACCGTGCCTTTCCTGCCATGGTGGGCCGTACCCTCAAGCTGACCAAAGGTTAAACCCTCCTTTAAATTGTCCTGTCAGGCATTTTGTTACAGTAATAAGTAAAAATTGCCTTCCAGGTGCTCTACAATGCCCATCGTAGCTGGCCGTTTCCACCCACGCCTCCTGGCTCTTTATTTCCACACCGTCTTCTCCTTTCCCAGTACTTTGCCCTGAGATGGTCTGCTCAGAGACCGCCTCCCTAGAGACTCTGCCTCGTACCTTTAGTGGTTATCTGTCAACATTCCTATCCCTTCTCTGCCTCTGGGACTGGACCAGTAGGGGCTGATTGCTTTGGGCCTAGTTCAGTGCACGTGTGAGGTCTGGAAGACCTAGATGAAGGGTCCTACAGAACTGCGAAGTCTGGGAAGACCTTATGTGGCGCCAGCCCCACCCTGACTGACATCCTGTGGGGTCTCCCTGCAACCCAGGGTGATCCAATTCTGTACGGGGGTGGGGGTGGGGGTGGGGGAGGGGGCGCAAGGGGCTGGGCCAGGAGAACCCTTTTGCTTACTTGGTTACGTGGCTACAAGCTAAGACCACCCCCTGACAGCTGTGATTGCTGCATGGCCAGCCAACAGCTAGCTCCCTCTCTTCTACCTCAAGCAGTTTTCCTGTTTTGTTTTGTGAGCAGGGCTTTACCTAGGCAGCAGGATACAAGTTGCCCCATCTCCCAGCAGGAAGGTAAGAGGTGGATGCCTAAGACTCTCCCCAGCCACTCATACCCACGGAGACTCCAGCATCTGCTTTATCTCTGCACTGCCCCCTACCCATGCCAGGGAGGTCATTCCGTGAAGACAACCTTCTCAGAATGTCCTGGTTTGTCTTCTGTCCCTGTTCTGCTTCCTGAAGCCCACACCATGAGGGCCATGTGCACACTCTGGTCTGTGAAGCCATTGCTTGCCAGCTCTCTCGTGGAAGCACATGGGAGGGTATGCATTTGCATTACTGCCTTACATTCAGCAGAGTGCCCCCTAGCTTCACGCCCCAGGCAGTAGGTAGTAGGTCTGCCCAGAAGCTCACAGAAGCTCAAATGGATTCTGGCCACTTGAGAGAGCAGAACCAGGCAGAACCCAGAAAGCAGATGTCCACATGACCCAGTCTCTGCACCACTGCAATTGGGTACCTACCAAGCCAGGTTTAGTTTAGTTGCCCTCTCTGGTCCAGCGGGAGCCATGGACTGCCTTTTTTTTTTTTTTTTTTTTCTGAGTACCAAGATTTTGGGGGACTTGACTTAGGGTGGGGATGGAGCAGTTCCCAAACCTTCCTTCTAAGGTGCTCTACCGCCCTCGGGACCTATGGGAAATGGAATCTCTACATCAGGGGAGGGGCATTGTCTGTGTTCTCTGCAGGGCTTGGCACATGGTGGTTGTTGTGTGAGCACCTGCTGTGCAACGGGCAACATTGTAGCCCTTGCAGCCCTGGAGAGAGAGAGAGCCAGGCACAGCTTCGAGCCCTGAGCCTGCTCTTGTGACTGCTCAGTCTCAGATGTGACTGCTATCCACCTATCTTGTCGTCACTCCCCAGGGAGAAACATCTGGTTACATTCAATTAATTAATGTGATCATTATAACTAATGAAGCTCAGTTACAATCCAGTCATTCCATTTGATTAATTGAATTATTTAAATTGAATTTAAACGCTCCCAGGTGGGAGGACACTTACTGGCACCGAGAGGACATGGAGCTGAAGGACAGGTGGCACTGGTCCCTGTGGGCTACGCAGAGTAGACTTGATTTCCAAGGAAGGGTTTGGAGCAGGAGACAAGTGACAAGATTGCTATCTCAGCAGGCAACACCGATTTGCCTTCAGAGCTCTACTCTTTGCCCCTTACTCTCAATCCTCTTTGCTAGCTTCTCACCTCCCATCCAGATACTCTATTTCCTTCAATTCCAGGATTCACAGCATCTGAAACCTCTCAGTGTCCTAGTGTGCTTGGGGACCAGGTGAGACAGCACCTGTAAGGACTGTGGTAGAGCAGTCACTGGGGCCATGACCTACACACCAGCCCTCCAGTTTAGGCTTTTTCCCCCTAGGGTCTCCTCACAGCTTACTCTATTCTGTAGCTCTGTTTGACCCTCTTCCCTCCCAGCCAGCTCCGCCATGCTAGTCGACTTGGGGAAGTCCCTGCAGTTGTGTGCTTTTGTGCTGGGACAGGCTGCCAGGCAGCGGAATCACGGGCCTCATGAGGTCTTCTCACCCATGGAGACAGGTAATGAAGACATGGGAACTGGCTGAGGTTTCTGGTGAATGTTTATATTTGGGGGCCAAGGAATCACAAAGGACCCAACTGTGAGACCCACCTTCTGTGTTCCTTGTACGTAGCACTCTGTTGAGTCCTCGTATCTGGGGTCCCACTCTTAAGCCCAAACCCTGAGTCTCAGACCAGCTCTAGAGGAGTATAAAACAAAAAATATAAATATACAGCTCTAGAGGAGTATAAAACAAAAAATATAAATATACAGCTCTAGAGGAGTATAAAACAAAAAATATAAATATACAGCTCTAGAGGAGTATAAAAAAAAAAAAAAAAAACCTCTGGACCCTTGGCTTACAACTGGGTGAGTCCCAAGGTCCTTTAGGGTCCTGCCTCAGCAGTGTAGAGGTGTTCTTCACTCCAAATGCCCTGACTCCCTCATTGATTCCTACTGGGAGTAGGGCCTCAGTGAAGGTCCTTTGTGCCCGAAGGATTGCCTCAGCCTCTGTTTCTGCAGAACCCAATCGCGAGCCTGGGTACCATGGTGGGTCACTAGAGCCAGAAAACTGGGTATTTAGACTTGGTGCTTATAGGAAGACAAAACAAATCTCATATGAGAGGTGGTTTAAAGAAAAAGCTCTTATTCTGTCTCAGGAGTGGGAGGAATCAGTGGTTTGTCACAAAGTGGGAGTTGTACAGGGCCATGGCCCGGATCCCTTCTGTTGGGCTGAGCTACCTTTCCTTGTGTGTTTGATTCCTGAGTCCACACATTCCAGGTGATTGCAAGGCCAAGCATGTGGCAGGATGGGGGAGGAAGGAACCAGTTGTCTGTCCCCTTCTCTTAGAAGTGGGACATATCACAAGACTCACAGCCCCTGGTTATCTTTCAGTCACATGGTTAAGGAAGGCTAGGAAGTATACAGTCTATTTGTAGCTGTCTATATACCCAGGGCTCTGTGGCTACAAGAGAGGGGCAGAAATAGGGGAAACTTTTCCATATCTCCCATAGGGAGGATACAAAAATGCTACTTTGAAGCAAGAAGATTCCCCCCTCCCCCCCAGAGAGAGTTTAAAGATACATGCTGAAGACATTGTGGGTGGCCATGTAGGAAGTGTCTCCCACGGGGCGTTCTGGGAGGTATCTGGTGTCTCACTTCCCAGTCAAAGTACTGGAGGAGGCCAGCACAAGGCCAGACTGAGGAGGGGTTCCTGAAGAGACCTTCACTTTGAAACCCAGTCATGTGAGTTTGGATCTTCAATGCCCATGTCAGAAGCCAGGCATGGCGGCTTGTGCCTGCAGTCCCAGTGTGACAAAGCAAGACTTGGAGGATCCCTGGAGCCCACAGATCAGCCAGTCTAGACAATTTTCAGGGAATGTTTAACACTTAGTTGCTTGTGAGGGGAGAGGGGAGATCCCAGAAGAGGAGCAGGAGTGAAGGCTTCAAGGACCAAGTCAGCTTGAGGATGCAGTGTGGCTGACACAGTGCCCTGGAGGGCATGGGGCATTAGAGAGCCTACAGACCTTCCTTCTGTGTGCGTGTGTGTGTGTGTGTGTGTGTGTGTGTGTGGCTGTGTGCGCACGCAGGCTAAAGAGGCTGAAGGCTAACACTGAGTGTCTCCCTCTGTCGCTCTTCACCTCATTTCTTGAGGCACCGAAGCTCCTCAAACTACCTCTCATATGGGATTTGCTTTCTGAGGAAACCGGTACTCACCAACTGGCTAGACTGGCTGACCAGCAAACTCCAGGGACCCTCCAGTGTGGGGGCTGCAGGCACAGGCCGCCACACCTGGCTTTTGACATGGGCGTTGAGGATCCAAATTTAACAAGCTGTCAACCAAGCCATAGTTTTAGCTCCCCAGTAGCCTTCTGAGAGCTGAGGAAGTCCAGTGAACCTGCATCGTCTTCCCTTACTGTCAGCTTCTATTTGAACCATGAGTGCTGTCCAGTGAGGGCAGGGGCAGCCTCCATTCACTGCTCTGGGGCTGACAGAGCCAGTCGTGTGGGGCTCGAAGCCATGCGTCTTCACCTCACAGAAGTCTGGAGCGTTCTATTCAGTAGTTATTGTCTTAGGTGGCTCCTCCCCACCCCATCCACACCTGTGCTAGACGTCCACAGCCTCCAGGCTTTCTCGCATGCCTGCCCCGCACAGGCAGCCTGTTGGCGTTTCAGAGTCTGTATGATTCTGGGATGAACGTGATCCAGGAAGGATGCATGTGGGTACATTCAGGTCGGCCTGTGAGGACCTGTACAGGCTCTGAAATCGCATGGCTTCAGGGCCTGGTTGAGCCAACTCTGCCGCCTTCCTGTATGGTCAGAGAAGTTTGTGACCTGTGGAAAAAGTGGGTTTTTAAAGGGACCTGTAGAATATACTAACTCGGGAAGAAAATATTTATGTGTAATACTTTGCACATAAAAATTTACTCTCAAATTTTTGTTATGAAAGAGTCCAACATAGCCAGCAGTAACAAGAGAGGTATAGCGTGAGCCTTCTAGGGCCACCAGCTCATATTCCGTCACACTCTGGGCTCCATCACACCCTGGACTCCATTACACCCTGAGCTCTTTCACACCCTGGGCTCCAACACACCCTGGGCTCAATCACACCCTGGGCTCCATCACACCCTGGGCTCCTTCACACCCTGTCCTGGTCACACTCTGTCCCGGCTCTGTCATCCTGTCCTGGCTCTGTCATCATCTCCCAGCTCTGTCACCCTGTCCTGGCTCTGTCACACCCTGTCCTGGCTCTGTCACACTCTCTCCTGGCTCTGTCACACTTTCTCCTGGCTCTGTCACCCCCTGTCCTGGCTCTGTCACACCCTCTCCTGGCTCTTTTGCCTTTGCTCTTCTCCTCAAATCATCTGGACATCCATGCAACTCAGCTCAGACATGGATAATTTAATTTTCAAATATCCCAGTGTATTTCTGGAAGATTAGGGTTTTTAAAATGACAATAGCATTAGTTAATATTCACACAAGTAACAACAATCCCTCACTATTGGCAAATACCTAGTTTCTGTTCAAATTTCTAATTGTCTCATAAATGTCAAAATTAGTAAAAGAAGTGAAACAGGGCCCCTAATGTGGCTCACAGTGCAGCTGGCTGGCACATCTGTTCAGCATTTTTTCAGACATGTCTCCAAGTGCGCTCCCTTAGAATTTATCTGTTGAAGAAACTAGGTTATTAGATACCCACACCTTATGTTGGAAATTGCTAGCAGGGTCTACAGAGTGACCAGATTCAAAGCCAGGTGTGGTGTCACATGCCTGCAATTGCAGTGCCTGGGAGACAGATGTAGGAAGATCCAGAGTTCAAGGTCATCCTCAGTCATCTAGGCAGTTTGAGGTCAGCCTGGGATATATGAGATGTGTTTAAAAAACAAAACAAAGATTTTCAACTATATATGGGTTGTACATTATAATATATAATAGTATCATATAATAATAACATATAAAGTGTAACAAAGTAACTTTTTTTGACACAAGGTTTCTTCATGTAACCCTGGCTATCCTGGAACTCACCCTGCATTCCAGGATGGCCTTGAATTGATTTGCCTGCCTCTGCCTCCCAAGTGCCAGGATTAAAGGAGTGTGCCACCACTGCCCAACACTAAGTCTACACAGAGTGACTGTGCAAATCATTAATAGCTGTTTCCTTAATCACGCCAGTATTTGACACATTGTGCACACACCAGTGAGTGTGGTGTTTTAACGGGATGCACACATGCAGTGTACAATGGAGGCATCCCCGTCTCCCCATCTGGTATTTCTGTGTGTGAGAGCTTCCAAGTTCTCCTCCAGTTGTGCTTGTGTCAGAGCGTCTGACGCTCCTTCCAACACTGTTTTGATGTTCATTATCTGTTCCATATCCCTCACTCCATCTGCAGAGCCTCCAGGGATCTCTATTTTATTCTCTACTTATGTGGTCAACTCTCTTAGTTTCCTTATGCAAATGAAGGAGAATGTGCAGTTTGTCTTTCTATGTCTGGGTTGTTTTAGTAAACTAATAACACCCAGCTCTATCCATGTTGCTGGCTGCATTGGCCAGAATTTCATCTCTTCAGTAGCTGATATTCCACTGGGTTCACAGACAACTTTATTATTTATTTATTTAGTAAAGATTTCTTTGAGTATGCTGTTGCTGTCTTTAGACACACCAGAAGAGGGCATCAAATCTCATTACAGATGGTTGTGAGCCACCGTGTGGTTGCTGAGAATTGAACTCAGGACCTCTGGAAGAGCAGTTAGTGCTCTTAACAATTGAGCCATCACTCCAGCCCCATATTATTTTTAAAATAAATTTTTGAAGACTTGTTTTTTTTAAAACTCTCTGCGCATACACATGCAGGAGTATAGATGCCCACAGGGGCTAGAAGAGGACATCGGGTCCCCTGGAACTGGAGTTACAGGTGGATGTGAGCTGCCTGATACAGATGCCGGAAACTGGATGGGGACCCCTGCAAGAGCAGTTCATGCTCTGGCCTGCTGAGCCAGCTCTCCAGCCCCCTACCTCAGACCGCGCCTTTTAAACCATTCACCCATCAATGGATATCTCAGTAGATTTCATCCCCTGGCCATTGTGGGTGATGTTGTGATTGGGATGGGCGAGCTGGTACTTTTTGCCTGGTGTGACCTATCTCCTTTGGCTTGTAGTCAGCAGTGGGCTTCTAGGCTTCTAGGTCATTTCAGGGTTTGGGAAGACTCCATAATGTTTTCCACAGTGGCCGCACTAACTGCATCTTGTGGGCATCCTTGCCAAATTTATTGTTGGTTTTTGTTTCTTCAATAAGACCTGTTTAACTGGGGTGAGATGTCTCATTGTAACTTCAATAAATTTACATTTTCCTGGTGGTTAGCCAGGGCGAACATTTTTTTTCTTTTTTTTATTTGTAGTTGTTGACTACTTCTTTATCTTCATTTTAGAAATGTCTATTCCCACCCCCCTTTTTTTATTACAAAAAACAGATTAAGGAGATTAAGGTGGGTTTCTTTCTTTTTTTCTTTTTTGGCTATTAATTTAATTCTTTTCCAGATGAAGAGTTTGAAGATGTTCTCTGTCAGTCTGTACGCTCTCTCTTCACTCTGTGGATGGTTTCCTTTGCCGTTCACAGCTTCGTAGTATGACACAATCCCATCTGTCTATTTTTGCTGTTGTTGACTGTGCATTTAAGGTTTTCTCCAAAACACTGTCTCTGCCAGTGTCTCTGAGTGTTCCCGCTCTGGTTTCATCTGGCTTCCTTCTGGCTTCTTCTGCTTCAGTTCTCGCTTGGTTTAGACTCATGACCTGTTCTGAGCTGATGTCTGTGGGCAGCAGCAGGACTCCGGTTTCACACTCCCTGGCTGGCTCTTCTATTCCATTTCTCCAGCTCTGTGTGTGGAAGGGACTGTTCTTTGGCCTTGATGTATCCATGGTTCCTTTGCTGAAAATCAGTTGACTGTGAATTCATGAATGAATTTCTGTTTTTCCTTTTCTTTCTTTCTTTCTTTCTTTCTTTCTTTCTTTCTTTCTTTCTTTCTTTCTTTCTTTCTTTCTTTCTTTCTTTCTTTCTTTGTTTCTTTCTTTCTTTCTCTCTTTCTTTCTTTCTCTCTCTCTTTCTTTCTCTCTCTCTTTCTTTCTCTCTCTCTTTCTTTCTCTCTCTCTCTTCTTTCTTTCTTTCTTTCTTTCTTTCTTTCTTTCTTTCTTTCTTTCTTTCTTTCTTTCTTTCTTTCTTTCTTTCTTTCTTTCTTTCTTTCTTTCTTTCTTTTTTCTAGACAGGGTTTCTCTGTGTAGCCCTGGCTGTCCTGGAACTCACTCTGTAGACCAGGCTAGCCCTGAACTCAGAAATCTGCCTGCCTCTGCCTCCCAAGTGCTGGGATTAAAGGTGTGCGCCACCATTGCCTGGTGAATTTCTGGGTTTTATATTCTTTCCAATGGTCAGTATATCCTTTCTGCACCCCCCTGCACTCCCCCACCCCCGCACTCTCCTCCCCCCTTCACCCCCAAGGCCAGCATTGTGTGGTTGTGCTTTTTATGGCTTTGTATTGTATTCTGACCTTAGCATTTGGTTGGTTGTCTGTATTAAAGGTGAGCCCTTTGTCTAGGTCTTAAAACTCGCAGGTCTATAGCTCCTTGCAGTGGTCTTTAAGGATCAGTTTTTTTTTGTATTCCTGTGGTATTTGTTGACTCATTTTTAATCTCTGATTTCTATTGATATGATTATTTCCTCCTCTTTCTGATCTTGTGAGCCTGGCTAATGATTATTCAATTTTATTCATCCTTTAGAAAAACTCACTATTGATTTTTTTGTATTTATTTTAGTCTTTATTTTATTTACTACTGCTTTGATATCTTTTTTCTGCTAAATTTGCGTTTGATTTTTCTTTTTCTTTTTCCTTGAGTCAGGGTCCCCTTCTGCAGCTCAGACTGGTCTTGGGATTTACTCTGTACCTGAAGCTGGTCTTAAATTCACAGCAGTCCTCCTGCTTCAGTGTTCCAAATTGTTCTCTCTCTTTAAATTTATTATTATTATTATTATTATTATATTATTAATTTTTTAGACAAGTAATCACTATATAGCTTTGGCTGGCCTGGAACCCACTGTCTAGAGCAAACTGACCTCACATTCACAGAGCTCCACCTGCCCCTGACTTCCAAGTTCTGGGATTAAAGGCATGTACTTCTAATACTGTATTACACCTACATCACTGTGTGTGTGAGACTGTGTGTGCATGCCCCACAGGGCACAGGTGTCTTCTCTTTTTTACCATGGCTTCTGGGAATTAAACTCAGGTCATCGAGCTTACATGACAAGTACTTTTACCAGCTAAGGCATCTTATTAGCCCTGAACTTGTTTTGTGGCTCAAAGCTTACATGGACAGTTTTGGAGAATAGTCCCTGTGCTAATAAAAAAAATGTGAGTCCTGACCATTAGATGACCCACTCTGCCTGTGTGCTGGGGTCACGTGGTCTACAGTATGTTTTAAATCTGATGAAAGTGGGGATGGAAGTCTCCAGCTATTAACCACAGTTGGCATCCACTGTCGCCTTTACTGTGGTATTTGCCTTATGTGTTGTTGCTGCAGCTTGAGGCAAACATGTTTGTAATTCATTATCTCCCGGTGAGCTGCCCTTTTGTCTTAGTTACTTTTCTTTCTTTCTTTCTTTCTTTCTTTCTTTCTTTCTTTCTTTCTTTCTTTCTTTCTTTCTTTCTTTCTTTCTTTCTTTCTTCCTTCTTCCTTCCTTCCTTTCTTTTTTAATAAATATTTTATTTATTTATTTTATGTATAGGAGTACACTGTAGCTGCCTTCAGACACACCAGAAGAGAGCATCAGATCCCATTACAGATGGTTGTGAGCCACCATGTGGTTGCTGGGAATTGAACTCAGAACCTCTGGATGAGCAGACAGTCCTCTTAACTGCTGAGCCATCTCTCTAGCCCCTCTTAGGTACTTTTCTATTGGTGTGATAGACACTATAACCAAGACAACTTATAAAAGGTGAGTTTATTTGAGGCTTACGGTTTCAGAGGGTGAGTCCATGTTCATCATGGTAGGGGCATGACAGGAGCAGGCAGGCAGCAGGCAGCAGGCAGCAGGCAGCAGGCAGCAGGCAGCAGGCAGCAGGCAGCAGGCAGCAGGCACGGCACTGGAGCAGTAGCTGAGAGCTTGCATCCTGAGAAACAAGCATGAGGCAGAGAGACCCAACTGGAAAGGTGTGGGCTTTTGAAACTTCAAGGCCTGTCTCCGGTGACACACCTCCTCCAACAAGGCCATACCTCCTAATCCTTACCAAACAGTTCCGCCAACTGGGGATCAGTTATTCTAACATATAAACCTATAGAAACCATTCTAGTTCAAATCACCACATCTTCTTCGTCTCCTGTTAAGTTTTTAAAAATATTTTTTTTATTTTACTTACTTATTTATTTATTTTTGTGTATGAATGTTTTACCTACACATATGTATGTGCACCATATGCGCATTTAGTGCCTGAGGGGGTCAGAAGAAGGTGTCAGATCCCCTGGAACTGGAGTTGCAAAAGCTTGGGAGCTTTTATTTGGGTCTGGGTCGCCTGCAAGAGCAACAAGTGCTGTAAACTGCTGAGCCATCTCTCCAGGCCTCTGTTTCAGTTTCTGACTTAAGATTTACTTTATGTGGTGTGTACAGCTGCTCTTGTGATTTCTGGTTGCATGGAACATTCTTTCCAATGCTTCACAGGCAGCTTTGTGTCCACTGGTAGAATGAATGCATGCCTTATTGTATATAGTTGGATCTCTTTGGATTTTTTTTTTTTTTATCTTAAATTCATTCAGGTGTTCTCTCTGCTCCTCCCCCAGCATTTTCTCTTAGTGACCCCCCCTTGTTTTTGTCTCCCAAGTATCTTGGACCAGTGCCACTCTGTTTTTTTGGGGGGGGGATTTAAGTGACTTATATTCAAGGTTGTTATTAATAAGTATGAATCTATTCCTGCCATTTTTGAGTATTTTTTGTTTGTTAGAATAAAAATAGAAAATCTGTTTAATGAGATTATATCTGAAAATCTTCCGTAGTCTTGGGAAAGATATATGCATCCAGGCACAAGAAACTCACAAAATCCTGATAGGCTTGACCAGAAGAGTCCTCTTCAGACTGGAGCTGGGGCTCAAGTGCTTGGTGTGTTCAAGGCCCTGGGCTAAGTCTCCAGCCCCCAATCCTATCAAATAGTCTTCCTTTGCCACAAAATTCAAAGTCCAAAACAGCAAGCCACATGTAAGGGACTAGACTAGATGACAACAGATTTCTTATCTTTTGTTGTTATTGTTTATATTTATGTTCAATGTGTGTGTGTGTGTGTGTGTGTGTGTGTGTGTAGTTGGGTCTCTCCACTACATTGGTCCTGGGGATCAAACTCGAGGCATCAGGGTTACTGACAAGTACCTTTATCCTGATAGGAACCTTTACGCACTGAGACATTTCAATGGTCCCTGATTCCTTATCTTTTATGTGTTCTGTTGGTCTTCTAATGGTCAAGTCTACTTGTTTTACTTCTTCATGTTCATCTATTGTGCCAATGAATTTTATTATTTTGCCTGGACTGTTTTAGGTATTATTGTTCTTTGACTCCAGGACTCCGTTAAAGTGGGTTTTGTGTGAACGAGTGAGTGAGTGTGCGTGCGTGCGTGTGTGTGTGTGTGTGTGTGTGTGTGTGTGTGTGTGTGTGCCAGTGTAATGGTAATGAACCCTTTCATCTTTACTTGTCTGAGAAAATCTTTCTCTCTTGTCACTTCTGAAGAGCAGCTGTGCAGGGAATAGAATACTCTGCAGACAGTTTTCTCTTTCATAATTTTGAACATGTTATCCAATTCCCTCTCAGTCTGTACAGTTTCTACTGGGAAATCTGCTGCTGGTGTAACAGAATTCCTTAAGTGTGACTTGCAACTTTCTGCATCTGTGTGCTTGCATGCACATGTGTTTGCAAGTGTGACCATACTGACATGTATACAAGCATGTGGTGCATTTTCTTGATTAATGATTGATGTGGGAGGGCTCACTGCTGGCAGTGCTATGCCTGAGCTGGTGGTCCTGAGTGTGTAAGAAGGCAGGCTGAGAAATTGTGAGAAACAAGGACTCTTCTGTGGCCTCTGCACCAGCTCCTGCCTCCAGGTTCCGGCTCTGAGTTCCCTGAATGATGGACTGTGCTGCGGAAGTGTAAGCTGAGTGAACCCTTCCTTTCCCAAATTGCATTTGGTCATGATGTTCATCATAACAGTGGAAAGGAAACTAAGACATTGTGCTGGTCTGGACCAGGCTGGCCTTGGACCTGCAGCAACCCACTGGCTCTGCTTCCTGCATGTCTCATGGTTACAGGCAGCTAGCACCCCTCTTGCTTTGAATTTTCTTATTAGTCTTGACTTTTGACATTTGGACTATACTGTACTATGAAGAGGAGGGGTTTGGAACAAGTTTTATTTGGAATCCTTTGAGCCTGCTGGTCTTGGATGTTTATACCTTTCCAAAAGGCTGGGGAAACTTTTAACTTTTAGTTCTCACAATGGTTTCCCCATGTTTCCTTCTTCTTCTGTACACCCATAAAGTGAGTATTTGTTTATTTAGTGGTTTTCTGCAAGTCTATACTTTCTCCATTCTTTTTTACTTTTTTTTGTGTGTGTAGGGGGTCTGATTTATTTCAAAAGACTTCTCTTCAGGTTAAGTAACTGCTTTTTTTTCCTGCTTGGTTTATTATTATTATTATTATTTGTATGTCACTGAGTTCTTTGGTTCCAACTTTTTGTTTGGATTTTACAATGCTTGTCCTGCTCTTGAAAATTTTGTTTGCTTTTTTTGTTTGTTTGTTTGTTTTCCAAATCATCAATTACTTCCTTCATTTTCTTGAGTTCTCCATCTGGCCAGTTCTCTCCGTCTGTGCAATTCTGTCTGTACAGTTCTCTGACTGTACAGTTCTCCGTCAGGGCAGTTCTCTCCGTCTGAGCAGTTCTCTGTCTGTCTAGTTCTGTCTGTCCAGTTCTCTGTACTCTCTTGAATTTCTTCAGATTTCCTAGGGGCATTATTTTGAACTCAGCTTTAAGAGTTTTTTAGGTTTCCTTTTCTCTGTTCCCAGGAATGACTCCATTCATTTGCTGTTGCTTACTTGATCTGTCCCTCTGGGGGACTGTGGCTGTCTGTGCATCTCGTATGGCAGTCACCTTGTCTGGTTTTTCAGAGTGGCTCAGTAATGTGGGCGACTCACAGGTTGATGTTAGATGTGGCACTTGACTTTGGCTTGGAATCGGGCCTAAAGTTAGAGTTTGCTTCTTTGCTTGTTTGTTTATTGCTTTTTTCCTCTGTGTAGCCCTGACTGTCCTGGAACTCACTCTGTAGACTAGGCTGGCTTCATAGAAATCCACCTGCCTCTGCCTCCTGAGTGCTGGGATTAAAGGTGTAAGCTGCCCCTGCCAGGCTGAAGGTCAGAGTTTCTGTGAGTTCTTTAGCTGGGAGCATCTCATTGGCTTAGATTGCAAGTGTCTAAGTGTGGCAGTGTGACAAGGCAAGGGATTCCGACTGACAGGGCTATTTAGGACTTAGTGGGGCAAGCACTCATCACAGGACTTCAAGTGGCAGTCTCACTCTGTCAGCAGGGAACATATCCTCAGGCCCTGTACTTCCATACAGACAGCCATCGTTGGGGTGACATCACCGGAAGCATGGAGGCAGTGGTTGCCCAGCAGAACTGGGCAGACCCCTTTCTAAGAGCTCACTCTCCACAGCTGGAGTTGAGAGCTGGGCTTCATTATGATGCCTTCATACATATGTATCCCCTCTGCTCCATCCTCCTCCTCACTCCGACCCTCTCCCTATTCTACTCTCATGTCGTAAATACATCCAGATATGACAGAGGCACACAACCTTTGTTTTTCTGCATGTGACTTATTTCATGTTACATAATGGCCTTCAGTGCCATCTACTGTCCTATGAATGGCCTAGCCACATTTTTCTTTACCTCTAAAGACCTCCCACATTTTCATGCACCACATTTTCTTCATCTATCCACTCATGAGCTGGTGAGCATCCAGGCTGTGTGTCTGGAGTAGTGTCTGTGCCGTGCTGACCGAGATTCCTTCTGCTGTGTACCTAGGTGCGCTGTAGCTGGGCCTATGGCATATCTACACGGATTTCCACAGTGGTAGCCCCAACCACTTTACACTCCCATAAACAGTGGGCTAGGGCTTCTCTTTTCCCACACCTGAACAACACCAGGTTTATTAGCCAGTTGCATTTACTCTTTCAATCACTGCCAATGGACATTTTCCCCATTTATTGGCTAGGTGGTCGGGTGTTATTCGCTTTTTGGAGTACTTCGTAAATTCTAGACATTAACCTCCATTGACTCTAGACCTGCCAGAGACTTTTTCTGAGTCTGTAGTGTCTGTAGCAGTATCTCCTACAAGCTCCGCTGTAGGTGGAGCCTCTAGCAGGGGGATGGATATGTGATCTCAAGGCCTGGGACATGTGGCTGTGCCTGGAGGCCATTTTGTGCTATGTTGACATAAAACGATCCACTATACTAGGTCTTCCTGTACAGCTTTGGCTGGCTTGGAGCTCTGATTGTGGGTCATGATGGCCTTGACTCACAGAGATCTGCCTGCCTCTGTCTCCTGACACTGTCACTCCTCAGGAGTGAGCTTGGTTGTCGTGGAGCAATGGTAGTGTCAGGGATGTGTAACACGAGGGCCATGTCCCCAGCATCTGCCATGGTGAGTGCCACTGCAGATAGCAGCTTCCAGCAGCAGCAGTGGAGCTGAGGGTCTGGACTAACGGAGGTGTGTCTCTAGGCCACAAAGTGGCCGGAACTCATGGGAATTCTAGGGGATGTGTGTGATGGTGACTCGGGTCCCAGGGTGCAAATGTTTTAGCCAAGTCTCAAGAGGGCACCTTCAGTGTCCACTGTTACCAGGGCTCTGTTGTAAGTGGGTGTCAGGGCACAGGCTGGCTTTGTTCCAAGGTTGCAGCCTTTTGTGCATTAGAAACTTTGGACTTTTTTTCTCCCTAGAACTTTTTGGGTTCTGATGCTCAGAACTTGGCCTCATTAACTCATTAGTAGTTTGCAAATAAATTTAAAATAAATTAGTAGATATACAGTGGTGGTTCTGACCCTATCATTCCCTTTGTCTTTATGGTTGAAATAGTTCTATAGGGAACAGCCGCCCCTCAGTTAGATGTGTGCTCCTTGGCTGCCTAATGGTGCGGTTGGCAAAGGAAAGGCAGACTCCATGCTTCCCTGGCTCATCCAACAGTTCTTTAAATAAAACTGCTCTCCCAGTGGCCCAAAAAGGCTAAGAAATAACTGAACTCACGAGTGCAAATATACTTTCTGTGTTTTAATTTGTTGCAGTAATTTTTGTTACTGAGGTTTGAATTGTCCTATCTTTTTAACCAGTCCCAAGACCCTGGCTTTATCTCTGGTGTTCTTTTAAGAGATGCCTGCTCTCTGATCTGGAAAAGCATTTCAGGTTTATCTAGAATCCTTCCTTTTCAGGCTAGACTCAGCCATACCTCTGTGGGACCCAGGGCCTTGGTGGGAAATTATGCTTAGAAGCCACAGTCTTGTCCTTAGTAGGACAGAAAGCTACTACACAGATCGTGATTTCCATGCCACTAGGTCATCTTTGGATCAGCATTCAGTACCACTGGGTTTTTATTTAACCTCAGGGATCTTAGAGATGCTGGAACAACAGTCAGAAAACTGTCCTCTTGAGCCCACAGTACACAAATAAGATTTGGGGATGTGATGGAAAAACACTAGATGATTTTTCCAGTTTCTTTTTATTATTGCATTAATTAAGTCAGTCCGTTATGGAGGGGCAGTGAGTGTGCACATGTATGTGTGGGTCACCATGTGTGTGTGGGTTACCATGTATGTGTGTGCACATGTATGTGTGGGTCACAGGAACCTTAGGTGAGTTGTTTTCTCCTTCCAGGTGAGTTCTGTGGATTGGACTCAGGTCATTTTCCTTGGCAGAAAGTTTCTTTACTCAGTGAGCCATCTTGCTGGGACATCTGAACTTCTTTTCAATGTTAGGGTGTATGACAGCGGAGGTGTCAGCCTATGGAGCACCGAAGTCCCCTGGAAGGGTTCTTTTGGTGCTAGCAAAACTGGGGTGCACAAGCACATTTGTTTTCAATGCTTACACTTCATAAATATGTATCATGGAGGCCTGCGCTTTTCTGAAGGGAAATGGAGGAGCAGTGGGTCTGGGGGAGAAGAGAGGTAGTGGTGGAGGTATGGGTAGGAGTAGAGGGAGGAGGCTGTGGTAAGGATGTATTGTAAATTATAAGATTAAAAGAACAAATAAATTATTTAGAGCTAAAAAACCCTATGTATCATAATTACATTGTTTTGAAATCAAGTCTAGAAAAGAAATCATTGAGTTGACAATAAATACTAAGCAGGAGATCCTCTTTCTCTGGTGTCCTTTGATGCACTCACAGATCAAGGTGCTTGGAGTTCCCATGAAGATCTTTGAATACAGCCTCTGCACTTGGCACTTTGCGTGGGTTCTAGCCTCCCCGCCTCTTACTTGGTCTCTTTACAGAAGACACTGGCTCCCCCAGCCCCATACCCTGGGTTTTCTGCTGTGGAATGGGGATGGAAGTGAGTCTGATTGGGCTGCCTTTGCTGATTTGTGATGTGGTCTTTCCCACTGAATCACTGAATGTCTTATTGGCTATCACCTTTCTATGGAATGTTCTGATCAGTCTTTCCCCTTCCTTTCTTCCATCCTTCCTTTTTTGAGTCAGGGTGTCTTCTCTTAGGGGTTACTATAGCTGTGATGAAACACCATGACTAAAGCGGCTTGGGGGAAAGAAAGGGTTTATTCAGCTTATGCTTCCATATCACTGTTTGTCCTCAAAGGAAGTCAGAACAGGCACCTGGAGGCAGGAACGGATGCAGAGGCCATGGAAGGGTGCTGCTTATTGGACTGCTCCTCGTGGCTTGCTCAGCCTGCTTTCTAATAGAACCCAGTGCTGTCGGATCTTCGATCACACTGGGAACCCTAAGACTGTATTGTTTACTGGAAAAATCTGTTTCTAGTTGTGGTGTACCTCAGCTTCAGTGCACACCTTCAATCCCTCTGGCTGGAATATAGACACACCCTTAGCACACACCTTAGATCCCAAACAATGAAGGTGAAATTAGTTTGTAGGAGGAAGCAGTCATGCTTGAAACTGATGTCTAATTGAGTGGCAGACAAAGTGATGAGTCAGAGGAAGATTTGACAGAATAGGATGCACCCAACTCTCCTGAGAAGAGAGAGGAAAGGAAAGGAAGCTTCTTAAGAGACAGCAGCACACAGAGAAGAGGCAGTTTTACTGGGACAGTTGTACAGAGACAGGGTACCAAGAGAAAACAAACTAGACATAGGTAAAGACAGAACAAGCCCAAGATTAAGAACAAGCTAGAAGATTAGAACAGGTTGCCAAAGTTAGGCTGAGGCCAGGCAAAGCAATTCAGGAGAAGCCGAGAGAAGCCAGGTTGAATCAGTCAGCTTGAGGAGGAGTTCTGAGTCAGAACTGCTGAAATGAATAGCCAGCCAGAGTTCAGAAAGAGCTAGAAAGGGTGAGCTTATTCATCAGTCTCAGAGGCTGAAAACATTCCAGGCCTAGATAAGATTGTATGGAGACTAGAAGCTTCCAGGACTAGGCCTAGGTTAGCACATGGAGGCAGGAAGCCTTGGAGACTACAATCACTTCAGCTGAATAAAAGATAACATTTAAAATCCAGGAGCACCAGCCCTAGATGACTCCAACCAAAATGGGCTGGGTCTTCTCACATCTATCACTAATTAAGAAAATGCCCTACAGGTTTGCCTGAAGCCTGTTCTTATGGAGGCATTTTCTTAACTGAGGTTCCCTTCTTTCAGATGACTATCTTGTGCTACGTTGACATAAAACTATCCACTACACAAGGTCTCCCCGTACAGCTTTGGCTGGCTTGGAGCTCCGATTGTGGGTCAGGATGGCCTTGACTCACAGAGATCTGCCTGCCTCTGTCTCCTGAGGGCTGGCTAAACTCTTCTTGATGTGAGATAATTAAATGTCTTTATGATCATAGCACCGTGATTGAGAGATTATGTTACCTGCAGCTGAACACTTTTTGACTGGTAAACTATGAAACAGTGGACAATCTTGGAGCAGATGTATCTATTTTCCTTTGCTACAGCATAACATGTGGGTGATACGTACAAGAAAGGTTATTTAGCTAACAGCTTTAGAGATTCAGATCAATATCTGCTTGAGCCCTTAGCTGTCGTGTGGCAGATGGCAAGAAGCCAGAGTGGGAAGGGTCGGTTTGACCTTTATACCCATCCTTTCATAAATCTACCCAGGTCTCATGAGAACTACACAGATTCCTACAGCTCCCTCCATGACCAACAGCCTATTTTTCTCAAGCTACCATCTCCCAACATAACCACACCGAGGACCAAACTTCTAATAGATGAAGGCTATGTGGGTAGAGATAAATAACATCTAAATCATAACAGTGCATGCATTTGCTTAGTGCTCTCGGTCAGTGCTCCCGGTCAGTGCTCCCGGTCAGTGCTCCCACTCCCCCTGCCCAGGTTTTATCCTCATTAGGTCTCAGAACCAAGAAGACCTCCATAGGCCTACTCTAAGAACACCCCAGAACGCTGGAGCGGTGACTCCCTCCTTTGGCACACTCTTTACCCTGTCTCTCCAGCCTTGGCACCATGGCAGAGTAAGGAGGGTCCTTATTCTCCTCTGTAGAGCTTCACCCAAGTCCTAGAGATGTGCCAGGCAAGGAGCAGTTGCTCAATTAATATTTGAGAATAATATACATATTGTTTTAGCATCCCCACCCTGCCCTGCCCAAAATAGTTTTAAAATAAAAACAAAAACTTGTGCAATGAGTTAAAGTTCTCATGACACTTGGAAGTGGAGAAATTCAAAGTAAATTGCTGACCCCTGTTGCATGCCACCCACCATATATGCCTTCCTGGTATTAAAGAGTTATATAGGAAATCAAAAAGCTAATTTTTAAAAATTTCTCTAAAAGTCTAGTGGAGTTAATTGGCCAATAAAAAGATAAAATATGATTGATACAGTCAATGAGATGCTGCTTATCTTTAAAAGAATGAAAATTCTGACCCAAGCCAACCATGAAAACAAATACAATCAAGTTCCACTCAGAGAGACCCACAGAGGAATCAGACTTGTGGAGACAGAAAGGAGAAGGGTGGTCCTTGGGCTGGAGGAGCTTCTGGGAGACAGGTTGAATAAGTCCCGAGTTTCAGGGTGAGGAGAGAGCTCTGGCGGTGAAGGCAGGGATGGGCACACAGCGTTGTGACTATATCCAATGCCACAGAACCACATGCTCAAACGGTTAAGACAAGGGGCCAACTCTCATGTAAAATTTATCCTAACTCAGTCTTTATATGCCACGCACTGCATGGATATCCAAAAGACTGTATGAAATGAATGAACGTCTGGTTTAAACCTAACTCCAAGATGAACCCCAGAGGTCCACTTCTTGCCTAAAGAAAGTATCCCACTGAGGCCCCCAGTGCACCCTCAACTTCCTCCCCACCCTGCCGTCAACCCTTTAAACGTCATTGGGTCATTTCTACTTTCTTCTCGATTCTGCAGGCAGCAGATGATGCTAATATGACGCCCTCTGTTGCTGCTTTCCTCCACTATGATTTTGAGAGTGTTTTCCTTTTCCTTTTTTTCTTCCTTCCTCTCTTCCTCCCTTCTTTTCTGCCTCTTTTCCTTCCTTGCTTGCTCCCTCCCTCCCTTTCTTTTCTCCTCCCTTCTTGTTATTACCTGTTAAACGTGTGCATATGCCATATTCTATTGCTGCCTCATGTATTTTACACTTAAATATAAATATGTAAAGTGCTAACTATGAAGGCTGACACCTTTGTAAAAACCTGACTGTTTTGATAGCCTCTGGGTAGAGAAGCATGACGAGACAGAAGCCACTGTGCAGAGGTTGACAGCTGGATGGCAGCACAGCTTAATGTGCTCGTGGATAAATGTATCTTAAGTAGAGCAGGGGCGGGGCATAAACACTAGAAAGAAAGCAAGGGAAAATGCATGCCCTGCCAATCAGACCGATGGGGACCTCGCCCATCTCCACACCAGTGTGCGCTGGCTCATTTAAGAAGGCTCCTAAGCAAGTCATTCTCTCACCAAGGAATCCCACTTTTAGGAAACAGCCAGAGATGTGCACTAAAATTCATATACAAGACATCTTTCACAGTTGCATCTGTAACCAGGAGGAAAAAAATGGAAGTGACCCAAATGTTAAGCAGCAGGGGACAGCTCCCAGCATCAAAGTACCTGAATTGTTCTCCAGAGACTGTGAGAGCAGGGAACAGAGTTGGAGTTTAGTTTCATGAACAAAAGCAGACAGTGCTCTGATAGATTGCAGGCTGGAGGGCAGCATGGTGTAGCTGCTTTGACAAGCATTCAGAGTCTCTTGGCATGGCAATATGCATATATTGCACAACCAGAAAAGTTAATCTCTGTCCCTAACCCAATAGAAATAAACATGTGGGACCTTGTGAACCCATGGCTAAGTGTTCCCTGCAGCTTTATTTACATAAGCGAACAGGAAACAGTCCAAGTATCAGCAGCTGCCGAGTGAGCGGTGAGCACACTGTGGTAGGCTATGCTGTGGAATAGCATTCAGCACTGAAAAGGAGCCTCCAGACCTATCTATCTCCTAAGGGTTGAGATGAAGCTCTTCCCAGAGAACTGTGGTCCCGTTATGGAATCTCTCACACGTGACATCTTGAAAAAGGCAAACCAGACAGGACACAAGTCAAGTTTGCCAGTAGGTAGGGATCCCATGCCAGTGGGCAGAAGGTGCCTCCAGGGTGAAGCAGGTGCTCTGTGTCATGACTGGGGTGACGATTCCCTAGCTGCAAGTGTTGATTTGAATCCCTGTGGTGTCTTCTTGATAAGGGTATAGCTAGAGCACTCACCTCATGTGCAAGAGTCCTTGGGTTCAATCCCCACCACTGCCAAAAAACCAAACCAAACCAAAAACCCAGCTAAGTTATGTTTTAAACAGTTTATAAAATGACACGATTAGTGAGGCTTCAATTGTGCGTGCATTGTGTGTGCACACATGTGCGCATGCCTGTGTGCGTACTCGAAGAGGCTTCTTAGTAACAAGGTCCACAGTTTTGATTGCGGGACCAGTCTTACCCTGTTGCAACTGTCTGAGGCCTTTCCCACATGTTGACCCTCCCTTCCCTCTTGTGACTCAAAGGGTTTCCACAGTGACCACCAACACGGGAGACAGGAATGGAAGCAGTATCTGGCCCCTTAACTGTCCCAGTCTAAAGTGTTCACTATGAATTAAGTCACATGACCATGCCTCAACAGCAGGAAGGCTGGGAGGTGCCGGAGAGAGACAAACAGCCAATGCCGGCTCTCCTATTCCCTCAAAATCACTTGTTTTGCTTACATATGGCCTAGCCCCCCCCTCCCCAAAACCTGGTCCTGACAGCCTTTTGCAGCAGCCTAGCCTGTGGGCTCCCTGGGTGACATGCACTGGCAGCCAATCCCCAAGTCTCCTGTCTGCCCACAGCCTTCTGGGAAAGAGGCCTCTGTCCTTTCTAGGTAGCCCAATAATACAATGGGCTGGGACCAGAGAGGCACTGGAATCACTTCTGCTAGAACTTGTCTAGACATTCCAAATCCTGAGCCATTTGGGACACCCTCTCCAGGCACAGTCTGGCCACCCCATTAATCTCCCAGAGCACTGCTACCCTGCTTTGAGGAGGAAGCCATCTGCAGGGGTGGGGGTGGGGTCTTCCAGAGCCTCCATGTGGGTTCAAGGAGGGATTTTCTCTCCATTTTGTTTTTCCTTCTTGTCCTATGGAGAGAAAGATTTCCCACGTTCCCCAGCTGGTATCTTGCTTCTTAGAAGGGTGATGGTCTAACTTAGTCCCAGTTTAAGTTTCAAGTCATTATAAGCCCGGGCATGGGCGCTCCATTTCTGGTAGATCCGAGACCTCCTCTCCTCCCCGGCTGCTGGTTGCAGTAATTGCATCTCTGACATCACCCCTCCCCCCTCCCCTAGCTCCTTCGATCTTGCTGCCCACTCAGAAATGCCAAAGGCATTACTGTACGAAGCAGCAGGTGGGAGGCCACACCCTTAATCCAACCTTTAGCCTGAAATACTGTCACCCACTGACAGGGTTTGCAGGGTTTAAGGTTCCAAGTGCTTGAATTGCCAAACTCTCTCTCCCTGGGAGGAAACTAGAAGCTGTAGGGATGCTTCCCGCTCCCACCGTCATCTTTGTCCTGACTTACCTGGCTCCCTTTGATTCCTTTTAAAGGTCTTCCTTATGAGACTTGCTGAACGCAGCTAAGAGCTATAGGCACAAGTTCACTCAGTCCTCTGCCACCAGGGCTAAGAACTCAGGACTAACTGAGTTGCCTTCTAGATGACACCTGGCTGTGGGCTGGGCCTCAGCCATGCTTGGTCACTGTCCTGGCCAGCTCCACCACAGCCAGGCTGAGGCTGTTACTGTGGGAATCCGATGGCAGTGTTTGTCGGCTTAGCTCACTCATTTGGCTTTGCTTGTTTGTGTTGTGTTGTGTTGTCTTTTGCGGTGCTGGGGTGGTACCCAGAGCCTTGACACTGAAGGCCACTGAGTCACCCCCCTCCCCCGAGGCCCTATGTAAGCAATACTAGAATAGGCTGCATTAACAAAGTAACCTATGACTCATCCTGGAGAAATTCTCTGTCCCTACACATTCTCCTGCAGGACTGAGGTTCTGGGTCCCTTCTCCCCAGGCTCACCAACCCCCTTCCACCCTTGGGGTAGGATACAGCTGCCTCACTGAGCAGCTGGATAGGCGAGGCAGAGGCTTCCTTCTTGTAGTCTATGAGACGGAAAAGTTGGTGCCTCTTCCTTCTTCGCTCTGGGGTCAAGGTGCTACCTCACACATGAGCAGCTAGTGTAAAATGCTATGAGCCATTAGAAGGTAACTTTGGCCTGAGCATCTCTACAACAATATGTCCAATAGATCTTCTTCATTATGTTTTTTTTTTAAAAGAAAAGACATATTATGTGTGTGTACATGAATGTGTATGCTTGAGTGTATGTATGTGTATCATAAGTGTGCAGAAGCCCGTGGAAGCCAGAAGAAGGTAGGAACCTCTGTAACAGTCATGATAAGTAGCTGACTGTGGGTGCTGGGACCAAAGCAAGAGCAGCAAGCACTCTTAACTTCTGAGCGATCTCTCCAGCCCCCTAATAGTGTTTTCGATGGTGTAACCCAAAGCACTGGCCGAGTGTAAGCGCCACCATCCATCCCACTGATACAGTTTGAGCTCTTCTGACGTGTCAGGCCTTCTGCTCATTCTATTGACACCACAGAGAAAAACAGAGCCACAGTTCCTGAGTCTGAAAGGTTTGATGGAAGAAACAGGTGGTCAGATACCTGTTTGACATCCAGAAACAGGTGGATGACAAGGAAGGGTCATCCAAGGTGTCTGAAGTCGGTGGGAGGTTTCTTCTATCAGATAGAAGGCTCCTAACAGCCATGTCACAGAGTAGGTGCGACTGTGTGTCTGAGGTGGGTTTGGGATTTTGTAGCTGTCCCAGGCCAGCTGGCCTTGACTCCCAAGTGTGAGCCATTCCCAAGTGAGCTCAGGTTCCCACATGAGATGCGTGTGCATGTGGGCTTGGTAGGCAGGTGTTGAGGAGAGGAGTAAAGTCTGAGTTGGACCTGATCAAAAGCCTTCAAACATGAGAAAAAAATTCTCTAGACATCACATCTAAGACTTTAGCCCAGACCTAAGTCTAGGAGCAGGACCCTGCTGCCAGCCTCTCCAGGCTATGGGATGCTGAGCGCTTGTGGTCTCCCAGGCTTGCTTCCCTATCTGACGTTTGTCGTATGCCAGCTGGGACACAGTGGGATGAGGCACATCCCCACAGCTGCTCCTCGTCAGCTCCTGTGGTAGCTTGAATGAGAAATGTCCCCCATAGACTCAGGCGTTTGAACCCTTGGCTCCCAGTTGGTGGCGCTGTTTGGGGAGGTTATGGGAAGGGCAGCCTGCTGGAGGAGTTGTCACTGGGGGCAATGTTGTAGCTTCACTCCACTTCCAGTTTGTTCTTTCTCCTTTTTGTTTGTGACTGAAGACGCGATCTCTGATTCTTATTCATTCTGCTTGCCTGCCGTGGTGTGTTGCCTCTCTGCCGTTATGGACCCGTATCTCTCTGGAATTCCAAACCCAGATGAGCTCTTCCTTCTCTAAGTTGCCTTGGTCATGGTGTTTAATCACAGCCATAGAGAAGTATTTGCTATGCCTGGAGAGGAGAGTTCCCATCTGAGCTGAGAGCCTGCAGCCTGGGGCTAGGAACCAATGGCAGTGTCTGCAACAACAGGACCAGGATTGATGGTTGGGTTCTTTTCTTAATTTCCATCCCTTAATTTTTATGATGAGATTCTAGGGTTAGATACACATTAAGCCTGTCTTGAAGATGAGAGACTGAGGCAGAGAAAGGTGAGGTCACCTATCTAAGCTAGCACAATGAGTCAAGGTGCAACCCTGGAAACCAAGGTCTGATAGCATATACCTGAAATCCCAACACTGTAGCCTGAGGCAGAATCACTAGTTTCTGGACAGTCTAAGCTATAGAAGGAGACTTTGTTTAACCAAGTAAAGAAAAACGTATGTGGCTTTGGAGGGGCCCTAACACCAGTGGTCCTGCTCACACATACCAAGTTGACCAGATGTGGGAGCTGGGATGTGAGGCCATGGCCCCATGCCAGTGACTGTCATCTGCTCTCTTGGCGTTGGGGAACCGGGAACAATGAAGCTAAGCCACGTACCCAGAGTCACATAGCATGTAAGTTTCAGTGGCAGGAAGTGGCTGTAGCAGAGCTCTGAAGACCAAAACATCCCGAGCACCAGGGCCTACCTGGGAAATGGGCTCCAAGGGACAGTGCAGCCATCTTTCCCTTCTGAGGGGACAATCTCTGAGGTTTCCTCTGACCTGGCCAGTGGAAGATAGAAGACCTTTGGGGTGGGGGTGGGCCTATCTTGCCTGATTTAGGGGAGATGAGAGTAAATGTGTCGACAAAAGACCAAAGCAGCGCTGTCACTCAGATCCCACCTGGTGAATCAGAGGTTTACTCGGGTCACTCACAGGGGTATGAGTGAGGAGTCACGTTGTTCAGGGGCAGGGATGACTCCAGCATGGCTGAAAGACCCATCCCTCCTGAGAACTCTCAGGAAGCTTGGCAGGCTAGAGTGGTGTCTGGTTCCTCCCCATCTTCCATCCCCTCCTCTACCCCCAACATCCCTCCCTGCCCAGGCAGCTCTGTGGGTGAGGGAGTCTGCTCACCTAGCACTCTAAGGCCAGCTTTCCTGGATTCATTCATCTATTTTCCCAGTCTCATAAGCCTTTTCTCCTCAAGGAGGGCATGTCTCATTTTGGAGGACGTTCCTAGGTAGAGCCCCAGGAAGCCAGGAGGGTGCTCACTGGTCTCTTAGAGGGGCTGGGTTCCTCATCTGCCCCTAGCCTTAGAAACCCTGCCCTGTGTTACCTCCTGAGCCCTTACTGAGTGCTAAGCTCAGCTCTCAGCCTCCAGGTCTGGGAGGCAGGAAGACAAGTGCACGCTGGGCTGGGAACTCATCTCCAGCCAGCAAGCAGAAGGCTGGGGTTGGACTCTAAAGGTCTTGCTATGGGGGTCTCTGCACCCCAGGCCTGATATTGCTTAGGAAACTAAGGTCCAGGGAGCGGGAGGGACTTAACCACTTTCCCAGCACTTGCACAGAAGAACCATAGCTGAAATTACCAGGTGCATGGATGAGGCCTGTCCTTTGCCTACCGTCCTTCAGCCCACAGGAGCACTGGGGACAATAATGGCCTTCCACACAGAGGATCTGTTCAGAGAGCAGATGAAGTGGAGCAGCTCCTAGTGTGGGCAGGCACGTAGACAAAGTAAAGATGTCACCCACGCAGGTGGCTGGGAACATTTATACCTATGACAGTCCAGTGAGACAGATGGTTGGGAGTGTCCTGAGACCCTGAGCTGGGGACGTGAGAAGGTGGATAGATGGTGTCCTGGCAGAGGCAGGCTGTAAGCTTTGAAAACTGGGTGCCCCTTGGGTGGGAAGGGCGTTTTGGCAGTGACTTCTTTGGCTCTCATGGGCAGGCCACAGAACTGGTGGCATGGGTTGATGTCTGCTCCTGTGGCCTGGGGCAGGACCAGATTTTTCTGTTTTATTTATTTATTTATTTATTTATTTATTTATTTTGTAATGCTAGTTCCTCTCAGGTGTGGTGGCAAAGTGGGCTAGGGGGGCAGATGCCTCAGGTAGACATCAGCTGGGGGTCAAGACCTACACTTGACAACCATCTGGCACAGGGGCTTTTATTACTTACTCTAAGCCGATATTGGGGAAACTAAGGTACAGAGAGGTCATGGATTTTGCCAAAAGCCAAACAGCTAGGAAAGGACAGAGCTAGGATTTGAACCCAGGTCTCCCAGCCACAGGTGCTATGAAAGTGGCCATGAAATCATCAGCCTTCCAGGGACCTTCCTAACCCCTGACCTGTACCTCACTGGATCGCATTTCCTGTTACACCTCCCTGCTGGTTCACCTGTGCCCCATCATTCATTCCCTTTAGTTGGTCAAAGGACTCACGGTGCTCATCTGAAAAGAGCCTCTACTTGACCAGAGATCCGGGCCTCAGGTCAACTCAGGTGCCACTCCAGGCTCCGTGTTCCTCGATCTTGGAAGCACACAGGTTTTCCAGGTCCCTGCTGGGAACTCCTGTGGAACATTACCTTGGCCATGGGAATGTACCTTGTGGGGTGGGAAGGGATATCATCCCCTTTCCTTCAACACCACCTCACCACCCACCTTCCCTCAGCTCCAAAAGCTTCTTTAGGGATTCAGTGTACATCCTGACCCTCCCCCAGCATTCCTCAGGCCCTTCTCCTCCCTTTGATCTGTCTGCCTTGCTGCAGAAGGAGCTATTCATAGCCAAGATGATGCAAAATTTATAAAGTGTGGCTGGCAAGGCTGAAACCGCCCCCAGCACATGGCACGCTGCCCTACCCCCACCCTGGAGGTTCGTTCTCCATGTGAGGGTGTTTGTGAGAGTGAATGAGCGTGTGAAAGTGAGTGGGCGTGCAGGGGGGGGTGGGTAGCTTCACTATTAGACTGCTGTCACTGTCACGGTCCCGGTGGGCCATCTTCCCCTTCCTTGTCCTTCCTCTCCTTTGTCCTGACAGGACTGGAGATGGAACTCAGGGCCTCTCACTTGTCACTTGCTGCTCTGCCTAAGCTGTTTTTAGCCTTTGTTGCTTTTTAACTAATTGATTAATTTTGTCGTCATTGGTCTCTGTCTCGGGACAGGGTCTCACATAGCCCAGGCTAGCCTCAGACTTGTATAGCAGAAATTGGCCTGGAACTCACTTCCCTCCTGCCTCCACCTCCTGAGTGTTGGGATTGTGGGCGTGTGCCACCACACCCATCTACAGTGTGCTGTTTTGAAATATGCATGCCTTGTGCAATGGCTGCTTCCACCTGAGTGACACAGCGTGACCACACACACTAGTCCTCTGTGCCGTGAGCACCCTGCTCCCTCCTTTCCGAGGCTGAATGATTCTGTCCTGCAGACGGACATGATATTCTCCTCGTGCTTCCTCATGGAGAGGCAGAGCTCGCTTTTGCCTTCTGGCTGCTGTGCACGGCACCGTTGCCAAGTCTGGGGCCCACATTTTCTCTGAATACTTGCTTCAATTCTCCTAAACAGCGACATTCACATCCAGTTGTGGGCCCTAGTCCTGATGCTATGAGGGCCTGTTTTCTTTTTGGTTGAAGCTTTGCAACAATCCTCAGGGACCCCACTACCCCCTACCTCCACTGTGCTCCCTGGCCCTGGGTGTGTCTATCCCAGGGCTACATTCACTGAATACATCTCCCTACCTGTTAGCACCCCCTGTATTACCTAAGGTTCCAGCCAGGGCCTTGAGCCCACAGGGACAAGATGCAGACGGTAAGGTCAAGATCATAGTGAGTGGGCCTGTCGAAGTGGGTCACAGTCAAGGAGAAACTGAACCCAGATCTGTCAGGCCCATGAGTCCTGGGTTTTTGCCTGAAGCTGTGTATCTTCACTGGAGACACAGGCCCATCTCTCACCCCTGCCCAGGAATGTCAAGCCACAGGTGATACACAGCTCATTTCCCGGAAACTAGTTTTCCTAGGAGATCTGGGAAGGACACAATCCTAGGTAAACTTTACTAATCAGTCATATGTATACATGCCTATACATATGACTGTATATGCCTATATACACTTATATATGCCTATGTATACAATATAGTCAGCTATCCATCCATCCATCCATCCATCCATCCATCCATCCATCCATCTGCCTGTCTGTCTGTCTATCTATCTCCCTTAGTGGGGTATATAGCTCACAGATCCCCATCAGCTTCGACAGTTGATATCTTAGTTAAGTTTTCTATAGCTATGATACAAATCAAGATCAAAAGCAACTTGGGGAGGAAACATTATTTTCATCTTACAACTCTTAGGTCACTCTTCATTCCTGACATAAGTCAGAGCAGGAACTCAAGGCAGGAGCCTAGACAGTGGACCTGAAGCTGATGCCATGGAGGGGTGCTGCTTACTGGATTGCTCCCTCTGGCTTGCTCAGCCTGCTTTCTTATACAACTTAGGACTACCTGCTTGGAACTGGCACCACTCAGAGTGGTCTGGGCCCTACCACAGCAGTCGTTATCAAGAAAATGCCAGAGAGGCTTGTCTGGAGGTCAGACTGGTGGGGGAATATTCTCAATTATAGTTCCCTCTTCCCAAATGATTCTAGCTTGTGTGAACTGGACATATAAACACATTACTGTCAAATCATAAACTTCCCTTTCTTGTTTGTCCCAAAGATCTTATATTAACATTACCAGCACAATATAAAACATTTCCTACTTCAAAAAGTCATACAGTCAAGAATTCAAATATTTTAAAAATTCAACTTCTTTAAAACATCCAAAGTCAGCCAGTGGTGGTGGCGCATGCCTTTAATCCCAGCACTTGGGAGGCAGAAGCATGTGAATCTCTGAGTTCGAGGCCAGCCTGGTCTACAGAATGAGTTCCAGGACAGCCAGAGCTACACAGAAAAATCCTGTCTTGAAAAACCAAAAAACCAAAACCAAACCACCACCACCACCACCACCAACAACAACAAACCTAAAAAGCAAAAAAACCAAAACCCATAAACAAACAAATAAACAAACAAACAAAAGAACCCCACAAAACAAAACAAATTAAAAAAAACAAAGAAAACAACGATAAAAAAATTCTAAGTCTTTCTAAAATTCCAAAATCTCTCTGAAGCTCCTGAATTTCTTTAAAAGTTCAAAGTCTCTCAACTTTGGAGTTTTGTAAAATTCAAAACAAATCACATCCTTTCTACCCCAGGAGGGAGGAACCAGGGAGCAGTTATAATTTAGTCAGAGCAAAACCAAAGGCCACAGTGTAAGGCTCAGTGTGAGACTCTGGGACCCACGCATGATCCTCAGGGTTCCAAAGGCTGTAGACAGCCCTGTTTCTCCAGCTCTACCATCCCCAGCACAACACAGCCTGTCTCAGGATCGGGTTGGCTCCACTCCACAGCCACTGCTGTGCTTGGCTGCCGTCCCATGGTGCTGGCATCTCTAAAATGCTGGGGCCTTTGCTGCAACTGGGCTGTACCTTCGCAGAGCCTCTCCTGGGCTCTCTTCAGGGACTCTGACTGTCATAATATGCCAAGCTTAACTTCTCTCCATGACCCCTTCAGTCCTGAAGCTTCTAACTGAACTGTGGCTGCACTTCCGCCAATGGCTTCTCCCGGTTTCTCCTGGCCCCAAGCTTCAGCTGCTCTTCATGACCTCTTCATGCCTCCAAAACCAGTACTGCCTGGGAGGCTGTTACGCATGACCAAGTTTGGCTGCTGGCGTGTGGTATATATAGCCTTGGCCCTCTCTGGACCATAGCTCCCGTGTGCTGATCCTGAGGAAATAGTTCCCAGAAAAATTTTGCCTCGATGCCGACCTCTTATTAATCAGAGATCGCAGTTCTAGCTGAACAGAATCAATTGTTCCAGAAAAACAAAGGTTTTTGCCTTGGTGGTTTTTAGTTCCAATTATCATGTGAGTGGTCCTGATACAGACTTTGCTGACTTCTGAAACGTCACAAGGTAGGCCTCCCTTGTCTGCTCTGTTGTCAGTCTCTTCTAAGTTCCTACATCTCTGTAGACTCTTGAGTTGTTGTGTTAAAGCAACAGGACCAAAAGCAACTTGGGAAGGCAAAGGTTTAACTCATCTTAGAATTCTTGGGTCATACTCCATCATTGAGGGAAATCAGGAACTCAAGGCAGGAACTTGGAGACAGCAATGGAAGCAGAGCCCTTAGAGGGATGGATGTACCTTACTGAATTGCTCTTCAGGGCTTACTCAATCTTTTTTTTACACAACTCATGACCACCCGTCCAAGGCTGGCACAACCCAAAGTTGTCTGGGCCCTCCCACATAAATCATTAGTTAAGAAGAATAAAAAGGCACTCCTCAGGTTTGCTCTCAGGCTAATCTAATGGAGATTTTGCCAATAACAGTTCCCTCTTCCTAAATGATTCCAGCTTGTGTCAATTCAACATAAACCTAACCAACACAGTGGGCTTGTCTCACCACCCCTGAACCTCTGAATCCCCAAAGCAACAGGAAAGAGATCTCTGGCCATGCCACCTGGGCAGCTAAGCAGCCCTTTGCTACTGCTGTAGACACACAGCATGCCTGTGGTTTGGCTACCCCACCCATCAGGGACCATTATTTCTCAGTCAGTGGTCAACCATTCTATTGTTTTCTGAACAGCTATATGCACTCAAAAATGTTCAGCAGACTGACCGATATTGTTGGGATTCAAACCTGGGACAACAGCTGTGGTACATATTTAACATACCAAAGTGGACCTGGTCTCCAGGTTCTCCCAGCATCCCTCAGTCCCAACCTGACATACCTCACCCTCTACCCTGAACTTTCCAGCCCAGGGGCTGGGCTTCCCCTCTGCCAGAGGCTTTTTCCTACACAATCCAGACATTTTTGTCCCTCTCTTCTTCTCTCCCTTTGTGTGCTCTTTTTCTCTTTCTTCTCTTCTCTGTCTCTCTCCCCATAGTGACTTCCCTGGCCTTGGTCCTTGTGACCAGTGAAACCACCCGGGAACCACTTCCCAAAAACCCTGTCTATATACTTTAATCTTTATGCTCTATTTGGCTCATTTCACTGGTGGAGAACTAACTTATCAGGTATGTCTTCTTGAGGACCCATAAAGAGACTGGAAAAATCTTGGGTGCGTGAGACAGAGAAGCTCCTCGCCCTGGAATCCAGCCAAAGCCTTTCAGTAATATGAGGCAAGCATTCTACTACAATTAGCATCTTCTTAAGTTCTTCTTACTCTCTAAGCAATCAAACTATTTTTTTCTAGAACTCTTACAGAAAACCCATTTATAGAAAAGGATATAAACCTTTTGTGCTACCCTAGTGGCCTCCAGTTTTATCTTCTCAGATTATATATATTTCCATACAAGGCATCTCCAGCCCTACCCTGTATTCCCATTTACAAAAAGAAAGGAAAGGAAGAATAAAGATCTCTTGGAAATTTTTGAGATATGAACTGAGAGCCACCAAAAGAGTACATATTGATAAAGCTAAGGTTTGAATGAATGTCAAAGTTTTCAATACTTTGGGCTAGGAAAACTGTTGAGCTCTGTCATCAGAGTTTGAGAAGCCATCCTAGAAGGGGCTTGGAAGACAATAGTGCTGAGAGAGATATGGATCATGGAAGCCCATTTCAAAATGTGGTAGAAGCAAAAATATTAGCAACTGGGCTAGAGATACTTTGTAATATTTTGGTGATTAATATAACTGCCTTTTGCCTGTGTCCTAAGAAGGTAAATTGAAAACTATTGGATTACTTTCATTGGCAGAAGAGATTTCAAGACAGCCTAATACTGACCTTGTCTTGTGGTTATTAGGAATCTTTTTTATGTAGGTTTATAACTGAAAAAAAAAAAAAAACCAAACCTGGTAGCTGAAGACAGGGAATAGATTCAACCCCAAAGAAAGAGAAGTGTGTTGCAATCAGCAAAGCTGGAGGAGCATCTAAACCCTCTTACATCACAAATGGAGTTATAGAGGCCGGGCGGTGGTGGCACACACCTGTAATCTTAGCACTTGGGAGGTAGAGGCAGGCGGATTTCTGAGTTCAAGGCCAGCCTGGTCTACAGAGTGAGTTCCAGGACAGCCAGGACTATACAGAGAAACCCTGTCTCGGAAAAAAAACCCAACAAAACAACAAAAAAAAAACAAAAACAAAAACAAAAAACAAATGGAGTTATAGGATTTAGAATTTCCCCTGCTGAGTTGTGGTCTTGTTTTGGTCCAGTATTTTCACACTATACTCCAATTTCCCCTTACAGAATGGCAGTATATATTATGTACCATCGTATGTTGGAAGTATGTAATCTGTGTTGTTTTTTTAAAATTTTGATTGTGTAGGAATTTAGAGTTAAGCGAGTACCTGGAGTCTCAGAAGAGACTTTGAACTTTTAATTAAAGTTTGTTAAGACTATGAAAGATTATGGGGAGCTTTGGAGTTATGTCAAAGTATTTTGCATTATGATATGGCTACAGGCCTATGGGAACTAAGAAATGGGATGTGGTGGCTTGAGCGAGAATGGCCTGCATAGGCTCATAGGTTTGAATACTTATCCTGTGGTTGTGGGACTGTTTGGGGAGGAGTACGAGGTGTAGCCTTGTTGGAGGTGGGTCACTGGGGACAGGCTTTGGATTTTCAAAGCCACATGCCATTCCTCGCTAGCTCTTTCTGCCCTGATGGTTGTGTCTCAAAATGTAAGCCCTGAGCTATTGTTCTAGTCTATGCCTTCCTGCCTGCCAGCATGCTCATCTCCATGGTGGTCATGGATTCTAATTCTCTGAAACTCTAGGTCCCAAATAAGCTCATTCTTCTGTAAGTTGCTTCGGTCATGGTATTTTATCACAGCAATAGAAAGTAATGAAGATGTGCCTGTATTAAAATATTTTTAGTAAAATCTCCAACTCTTTTTCATCATACTTGCTAGTTCCAAAATTCTTGTTGGTATCAAAGCCATGGATCCTGGTTTTGTCTCTAAGAGATTAGTGGAACTCCTCATTAGTGGGATGCTGAGATCGACAGTATGGAGCTGCCTCTGTTCTCTCACTATTCACACCCTGTCCTGGCAAATCTTGGGATTTCTTTTGAGCCCTTAACTTTGGTTTTTGCATCCAGCCACTGCACAGGTGAAGAAACTGAGAACTTAGTGGAGTGCTGGTAGTGCTGGTTTCCAGAGCTCTCCACCCAGTTTGTATAGGTGGTATAGGTGACTTGGCCATCCCACTTGACTCCCTCCGTCAGATCTCAAGCTGCTTTTAGACCCTGGAGCAGACTCTGGTTCAAATACCACTGTATTCTGTAATGCTAGATTATCGCTATCCCCAAGGATATCCTAGTATCCCGAAGAAGTGAATGACCCAGTCAACAAATATCAATCATCATATGTACTCCAGACAGCCCAAGATGCCTCATGGTGGACTGACGTCTCTAGTAGGAAGATGGATGATACTAAAATGTGGAGCAGGGAGAAGTAAGAGATATGAAGAAGAACAAAGATTAACAAAAGGATGTGAGGGAAGATTTCAAAGAAGACAAGTTTGACCAGATATCTGAAAAAAGTAAGCAAGTGGGCTTCTGGGAGCTGAGCTTTCCCAGCAGAGATCAGCGGTGCTCAGCTCCTTTGTGGGAGCTGAGCTTTCCCAGCAGAGATCAGCGGTGCTCAGCTCCTTTGTGGGAGCTGCTGGCTTTGGTCCAGTCAGTTTGCCTTTGGTGATGTAGCTGCCAGGAGACTCTTACCTTTTCATGAAGTAAACGATGTTTTATTTGCGGGTGGGTGACAGTACCAGAGTAGGAGGGGCCTCTTGGGGTGCCAGGTGGCAGCTTACATGACCTGGCCCAATAATCTTGTCTTTTGCTGTGGCCTGGCCAGTGGTGCCTAATTCACACAGAGTACTGATGCTAGAGCTCAGGAGGCTACAGGAGGAGTGGGCTGTGGATTTTGGGGAGGATGTGGCCTGTATATCCCTAGGCCTCCAACATTTGCCACAGAGGACAGCTGCCTCAAGGTTCTCCTCAAGTCCCATCAACCCCTGATCTTGACTATCCTTTCAGATCCTCACCAAGGTATGGAATCTGCACATCTACAAGATGGAGACATTCACATCTCCATCCTCCATTCCTGGCTAATGACATCCCAGAGGGGATAGCTGTCTCCAGAGTGATAGAACATCATGTGGAATTGTTAACATGGTCTCTCTACTCAACAAATCCAGACCCTTGTGGCCAGCATGGATATGAACAAGGGAAATGATATCATCTGGAAGTAGGTGATTTGGGGCTGCAAAGCCTTCGTGGGCAATGGGGGTTCTGAAACCATGACCCCCTAAAACAGATGTATAGTTTTTACCTCATCATAATGGGACCTCAGCCATCTCAGAAGATCGCCTGCCTCATGTGGGTTTGGACTGGCTGCTATCCCGGCTTCCTTGAGATTGGCTATTATTCTTTGTTTGTCCAGTTTTCCTCAGAGAAGACTTGGCCCTCACCTCCCGTGGTACACAGCCATTTCTGGACCAGTAGAAGGTACAGAAGCCAAAGCCCACCTGTAGGCTGCTGTGCCAGCCAGAGGGTCGCATAAGGTGGTCTGAGTGCCAGAACCACAACTTTGTACCTGTAGCTGACAGTGTCTCGGCTTGAGAGTGGCTGTGCTGTGGCTTCATCTCTGCTTTGGTTAATGTAAAATGCAGGCAAAATGTCTTATGAGGAAAAAATCCAGCTCTGACAACTGTGGACTGTGCACTATGGAGATAGACCCTCTTCCTATACTTCCAACCCAAAGCCAGAGGGCAAGGGATACTGGAGAGTTAAAGGGAGGACTGAATATCTGCACGGAAGGAGGAGCACAGGGAGGCATCTGTTTCATTCCTGCCAGAACCCTGCCTATGGCTCACCCTCGCAGGGATCTTATGGGCAGTATATACTCAAAATCAGGGCTTCCGTTGTCTGTAGGGTAAACATCCTCACCTTCGATACTATAGTCTCAGGGACTTTAATTCATCTCTCCCCTCCTCACCCTTTCTTGAATGCCTGGCATCCTTCCTTACCTTCTCCAGTTTCAGCCTTTCCTGAAGCTCTGGTATACATACCACCAACCTTTAAATTTGAGCAGTCCACAAGAACATTTGTCCCAGAATGTAGCGGCATAGATGCCAAATGCCTTCTGAATTGGGCACCCAGCCTATAGCAGGTGGGTACTGAGAGATTGGGTGAAATCTACCAGGCACCAGGAGTTGATTTCTCAATGAACTCCGTCTCTCAGGCAAAACAGCCCAGACTCCTACAGGTAAGGAAAGGGCTGCAGAGAAAGGGCAAAGTACCATGGTGGCAGGCTGCAATATGACCCTGACATCATGTGTAGCTGCCAGCGTGTTTGGTTATACTTCCAGAACGGTGAGCTGGGTTTTCTGTCAGCCTAGTGATGGAATAGAAGGTGACAGGGCCAAGGCTGATTTACTCTAATGTCCTGCCCACTGCAGTGCCTCTTTATGGAGAGAAAATGGCAGGGGGAAGACACATGGATGTCCCAGACCCCACATGGGAGACACCAGTCTAGGTTACCTTTGGTGATACCACCCCCGATCATGCCACTTTACATCATTACACCAGGCATGGATGGGGTCCGTTTGGAAATCCGGGGTGTTGTGGAGGGCAAGCCCCTACCTTGAACATCCCTTTCAGCAGTTTCCACTCCAGGCCCTTTGGTGACTTCTGCCCATGAGGACCAAGGTCTCCATGCCGAGGCTCTAGAAGGGTTAAGACCTAGGATGGTGAAGGGTGAATGTTGACATCTCCTCTGCAGTCGCTGGGCGGCCATATGGTCCTTCATTTCTTATTTCTGCTCTCTTGAGAGCGTGGAGGAAAAGACTTGGTCCCCAGATTCAGTCTCCTTTTTAAAAGGATATTTTTGATAATTTCATGTATGTATCTTGATCATATCATCCCCAAGCCTTCTATTTGATCTGGACTCCTCTAGCATGCTTCCTCCCATTTCATGCCTTCTTTTCATTTTTAATAACTCACTGAATCCGATTTCCGCTGTCCGCATGCATGTGGGTGTGGGACTGTATCCCCTATGGAACTGAGTGCATTCACAAGAGCCCGGGTCACCTATCAGTAGACACATTCT
Organism: Apodemus sylvaticus; assembly: GCF_947179515.1. Classification (NCBI taxonomy): domain Eukaryota; kingdom Metazoa; phylum Chordata; class Mammalia; order Rodentia; family Muridae; genus Apodemus; species Apodemus sylvaticus. The sequence goes on along the minus strand of NC_067481.1, from coordinate 63,473,656 downwards.
GAAAGGGGGGGGGGATCTCACCTACTCATTTCCCAATAGCTTGTCAGCGTGGGGCTCCTCAAGTGCCCCTCTCAAGTGCTGGACTGCTGATCGGCTTGATCTTGTGCAACTACTCATATATTGTAGTTTATACACAAGTCACTCATGGGCTCCTGCGTTTGGAAACTGTCACCGATGGTGGCACTGTTCTGGGAGGTCATAACAGGAAGTAGGAGCCTGACCCTGTTTCCTGTTTCCTTTCTGATTCCATAATGTCAATGCAATATGAAGGGCAGGCTTCTTGCGCCCACCACAATGCCTTCTTCAGCATGGTGGACTGTATCCCTATGGAGCTGTGAGCCAAAGGAAACCCTCTCTCATAAGTTTCTTTTGTAGGGTAGTTTATCCCTGCAACAGAAAAGTAACAGAGGCAGAAATTGGGATGAGAAACGGGGATGTTGCCGTGGTAAAGCTGGTCCTGTTTCAAAACTGGGTTGTGGGAAGGATTGGAAGAGTTTAGAAGTTCAGGCTAGAAAGCCTTTGAATGCTGTAAGCAGAGCTTAATGAGTTATTCTGATGCGACTTTGGGAGACAAGAAGGCCAAGAAAAATATGGGCCTGGCTTATGAAGTGTGCTGGTTAGTTTTATGTCAACATGACACAAGGTAGAGTCATCTGGAAAGAGATAATCTCAGTTGAGAAAACACCTCCAGAAGATCCGGCTGTAAGGCATTTTCTGAATTAATTATTAATAGAGGAAAGCCCAGCCCACTGTGTATGCTGCCATCCCTGAGTTGGTAGTTCTGGGTTCTATAAGAAAGCAGCCTAAGGCTGGAGAGATGACTCAAGCATTAAAGGTTAGGATCACAACCAACAACATAAGAAAGCGGATTGAGCAAGCCATGATGAGCAGTCCAGTAAGCAGCACCCCTTCATAGCCTCTGTATAGGCTCTTGTTTCAGGTTCCTGCCCTGTTTGAGTTCCTGCTCTGACTTCCTTCAGTGATGGACTATGATGTGGAAGTGTAAGCCAAATAAATCTTTTCCTCCCCAGCATGCTTTTGGCCATGATGTTTTATCACAGCAATAGTAACCCTAACTAGGACATGAAGTTTCACAAAGACTTTGTGGGGAACAAAGACTTTGTGGGTATCTCTGTTAGAGGCCAGTCACTCAGGTTATATTCTGGCAACAACTCTGGCTGCATTCTATCCTTGTTTTGAGAGTTTGGCTGAAGCTGAATCCAAAAGTAATGGAGTGCTTTCTTTGATGGAGGAGATTTTTTTTTTTTAAGGTATAACATTGCGTCTGTAGATACGGCTAATTCCTTTTATACAGGTCTACAATGAAAAGGAGCAACACATAAAACAGAAAGGATATACATTTTAGAGAGGAAAAGCTCAGCGGGATGCTTAAGATTATGTCTGAAGCTAGCGATGGAAAAGAGGCTGTAGCAAGAGATCAACACCATTCAAGAGAACCCTCTTGTTCCCATTGGAATAAGAAGAAAGATGCCCTGAGAGCTGTGAAAGAAGAGAGCCCAACATTCCCGCTCTGAAAGAGCAGCTATCTGGGGATGTCTTCCCCAGCATCAGCAAACAGGGCGGTTCTAGTTGTGGTCCAAAGCTTCTATCCCAAATTGATGGCAGGATTCGTCCATTTCATCAGTGTGATACTGGTTTTAGCAGGCTGAAGGCATAATGAGGTCTTAATCAATGTCTTAGAGTGCGACCATGGCCAGACCATGTGTGGCAGGGTTAGAGTCCTTATAGGAGGCTTTGGGAGGCCATTCCTGGAAGCTATGATGGAAAGGCTAATGGAGAGCTCATGGTCTCGGAGATGCCAGAGTTGTGGGATGTTTGCCTAGGAGGGATGCATACAGGGATTAAAAACAGCCTAGTTCAGATGTATGTGCCACAGGATTTGGTGTTTGCCATGTGTCTCAGTCAGTGTTCCACTGCTGTGAGCAGACACCATGACCAAGACAATCCTTATAAAATAAAGCATTTGATTGAGAGCTTGTTTACAGTTGTAGAGGTCTAGTCCATTATCATCATAGCAGGATGCGTGAAGTCATAGTGGTGGAAGTTGTGTTGGAGAAGGAGCTGAGAGCTACATCCCAGTCTGCTGGCCCAGAGGAAAATTCTGGGCTTGCACTGGGCTTTTGAAATCTCAAAGCCACTCCCCAAGTGACATCTTCCAACAAAGCCACATCTCCGAATCCTTTCAAATACCACTCCCTGGTGGCCAAGAATTCAAATCCATGAGCCTATGGGGACCATTTATATTCAAATCACCAAACCATGAGAGGTTTCAGTCTTGATATGGTCTAATCTTCTCTTGCTATCTCTCTTCTTCTCTTTTGGAAAGGGAAGATGCACTTTGTGTCCCTCTATGTTGGAAGTATGTAACAGTTAAAAGGCTGCCTTGACTCTCAGAAGAGACTTTGGTCTTTGGAGTAGTGTTGGAACTGTTATAGAATGGGGACTTCTGGAGTTGGGTTAAATATATTTTGCATCATGAGCTGCCCATGAGCCCATGGGGGACAGGGACAGAGGGTTGTGGTTTGAATGTGGAATGTCCCCAACAGTGTTTGGACGCTAGGTCCCAGGATGGTGATGCTGTTTGGGAGGTAGAACTTTGCTAAAGGAGGTATGTCACTAGGGATGGACTTTGAGGTTTCAAATCCTCTCTCTCTCTCTCTCTCTCTCTCTCTCTCTCTCTCTCTCTCTCTCTCCTGATGCAATGTGAGGGGCTGACCTCATGTTCCAGCTGCCATACCTTCCCTGTCATGATGTCATGATGACTGACTGTTCTCTGGAACTATAAGCAAAAATAAATGTTTTCTCCCTTACATTGCTTTAGTCGGGATATTTTATCACAGAAACAGAAAAACAAGAAGACATAGCTGCTTTGCGTTCATAAGCAAATGGCCAGGTCATACCCCGAAGATAGCATTTTCCAACAACCAATTGAATCTTCTGGTTCCTAAATTCTTCCTGCTCTTCTATGACATTCTTGAACCATGATATAGACGATATAGATGCTCCATTTCAAGCTGAGTACCGACTCACTCTCAGTAGTAGCTTTGACTGCTACCCACTTCAAAAGGAAGCTTTTATGACCAAGGTTGATAATAACACTGTCTTAGGAGAATGAACATAGTTATAAGACAGCTTAGCTAAAGAACAGTAGCAGCTTCCTTCCTAGGGCCTATGACACCTTCATCTGTGAGCTTTGTTCAGGTTTATAGTACTAGACATACATTCTTTCCTGTGGAACAGGCTTCCAATCCAATCAGAAAGTAAGGAGCCCATAACAGTCATGCCACTATTGTATGTGTGGGACCTGTTTCATGAGCATAAATGTTCCCAGCCACCTGCGTTGATGACATCTTTACTTTGTCTACGTGCCTGCCCACACTAGGAGCTGCTCCACTTCATCTGCTCTCTGAACAGATCCTCTGAGAGGAAGGCCATTACTGTTCCCAGTGCTCCTGTGGGCTGAAGGAAGGTAGGCAAGGGACAGGCCTCAAACAGCAACTGGTAAGTTCAGTTATGGCTCCTCCATGCAAGTGCTGGCAGGTTGGTACCGTCACACACAGAGTCCAGCTCTGGAGAAATCCACTGATGTGTTTTCTCCCCTAGAGGCCTAAATACAAACTATGAAAACTAGCCATCGGAAAGAGAGTTTCTTGGTCAAATTAAGACTGATTTCTCTATGTTCTGCAGCCAAAGTGTGTATATCTTCACCGATAAGGTCTTAGCATCTGATTATGATGGAAATCAGGGTCAGTGGCAATAGCCTGTGGTGTTTGGGTGCCTCTGGTGTCTCCTTAACCAATAACTCCGAGGAAGGTACCCCACAACAGGCACTTGGACTTGCATTTAATAACCTAGGTCTCCTATGGGAAGCATTGCTCACACATTCAGGGAACCTCCTTTCAAATGACTTTTAAACAATGTTAGCTTACAAAGCCGCCATCTTCAGCGGGGTCTCTCGTGTTTCTGGCATTTGTCTTTCTGATTACTCCCACTGAGTATCACAGTCTTCAGTTCCATCTCCTATAAATTTCTTACTTCTATTTTTCTTTTTAGCTGAATGAAATTCCCTTTTGCTCATGTAACACATTTTCATCATCCATTCATCTGTTATTGGCATTCAGGCTGAATTCATTTCTTAACTATTATGCATAGAGCGGCGATGAATGTGAGTGTGTGGGTATCTGTTGTAGGGAGCATTCTTTTGGGTTTACGTTTAGGAGTGGAATAGCTGAGCCATATAATAGTTCAATTTCAAGATTGGTTTATGTATGTATGTATGTATGTATGTATGTATGTATGTATGTGTGTATGTATGTATGTATATATGTATATATTTATTTATTTTTGAGACTAGATTTCTTTGTGTAACCTTGACTGTCCTGGAACTTGCTCTATAGATCAGGATGACCTCAAACTCACAGAGATCCACCTGCCTCTGCCTTCTAAATGAAGGTGTGTGTCAGTACCACCTGGCTCAGTTTTTATTTGCATTAACAAGGCTTTCCTTTCCTCATATCCTCCTCAGCACCTGTTGCCATTTTTTTCTTGACAATGGCCTTTCTGAGTGGAGTGAAATAGAATCTCAAGGTGGTTTTAATTTGCATTTTCCTTATGACAAATAATGCTGAACACACTTTAGAGGTGCATGCCTTTATTCCCAGCATTGTGAAGCAGAGGCAGGTGGATCTCTATGAGTTCAAGGGCAGCTTAGTCTACATAGTGAGTTCCAGGACAGTCAGTGCTACATAATGAGAACCTGTCTCAAAACACATATGCATATACTGTGGTGGTTTGAATAAAAATGGACCCCATAGGCACATAGATTTGAATGCTTGGTCACCGAGGAGTGACATTGTTTGAAAAGATTAAGAGGTTAGGCTTTGTTGGGGTAGGTGTGGTCTTGTTGGAGAAAATATGTCACTAGGAGTGGGTTTTGAGGTTTCAAGGATCCAAGCCAGGCCTAGAGTCTCTGTCCTCCTGCTGTCTGTGGGTCCAGATGTAGAACTCTTCTACCATGTCTGCCTGGTGCAGTCATGTTCCCTGTTATGACGATAATATACTAAACCTCTAAAGCTGTAGCAAGCCCCAGATAATCAAATACTTTCTTTAAAAGAGTTGCTATGGTCATGTTGTCTTGTCACAGCAATAGAACACTAACACACACACACACAGGCACACACACATGTATATATATATGTGTGTGTGTATTATATATATACTATTCTTGTTTCTTCTTTTGAGAACTGTGTTCATTTCCATAGCCCATGTTTGGATAAGGTTGTTTATTTTACTGACATGTAGTCTCTTGAGTTCTTAGTATGTTCTAGATACCAATTCTGTTGGATGTATAATGGTAAAGATTTTCTGCCATTCTCTAGGCTACTACTTTATTTGATGGACAGCTTCCACTGCTGACAGATGCTTTTTAATTTTACAAGATCCCATTTGTTGATTATTGATCTTATTTTCTGAGTGATCAGAGTATGACTAATTTCTTTCTTCCTTCCTTTCTTCCTTCATTCCTTTCTTTTTTTAAAGACAGAAGTGCTATGTAGCTCAGGATGGCCTCAAATTTGTGACTCCCCAGTCTCCATTTTGGAGGTTGGGTACCACTCCTGGCTGGGACTCTATTTCATGTTTACAAAGCTTGAGAGTTCTCCTGGGATCCTTCTGCTTGTAGAGTCCCTAAATCTATCCTTTCTGAGGGAATGCAGTTTGGGGGATGAGAGGGCTTCTTTTGCGATCTTGACTCTATATCCCAGGGCTTGTGGTAAACTCCCAACTAGTTTCTTTCTATTCCCAAACTTCTTCCCCAGCATTTCCAAGAGTCACAGAAGAGCCCAGCCTATGGGCTCATAGATCCTGCCTGCTTCCTATTGTAAAACAGAACCACTTGTTTGCCATTTCTTGTTTTCAGACCTTAGCCACACCCTTGTTCCTTCATCTATCCATTTTCCTAGAAGCTTGGAATAGGGAGCTGCATGAACCCTTAGGCTCAAAATGAATGTGTTCCTTCTGTATGGGGAAAGCAAGACTTCTCCAGGGTCACATGGTGGTCATTAAGCTGGGACCCTACTCTGGCAATATCCATCTGTGTGTGTTAGTCTTCAAGGTGCTGTGAGCAGCTTGCCTGTGGAAGGAGGATCCTCCTGTGGTCTACCTGTGTGGTGTGAAAGTTGCTCACTGGGAATGGGATATGGGGTTCACTTTTGTCTGAACTCAGGGATGGGAAGCTAATGTGAATCAAAGTGCTGTTCTGGGGAGAACAGCATGTAAACTGAGTGGACTGACTGACTACATTGATTTCTTCCTGGTGCCAAGACTGGCGGGGGTTGGGGGGAGACAACCACCATGAGACATGCTGTACTGGCTAGTTTTGTGTGTCAACTTGACACAGGCTGGAGTTATCACAGAGAAAGGAGCTTCAGTTGGGGAAGTGCCTCGCTGAGATCCAGATGTAAAGCATTTTCTCAATTAGTGATCAAGTGGTGAGGGCCCCTTGTGGGTGGTTCCACCTTTGGGCTGGTGCTCTTGGGTTCTATAAGAGAGCAAGCTGAGCAAGCCAGGGGAAGCAAGCCAGTAAGAAACATCCCTCCATGGCCTCTGCATCAGCTCCTGCTTCCTGACCTGCCTGAGTTCCAGTCCTGACTTCCTTTAGTGATGAACTGCAATGTGGAAGTGTAAGCTGAATAAAACCTTTCTTCCCCAACTTGCTTCTTGGTCATGATGTTTGTGCAGGAATAGAAACCCTGACTAAGACAAATTGGTACCAGTGTAGTGGGGTATTGCTGTGACAACCTGGCCATGTTTTGGGGAGGATTGTGGAAGGACTTTGGAACTTTGAGCTAGAAAAACTGGAAAGTTCTGTAGGAGCTTGGAAGACAATGTTACCAACAGTGCAGAAGATGGAGGCCTGGCTTGTGAAATTTCAGAGGGAAGATTAAAGACTCTTAAAGTGGCCATGTTTTGGTTGTGAAGATTCTGTGGTTTTGGTTAGCTGGGGCTGAAGAATCAGCTGTGAGTAACAAGATACCAGAACCACTAAAGCAAACCTTTGTGTTATTGGGACTATTGATGCTGGTTAGCTGGAGCTAAGAAATTAGCGGTGATTAAGAAGAGACCAGCATCACTGAGATGAAATCTTCTTGGAAGTGTTTTCTGAGAGCACAGAGAGTGTGTTCCAGAGATAGCCACAGTTGTATTTTGTGCTGTGGCTGGACTTGGTACTGTGTAAGAGTCACCCAGATGGTACTGGTTTTGAAGGCATGAAGGGGTCATGAAGAGCAGCTGAGGCTCTTGGCACAGTGAGAGGCCACGGAAGGCCATTGGTGAAGGTGCAGCCTCAGTTGCAATTGATGGCCCAGGACTTGAAGGTGTCATGCATAGGAGCAGAGGCTTGTCACCATGAAGAGAGCCTATGAGAGGCTATTGGTGAAGCCTAATTACAGTAGAAGTCAACAGTGTTTTGGAGATGCCAGTACCATACGATGACCACCAAGAACAGCAGTAGCAGTGAAGTACAGGCAGCTGGAGCCTAGAAGACAAGCTGTGTGCTACAAAGGGCAGGACTGAAGAAGTTACCCAAGCCCTTGGAGGAGCCCAGAAGATCGTGAGTTGGATCCCAGACATTGGACATTTGGAGTTTGAGTTTTGCTTTTGGTTGTGACTGTGCCCTGATATGTTTCCCTCTTGAAGGAAGAAAGTATTTTAGTGGAGCCCACAGTTAAAAGACTTTGAACTTTTAAAAGACTTTGAATTTTAAAGATATTGGACATTTTAAGGTGATTGAACTTTTAATATGTAAAGACTGTGGGACTTTTAAAGTAATTTAGATCTTGGGGATGAATAAGAAAGTAAGGGTTGAGACTTAATAGTGATGTGTTTGTGTGTCAAGTTGACAAGGGGTCAATTGTACTGGCTAGTTTTGTGTGTCAACTTGACACAGGCTGGAGTTATCACAGAGAAAGGAGCTTCAGTTGGGGAAGTGCCTCCATGAGATCCAGCTGTGGGGCATTTTCTCAATTAGTGATCAAGTGGTGAGGGCCCCTTGTGGGTGGTTCCACCTTTGGGCTGGTGCTCTTGGGTTCTATAAGAGAGCAAGCTGAGCAAGCCAGGGGAAGCAAGCCAGTAAGAAACATCCCTCCATGGCCTCTGCATCAGCTCCTGCTTCCTGACCTGCTTGAGTTCCAGTCCTGACTTCCTTTAGTGATGAACTGCAATGTGGAAGTGTAAGCTCAATAAACCCTTTCTTCCCCAACTTGCTTCTTGGTCATGATGTTTGTACAGGAATAGGAACCCTGACTAAGACACATACCTTCCCGTGCCAAGACTGTGCAGTGGGAGGGGGAACAGCCACCATGAGACATGGCCTTGGCCTGTGAGGGTTCAACAGGGAACACACACACAGCACACAGATACACAAAGGTATTCATGCAGTTGCAAAGACTGTCAGGGACACAGACATATCAACACACATACACAGAGGCATACATGTCCACACTTGTGTGGACACACAGAGACATACAAGCAGAGGAGCATTTTGAGACATTAGGGTCATCCTTCAGTGTCTAGACTCCAATATTCCCAGATACCCAAAGCCATGGCTGTTCAAGCCCTTTGTATAACATGGTGCATTTGCATCCAGCCTGCAGCCTCCTGCTACCTTTTGGTTACATAATATCTGCTCCAATGGAAATCCTGTATGAATAGTCTGTAGCATTGTTTAAGGAATAAAGATGAGAAAATGCTCTGTGTTCGATATGGAAACAGCAGCACAGGCTGGGGACATAGCACACAAACTCCCAGGGCTGGCAGTGCTCAAGTGTGGTGTGCCAGGACGTGAGGCAGAGCTTTTAGGATGCCGGGAGCTGGCACGGGCTGTGTTCACATGTTGTTATGTATGTGGATTCACTGAGACTTTATTTTCTGTTGTTTGTTCATTTGCTTTGTTGAGAAAAGGTCTCACATTCTGTTGTCTAGGCTGACTTGATGTCCATGTGGTGAGGCGGGCTTTAAGCTCATGAAAATACCGACCCCTACCCACCTCCCACCCACTTTCATTCCCCCCCTCCACCCCACCCCGCCCCGCCCTGCCCTGCCCTGCTGTCCCACTTGGACTCTAAGGTGCCTGGGATTGTAGGTGTGAGCTACCATGGTTGATTTTCTTTTTATTTATTCAAGGATATTTACATATTTAAATTTTATGTGTGTGGGTGCTTTGCTTGCTTGGACAGTTGTGAACTGCTGAGCCATTCCTCCAACTTTCGGGTTGTTTTCATTTGTGCTTCTAGGACCCATGGTGTGGTGGATTGCAAAGGAATGGCCCACTCAGATTCCTGTGTGTGGATGCTTGACCCATAGGGAGTTGACACTATTAGGAGGTGTAGCCTTGTTGGAAGAAGTGCATCAGTGAAGAGGCAGTCTTTGAGGTCTCATATATGCTCAAACCATGTCCAATGGGAGAGTCTCCTACTTCCTACATATTGCCTATGTACTGAAATATAGGACTCCCCACCCCCCTCTTTTTTTCCTTCTCCCTCTTGCTCTGGCTCCACTTACTCCAGCTCCGCTGGCTCTGGCCCCTGCTTGCTCCTGCGGGCCCCACTCATTTGGGCTCATAGGTTTTTTAATTTGTTTTTTATTATGAATGGTTGTGAGCCACCATGTGGTTGCTGGGATTTGAAATCATGACCTCTGGAAGAGCAGTCAATGCTCTTAACCGCTGAGCCGTCTCTCCAGCCTGAGATATAGAACTCTTAGCTCCTACTCTAGCACCATGTCTGCCTGATACCATGTTTTCCACCATGAAGGTAATGGACTAAACCTCTGAAACTGTAAACCAACTCCAATTAATTGTATAAGCGTTGCTATGGTCATGGTGTCTCTTCACAGCAAGGAAACCTTATCTGTAGCACATGGCTTTGGAGGGTCAGTTATACTGCATAGATTCAAATGCACAGCATTGAATATGCACACACACAAGTACAAATGCATGCACACATACACATACACACAAACACAGACACAAGCGAGCATGCACTGTTCATGATCCACTCAGGAAGACCAGTCTCTGACAGCGTGGGGATGTGTGCCACAGGGTCCCAATCTGATTTGAGTCAGGCAGCAAGCCTGAGGTGAGGACATTTACCCTACAAGCAATGCACATTCTTTTTTTTTTTTTTAAGTTTGTATGCTGCTTTATTGTATGCTACAGCCAGTGTATATAAAATAGTTAAACCTTGTGAAACAGAAATCCATGAAAATTCAGAGAGGTAGATGTTAAGGACTGACAAATAGAAGATTGTGTACTATGTCACGTGTTAAAGAGAAGCTTTTGTACAGACTTCAAACTTAGTTCTCTTGAATATTCACTGGTTCATGAAAAGTGGTTTGAGAAACCTCAAGATATATGACTACAGGAACGAGCAGACTTTCTGGGGTCTGAAGGGGTTTGTACTTGAAGACACTCCGATCAGCAGAGGGTCATGCTGAGCATTCTGCAGACAGAACTGTTTCAAGTCTGCTGCTGCCTGGGAAACCTTCACGCGGTTGAGCCCGGCCTCCAGCCGGAGCTGCTGTACCACCTTCTTCATGGTGGCGACGCTGGCAGAACCCAACATGGCGCTCGGGACAGTCGGGCCGACTCGTCAGTCCGAGTAGGGGGCGGCGGGTCCACAATGCACATTATTAAAAATACTGGGATAGCATTGGGAAGAGCCTGGCACCCTTAGCCTATTCTGTGTGCTGTTAACCCTTGAATACTGACCTGGACATTCTCTGTACAGCCCTAGCTGTCTGCTTCTGTCTCCCAGCTCCTCCACCTCTTCCCAGCACCCTTCTATCCCATAGTGCCTTCCTCATGGTCAACCATGGACAACCTGGGCAGGACCGCTACGGTCATCGTCAACACAACCCTTTGCTGCAAGCTTCCTTGTCCTGATTGTTTTCAGTATGAAACACCAGAGTGGAAGTCTGGAATCCCAAACCCAAAGGGCTGCTGGGCTTTCCAGTGCACAGGCTCTCCTACCCAGCATGCCTGAGTCCTACAGCTCTTTCGTCTAGGGACAACCACTGCGTTCCCACGTGCACCTCCGGAGAATCGCGTGCTGTGATGGTTAGGTAAAGTCATCTGGGAAGTGGGAACCTCAGCTGAGACAATGCCTCCATCTGATCAGCCTGTAGGGATTCTATGGCGTGTTTTCTTGATTGATGATTGATCACTGTGTACCAGTGCCACCCTTAAGTTGGTGGGTCCTGGGTGTCTAAAAAACTGGCTGAGAAAACCATGAGGAACAAAGACTCCTCTATGGCTTCCGCATCACCTCCTGCTTCCATATTCCTGTCCCGAGTTCCCCAAATGATGGACTGTGTGTAATGTGGACATGTATGCCAAATTAATTCTTTCCTCCCCAAGTTGTGTTTGGCAGGGTGTTCATCACAGTAATAGAAAAGAAACCACCTAGAATATATATAACTGGCCACAGGGCTTTTCTGTGGCCTTGGTTTGAACAGAAGAGGTAGCCGGTATGAATGCTACCCTGCTCGTCACGGTTTTAACGGTGCATCAGGTTGCCCCATCTGCAGCTATGGGCATCCTGTTCGGCCAAGCAAGCTGCTGCTATCTTTTATGCTCAGCTGTCAGGAGTTTGTCATTATTGGGCTTTGTAGGTCTGTCATATATGACAGTTTTTATCCCCAGGGTGGCCAGCCAGGCCTGTGTGACCCTCATCCACGTGTATTCATTCACCCATGTGACAGGAGGCCCTTCCTAATGAGATGCGTGAAGAACAGTGGGTCCAGGAGAAGAAATCAGCTTTGCACCGGAGCCGGGTGCAGGACCCTGGGTGAGGAGAAATGGCGTGAGGCCAGGCTGTGGGGCCTCTGTGGAGGGACAGTGCTACAGTGCTCGGGGTGGGGATGACCATATATGTTTTCGGCTCTCGTTCAGGAGCAGCCGAAGCTCCCTGAGCAGCCTCCTTTACTGAGCCTGGTGTGAGTGGCAGCTATTTCATCAGGATGAGGAGGAGGGAGGTTCAGGAAGCGCACAGGCAAAGCCATGAGCACACCGTTGTTTGCAGGGAGCAGGGTGGGGATGTCTGTGGGCTTGGCAGGAAGGGACGAGGACAGCCATCTCTCCAGAGTCTCAATGTGTCCTCTAGGCACCAAGGAGTCACGTTAGTATGGGGAGAAGGAAAAGAAAGAGGGGCAGGGTCTTGTCTACCTTAAGAAGAAGTGACTGGAGGTGACTTTACAAAGAGCCCTGTCCCCCTTAGCAAATAACGAACCCGGGATAGATAGAGCGGAGGCCAATATTTTATTCATGGCTGGTGCAGAGCAATCAATTACAGGCTCCTGCCATCCAGCTGGGCACGGCCTTCATCATCCTGCCATCCCAGGCTATTTTGGGTTGGGTTTGGCCTCACCTCCTCCACCCTCAAGGCCTCTTCCTGTCCAGGGTAGGGGTACTCAGTGCGGATCAGTGTAAGAGCTCAGAGGTTTGTTCCCACCAAGTGCTGGATAAACAGGCTCAGAGAGGTGTGATAACACAGCCAGGCTCCCACAGTCACGGGGGCTCCAAGGCCCACAGGAAGGCATCCCTAATCCAGCCACTCCCTGATTCCTCCTTGCTTCCTCCTTGGACCCTCCTCTGATATAAGTAACCATCTTACCACCCAGATGCCAACCGGGCATCTGGGGGTGGGGAAGGCTCCAAGAAGCCTTGGAGATGTGAGGATACCCTCCCTTTGGTGTGCCCTGCACACGGGTGAGTAGATCCATGCTATTTGCACCAAGGAAGTGAAATGTGGACCGTGATGTACAGAGGTAGAAGTAAGGGCCAGGACGAAGCCGGGGCAGACAGCAGGAAAAGTCGGATTCTGCTTGAGGGTTCTCCAGAACCTGCCTGCGAACGACAGACATGGGATGACAGAGTGCATCCCACCTGGGGTCACCCAGGCCCCGTCTTTCTGTGATTCTCCCTTGGCCTAGCTAGGGGCTGTCCTGAATCTGCTAGTGTCCCATGGATGGACAGATACATCGGTCTCCTGTCCCCACTAGTGTGTGACTGTCAACTTACCCACCCAGGGCCCATACAGTGCCTGAATAGTTCTATTCAGCATGTGGTCATCGAGGGAAAGAACGGGGGTGAATACCATGGGCTCCCCAGGGATGCAGTGTTGTCTGCCTGGAGCTTGCTCCCTGTGAGTCCTCGTCAGGACCCTCACAGGACTATGCGCCAACCTCTGTGCAAGGTGATGGAGACGTGCAGCTGGTATTCAGGCTAAGGAGACTGATAAATACCAAGCCGCAACTGGCGCCTTGGAAGCATAAAGCAGGGGAAGGGCGCATGCTGCCAGGTAAGCCTTCCTTGAGCAGGAGACAGCTGGACAAAGATATGGAGCAGGTGAAGTTTAAGATTGGGGGGACAGCCATTCAAGGCACAGGGAACAGTTAATGAAAAGGCCCGAGTTGGGCCACCACCACCACCACCATCACCGCCGCCCCCATCATCATCATCATCATCATCATCATTATCATCATCATCATCATCATCTCAGAAGTCCAGGCTCTCCCACCTGGACTAGAGCCCTTTCTTACAGGTGAAGATAATCCTGCACTGTAATGTCCATCAATACAGGAATACATAACAAGATTCGGTCAAGCCACGAAGCTGCACAACAAGCAGGTTCCAGTCCAGGCATCTGGGTGACAGACCATGAAGACAGGGTGCCAAGGAAAGATTGCCAGGTATATCAGTCCACTTGTGTGTGGCTCTGCTCCCATGAAGACCTACAAGGGCAGAAGGCAGGCTAGTGGCTGCCTCTCTAGGGCAGGAGGAGTAAGGTGTACAGGTACAAGCTTCCCTTTGGGGTGAACTATGCATTTTGAAACTAAGCAACGCGCAACACTGCACATATATCAAACACCACTATGTTGCATTTTCCTTTTTTTTTTTTTTTTTTTTGATTTTTCTTAAAGACGGGGTCTTACTATGTAGCCCAGGGCTGATCTCAAACTCATGATGATCTCAAACTCATGCCTCAGCCTCATGTTTTGTATTACAGATATAAACCACCATGCTTGGATCTGTAAACAATTTTAAGAAATGTTATGCTGTGTAAAGAGTACCTTAATTTATGTAAGACCAGGTAGATTATCCTATCTCTGATTCAAATTTTCCAGCCACTCCCCACGACACAAAATAAAATCCAGCAGGGCCCACAGTCTGGAGAAGCCACACTCTCCCCTGAAGCCCACACTGCCCTCACTTCTGTCTGGAAGCTTCAGGCTCTAAGCAACTCCTTTGCTGGTGCCGACCCTTCTCCCTGAGTAGCTGCTGCCTATCTGCTTAGTTCTCTTCCAGAACCAGGGCTCTGGGACTTGCCCCTCACTCCATGGTCCCCAGTTGCTGCCTTGGGTGTCTGCTGCCTCCTGTGGCACTATTGGAAGATGGGGGAGCCTTCGGGAAGTTTCCCAGTTCAGCCAGAGCAGAGAAGGGATAGAATGGTCATGGCTGACAGAGATGTATGTTTGTTTATGACGGAGTTGCTATAGCAGCCGGGGTCTCTCTCGCTGGCCTCTGGAGCCTTTGCCCTCAGCACTCCTATCCAAGAGCTTTGTGTCAACCTGGGTAGCAGGGCAGCACTCGGTCGCAGCCCCAGCACCTGAGAGGCAGAGGTAGGAGGGTTACCCTTGGGTTCCACAGTAACACTGTCTCAAATCCCAAACCAGAACAACCCCAAACCCCAAACACCCAAACAAAACAACCAGAAGCTTCTGGACAAAGGACTGGGGGTAGATAGAACCCACTCAACTAGAGGTGGTCACCAGCTGTCCGTCAGTCCCACTCAAAAACTGGGTGTCGAGAGGGTGAGAGAAGGCCAGGCACACGGTCAGGGTCTGGGAACATGGCAACAATGGGCTGCTATTGCTTGTTCTGGGGCTCTTTGTCCTTGTGGACAGATCATGGGCCCCAGATTCATGGGGAGCAGACAAAGGGTTCTCAGGAGCCCAGACAGCCCTGAGCCTGTCTAGAGGGCCTTGTGAGGGGGTGGGAGTTGGGGAGAAACGAGGACTAGTACAGGCTCAAGAGAGCATCCAAGCAGAGGGAGCAGCTCGAGCAAGGTCCGTGTGGGGAAACTGAGACCTTGCAAAGGTTGACTCTGGCTGAAAGGAATGAGATAAGAACACAGGGCCATAGAAGGTCAGGAGGAGGCCCCCAGGCACCTCAGAGTTACATTGTGACCTCCAATGTTCCAGAAAGGTACCATCTTCTCAAATCTATCCTTGCATGGAGAAAGCCAAACAATTATGTGACCAACAGACCAGTAGAATCTGGTTGACCGCTCACCCTCATCCACCTGTCCACCCAGCTATTCCAAGTTCAGTTTGTTCACCCACCTAAATTTCTACCTATCTGATCATCCATTCACCCAGCTATCTACTGATCTGCCTGTCCATCCCCTCAGCCATCTACCCACTGTCTATCCACATACTATCAATCTCACCACCAACATTGTTGGGGTTTTGTGTAAGCTCCACCCCACACCTACCTGGCAATAGCCAGGTATGCCCCGCCCCAGAGATCTGGCCCACTATAAGAAGGGCTACTTGCTCCTCCTCTCTCTCTTTGCTCACCGCTCTCACACACACTCTCACCTCTCTGCCCCTGGGGCTCTTCCCCCCCCCCTCCACGTGGTCATGGCCGGCCGCCTCCACTCTCTCTCTCTCTCTCTCTCTCTCTCTCTCTCTCTCCCACTAACTCCCATCCCTTATTCTGAATAAACTCTATTCTATACCATGTCTGTGTGTGTGTGGTCCCTTAGGGGCAGAGGTGCCCGGGCAAGGGCCCGCCTGGACACCTTCCCCCACGCCGCCTAGCCACACTCACCTAACTCACCTATATTCTCACCTAACCCCTTATATATTCCCCACTTCATCATCCTGATTTACTCCTTCAAACATACCCCTCCCCCACTAAGCTACCTTCTACCCATCTAGCTATCCAGCCAACATCTCTGCCTCTGCATTTATTTCCTACAACCAGAATGTTCCAGTGCCTGGCTTCATTCATATAATAGGCCCATTCTTAGTTTCCTCCTGTTTAAGAGCTTCAAACACAAATTTCACACTTAGCTGGACTTTCAAGGCTACCCCATGTAGCCCCGTCTCTCCTTTCACGGCCGTTACTGTGGCTCTGAGCAGATGTGTGGCCGGACATTAGGTTTGCTGTGTCAGAGGGATGACTGCCACAGCCTTCTTTCTCTGGCCAGGGTTGGAAGCATGGGTCTGTGACTGAGAGTGTAAACCCAGAGAGAAAGGAGCCGTCAGCATCAGAGGCGTGCAGAAGGTGTGAAGGAGACTAGATTTAATTTGTGTATTAAGACTCGGTTTTACAACACGTCATGAGGGATGTATGGACCTGTTCTCTTGATCACCACAAGCTGGATGCCTGGCTCCTTGAGTATCCTGCAAGTACAAGGGAGCAATAGCAG
Source organism: Apodemus sylvaticus (assembly GCF_947179515.1). Lineage (NCBI taxonomy): Eukaryota > Metazoa > Chordata > Mammalia > Rodentia > Muridae > Apodemus > Apodemus sylvaticus. The sequence goes on along the minus strand of NC_067481.1, from coordinate 63,457,142 downwards.
GAACAGTGGAGTGGAGGAGGGGCTGGGACACTAGGCTCTGATGACCTTGGGCCCCCAAATAAGGGCCTACTATGGGAGGGGCACATTCATTAGCAGAGTCAACAGAGCTTAGGGAGCCAGGGGCCACCAGGGCCCAGCGGCAAGGCCATTAGCAGTCCATTAACCCCAGCCCCCACTGGGCCTCTGCTTCCTGGCTGTGTGCCTACTCCCTGACCCTCAGGCCTCAGAGGTCCTCAGATCTTTGAGGGATCTGCACCTGGCAGCCTGTGTAGAGCTGGGGGCAAATCCTGTTAGAACTGTTGAGAAAAGATGTCAAGCTGTGGTGGGCCCCCCCAACCCCCCACCCCCGACATGTTGGGTAACAGCTAGACCCTAGGGTGGGCCTGCAATAGTTTCAGAGGCTGGAGGATGGCAAGTCAAGAGCAGTGAGTCTTGGGGCCAGCCAGTCAATTAGTCTCTCTGTAACTTAGTCAGAGAGATGCTGTAGGCTGGTCTCTCAGCCTTCCATCCATCCTCGGCATATGTGAAGTGCTTCCCAACAGAGGGGCTGTTCAGCTCTGTGGGCCAATCGAAACATTCTTTGAGCTTCAGGTCTTAGGCAGAAGGGTGACTTCTTAGACTGTCACAGTGACAAGATCCACTCCCTTTCATTTATTCACAGTGTGTGTTCTGCGCCCTTCCCTGGCATGCGCAGTGAGGAACTCTGGGTAGAAGAGAGATAGCTTTTTACTGCTAAGTGGAGGACAGCCTTAAGGGTGTGGAGCCCCAGGATCAAAAGCTGGCTCAGGGTTTCTGGGATCCTTGCCTGCTCCTGGGTGTAGCGTGTGGCAGGTGCTGGGACTCCAGTTGTATGGTAGCATAGAAAAGAGGGTGGACTTGGATCCACTGGAGTCATCGGGAATTAGAGTCCTCATGATTCTTAGAATTAGATTATCCTAATTAGAATGAGAATTGAATTAGACGCATCCCAGAATCCTAGGGTGGAGGCTGGCTGGCAGCTCAGCAGGGCTTGGCCTCTTCCTAGGCCAACTGCTGTGACAGTGAGCTGTCTCCCACCCACCCACCCGCCCACCCACCCAGAAAACCCTCCATGCTGTTGTTCCTCACTGTTACAAGCCTAGATCTGAGTCACAGGTACACTCACTGGAGCCTTCAGGCGCTTGTGTGCCAAGGCATAGAATTGGATGGAGGATACACGGTTAGACCTGCAGAAAGCTTGTTAAGGAAGGAAAAAGCATTCTAAGAATGGGAGTGGGTGAACTGAGGGAAGGGCACTCGCTGACCCTTTGGAGGCCCTTCACATGACACCTGTCCCTCCCACAGCTGCACCGGCAAGGCTTTTCCTGGGTTTGCTCCATTTGCTGTTCACAGCCCAAGGAGGGAAGGGTTTCCTGTCAGTCCTCGGCTGGCTTCTCCGACTTTTGTCTGGGTTTATCTGTATACTGCTGCCTCTGCTCTCAACACTGCTCCTTGTCCTGCTCCATACGGGACCAGAGAATGAACACACAGACTTGTCACTGTCTTGTTCCAGGCTTTCAGAGAGGTGCTAGAGCCTTCCCTGACCCCATAAAAGGAGGGCCCAAGGCAGGGCTGGGCCCTGCAAGTGGGAGGGGGCTGCATGCTATTTTTAGCACTGCCTGTCTGGACTGAAGGAGGAGCACCAAAGACCTGCTTAAAGGAGAGCAGCTGAAAGGACTGTCTTGGGATACTTCCAGAAAGAAATTTGTTTCAAATGCTTGATCGTTTTATCTTAGCCCATCATCGTGTAAAGAGAGAGCTACAAGAGTTTTCAAAGCTGAAAAATCATAGTGTGTGTGTCTATGTATCTGTGTGTCTGAACACATTTCTGTGTGTATGTGACTGTATCTCTGTGTGTGTCTATGTATATGTACATATGACCGTGTCTCTATGTATTTGTATGTATAACTGTGTGTCTGTATCTATGATTTGTATGTATGACTTTGTGTCTGTGTCTATGTATTTGTATGCCTGTGTCTGTGTCTATCTATTTGGATGTATAACTGTGTCTGTGCCTATGTGTTTACATGTATGACTGAGTGTCTGTGTCTGTGTATATGTATGTATGATTGTGTGTCTTTAATGTACATTATATTGATAAATTGTCATGTGCTGCTTAATCTTGTTCAAAATGAACTCTAGGCAGGAGGAAACCTTCCTTGTGGTTTCCAAACTTTGTTGTCCTGAGTCAGGCAGGCCCCTAACTCTGGCAACAAGGAGAAAAGAAGAAGCAAGCAGCTGACTAAGGGCATTAAACACATTGTATCCTTGAGAATGGCCAGAAGGGAGCTATTCCCAAGGTACGTACATTGTTACCGCTTGTCCCATTACAATGCCTGTTCCGTGGAGAACTCCAGCTGGCTTCCCTGACTGTCTGCGGGTGCTGGTGTTACTTCTCTCAGTTGGGCTACTCTCCTCTAAATGATTTACAGGATCAGCTGCTCCTCTCTTTCTGCTGCTCACTGCTTAGTCTTTACTTGTGCTTGCTACTAACTTAATAAACTCACTCATCTGAACCTGGAAGCAGGGCTGTCACAGTTCATCCTCCCAGACAGGATAGTGTATGCGTTTGTGCCTGTGTGTATCTCAGCGTTTTGTGTGACCCTCTATGCATGTATGTCTCTGTATGTCTCTGTATTTATCAGCATAAGTCTTGTCTCTGTGTGTATATTGCTCATTATATGTTTCTGTTTGCATCTAAGTATGTCTGTGTGTTCCTGTGTATATGTGTATCTGTATACACCACTGTGTGTGTGTGTTTGTGTGTGTGTGTGTGTGTGTGTGTGTGTGGCTGATGGAGGGACTGCAGACTGGATGGAAGCCCTTTTGGTTGTAAGGAAGACTCGGTCACTAGTCTGAACAGGGAGGTCCTCTTGCCCTTTTAGTCACTTCCCTGTGAGTCACTAATGGAGAGATCTCAGGCCTTGTGGGCAGGAACAGACACTTTTGTGAAGATCCCTGAATTCAGGAGACCCTCTCTGCCTGTAGGTGGGTGGGAAATTGTGGGCAAGCTGGCTTCCAGGACAGAGATTGAGAGCACTGTGGGAGGAAAGGCCCTCATTTACTTAGGTGTTGGGTTATCACCAAGCTGAACCCTTTCAGTAGATCCTACTACCCATTGGCTTCAGTGGTCTCCTATAACCCACCCTGCCAAACCCACTTCACTCCTCCCCGTCTCTACTCTGGATCACTCTGGTTCTCAGCCGTCTGGCTCTGACACCAGGACTCCTTGTGGAAACCTTTCCTTCCTGGTTTCCCAAGTTTTGAGTTCTGAAAAAGCTCTTCAGTTTGCCTCACAAGCCAGCAGGAGATTCCCCACTTGTCTGCATCTAACCCAGATATGGGGTGGGGTGGGATGGACTAAGTCTGTGGAATTCTGGAGTGGTCTGGGCACAGCTCTGCCCCCCAAAAGAACCAAAAGCAGAAAAGATATCACTGTGGTAGAGTTGTTCTGGGGCCCAGCAGCCCTAACAAACTAGGCTCAGCCATCTGTCCTCAATAGATCAATTAAACAGACAAGTGGAATTTGGAGAAAGAGATTTATTCAATGTGGCTACATTGGGAAAAATGAAGAGGCTCAGTGGCTCCTGAGTCTATGTTTTGGGTCATGACATAAGGTTTAGGTTTAACTAGAGGACAAGAGGTATATACATTACCAAAGTGTAGCCCCACCTACACCTACCTATCACTGCCTAGGCTCAAATCTCCTCTATAAGGTTGAGAAATCTCGTGAAATCCATTTCCATAAGACCATCCCCTTCTGATTGCCCTAGGCTTTAGCCTTCTCCCAACCTGACATTCCTAGAAAAAAATTCAGTTTGGGGAGGGGGTTCCATTGTCTCCCCAGTTTGATGGCTTAAAGGAGGGGACATATATTTCCCTTTAGAATATCTTTGTTCCAACCAAGACAGGTTACATTGTTATTTCCATTTTTCAGAGAAACATTTTGAATTTTAAACTAATTTGGCTTTATAGTTACATCTGGTGCTTGAACAGCAGCTGGGAGAGGGAGGGGTGGGTTTCCGGAGCAGTAGAGGACTCCACTTTCTCCTCCATTAAGCTGAGTTACTAATCTCCTGAGGTCCCGGGCAGGGGGAGCTCTCCAAGGAGAACTGAGCTTTCTTAGAGCCTCCGGCGATGCTGAGAGAAGCCCTAATGGCTGTAGGGATGGGAGACAGGAATAGCCTCGCACCTGAGAGCAGCGTGGGGGTCCTCGGAGGCCTCCCCACATCCTTCCCTACCTCTGCCCAAGACACTGAAGCTCAGGAAAGACCCTTATCCAGGACAGGAAGATTTTAGAGTAGGGCAGGGGTGCTGGCTGTACCCAGAGGCAGGGGCCTCTCTCAAGTTCTTCCCACAGGAACCCCAGCTACACAGGTGAACCCCACTTCACAGTGGAGCAAGCACTGAGGTGAAGCCTGGGGTCTCGGCTCTTCTTCCCTTCTCCCTTGCCTTGGCCACTTACTCTTTATTTTTTACAGTCCTCACCTCCAACACACACACACACACACACACACACACACACACACACACACTTCTTTCTTCCTCTTTTCTTACCAAAAAAGTCCATACCACAGGCTCCACCTTTAGCACTTCTGTGGCAGGAGACATCAAGCTTAACAAAGAAAGAACATAGCTGGCAAGGAAAGACTGGAAGCCCTTCCCCCCTTGGGCTTCAAACAGCAAACAGAGCATGCCCAAGGCAAGTCTGCACTGTGCCCATGTGGGAGACACAGGTGCTGTGTAATGACCTACAAAGGGTCCTGAGCCTTGTGGCCCAGCGTTTCTTCTGCTCCCCAGCCCACTCCCATTCTCAGAACAAGCTTCCTCTGTGTCTTGTGCAGTTCTTTGCCCCGAGACACAAGAGCCTGGAGTCTCAGGGAGTGTCCCGGAGACTCAGATACCCCAGGTGCCTAGAGTACCTCTAAGCCACCATTACTATAGAGCCAGGACTCTAGAGCATCCTCTGGGGCAGGGACATTTCTCATCTCCTATTTGAACCTGTCAGCTCATATCACTTTTATACATAGAGCCTCCCAGTGAGCCAAGACTGGGAGAACATACCATGAATCCCAGCACACAGGAGGCAGAGGCAGAGGCAAGAGGATCTCCATGAGTTTGAAGCCATGTAGCCAGGGCTACATGGTGAGAGGCCTTGACAGGGGTTTGGGGTGTGTGTGGGAAAGGCCCCTTTTCTCACCTCATTTGTATGACATCTGCCATTTTAAATATAATCTCTAACTCCTTTATTTATTCATGAGCACTAAGACTTAACTTTTACAGGGCAGGGCTCTGTTCTGTTAGAGCAGTGGTTCTCAACCTTCCTAATGCTGGGACTTCTTAACACAGTCCCTCACATGGATGGTGACCATACCATTATTCCATAGCTATTTCATAGCTGCAATTTTGCTACCATTATGAATCGTAGCGTAAATATCTGATCTGTGACCTGCAAAGAGCTCATGACCCACAGGTTGAGAACCACTGTGCTACTGCCCTCCAAGCATTGCTCTCAGTAGCTGAGTGATTGGCTCCCTGCAGGACACCTTTCTCCCTCCCATTCGCCAACCTGGGCTCAGCTGGCATTTCCCATCCTTCTCCTCTTCTACTTTTGTGAACTGGAGGTCTCTGATGGGGCCAGTGTAGACGGTGAAGACATGGTTAAATGTGAAGCTGGATTTGCCCCTCCAGCAGATTGCCAGGAGCCATTCTCACTTAGATCTCAAAACCTCCTCCTCTCAGCCATCTCACATGCTCAAGGCTGCCTTTGGAAGGAGAAATATTAGCTTTCAGGTTTGCAAATATCAAGTTGGTCAGCACATATAGAGCTTATGTTGGTTAGAACAAACAGAGCTCACCTGCAGTTAGGTTACTGTAACAATCTCTTTCCACTTTACCTCCTCGTGATCATTTTAGTTTACCAGCTTCCTTGAAGCCCAAGCCAGCTTTGTCATGAGATTCTGAGAGAAAATTCTGAGAGACTACTTCCTAGAGACAATGTTTAGAGACAGTGCTTGCCCCCTGAGAGACTGTTCCCTGGAGACAATGTTTCCCCCCCTCATAACCACTCCCTAATCCTGCTTGCTTTCCTTTATATTGCAGTGTGTAAAACAATAAAGTCTGACAGCTTGATCAGAATCTGTCTTGCTGTCTGTCTCTCATGTCTCTTGTCTCTCGTCCTGTCCTAGGTGGTCCAGGGACCCTGTTGACTGTCCTGCGGGTCGGGACAGCAGCAGGAGGCAGAGGGGATTTATATGGAGACAGCTGGGGTTAGATGCTACAAAAGTCCCTGGGAGGAAGAGATTGCAAGGGTAAGGATAAGGAAGGGTAGACAGACTCCTGGGTGAGCAAGGGCAGGGCCCCAGGAAAGGATGTGCGAGCAGAGTTTCTCCCAGTGATGAGTGGGTGAGTGGGTATGGATGGATGGATAGAGGGATTAGTGGATAGTTGGGTGGATGGGTAGAGGGATAGGTGGAGAGGCAGTTGCTAGGTCCAAGGGAGATGAGTGAATGGGTGGGCAAACACGAAATGAGCAGGATACTGTGCTTCTCTGTGCTTTCTCTGTGCCTTACGGCAATTTTCATCATCTACCTTATTTAAAGTTATTACAATCTCAGAGGAGGCCATTTCTGTAACATCTGCAGATGCAGAATGAGAATCTTGGAGGGATGAAGCAATCTGCCTTTAAGGTCTCACAGTTTAGGAGCAGGTGAGACCAGGTTTGACCTCAGATGTGTCATTCCAAGCCCTGCTGTTCCTGGAATCCAAGCTGACTGCAGGCTTAGGACAATGACTTATCTCCACGCCTTCAGCCTGGAAGGGGAAAGAGACTGTTGGAGAGACAGACCTTAGTGATGAACTGTAGAGGAGAGTCCGGTGGGAGGTCTGAGCTTTGCAGAGTACAGAAAACAAATGGAACAAAAGCAGCGACCCCAGCTTTCCTCCAGTGCGCAGCTGTCCTGTGGGTCCAAGGCGTGGCAGCAAATCAGTCTGGAGTACTCTTTACTCTCCTTTCTTTTAAAATGGCTAGACAAGGTGTGGGTGAGGTGTGGTGGGCTAGGGTACCTTTAATCCCTGCACAGAGGAAACAGAGGCAGGTCCACTGTGAGTTCTGGGTCAGCCTAGTCAATAATATAGTAAGTGCCAGGTAGGTACATAATGAAACCCTGTCTCAGAAACCGACCAACCAACTGACCAACAAAAATGCAGAGTGGTCAGGTGTGGCAGCACATGCAGTTATGCCCAGCACTCTGGTGGCTACAGCCAGCCTGAGCCACACAGTGAGTTCTAGACCAGTCAGGGCTATAAAAGGAGACCCTCTTTAAGAAATAATACTAATGAATACTAATAAACAACAACAACAACAGCAACAACACTAAGGTGGGAAGTAGGTCCTCCCTGAGACTTCCTTATGACGATTCCTTCCATTCTGTTACCAGCTGTCCTGATACTGTTTTAGGTACTGAGGACACAGCAGTCAATAAAACAGAGCCCTGACTTCCTGAAGAAAACTGGCAATTAGCACAACAAATGAGTAAATTGGACACCGTGTCAGGTTCAGATTAGTGAGCTAGAGACAAACAAAACCTCGGAAGGAACACAGGTCATAAAGATACAATTTTAAATAAAGTATCCACAAGAGTCTATCCCTTGGGAGATGTGTGAGCAGTGACCCAAAGTAAACCATTCAGAAGTCTTCAGTGTATGTGTGTGGGCGGGAGTGGGGAGGTAGGGTGGGTGGGAGGTGAGGGGGGTGGGGGGGTGGGGAGGTGGGTGGGTGGGGGTTTGGGTGGGGGTGGGGTGGTTCAGCAGCTTTTGCAGTGATGCAAAGGCCCTGGGGTATAAGGCCCAGTGTTCAGAAATAACTAGGAAAGGTGAGAAGGAGGGGGATGGGAGATGAGAGATGAGAGGGGAGGGAGGCGGAGTTTTTTGAGCTGAGGATTTTCCCCCCTGGGGATGAACCCAAGGTTAGCTGGGGCTGAGCCTCATTTCCAGATTCAAGCAACAGGGGATGTCAATAGGCTCTCTTAGCCTGTCCCAGGAGTCCCAGGAGAGGCTGTTTGTCCTGTCCCTGGGAGCTGCCCCTTCTCTTGGTGTCTGTGCTCAGCCTGTCTGCCTTGCCTCCTACCCTCACCCCATTCTCACCCTCTCATGCCTGTTGTCTTAATCAAGCCCAGACAAAGCTCCTGGGCTTGCAGACCAAAGAGGGATTCAGCTCTAGAATGAAAGGAGAGTGCACAAAGGCAGCCCCACGGTAGGCTGTGCTCAGGGTCCACGCTGCCTGCTGAAGCCTGCTTTTCCCTGAGCAAAGTGCTCTCCACAACAGGAATCCCCAAGGGCCGGCACAGCACAGCCAGGCATAAACAGAAATCGGTCTAAAGCCTCCTGCTACCCTTTCTGACGACGGAGACAGGGGCCGAGGGGCATTGGAGAGGCCAGAGGGCAGCCTGCACAGTGGAGCTATGTGCTGACACAGCTCTGAATTCCTCATCTGCCTTAGCTCACTGCACTCATTTTGTGCCTAAGCCCTGGTATGGCCAAAGGCCCAGGAGGAAGCCTGGGACAATGGTGTTCAGTTGATCTCTGACCTCATGGTCCTACTCAGCCTACCAGATCTCACCATCACCTCACCCCACAAGCTGCCTGGAGGCCCCATTTCAGGCCCCCGAGAGACAGTCTCTGCTGTTGGCACCCTCTCGGAAAGCAGCAGTGATTAGCTTCCAAGGCTCTGAGTTTCTGTGCCCTCAGGGAGATTGTGTGAGACCCTGCCTCAACATAAAAAACATTTTTTTTTTTTAAATTAAAAAGACCCGGGGTGCAGCTTAGTGGTAGAGCCCTTGCTTAGCACATGCCAGACCTTGGGTTTCATTCCCACACAGTGTCAATGAGAACGACTGTAGAATCTGTCTGAATTCTGGGCACAAGCTTATTTCTTGTTCCCCAGACAGTACAGCACAGCAGCAACGCTCCTGGCATTCACACTGTATTTTATTGTATCCCTATTGATGACGAAGTCATAGATGAGCACAGATTTCCTGCAAATTCTGCCCTCTGTTCTTCTAGGCAGCTGACACCTGAGGACTTGGGAGTCCTTGAACAGATACTCCCCCCCCCACCCCCAGCTGGGTTAGGACATTAAACAGCAGAGGGCTTTCTGGGTAGCTACTTTGGAGGTAGTGATTCCATGACTTCATGACTCTGGACTTAATATCTCTGGGCCTTGGTTTCTACATCTTTAAAATGGCATGTTAGGAATGGTCTGGTGTCCTGGAGAGAAAATCAGCATATTGGCAGCATGGTGTTCAGAACTCCTTGGGCTTTGGAGTCACATAAGGAGGAATGAGGGGGTTCTGTCCAGCTACCAGTTCTGATGTGAGTGGCGGCTGCCTCCTCCAGACAAGCCTTGGTCTCATTCCAGAGTCCCTTCTGTGTGGGTGACCCTGCTGAGGAACCTGATGGAAGCACCTTGTTAACCTCGCTCTTCCCTCTGCTCCTCCCTGCTGAGCACCCATCGTGAATACACGAGGGGGCTTTGGAGGGGACTCTGGAGTGGCCAGAGACATAAAGAGCCTGGCTAGGAGGCTGGGGTGGAAGGTCCTGTAGGCAGACCAGACACTGAAATTCTGGGATTAAGGGTCTGATGTTCCCCTGGGGCACAACTTAGGCAGAAGCTGCTGGCCATAGCATGCCGGCCCGGTCCCAGGGTTTAGAAAGACCCCTCACCCGAGTTTCCCCCATGGCTATAGAGATTTGAGGTGCGTATGTAGGTGGAACGGAAGGATGCACAAGATGATGGGCTAGCTTGGTCCTTGAAGCACATACTGGCAAGGTCAGCACCAAAGTAGTGCAGTCAGGGTTAAGGGCACTATGGTCGGTGGGTCCAGCACCCTGATGCCACTGCTGGAGGCATCCCATCCTTTCTATGTATTGGTGACCTTTCCTCAGAATGCTAATGTATCAAACAATACTGCAGACTCTCCAGGAAGCCGGGTGTCCGCAGGGCTGTAGCTGGGATGATGGCACTGACTGACCGATGATCCCAGCTGTCCCAGAGGCTAAGACAGAGGATCTGACGGTCCAGGCTAGCTTAGGGAACTTTGTGAGACTCTGTCTCAAAGTGACAAGTAGCTCAATGGTGAGCACTTGCCTAATATGTGGAGGCTCTGGACTCTGTCTTTAGTAACACACACACACACACACACACACACACACACACACACACACACACACACGTACACATGCTCACACATGCAAGAAGGAGAGAAAGGGGAGAAGGATATCAAGTATCTCTGACACAGGACTTTATCTGGATGTGCTTAAAGTCTGGCCACTGGGAACCGAAAATGATTGTGAAGAACATCTGGAATCTGTCAGCCATGAGTGGGTCATGACTTCAGTAGGTGGTGGTACCAGGTTCTGCTGACACCTGGGCTTGATGCTTTGGCTTGTGGCTGGACTTCCACTGAAGGGGAGTAGAAATAATGTTGCACCTCATTCTAATGCAAGCACCTGAGTGCTGACAGAAATGGCCAGCAGCACCAGCGACCCCACATGTAGCAATGACAGTGGCAGTATAACAGTGTCTGGAGCTTGCTCTATGCCAGCTCCTGGGCCACCATAGCACTGTGAGGAGGCAGGCACTTGTGCAGTGAAGTCTGTCCCACAGAGGAAGACACTGGGTAGGAGGGAGGCTTAGGTTGTCTCACTCACACAGCCTGTGAATGCTGAGGCTTGGATTTGAACCCTAGTCTCCCTGATCCCAGAGCCTGAGCTATGCCTTCCTAGTGGGGTAGATGGCCCGGTGATGGCATAGATCTGTCTAATTCTAGCACTTGGAAGATGGAGGCACTAGTATCATGTGGGTGTCTAAACTCCAAGTTTAAGGCTAGCCTGAGTTCTATGAGGCCATCTCAAAAAGCATATTAAAAAAAAAAAAAAGGAAAAAAAGAAGACATATTTGAGCTGAATCTACCCTGGTCAGGGAGGGATATCTCATCTGTAGGTCCCCTGGCTCTATATTCACATCTTTATCTCTAGTCAGGTTAATGAGTTTCAGGTTCTCCCACTCTGTCTGGGCCAGCTTGAAGGAGGGCTTCCTCCATTTCAAGGAGCCTCGATGGTCCTGTGGAGGGTGGGGAAAGGCCAAGATGCCAACAGATAGAGCACTTGCAGTCTGGGCGAAGGGAGCTGGGGCCTTGAGTAGCTCTGAGGTCAGCAAGCCTTCTGGTCCAAGGGTGTGTGACAAGGGCATCCTTGAGAGGAGACATGGGCTCCCTGGAGTTTCTGTAAGATCCAGGCCATTGTTGTATTTATTAATCACCACAGACAGGATGGGGCCACACAGCTAGCTGCTCCAGGACTTGGGGAGTGGGAAGCAGCGAGCTTACGGGGCTGGAACTTAGGTGAGGATAAGTGTGGCCAGAGGGACTTGACTAGGCATGGAGGACAGAGGAGACAAGTAGAATCGTTGAGGGATGTTACCCGGAGCTCTGTGATGGTAAGTGCGTGTGGAGGGACAGGGTGTGACCTGAGGGCTTGAGGGACCACTAGAGGACACCAAGTGAGGTTCTTCACCAAGCCCTGCTGCTGTGCACTGCTCATTGGGCAGGGTTTTCTGTATGTTAGTTCCTGGGCTCTTTGTGCCATACGTCACTTACTGAGTGAGTGGTCAGAGCACTGAGTGTTTGCTGGGCCACTAGGCAGCATCAAAGGACTGGGGTGATGCAGAGACACAGGAGGCACTGAATCTATGCTATGGTTGAGGAAAGTGATGTTTTGAAGAAGAAGGCAAAGTTTTAGGCCCTGAAATCCCATCTACCTTCCTTCCTAGATCTGCTCCTTACCTCGGGACAAGGATGCTCCTTTAATTAGGAACCTCAGTTGCCTCCTGGGACTAGGTCTCTAGCATCCAACTGACACCCAAGGGATGGGGTCCTGTAAAACCAGCACTGACCCAACAGCTTTTAGAGGTCCATGCCTTCTGAACTCAAGAGAGCTCAGTTGATTCCCATCCCCTAGGGCCATCACAAGGCCTCTGTCCCTCAGAAGGACAGCCCTGACACACTGAGGTTCAGAACTCGGAGCCTCTGAGCTTGCTGTAGTCCCTGAAGTCCTAGTTTGTCCCCCACACAGAGAGCCTCAGTGAGGTCCATACAGGAGTGGGCCTAGCCTTAAATTAAAGCAGGGCTTAAACTGATGGGCAGCTGGCCTGCTCTCCCCTGTCCCCCCCCCCCAAGACTGTGGAGACCATGAGAAGCCTAGCCAGCCACCCCAACATGCCCAGCTAGACAGCACTCTGAATGCCTAGTCCACAGCTACTGTTGTGTGATGTTCCCCAGAGGGATGTGAACAAAGAGGTCTACTCACAATGGCACGGACTCCTACACAGAAGAAAGCACAATCCACCAAGTTTATCTTGGTTTATCGGAGTCACCTTCAGGAGTACGGATGATTCAAAGATGTCTGTATCATTAAAAGCGCCTCTTCTGTGGATGCTAGATGCGTGAAAGCAACCTCCCTTCCTTCTCAGGCAGCTTCACTTAAAGAAATCTCTATTTTCTAGCAGTTTCCCCCACTTGTACAGGCATTGGAAGGGACCCTAAGAAGGGCCTTATGAAATTTTCAGCTTTCTAGGAACCCCATAAACTCCTTCAGCTTAGCTAGTCTTAGGAGCCTATGTCCCGTCCCGGAGGGAATGTTTCATTATGGTGGAAATAGTAGCATAACGCTGATCCCGAAACAGGTAGGAGGATTAGACCATAGGGCGAGGGCACAAGGCTGGCTTTTGGTCTTTGTGTCCCCACCAGAAAGATTTATATCTCCCCTTCACTGTACTATTGGCTTTTATTCCACTAGTAAGAGTCACTTGAATGATAAAAATTGCTGAAGGAAACAATGCTTTCAATATCAGATTCAAACCAAATGGCTCCGGAGCTATAGGACGAGCCAATGTGCATTATGTTCTTAACTGAAGAGAGTCCGTGGGAGGAGACCTCATCTGACAATCCTACCACAATAGGTTCCGATCAGGAGGCTTAAGTGGAGCCCTTGGGAATCGCATCAAGACACAGAAGTGAACGGGGTCAAGGTTCCCTCCCAGGTCACAATCGCCAACACTTGCGTCTGTGAATTCCTAGATGTTCAGCTCGCTAATGCAAATGTGCTTGCAGTCTTTCTTACCATAAACAGGACCCACAGCAGCCACAAATTAGCTTCCGGTCTCCTTTCTCCAGGAGGCAGAGTCATGTCAGGATGAACACAGAGCTCTCTGTTGGTCGGGCCCATGTAGACTTCCACCCTCCTGCATCCCCGCTGAGGAAGGAGGGCCAGGGTCCAGCTGCGGGGTTGGGGGTTAGGGGCACGTTGGGGCTGAGGCCTATGTCCTTGGAATGATGGCCCCATGTGGGGACCACCTGGAGGATAGCGAGGAGGAGGCAGTGCCCATGGGGTGGAGAGGGGCTGGGTAATTGGCCAGATTAACCCGCAGGAGGCCTCCTCGGGAAGCTATTTTTAACTCTGAGAGACTGAAGCCACTTTCCTCCCTCCTTCCCTTTATTGCCCTTTATTTCTGTCCTCCTGGGGCCTGAAGGCCTGGAAGCTTGTCCCTTCAGAGGAAGAGAGGGGGAGAGAGGAGTCTCTGTACTGCACCTGTGTGGCTTCGCTGGGTCTGCAGGCTGTGCCCTCGCAGCCCATCATGGGAGGCAGAGGAGGGGAAGGGAGGACGGAGGACGGAGCGGGAGGGGCCCTTTGGAAGCCTCTGTGCTCTTTTCAAACCCATGGCTTCCACAGTCTCTTGAGAATACGGAAACATTTCCTAAATTAAAGCAGGGTTTGGCTCACAATCAAAAGTCCTAGGGTAGATCTGTGGGGCTCAAAAGACCTGTCTGGAGTCCAGTTCCTCTCCGAATCTCAACTCCTCTTTTCTCAAGGTGTACTTCAGGTGGTGCAAGGTTCACAGCAGCTCTCTGCTACCAGTGAGCAACCCCAGGAAACACACACGCGCACGCGCACGCGCACGCGCACACATACACACACACACACAAACCTTCTTTACCTATCTAGCAAAAGTCCTGGGGTAGGTTCTCTTTTGTTGGCTTTGATCACAAGCCTGTCCCTCCGCCAACCACAGTAGTATTCACTACTGGCCTGGCTTACTTCTTATCGGTTGTCCCTGAGGGACTGAGCCCCACAGGAAGCAGGTGGTGGGGTTATGAGGTAGGACCTGATGGGAATATGGAGGATCTCAGAGAAGGGTCCTAAATCCAGGCTGTACTTAGATGGTGATTTGTCTTAGAAGTTTCGCAGCCTGGATGAGAGCCTTGAAACCCCTGTCTCTTGATGCCTATGAGTTTGGCCAGAGCATGGTAGGAAGTCCTGGCCTTGAGCCTGGTCCCTAACTGCTGTGTCCTGGATATTAGCAGCTGCTAGTCACAGTCACAGCTCTAGAGAAGCAGGAGCAGGGCCTAGCTCTGCATAGGGAAGCAGTCAGTGGCTCTGCCAGCTGATCGATGCTTGCTTCCGGACAGGTGGGAGGGACTGTGAACTCGCTGACCTATTCTCTGCGTGGTAATGGTTCCTGAAGTTTGTGCCTCAAATCAATGCTTTTGGCTTAGTCAGAAGTCCCTGGTTGCCTGGGCAGGGGAAGGACTTGTGTGTATGTGATGACATGTAAGATTTCCTCCTAGCTCTCCTGGAGACAAGGTCCCTATCCTTGCTTGGATTCTACCTGTCTAACTGGGCTGGGATCTACCTGCCTCTCACCTCCAGTGGAGGTTGGTGGGCATTTAACTCTACCTTGTGATGCCTGGCAGACACACAGCTGGCACGGGCCGTTATAACCACCCCCACTGTACTTGTCAGCAGTGTTTATCTTGGGACAAACGGTGCTGAAGAGAGAGGCCAGTTTAAGGGCAGAGCTCTTGGGGCTGGGCTCTACTCTGTGGCTCACAGCCTGAGTGATAGGTCTCTTTCCACTTGACTGATTGCCTAGACTGGACAGGGCTCAGGCAGAATGCCCCCTTGTGTCTCTCTACTTCCTGCCCATGGTTCCTACCACAAATGCTTATCCTGATGCCCATGGGCACAGTTCTTTCTGACTCCATAGATGGGGTATTGATCAGGGGCAGGATGAGCACTGGAATAGAAGGCTGGGCCTGTTTCCCAGATGGTGGAGCACGCGTGTGCGTGCGCGTGCACGCACGCACGCACGCACGCGCATACACACACACACACACACACTCACCCCATCCCATCCCATGACCGTTCAGATTATTTAAATGTGTCCATGAGCACTGAGCTGAGCAGGAGAACTGTTCCTGAGAGGAATTCTCCACCATTGTCATGCTTGTTCTGAAGACACGCCCTCACGCTCATAGCGCCTGCCCTGGTGTGCACACAAGGACCTGTCTCTGGTCTCATGGAACTGGTGTGACAATCAGGAAAGTGAACAAGAAGCCAGACTCCTGGGGAAAAGGCAAAGCAAGAAAGAGAAAGTAGGGATGTCCTGGGGTGGTCTTTCCCAGGGGAGTCGTGAGATGTCCTGAAGGAAAAGCTGCAGGAGACGCAAGCTCCTGTCTGAAAGGAGAGTGGACAACCAGGACAGGATTGGGCTGGTGGCAGCCAGTATGCCTGGAAGGGAGAATGGAGCAGGCAGAGGGCAGAGGTACGCCAACTTCTAGGAGAGGCAGGAGAAATCCTATCCTTGGAGAAGGTGTTCTTGAGGAGTGCCAGGTGCTGCCAGGCCAACAAAGACATCGAAGAAGGACCTTTTGGTTTCCACAGGAGTTGGTTGTCGGAGCTGCCACTGGCTGCTGGGCAGAGAGGCTTCCGACTGCTTCTCATGGAGACAGCACTCGAAGCCTTCCGGGCGTTTCTCTGAATGGCTTTGCTGCTCTTGCTGTCCACATGTCAAGGAAGGGTTTCCAAATAAGCTGATGACTTCCTCTGGCTGCCCCAGCCTGAGGCTCTAAGGGCACACAGGCTTTCGGCTGAGAGAACAGACAGGGTCCCGGTCCTAGCCTTGTCCAGGAGGATTCTCTCAGATGGAAGGATAGCCACACAGGCCCCTGGGAATGCATGCATGTGCAGGACAACTTATCTCTGTGCTGTGCAAGGCAGAAATTATTTTTCTGTGCTTGCGGCCACCCATGCTTTACAAAGAAGGATGTGGAGCTGCAGTGGGAATGTGTCCTTGGGCCCTGAGCTGGGAGCAGTTGGGTTGAGGCTGGGAACATTCTAGAGCATCCCCTCCCTCAGCTCTGGAGGGAGGCAGGATGTCTTTATGACCCACCCTGTTCACTCCTGCAGCCCTGCGTAGAGAGTTCCCCAGTGTGGCTGTCCTCTGTCTTCTGTCACTATATCTTGAACATGGGTATGCTCTCCATAGAGAGGCCATGACCATGAGCCTGTTAGAAGATTCATGATGTCCTAGAAAGAGAAGTGAGTTTGATTAGGAAATGAAGCTGGTCCCTGCCTGTAAGCTGGGGGGTGGGGTGGGAAGCTTAGAGTGCAGTGTCTGGGGGAGTCAGGGCCTTGCTCTGGTGGGTCTTTTTTGTTAGGTGACTTTGGACAAGACACTGGTTCTATCTGTGAAATGTGGCTGATAACGGGGTGTAGGGGGAGGACCACACCCCTGGCTTTACACGGGCCTCTGAGGCCCTGGCCCAGATAAGCAGCTGAGTGTGTCTGTGTCTGTGCATGTGTGCTCTACCCTAAGACCCCCTAGAACTCCTTACAGGAGCTGTCTAAGATCCTAGACCCAGTGGAGCCCTGAAGTGTTCTGTCCATTTTCTTGTCTACCAGCATGCTGTGAGCTCTTTGGGGTGTCTGGTGGAGGCCCCTGAGTGAGACTTTGATTGCTTTCTCAAGAGGGATTAGAAGCTTGTAGGAGGGGGAAATTTTCCCTTACTCTTCCTGCCTTTGGCTTCTGTTCTCCGGACACCAGGGTTGAATAGGATGGACCAGGGGCATCTGAGCCATTTTCCTCCTTGGCCACTTAGGGGAAGGTAGAAATCAGGACATCATGTGCCTGTCCTGGGGGCTTGGGGACCAGGGAATGGAGTCCCTGGGGATACCCATTTTTCTCCTTATTGTAACCCGTAGCAGTGGCTAGACAGGAAGACATGGCCATCTGAAGGACACAACTTGGTTCTGAGACACACCTCCCTACCACTGTGCAACTAGATAAGCAACTGTTCCTAGATGAGCCTCAGTGTCTTTACCTGTAAAGTGGGTCCATGGGTCATATGACCTCCCATATATGGAGGATCATAATGGCAGCAACAGAATAACTCTAGCTAAGTCCTTGGCACAGAGGCCAGCATAGATTGCTCGAGCACCCAAGACCCACCAGCTCTTTAACTCAGCCCCCTCCTCAGCTAAGAACTGTAGCCTATCTATGCTCACCTCATTTAACTCTCACCCCAGTCCCATAACTCCGGGAGCCCAATAATGTCCACAAGACCACAGGGAATCCAGAGACCAAGAGCGGACTGGTTGCTCAGCAAGCTTGCTCAGTCGGTAGGATAGGCACAACCTGAGGCAGGAGAGTTTTCTGGGAACTCTGGGGCCTGGATGAGGAGTCAGCTCCCTGGAGTTGGACTGGTGGGTTTTGCAGAGCTCTGAAGAAGCTTCCAGAGTCTGGGCATCTGGGTGGCCAGAAAGCCGAGTTTCTTGGCTGGGATCCTGCATCTAGTGTCTCTGCTATTCAAATGCATAATTATATTTCACATTATGGAGAAGCCGGAGACCAGGGGCTGGGGAGTTTTGTGAAGCCTGTGTTCTGCCTGTACACCTGCCTTCTTGTACTGATTCTTCAGTATTAGGGTTGAGCTGGAGGTCGGTCCTATGATAAAATGGGATTTCCCTGAGGCCAGCTAGGCTGATCTGTCTGCCAGGCTGAAAGGTCTAGGCTCTGCAGGAGGCAGAGACATGGGGCCCAGACAATAGGCTCCAGGAGACTGGGAGAGGAGTGTACCAGAGGTGCCTTCCAGACAAGAGTGGGCAAGGGGAGGGGAGTCACATGGAATCAAATCAGCAGAGAGGCCAGAAGGAGGAGCCCAGAAAAAGCAAGAGATGAAAGCTAAATACAACACAAGATGGGAAGAAGCGATACGGTGTTGAGAGGGTGGGATGTGTCTGTGACCCCTTTGATGGTGTGTAAGGGGAATGAATGCCTGAGCTCAGAAGCGAGCCTGTGTGGATGTGTTGACGGATCCCACCCGGAATGTGCATATGTGACTAGGACTGCACCTGTGCACCTTAGCCACCGCGCTCCTCATCACACGCATTTTATGCAGGTGTCGCCTGAGCTTGGTATCCTGCTGTGTGCAGCCCGTCCAGATTCCCTTGCCTGCCTGTATGTAGTCTGTATATATGCTCGCCGTGCACCTGTGTGTGCGCGTGTCCCAGAGAAGATGTGTGTGTATCGGTGTGTGTGTGTGTGCCACGCGCGTGCGCGCGTATGTGTTCGCGCGCGCGCGCTCCAGTGCGCAAGTGGCTGGTGCGTGTGGGGGGCAGCTGGGGCCAAGAGGGGCCACCCGGCCAGGCCAGGGCAGTGGTGGGCGGGATCAGCAGCGCCTCGGCGCAGGGCGGGCGTGCTTTTGGCGGAGAGTTGGAGGAGTTACCGAGCTGGGCTACTGTGGCAGCAGGGCGCGGAGCTGGGTGCGCGCAGAGCTTCTGCCTCCCGCCGCCTCCTCGCCCTCCATTCCTCGTTCCCTGTCTTCCCCCAGCCACGCCGCGACTGCGCTGCCACCGCCTCCCTGGGAACGGTCGCCGGGGGAGGGTGCCCTGTACGATCAAAGCCGGCTGGGAGGTGCAGGACACCCACACCCGGCTCAGGGGAGCGCGCCTGGCCCTGCCCGGGATCAGATAACTGCGGCGGGGGAGGGGGTGGGTCGGCGGTTCTTGTCGCGGGACTGAGCGACAGAAGCCAGCGGCGAGCCCGGAGCGAGCGGCGCCGAGTGGCTGGGGGCGTCGTCTGGGCGTGCGCCCCCGACCTATGGCTGGCTGGTGGCACCCAGCGCCGGGGAGCGACGCGCCCCTCGGCGTGGAGCGCTCCCAGGGGCTGCGCTGAGGCGGTGGCGGCAACGGTGGCAATGCAGCCAGCGCAGCGGCGGCCGGGACCGGGAACGGCCGCGCGGAGCTTGGAGGACGGGGGACGCGCCGCGCCCCGGCCACTGACCGAGGTAAGAGCGCGGCCGCGGACGCACGGCCCACCCTCTCGGCCCCAGTTACCCCGCAGACACCTTCCCGCCCCGGGTGAGCTAGGGGCGGTGCAGCAACAGGGAAGGTGAGGCAGAAGAGCTCCTTCCGTTCCCTTTTCTCCTTTCCCGTGGTGAACCACTAGATGAAATGCTGACAGAGAGCTTTTCTTCCCCTGCCATGTTTCGGGCTACAGCCACCAGGGAACTTTGCTCCGGGCTAACGTCTTTCACGGGGTGTCTGTGTGTGTTGCGGGGGCGGGGGGCGGCTCTTGAAAACTTTGAGGAGCTCTTGATCCCCCTCGGCCGGCTGGTTTGAGGGGGCTCGTAAGGCAGCAGGCGGAGCCACTTTTGCGCGCGGCATCGGTCTTAGGCGTGACCTTACCCGAGAGACCTGTGATCAAGATGGGGTACAGAGTGAGTGCACAGGTTCGGCTAGCGACCTGAGAATGCTCTCTGCTAAGACCTGTGATCTTTGGAGTCGTTTCTTTCCCACCGCCTGTGCTATAATGGAGTAAAAATATTCTGGAGGTGGTTCTTAACCATCCATCTAGCCTGCAAGTCCAGGGCACCCTTTGCTTCTTAAATTTGGTCTTGAGAAACCCAAAGGAGCTCAGGGCAAAGGGTCTCTCCTAGGCGCTCTTCTGGTGTTCTGTGGGGAACTGCAGCCTTTGGAAGAGGCAGCTGGGATGCAGGGCCTCTGAAGAGCTTTGGGGGAGAGCTGGAGAGCTGAGGCCCTCAACACGGTCCCTGCCTTGATTTGTGCACATGTCCTGTGAATACCTTAGAGCCCACAAGAAAGTGTCACTTTGGTGAAGGCCTCCAGTTCTAGGAGGTTCTGCCACCCTACTGCGTAGACTTGGTGGGACTGGGGCTGCCCTTCTGGCCATCCCCGGAGTGTGATACATCTTTGGCCCTTTCTAGTTTCTTCCTTGCTACCTGCACCCAAGCCTGAAGCTGGTAGCAAAGATCTAGGGACTTTCTGGCCTTGGCACCCACCTCCTGAGCTCTAGTTAGAGCTCCAGCTCTCTGGATTGCCTAGGTGCCCGCATGCTCACTGAGATCGGCCGCTGCCTCCTCTAAGGTGGGAACCCACAAGGCTTAGGCTCCCAGCCTTTACACATTCTTTGAGAGGTAATCAAAAGCCTGCCCTGGCTGCTGTCCCACCTGAGGAGACTCCAGCCTGGCCCTGTACCAGGTGGCTGATTTGGGATGCCCCCCCCCCACCAAAATCTGCCCATGAACAGGAGAAGGTCAGGGAGGGGAGGCAGATCTGATTACAGGGCTCCTCCTTGAATATTCCTGCCTCTGTATTCTCAGGAGAGCCCCATTCAGGGCCTGTAGGGGAACCCCAAAGAGACTTCTCAGAGAAATCACCCATTGTGTTCAAGGGGTCCCTCCAATGAGTCAGGAGACACAAGGGTCTCTGTCATAGCAGGCGACCCTGCATAGGCTGAGCCACTTGTGAGGATAATTGCATAGGTGTGAGCATGTGGCCCACCAGACCCGCCTCAGCGCAATGGGATTGGGAAGAGGCTCAGACATCTTTAGGGACAAGGGAGGTAGTTGTGGTGTGCTGGGCTAGCTTCTCCTTTGAGATATGGCGTTCAGAAAGCACCTTGTAAATATAGTGTTCATACGGTACTGGCATTTGTATACATCAAGCCCCAATTGTTCCCCTCTGTCTTGGGTCAGGTGAGCACAATGGAGTGATGGATGTGTCCTCTGTTACCTGTGCTCTCTAGGCAAGGTCCCCTGTAGATGTGTGTCTAGTGGAGGGAGGTTTAGGAGGCTGTGCTGTGTTGGGAGAGGTATCTGCGGCAGGTGCTTCTAGAGTCATGCAACATGTTAGGTCAAAACAGAAGGTTTGCCTCATTTTTTCTCAAATCAGGAAGCTTTCGTGCCAGGACTCCCGTGTTTCTCTCTGCTCTGCCCTAGGCAGGATCAGGCAATACTGAGTGGCCCTCTAGCAGTGAACTAACATGGCAGCAATACAACCGTGGCCACAGTGGCACCTCTAGGCTCTGCGACACTGGGGCTAGTACAGCCTGCAGAGAGTTTCCTCTGGCTCAGCTAGGCCTCTGGTGCCTGGGGCCATAGGGTGTGACCAGTCATGGCACCCAAAGGCCTTGGCACAAAGCTATTGTGGAAGCGACTGTGTCATCAATCTCAGCAATCTCTATGGTCCTTGCCAGCCCCTGGGCAGGGTCTGCTAGTATACTGTGAGGTGTGTTCTATAGTCACTCTTAATTCCCTGATCCTAACTCCTGCTCTGGGCAAGACCCTTCCTGCAACAGATGCAGCTGGGCTTTGTGGCTGGGCCATGTCCAGGGCTGTGCTGTGAGTGAACTCTGGGCAGCTACCCCTCCCCCGTGGACTGTCATTGGAGGCCTGCCAGGGACTGACACTGAGGAGAGGCAGACAAGGGGCAGCTCGTGGACAGCAGGAGGGGGAAGCTGAGCCTACGTCTCAGGAGGGTTGCTGTAGAGTGGAGGCCAAGGGGGCAGACAGCAGGGAAAAACAGTAGATAAAGCGAGAATGAAGGGAGCTGTCTGGGACTGGGCTTCAGGCACGGCTGCGGCTGCGGATGCTTCAGCCGAGCTGTGGTGACGAAGGGGCTTTTCCAGAGGAACCGGCCCCAGGAAGGATTTGAGGGCCCAGAGCTGGGCCAGCTAATTTAATTTGTTAATGGCCTGCCAGTGCAGAAGCTCGTATTGTCTCTATTATATGGATGGGAGTGGAGGTCAGGAGGTGTTGGGGCGTCTGTGTAGCCTGTGTGCTCCTCACTCAGAGCCTAGGGCCCTTCCAGGGACAGGCTGCACCTTTCTGCTGCACACAGACACATTTCTGATGGCACCCCTGACTCCCAGGCAGCTCCCACTGAGCCCTAGGGCCTACCCGCCTCCCTATCTCCCAGGAAGTTATTCTTTGGGACCCGAAGAAGGCCCGACATGAGGTTAATGTTCCATCGAGCTCCCCGCAGCTTCAGTGGCAGCCGTCTTGTGATGCGGCCAGAGCTGAAGTAGGTGTCCAGCATACAGACTGTAATGCTGGACTGTAAGGGACTGTCCAACACACAGGGAAGATTTGATCTGAGTTGCAAATGGGAGTGTTTGAGAGGTTGTTAGAGCAAGAAACACACAGGTGCTTCTCCAGGCCTGTTTCTGGGACTGAAGCCGGGAAGCCCTGGCATACCGAGAATGGAGAAGGGGGAAGAGAGCCTTTAAAGATGCCTATAAGGGTATTGTAGGCTCGGCAAAACTGGGAGTCTTCAGCAGGAACCCCCATGATGGAGAACTGTGTGGGCTTCTGGTGCCCAAGCCTTGGGAATCACAGTGTGGCTCAGTCTGCCTCTGGCTGCAAGGCAAACTGGTTAGGGGGACGTGGGCTTCAGTGGAGGTGGCCTCAGATGCTGGCCTCCTGCTCTGGGCTGCTCCATGTGCCCATTCTCACCCACAGATGTCACCTGTTCCTGCTTGACTGCTGAGGTGACAGCGACAGAGGCAGTGTGAGGCCTGTGGAGACCGCAGAGATCCTGGCCCTCACCCTCGTTAGCCTGGCCAGAGGGCGTAGGAATGGATGCCTTTCTCAGCTGTCCCAGGAGCAGCTTCGCTCCAGCTGGGCATCAGCTGCTTCGTGAGGGTGGGTGTGGCCTTGTGGGTCTGGCTTGGAAGCTCTCTAATAGCCCCTCCAAGCTGGAGGGTCCCCTCTACTCTTTACTCGTGGCCTGGTCTCTTGGAAGAACTCAGACTTGGAGATGGTTAGAGGACTAATAGTAAAAGGTATGGAGTGGCAGGCCACTGTGCTCGGGTACCTACTGTGTGCTGGACCTACTGTGTGCTGGACCTACTGTGTGCTGGACCTACTGTGTGCTGGACCTACTGTGTGCTTGACCGACTCTGGGCGGCAGCGCTTCAGTGGTCCCAAGTCTGGCCTCTCTCGCTGTGTGTACTTGTTTCTGCTTCTCTTTCTGCCCCTCCCCCCCCCCTCCATGCTTTCAACATGGCTGCCTGTGCTCCATCAGGGCCTGTACCTGTACCATTCCCTTACCTGGACCCCTCCTTCCCAGGTCTGTCTAAGACCCTTTCCTTTCCACACTCAAGTGCTGCCCAATGTCACTTCTTCCCTGCAGCCCCTCCCCCCAACTCCTTACAGCAGCGGAGCCATGCCCCCTAGCCCTCTGTACCACTGCTTTCTTGCCATAGAACTCAGTGCATCTGCCCCCAGTGTTTTATTCTTCGATTTTCTTCATTGTCTTGAGCTATAAGCCCCCCAGCGGTGCCCCTTGGGCCTGTGGTAATAGGCAGTGGACAGCAGGTGCTCCGTACGTACAGTGGGTGGGTGTGCGGTCTCAGCTGTCTGCTGCCAGACATGCTGTGCTGTCTTGTCGTGGCGATGGTCCGCGCCTGCAGGTGAGAATACAGAGTCTCCGGAGGGGCCGGCGGTAGTTTCTGTGTTGAGCCTGAGCTGGGAGCCAGGACTGCGCTCTGAACCCTGTGCTCTGGAGGTAGCTGACATCCCGTGGCTGAGGAGAAAGAGTAGACTCCGGACCAGTCTGGCTGGAGCCTTTCTGTTCACACTGTCTCCTGTCTGAGCCTGGCTGCCCCAGCTCCGGATAGCCCCACCCCAGCTGCATGGGAGTAGTGAGTCTTACTGTAAGTGTGAGCGCACAGAAGTGACTTTTGGCTCCTCGCCATTCTCCTAGGTGGTGGGTTTTGCTACCTGCCTTCCTATCCAGCCTGGCCTTGAGAGGTGGCACGGGGCATGGTGGCACGGGGCACGGTGGCACGGTGGCACAGGGCACGGTGGCACGGTGGCACAGGGCATACCGACTCTCACGGGCCACTGGAGTTTGGGCTGTGCTTCTTGCTTTCCTATCCCAGTACCGTGAGCATGGCCTCCGTGTTTCATACATGGTTTTTTTTTTTTTTTTTTTTTAGTTCTTCAAATTTGGAGTCAACAATTTAGGCTTGTCCCCTGTTGTGAAGAAAAACATGACATTTTCTTGTGGCCAGTGCGTGGCCTTCCTCTTCTTTCCTGGATATCTCCATGGCTTCTGGTGACTGGGTAGAAGGGTCTGGGGTCCCATCTCCTGAGGCTTACCTGGAGACAAAGGAGGTACCAAGTCAAGGTTGAACTGGAGCTTTGGACAATTCTCCTTTCTGGCAGCGGGGGTGGGGAGGGGGACATGGCATCCCCATTGTAGGAGTGGGTCCTCTGAGGCCAGAGAAGGGTCTCATAGCCCTTTAGAAGTGAGTTTGGTATCTCTGCCCTCTGGCCTCTTTTTAACTGTGTGGAGACTTGGTGATGGGGTGGGGGCGGGGCGAATGGAACCTGGGGTGCTGGGCTATGTGGGCCAGTGAGTCTGAGAGGGCAGTAGAGAGGCCTAGAGAAGCTATGGGGCCCAGGCCAGAGGCGTGCCCTCACCCCTGCCTACCTCCTCCTCCTTCCAGCTGCAGCTCAGGCCCCCCTAAGCTGGCTGCTCCAGCCCTGCAATTCTTCAGCACTTAAAGCAAAAATAAATCACTGCCAGCAGCTGGCATTCTGGGTGGCAGCAGCCGCACCACCCCCCTGCCCCGACCTCTGCCTCTGGGCTTCTGGTTCCAGGCCAAGGCCAGCTTTCCACTCAGGCCTGTGAGAGGATGTGGAAGCCTGTGGGGGCTTGGCCTGGCCTGGCGAGGTCACATGGAAGGCAGAGGCATTGTTGGCCCTTGAGGCTCTAGAGTCTTGGAGGGGGGGTGTCTATTGCAACTTGGTAGAAATTGACCTGGGAGGGCTGGGGCAAGCTCAGGGTGACCTGGTCACCTGGAGGTAACCCCTCGTTTGTACTGCTGTCTGGCCCAGCTCTGGGCGTTTCTTCTCCCTCTCTCCCATCCTTTCCCTTCTCAGAGAATCCTAGAGGTCCTGACTTGTCAAGTGCTATGACGCAAGCTCCGAGGATGTCAAATTTTAGCATCATTTATACTTCCAACAAATAGCTTTGGGTGCATGCATGTGCTATGCCCTGTGCTGAGAGGCTGGGGCCACGGATGCACACAAGCCCTCCCTTGTGGGGGCCCCCATGGGGCTGATATCTCTCAGGGTTGGGGAAGATAAAATAGACAAGCAGAGGAGGAGTCATGGACTTGGTCATATTCCTTTGTTAATTATTACAGTCTTTAATTATGGAAGTGTTGCATGGTACAATTAAATAGTAAGAGTAGAAAATGAATCCCTTCTCAGTTCTGCCTTCTCCCCCCACCAAAAGCTCCATGTTCTCTGGGTAACTGTCTTTCTCAGCGCTTTGTAAGGGTAGCTGTTCTCTCCGTTCCCCCCTTCCCCCACCCTTGCGTCCCTTGGCTCCCTGCTTCAGGATCCTGGCCATGTGGTGCCCAGTGCCCACTGAGCCCAGGGCTCCATTCCTGTCTCCAAGATGAGAGCTGAGTCACCGAGTCTGTGGAGCCCGGTTGTGGAGCCTTTGAACTCACAGAGCCATTGAGTTCTCGCATCATGGGTTCTTTGTGAAGTTTTACCAGTCTGAGGCAGGGAATCTGGAATTGCAGAATTGGAGCAGCTTAACCCCAAGAGAGGTTCTAGGTCCTTCCTGAGATCCCAGGGAGTTTAGACCCTCTAGATTCCCAGAATTCAGGTTCAAAGAGTATGGGGGGGTGGTACCTGGGGACTGTGTGTTTTAATTCCCCCCAGTAGCTCAGCTCCCTTCCAGTCCCCCAGGGGCCCAGGCCCCCAGCCCACATGACAACATACCCACAAGCCCCTAGCTTCCATGTGGTCTAATCTGTCAGTGCTGTGGAACTTAGGGCTGGCTAACTCCCTCAGGACAGAGCAAGCCTCCTTGGATCTGAGGGGGGACGGTCCCTGTTTTCTTAAAGCAAGGAGGTCCCTGTTCGCTGTCTGCCTTTTTCTTGACCTTCTAGAGGAAGGGCCTCGGTCCTTTATGGTCTTCAGACAGGGTTAGTTCTCTGCCTGCTGAGGGCTACGGCTTCTATGAACTCTGCCTCTGGGTTGCCCGTCACTTGCTTGGTCCCCTGACATTGCTGAATCCTAGTTGGATGTGAAAGAAGACCCTGTTTAGAAATTGTGTGACGGACACCTTGATTCCATGGGAGTTGATAAGAATTACAAATGTTCTTATGCGCCAAGCCTCAGTCTTCCCTCTTGTGAAATGGGCACCAAATGCTTCCCTTCTCTTCAGACATCATTGTTTCCTGCCCTTTGTACTTGGCTCTGTGGTCAGGGCAGGGCAGGGCGGCTTCCTCTCCCCTGTCACCCCCCTCCATGTGCAGCCGGAGATTTGCCATGCCAACACCTCACCTGCTGGGTCTCAAGCTGTCGACAACACCTGTTTGGTCAAAGCAGCCAGGACTTTCCCTGGGCCCTAGGAAACCTGAGGACCACTGGGTGTGTCCCCAGGAGCCCTAGTGGTAGTCCCACAGTGACCCAGGCCCCCAGCCTACATGACACAACACACCCACCATCCCCTCTCTTTGCTTTGCTGAACATGAGCTGGACTGGGCCTGGACAGCTGAGCCACAACCTGAGCTTAACCTTGTAGCAAATGCTCAGACCCACACTACCAGGCTCTGTCCTCTCCTGACCCAGATGCCTCCTGCTGGCCTTCAGCTCAGCTGCAGCTGGGCCAAAGCACCCTAAATAGGTAAAGGTTGATAGGGAATAGATTTAGGGAACAGGGGAGTGATGGCTATTGGGAGGTCTGGAGGCCTTTGCATGAACCTGCACCCCAGAGTCTGCTTCTACAAAATGGGAACCCTAGAGCAATGAAGGCAGTCATGTCCACATACCTTTTCTTCTGTCTGGGTCAGGGGTGAGGCCCCAGACAAGGCAGAAGTGAACAGTAGGGAGCACAAGCCCTGAACTGGTTTGGGTGCTGCTGTGTTGGGGGTTGATATAGTATAGCCTGAGCCTCTTATCTAGAATGCTGGGCTTCAACATGCATTGAATTTCAGAAGTGTTTTTCAGATTTTGGATACCTGTGATAAGATGTCTTGGGGAGGGGACCCACACTTGCACCTGAAATCCATGTGTTTTCAACTATAACTTATGTATAGTCTGAATATGAATAGATTATATTTTTGTGTAAGCTAAGTTTTTGTGATATGAAATTTTCTTTGTTATTAGATCTCCCTCCTTCCCTCTCTTCTTCCCTCCCTCCCTCCCTCCCTCCCTCCCTCCCTTCCTCTCTCTCTCTCTCTTCTTAGTTGTTGGGTTCCATAGCTGCCTGCAGCTATTACAAAGTGGGTTTCTGGAACAGAAGCTGAGGGATAAATGGGGAAGAGGGGCGAAAAGAAGTATGGCTAAGACAATATTCACTGATCAAAGCCAGAAACTTTAATGGCGCCAGACCTTTTAACAGTTTGGGCAAACCCTTTCCCCCAGACTCCAGGCTGAGTTCCGGTGGAAATTGTCTAGCTTCTCTTGGAGGTCCTTGTCTTGACTGCTCCGGCAGCTGGGTGGGTCACCTGCTTAATTCAGGAATTCCTAGACCTGGAGGAACAATGAACTTAACCTTTACTTCGAGCACTCGGCCCTAGGTGGAGCAGGATCCTGGCTATCTGGGAGAAGTTAACCTTGACCAAAGTCAAACTCTGACCAAGTGCATGACTGCTCCAATATGGCTCTGTACACTTAGTTAGTGATGGAACCTAGGGCCTTATGCATGATAGACAAGTCCTCTTGCCATGGATCTATGCCTCCGGTACCAGAAAAATAAAATCTTAAAACACAAAAAACAGGTCAACAAGATGGATTGGCCCATGAGGCACCTACCATGTAAGCCTCCACCCCCAGAACCCATTTAAAGATGGAAGAACCAAAGTGGTGACTGAACTGTGTCCTTTGACCTCTCTACACGTGTGCTATGGTATACACATGCATGCACACACCACAGCCACCATCATCACCCAAGATGTACTTCTGGTCGGTATCCTTTGGAAACACACAGGATTCTGTTTTGGCTTTTGCTATTTCCCATATGTGCATCTTTGGCAGATATCTATACCACTCTGTCCAGTCTCCTGTTGGGAGCACGGAGACAGGAGTGGTCCTCTCTGGAGTTTTGAGCAATCTGACTTCATACATATCCTGGGCACATGGAAATGGAAGGGTGTGGGAGATGTTACTTTTTTTTTTTTAAATTTTTAATTTTATGTGTTTTGCCTGCATGTATGTCTGTGTGAGAGTGTCAGAGCCTCTGAATCTGGAGCCACAGACAGGTATGAGTTGTCATGTGGTTGCTGAGAATCGAACCTGGGTCCTTTGGAATAGCAGCCAGTGTTCTTAACTGCTGAGCCATCTCTCCAGCCCAGAAATGTTCTGTGGCAAGATAGTTTTGAGATTTGCTTGGTATTTCAGGCAAGAGACTGAATACATTCTGATGTATTAACTTCCTAGATCTCCATCCAGCCCTGGCTGTCACTGTGCCTGGGCCCTCTAAATAGCAGGTTCTGGGAATGACTCAGCGAGGTTGAAGGGAATATGTCTTTGTGATTTTGAGAGTCCACCTGGTGTCACACTAGTGTAGGGTTACCTCAGCAGAGCTTGTGCATACCACAGCTACCTGATGCCCTATTGACAACACAGCTTTTTGACAACAGGGACTTCCATTTTCCTTGGTTTAGACTTCATCCAGGCTGGTATCTTCCTGTGGCTCATGCTCAGAGTTAGCTCCTTTGGGGAGGGTGTTCTCCGATCTTCATCTTACCTCACTGGTTGGTCAATAAGTTCCTGCCACCGTGTCTCTTTTCTTGTCCTTCTGGGTCATCACAGCTGACTTGAAGGACAGGGAGCTGCTACTCCTTCGCAGATTCCAAAACCAAGGTGCAGTTGTGCCGTGAGCAGCCCTGCCCCCTCCAGTCTGTGTGCTCAGAGCCCAAGACTGATATCTGTAGCACCTGGTTTTCTCTAAAGCCCATTGCCAGTGGACTCGTGGCCCAAACTGTTTCCTTGCCTGCCACCAGGCGTGTCCCTGTGAAGATGTGCTGAATTGACGATGCCGGCGTTCTTGGATCTTCCCCATACTTCAGGATATTGTCAGGATATTTGGGGCCTTTAGCCCACACATGGTGCCAGTGCGTCTTGAGAAGTGGTATGACGTCTCCCTGAGAGTTGGCATCTAAAGATAACCATGAAATGACTGTTATCAGATCTACTGGTGCTGGGCACTGTGTTCAATGCTTCCAGATGTTATCTCATTTAATCATCGCATTAAGCTCAGTGTCCTAGACAGGCTAGGGATGAGGCTGGGGAGGCAGATGGTCAATCCAGATGTCAGTCAACATCCAAAAGCCACGAAGAGAGGTCTTAGCGTCTGAAGAGAAGCCTGAAGAGTGCTGTGGCTGGTGGGAGGTGCCTAGCCCGAGATCTTCCCCCAGGATGCTGGACACCCTGCTTGGCTGGGGGCAGTAGTGCTGGCCATCAGCGCCATAAGCTGTACTGGCCCAGATTTGAGTGGGGGCTGTCCCCTTTTTGTGTGACTTGAAGCTAGCTAGCAGTGTCATCTCTCTAAGCCTCAATTCTGTGCTCTGAAAAATAGGGCAAAATCTCCCTTCCACACTGATAGCTCCAGAGGAGTGCTTGGCCACACCTTAGAGCTGTTCTAAAATTCTAGATGGCAGAGGACCATTTCATAGGTAGAGAAACTGAGGCTTTGAAGAGAGGAGACTCTGTCAGGAATCATACTCAGCCTGTGTGATCTGAGGTTTTTCATTCACCCTGTGGTTCCATCTTCTGAATGTGGGCTGGTCCGGTCAGCTTCTGAATGTGGGCTGGTCCCGGCAGCTTCTGAATGTGGGCTGATCCCGGCAGCCTTGGCCTTGCTCTGGATGGGGTTGGGGGACAGACAGGGATCCTGGGGCAGGGCCATGGTTGAGGACAAGGCCATTGCAAGTTTCTCAGAGTGACTCTGATAACTACTTTCCCACGTCTGACAGTGACTTCTCCAAATGCTCCATGTCCTGAGAACCATTTGGCCTTGACAGCTGTGCCCCTAGACTCTGACTAGGGAAGATGGGCGTAGCAGGCTTTCCAAGAATTTGTTTACAGATATATGATGCCCTGGAATGCCAGGGGGCGAAAGCTGATGCTTTCAACCGTCCCACCTGGGCTCACTTTTACCCAAGACGTTTTCTTTCTTTTTTTGTTTTTGTTTTCTCTTATTGGATATTTTCTTCATTTACTTTTCTAATGTTAACCTCTTTCCAGGTCTCCCCTCTGGAAACCCCCTATCCCATACCCCTTCGCCCTGCCTCTATGAGGTTGCCCCCCCACCCAACCCAAGACATTTTCATGTGACCCTGGGTATAGAGGTATATGGGCTAAGCATTTATTAGTTGTAAATCATGAAGAAATTATTTTAAAGCAACTCTTTCAAATATGTGTAGTATATTTATCATTTAATAAAGATTAAAGCAAATTTGCATGCTAATGAGATGAATATACTTGACTTTATATAAATAATTAAATCCTAGCTGAATGTTGGAGACTCTAGGTCATAGAGTATCTACAACATTTCTCAGAGTTGATAGATATTTTGATTTTATAAATGTCAGTGGTGAGAACGCCTTCGTGCATAAATACAGGGTACAAGATGGCACAAGTATATTTAGGGTCATTTCAGGAATGGTTGAAAATTCTGCTCTGATCTCAAGCCAAAATTCATTTTAGCTTTTTAAAAAATAAAATTCAATGTTTTAATTTGAAACAGGGTCTCATTGTGCAATCCTGGCCTAGAACTCCTAATAGACCAGGTTAGTCTTCAAATCACAGACATTTGTTTCTGGCTCTTGAGTACGGGGATTAAAGGTGTGCACTACCATGTCTGGCAGCAATTAAAAAAAAAGATTTACTTATTTTTATTTCACATATATTAATGTTTGCCTGCATGTGTCTCTATGCACCACATGCAAAGCTTGTACCCTTGGAGTCAGAAGAGGGCATCTGATCCCTGGGAACTGAAGTTACAGACCGTTGTAAGCCACCATTTGAGGGCTGGGAGCTGAACCCAGGCTCTATATAAAAGTAGCAAGCTCTCTTTAACTGCTGAGCGGTCTCTACAGCCCTGCTTGGTGACAACATTCAAAATCAAACACAGTATGATCTGTTTTAGTTACTTCTCTGTTGCTTGATAGACTACTGTGACTGAAAGCAGCTTAGGGAAGAGTTTGTCTTAGCTTCTGTTTGTAGGGGGTTAGAGCCCACAGGGGTGGGAAAGGCACGTAGAGGCCATACAGCAGCAAGCTGAACCAGGAGTAGGGTGAAACTGTAAACCCCACGAGACGTCCCAATAGAGTATCTTCTTCAGCAAGGCGATGCCTACTAAAAGCTTCATAACCTCTCCAAACAGTGCCACCAACCGGGAGCCTCACATTCAAAGGCGAACTGATGGAGGTACTTCTCATTCAAACCACCATACAGCAAGGATGTAATAATTATATGCTGAGAAATATAAAAGAAAATATTTAGAGTCTTTATTTTCTACTGTGTAAAAGCACAACACCGTGTGTGCATTAGAAATGGTGAAGTTTGTAACAGGCATCTGAGCCAAGATGTTTCGAGCAGTGGTTTGCTGGTGCTGTGTGGCTTGGTGCTGAGTCGGTGTGAGATGTTTAGAGCCAAGGATGCAGTGAAGTTGTGCGTGGGGTGCGGGAGTGCACTGCACGAATACCTGCTATTTATTCATGATACGCTGACTTTGAGTTGAGTTTCAGTCATTGCATGTTCAAAATACTTACTATTGCCATTTTTTCTTGGGACTCTATATTGAGCTACCATATGGGATCATAATGTACAGTTTAAGAATCTGGTACTTAGGAGACAACTGAGTTATTGGTTGTCCATCCATCCATCTATCCATCCATCCATCCACTCACCCACCCACCTACACATGTATCCTTCCATCCATCCACCCATCTACCCACCCCTACTCCTTATTCACATACATACATGCATATATGCACATACATACATAGATACACCTGACCCCCATCTATCCACCCATCCATCCATCTACTCCCATTTCTTACCCCCCGACACTTACATACACACACATACATACATACAAACTTAAACATCTGTCCCCATCCACCCATCCATCTACCCTCCTCCACTACTTACATACATACATTCATACATGCACATACATATATACATACACACATACATATATACATCTGACCCCCACCCATCCACCCATCCATCTACTCTTACACTTTAATCATATACTTACATATATAAATACACACATACACATACACATACATACATACATACATACATACATATATGTACACCCAACCCCCATCCATCCATCCATCCATCCATCCATTCACCCACAAATCTATTAATCCCTCCATTTAGCCTTAAGGATCCCAGATCCTGTGGAGAAGCAGCCATTTCCACAGATTCTTGTGACCCAGTGAAAGCCTCCAAGAGGTTGGTACTGAACACAAATGGCTCACAGGTGAGTATCTTGGGTCCTGGCTTCACAAGGGCTGTGGTAGCACATGTGTTCCCAGGGAAAGGCCTAGCTAAGGAGGGCCCTTAAAGTACTGTTGAAAGCCAAAGAGATTATTAGTTGACTGCTGTTACCCAAGACCCCTGAGATTTCAGGAGTACAAGAGCCAAAGGATACAATGCCCCTAAGCACAATTGCAGCCTGCTGTGGGGCTGCCCACCAGCCACAAAACACTTCTGCACCTGCCAGGACCCCCACCCCAGATCCTAAGCTCTCGTCTCCCCAACCCGTTGTTGAACCTGTCGATCATTTCTAATTTAGTCCCTGGTGCTTATGCCCACTCTCCAGATCCCGGACCCAAGCTTTCCCAGTAACGCCTTAGACTTTGTGGATGGTTTGATTTTCTGAGAATATCAAAAGAGAACTCCCTGGTCTATGCCACAGCTGCTCATTTGATCTTCTCAGCCCTTTCCTATGATGGATTCTCACTCTCTTGTCCACAGGACCTCGTCCTCTCAAGCTATCGAAATCTATTGCTATATCCAGGGTTCTTTTTTTGCCACTGAACTCTCTCTAGACTTCTTAGGAATGAGCCTTTCCAGGGGTGACCATTGAGAGCCTGTCACCTAGGACACTGGGTGACAAATAGTCACCTGTTCCACAGAACTTGTGTGTCAAGGGTAGAACGACCTGAACTCCATGTGAGCAGAGACCATTAAGTCAGGGAATGAGCTGAATGGAGGGTGTCAGAGAGAAGAGGGTGGGCGGAGCAAGTGATGTTGGCCCGTCAGGACCAAGCAGGCACAGAGCAGGAGGGCCATTCTCTGTTGGGTTACAGACTGGGTCATCATCATCTTTGCATGTGTGCCAGCATGTGTGTACTGGGTAGTGCCAGCTCCACTGGCCTGGGCTCCGCAGGGAAGGCTGGATGCCAAGAAAATGACAGATGGACCGATGCCCCACAGGGCTTTTCTCTCTGGGCTCCATCTTCAGCTGCAGCTGTTTTGGGGGAGTACAGCTTAGCCGGTCCCTACCCTCTGTCAGTTCGATAGGCATGAGGACTGACAGGGGCCTCCTCCTCCCCCAGGACACTGCAACAGCCTAGATCTGGAGGGACTCCAGGCCACCTGTCTCTCATCAGCCTGGGGGTGCTGATATGTGGGTTGGGAGGATGGTTGCAGAGCCACGCCTTCCTCACAACTCAGTAGCCTCAAACGGAGGGATCCTGGATCAGAGAGCTCAGAAGGTAGGGCATCAGCAAGGCAGTGCAGACGGGGCAGGCTCCTTATGTGGCAGACACTGTGCAGCGTGCGTGGAGGTAGATGAACCCAGGTGGAGGCCCTGATGGTGGGTGGTGGGCTGTAGTAGGGTCAGCACTATGACCACACATCAGTGTATCTGAACTTAGTGGCTGGAGGGTGGGGTCCTGTACCCATAGACAGCTACAGGAGAAGGCAGTGTGGGCAGTGCTTATGAATCCAAGGCACAAGGGTCCCAGTGAGGGCCACCCCCTGGCTCTTTGACCCTATGTAACTTCTGCCCCACCAGGGTAGCACACTACTTGGACAGAACTGTTCCTCTGGGACCAGGCCTATAACCCCAAGTCCATATGTCTCTGGCGTCTCTTGTATCTTCTTTGCAAGTCCACACCTCTTGTCCCCCGCATCAGGCTTTCCAGTTCACCTCTACCCTAGCCGTATACTGGCCTTCTGGTCTCAGACGCCTACAGAGTGAAAGCTCAAACTGTCTAGAACATCGGTTCTCAACCTGTGGATTGTGACCCCTTTGCGGGGGCAGGTCAATGACCCTTTGACAAGAGGCCTAAGATCATAGAAAGACTGAGCTGGGTGGTGGGTGGTGCACGCCTTTAATCCCAGCACTTGGGAGTCAGAGGCAGGCAGACCTCTGTGAGTTCCAGGCTAGACTGGTTTACAGAGCAAACTCTGGGACAGCTGAGGCGACACAGACAAACCTGTCTTGAAGAACAAAATGAAAAAGAAAACAAACAAACAAACAAGACTACGGGGAAACAGATTTTACATTATGATTTTATAAAGTAGCCAAATCACAGTTGTGAAGTAGCAACAAAAATAATTTTATGGTTGGGGGGTCACCACCCCATGATGAACTGTGTTCAAGGGTCGAAGCCTTAGGAAGGTTGAGAAGCACTGCTATAGAAGTTCATGTTTGCTGACACACTGCTCTTACATCACAACCCTGCAAGATGCTCACAGAGGCTTGGAGGATTCTCTGGTACTCTCCTGAACCAGGATTGAAGGGTCCAGCCCTCAGAACCCAGGTTCAGGTTCGTTCCCATGGTTGTCTATATCCCAGGACTAGCCTTGCTTAATTCTGTCCATCCTTGGTGTCTCCCTGAACGTGGCCTGTGTTGTACACCCTCTCCTGGGACTCTGACTCCTTCTGAATGGCACTTTGTTTGTCACGGGCCCCTTCCCATGGCCTTAGCCTCGGCAGTGTCTTCCCTGTGCTCGTGGTGTTCTTGCTATGGCCCAGCACTGTCTGCTGGTCATTAATCCAGTTCACGCACTCTGTTGCCCTTGGATGGGATCTGGGGGGGGCACAGGCTGTGAGGGACCACAACTGACTGCTGGGTATTGTTCTGTTCACGGCACTGGACCCGAATTCCCGAGTCCTTCAGTTCTCACTTCACAGATGAGGCCACAGTGGCCAGGGCTGTACAGTTTACTTCCTGGCTGTCTCCACTCTCTTTGAGCGACTGGGCGTTAGTCAGAGACGGTCCACTGAAACCTATGATCCCTGCAATGTGGGTTCTCTAAGCTCAGAGCCATCCTCTGTGTGGGCACTGCTAGTGACCAGTGATGGCCCTTGCTGTCCCACTTACTGCATTGGGGGTAGAGAAGCGGCTGAGGTCTAAGCTGTTAGTCTACTCCAGATCTCCAGGATCTGTCGGCCAGCTCCCTGTAACCCCGTTTCCTTGTCTGTAAATGTCTGGAAAAGTTCAGTATCTGCCTCACGCTGCTCCTTCCTTCCTTCCTTCCTTCCTTCCTTCCTTCCTTCCTTCCTTCCTTCCTTCCTTCCTTCCTTCCTTCCTTCCTTCCTCCCTCCCTCCCTCCCTCCCTCCCTCCCTCCCTCCCTCCCTCTCTCTCTCTCTCTCTCTCTCTTTCTCTCTCTCTCTCTTGTTTTGGAGACAGAGTTTCTCTGTGTAGCCCTGGCTGTCCTGGAACTCACTCAGTAGACCAGACTGGCCTCGAACTCACAGAGATCCACCTGCCTGCCTCCTGAGTGCTAGGGAAGGCATGTGCCTGGCTCACACTGCTCTTTTTTTTAAAAAAAAAAATCTTTATTTTCTATATTCTTTGTTTACATTCCAAATGATTTCCCCTTTCCCAGATCCCCCCTCCCCATATGTCCCATAAACCTTCTCTCCACCCATTCTCCAATCACCTCCCTCCTTTTTCTCTGTCCTTATATTCCCCTTCAATGCTAGATCAGTCCTTTCCAGGATCAAGACCTTCTCCATACTTCTTCATGGGAGTCATTTGTTATGCGATTTGTGCCTTGGGTATTCAGGGCTTCTGGGCTAATTAATATCTACTTATTAGAGATTGCATTCCATGTGTATTCTTTTGTGATTGGGTTACCTCACTTAGGATGATATTTTCCAGATCAAACCATTTGCCTAAAAATTTTGTGAATTCATTGTTTCTAATTGCTGAGTAGTATTCCATTGTGTAAATATACCACATTTTCTGTATCCATTCCTCCTTTGAGGGACATCTGGGTTCTTTCCAGCTTCTGGCTATTATAAATAAGGCTTCTATGAACATAGTGGAGCATGTGTCTTTAAGGCTCCCGAATGTTTGGTATCTGGGGATAAGGCATTGGATGATTGTTTTGCAAACCTCCAGGGAGGCCCTGGTGCGCCTTCACTTTGTAGGTGACTAAGAAGTCCACAGAGGAGTCCACACCAGAAGCTTGGCTGGAATCTAAGTGTGGGAAGGGTGAAGGCGGTAGGCAGGCTGTGGCATTCTGGGAGGAATGACCCTGCAACAGTAGGAGGCGTGTGCTACAGGAGCATGCATCGTCAAGGGAGAACGCTCAGAAAATGTCCATCTGTTTCTCCAGAAACTTTTTACACCCTGTTAGGCCTACAGCAAAGTATGTAGGCAGAAATGATGGCAGTTGGCATAAAGATGGTGATATTTCTCTATGCCAGGCTCAACACTAACTTCCTTATGAACTGGTGGTCCTTGCTACAATCATGCCCAATTGTGGCTTGTTATAGGTGGAGAAACAGGCAGGAGAGGTGCAGCGACCCGCCCGGGATCTTACTATGTATGGCCAAGGAACAGAGCTTGGAGTAAAAGTTGTGAACTAGCCCAGAAAGAAAGAGAGCATTTGGAGTTTGGTGTAGACTGGGGAGTGCTTGGAACCTCTCTACAAGGCGGATAGAGCCATTTCCAGAGGTGTTCTGCCCTCCCCTGCTGTGTGGAACAGGAACAGCTAGGTTGTGGGCCTAAGTAGCCAGTCCCAGATGTCCACTGCTGAACCTGGGCCTCTGCCAGGCCCGGCTTATAGCTACTCTAGAACAGTGGGAGGTAAGTAGACAGAGCTGAGGTCATTCAGAGGTACCCAGTGCAGTGATGGGGACTGCAAGACTCAGACTCCTTGTCTGTCAGCACCTTGGACAAAATCTTCAGCAGACAGGAAGACAGGCTCAGAGAGGGGTGTCTGGGGACCCAAGATTACACAGCCAAGGAATTCCAGAGTTGATCTCCAAAATGTGCTGCCTGCTCTGTTTCCTCCTCTGTGAATACTGAGCATGATGGTCAGTCCTCATGGTTACCTCAGCCCTCAAAGGTGGAGTTAGTGCCTCACAGACAATATGATTGTGGCCCAGTGAGAGTGGCCTGGCACTCCCATGCATCTCCAGAGAGGCCATCAGTGTGCTCTAGGGACCATTTGGGGGCCTCAGACCACCCCCTAAGCTAACGCTGATGTGCAGAGCCTGTGTTATCCTGGGTGAGGGAGGGGTCTCTCTTTTGAGAATGGAAACTGTGATTACTGTCTGGAGTTGCTGCTCTGACTTGGGAGTCCTTCATACTTTTGACCTGGACCTGGTAGTTACAGCTAGCCAACCTGGCCTCCAGGGCTGGTGGACAGGCTATACAGAGGCACAGGGGAGGTCACCCTCACTGGGTGTGGTTCGAGCAGCAGCGGTGCAGACCACCTTGAACTGTTCTCATGTCCCCTGTCTGCCACAGCTCCCTGGACTCTCCAATCAGGTGCTTTGGAGACCTTAGCCCTGGGGTCACAATTCAGGAGTGGGGGTTACCCAGAGCCTGAATGTGAGCTCACTGTCCATCAAAGTCACATG
This sequence comes from Apodemus sylvaticus, assembly GCF_947179515.1. Classification (NCBI taxonomy): domain Eukaryota; kingdom Metazoa; phylum Chordata; class Mammalia; order Rodentia; family Muridae; genus Apodemus; species Apodemus sylvaticus. Next base: position 63,419,098 of record NC_067481.1, on the reverse strand, counting down.
TCTGCTTCCTCTCCTACCTGTGTGACCACCAAATCTCTAGATCCCGGAGCCCTCAGTTTCCCAGTCTTTAAGTGTTCTAATGGCACCAACCCCTCAGGACTACTCAGAACTGAGCTAGAGAGGCTAAATGACGGGACCTTAATGGCACATGCTCTTGCCCTTACAGGCTGTCTATCTCTGGGTGAGTCCTTTGGCATTTCTGAATAGCTGTTTCCTCTTCTATCAAGGGAGGGGAGCTTCAGAACCTCCCCTGCAGGCCGTGCTCTGCACACAGGGTAGCAGTCTGGGGGAATTTCTATTACTGTGCTGAAGATTGCAGCCACGGGCTCTTGAGCAGTGGCTACCTCAGAAACCCCACTTTCTCAGACTCGAGAGGAGGCATTTCCCAGCTGTCGCCGCCAGGCTGGAGGTTACAGCTGTCACTGTCTGCTGGGAGTGGCTCACCGAGGTCTCATCCTGAGCACTCTTCTCTGATGGAACATAAACAGCACGCAAGGTTTTCAAGCAAGGCTCAGGAAGTGTCTGCCTCCCTCCCAGCCTCCTCACCCAGCAGAGAGGCAGCTGAGGCTAGAAGCTGGGGGCAGACAGGAGATGGAAGCTCTCGTGAATAAATCACCACATGATCTGGGCTAATGCACTGGCTGTGGACAGCATGTGCAATTAGTGCGTTAATTGTCAGAACTGGTGACTTTTGTGCAGGCCCAGCTCAGCATGCCTGTGTTTACCGAGTGCCAAGTGCCTTCTGGGGCTCGGTAACCCCCGAGAGCATGTCCCCCTCACCTCCAGTAGCATTATCCGAGGGCACTTATCCCCTGTTCTCTGTCCCTGAGTGGGCTTTCCAAACCTCTGAAAGGTCTGTACCTAGGGACTCAGCTGGGTCCACTTGGTCTGGGGCTGCTGGGATGAACCCCCACCCCCAATTCCCTTTTTTTCATACAGCCTCTTTTTGTGCTCAGTGCTTGGCCTTTTTTTTTCCTTTTTTCTTTTGAACTAAAGCTGTCCCAGACTAGCTAGATACTGCCCGTTGCCAAGGTGACCAGACCATCTCTCCCACCCTGCAGCATCACTTGGGTTGGGTGTGTGCCTCTGCCCTACTGCCTAGCCCTGAACAAGGTATATGTGTTCACGATTGTGTACACACAGGAGCAGACACAGAGTCCCAGTATGCACGGCACCACCAATGTGAACAGATCTGCTCTCTGGAAAGGCACACACACACACCACACACGCAAAAGCAGACAGATTGCACGCGTGTTGACAGCTGCACACAGAAATGTTGACCTTTGTATGAAGTAAGAGCTATTGGCCAATTGTGCCAAGTGTTTCCCAGGCTCCATCTTACAGCCTCTCTAGCACCATAGCTGCCTGCTTGCACAGCTTGGGGCAGCCCACAGTACTTGCTATTAGGCCGGATCACAGCCCTTGACACCTTCGACACTCTGGAAGTCCTCCTAGGGTCTCCCTGGGGCTAGCGTCTGGTGCCCCCTTGGGGACACTGACTGTGCTGCCATCCTGGCTCAAATTCCCTGTGGATGTTTCCCCACCATCTTCTGAATAAGTTTCCTGCTTCCAAGTCCTTGGCCTGATCTTGGGGAATGTTCTAGAAGCACATGCACCATGCCTCATGTGACAATGAAGATGCAACATATATCAGTGGTAGTGTATGCTGTCTGCTGTGCACTCAAAGATGCCCTAGGCACTGAGCACAGAGAGATGCCATTAATGCTGCAACTGCTGTGGTTGAGAGGTGGTATGCTTAGGTCCATTTTAAACACGTGAACATTGGCTGGAGAGATGGCTCAGCTGTTAAAAAATACTGGCTTCTCTTCCAAAGGATCTGAGTTCAATCCCCAGCCAACCGCATGGTGGCTCACAACCGTCTGTCTATAATGGGATCTGATGCCTTCTTCTGGCATGCATCATATATGTACATAGAAGACTCAGATACAAATTTAAAAAAGAAAGGAAGAAAATATCTGAACACCAAGGCAAAGGTTAATCACATATACTGTGTCTTTGAGGTAAAAATGAGCAGCCTAGAGCAGGCTGCAACCAGAAACAGATGTGCAAAGACACTCCCCCCCCCCCCCATCACTCTCCAGTTTAGCATCTTCCCTGAAAGGTGCAGCGGGCAGGAGGGCAGGCAGGAGCAGCCTTAGTCACTCGAGAGCCTCGCCAGCTGCTCCAGAGGCTGGCCCATGGCTTCACCAGACGCACAGCCCAGGTATGAACTGACCAGCCCGCTTAGAGCCCGGCGCCTCTCTCTGAATGGAGATTTCCTTTTCCCAGAAGTGGCTCTCAAGGCTGTTGAGAGGCCCAGACATGAGTAGATACAGAGCAAAGCTCTCACTCTTCCCCAGCCAAGCCAGAGGATGTCCTGAGGCTTTCTGGACAGGGACCTGCTGCTGAAGGCCTTGCTCCCTGCACATCAACCACTTTCTTGGACTCTAGGCTTATGGGCTAGGGCAGCAGGACGGGACACCAGGTCCTGAGGCACCAACTCAGGCACTTGGCAGCTCCTGCCTCCACGTGGCATCAGTTAGCTATCTAAACCCTTGCTGAGAGGCACATAGTCCGAGAAGGCTTCCTGTAGGAAGTGGTACTAAGCCAAGCCTGTGGCAAGGATTTCTGCCAGTGACTCTGGCTCTTTGTACTTGCAGCTCTTGAGCCCTGAATCCCTACCCCTGCTATGCCAGGGCTGGGTGTGGGCATGGTGCTTGCCCTCCTAAGCTGCAGGTTCTGTAAAAGGGTGGTGGCATGTGTAGCATTCTGATACTCTCTGAAAGGACGGCAGCGTGGTTAGTGTCCCCAAGGGGGCACCAGACGCTAGGCCCAGGGAGACCCTAGGAGGACCTCCAGGGTGTCATAGGTGTCAAGGGCTGCGATCTGGCCTGATAGTAAGTACTGTGGGTTGCCCCAAGCTGGTGTAGTCACCACATGCCCAGCTGTGCATGCGGGCAGCTGTGGTGTGCTGGAAAGGCTGCAGAAAGCCCTTACTGTTAAGAGGTTGGTGACAAGTAGAGTCAGAACAGCTTGAGGGGACCCACTTCTCACCTTCAAAGGGTGGGGTTCCCAAGTCTCATCTGTAACTGGAGTCATCTAGACAAAGTAGCGCCCGAGGGGCCAGTGCTCCTGACACCTCTTCCTCGCCCGTCTGCAAACCTCCTTACTTTCGTGTTCTTTCCTGGGCCCCCAGCCTGGGAAGGACTCTGAGGGTGGGGATGAGCAAGCTAAACTCCAATTGTGGATTTGAGCTGGGAGACTGAGGGTGGTTCATGTGTCCAAAGGCAGGGCACCAAATTGCCCTCCCGGTGGGCCCCTAACTTCAGACCCAGCCTCATACTGTGCACTCTGCAGTCCACCCTGTTCTCAGAGCCTTTGTTTGCTTTAGCATCTGCCTGGAGTCTCACCTCTTGTCTCTTGATCCTGGCTCTCCACACTGGGCGTGGCCATATAGCTCCTGCAGTCGCGCCTTCTGCACTGGTGGCTTTATTCTGAAATCAAGTCTCTCTCTCTCTCTCTCTCTCTCTCTCTCTCTCTCTCTCTCCCTCCCTCCCCCTTTCCCTCTCCCTCTCCCTCTCCCTCTTCCCCTCCCCTCCCCCTCCCCCTCCCCCTCTCCCTCCCTCTCTACCTCCCTCTCTTCTCCCTCCCTCTCCCTCCCTTTTCCTCTCCCTCTCCCTCTCCTTCAGAACCATTAAGAGGACAGAGTCTTTCACTATTCATAATACACCATACATAGGTTCAATGCTCAGAACATGTTTTCAGGGTCAATGGGAAAGGTCGAGGCGACAGGGGACAGTTCTGGGTCCGAGGCTGTCCTGTGGGCTCACAGATTGGCTTTGGTCCCTCCCCTTGGCTGAGCTGTTCACAGGCTGGGTGCATTTGCCATCAACTTATTCAGCAGGATGCTTTTGTTACAAAGGCCACCAGGAGCACCGAGCTCCTTATGGAGATGGTATCCACTGGTGTGGATAGGATCCTGCTGCTGCCTGGTGCTGCCTCAGGCAGCAGTGCTGGGGCAGGGGAGGAGCTCCAGGAAGGCTACTCAGTGCCCCCAGCCACAGCCACAAATTTTGCTGTCCTTTGGCCCCAGGGCTTGGAAGCAGAGCAGTAGAGAGATCCTGATAAGAAGTGGTTAGGTGAATTAGTTACTTTTCTTGATACTAGGATCAGTGCCCATCAAAGGCAACTTCAAGGGGGAAGGGCTCATCATGGTGGGAACCGTGGCAGGAGTGTGTGACAGAAGGTCACATGGGATCCTTGTCAGGAAGCAGAGAGAGGGATGCAAGTCCTCAGCTCGCTTTCCCCTTCTACTTAACCTAGGACTCCAGCCTGTGGGCTGGCGCTGCCTCTGTTCAGTGTGGGCCTTCCCTCTTCAGTTAAACGTTTCTAGAAACATCCTCATAGACACACCCAGAGGTGTGTTTCCATGGTGATTCTAAAACCAGCAACATGGACAAGACTAACCACCACACCAGGTCGTCTTTTTATGTGTGAAAAGATTAAAGTGGGGGAAACTTTTGTGTCAGGCATGCTTAGATTGAAATTCCTCCTTTCTCTTGGCCTCTTAGAAGGCCAGCTAACGGTATGGAAGACGAGTCCTAGAAATTCTAGACATGGGTGTTTTAGGGACTAGGCAGATATGTCTGAAAGGCATTCGATTGGAGAGCTGAAGATGAGAGTACCCGTGAAAATGGGCAGCCAGACAGGTGGACAGGCAGACAGGTGGACAGGCAGACAGGTGGACAGCCAGACAGGTGGTCAGCCAGACAGGTGGATAGAAAGACAGGTGGACAGCCAGACAGGTGGACAGCCAGACAGGTTCTCCGAGGCAGGATAGAGGTCATGGAAAGGATGACATGAAAAGAACCCTGCTGCTCTCTTAAATGCAACACCCAAGGGCATTATTGCCAGAGGACAGAATCAACCTTCCCACAGGCCTTACACCAGTGGTTCTCAGGAGAGTCAGGTTCAGGTCTCATCTTTAGAGGATACCCTGGCCTGGTAGGGTAGCCTCAGAAAGCTTGGTTGGCCTGGTCCTCATGACAGAGGGGAGTCCAGAAGATGGGGAAATGACAGTGGGTATTGAAGGACCTGTAGGAGTTCGAGAGACTAGAGAAGGTAGGGAACCTAGCACACGGCGAAGGAAGAGTAGGAATCTTGGCTAGTAAGGCCAGGGATTAATTACTTTGGTATATGAAGAAGGGGAAGGCAGCAAACTCCGCCTCTCCCTGAGCCACTGCCTTCTCATCCTGTCAGCCTTTGTGATCCCAGCTCCTCCCCCATCTCTGCAGCACGCTCTGCTTTAGCATACTACTCTTCAAAGTCCTGGGACACAGCACACCACCACCCAGCCTCAGGGCCTCTGCTGGTGTGTCCAATTCTAGGTGTCTCTGTGCCTTGTTTTTTTTCTGACAACGCTGCTTGGCCACCCATCAGGGGCTTTCTGGTGTATTGAGCAGAAGCAAGGCCCAGGGTTCAAGGCCTGAGAGACGTGCAGGTTGCTTTGGAATGGACACCTTGGAGGACTGAAAGGAGAAGGCATCTCTGAGCTTGAAGGATTCACCGACCTCTGACCAGCAGAGAAGGGCATTGCCCTGGGAAGGGTCTCTTGGAGACTGTGTCATGTGACTCGTGAGACACTGTAAGTCCCGTGAGCCTCACTGGTATTTGGGCCCTAACTGTGTACTCTATCGAACACATGAACCCTTTCTTTACAAAGAATATTTAGCATCCATTCTTTTAAAAATTTGGACATGTTTATGATGTATTTGATTTCATCCACTCACCATCACCACTTCCCTCCCAACTTCTTGTTTTCTAAATATTTATTATTATTGGTACTATTTATTATTGTTGTTATTATTATTATTATTATCCCCTCCAGTCCTGGTAGTGCTGCCTGCTCATATGCACACTGGAGATGAAAAGCCTACTAGCAGACATATCTTCAAAAAGTGACACCCCCTCCCTCAGCAGCCGTACGAGACATCCAGGCCGTGTCTCAAAGATGTTTTACAGCTCTCCTCTCTCTCCTTTGGCTCTTACATGTTTTCTTCCTCCTCTTGGACAGGGTTTCCTGACCTTGGCTGGGGAGGTTCCACCTGTAGCTGAGCACTCAGTTACTTATTGTCTTAGGTACCTTTCTGTTGCTGGGACCAAGGCAAATCAGAGAAGAAAGACTTTGTTGGGCTTACAGTTTCAGAGGATGAATCTATCTGCAACCATTGAGGCAGGGAGCATGGCAGCAGGCAGGCAGGCATGACACTGGAGCAGTCAATGAGAGCTTATGTCGTGAGACAAAATGAGGAGGTCTGTATGTGTGGGGAGAGAGAGAGAGAGAGAGAGAGAGAGAGAGAGAGAGAGAGAGAGAGAGAGAGAGAGAGAGAGAGAGAGGAGAGAAGGATGGAGGGAGAGCGCACCAACCAGTTGGGAATCATTTGAAACCTCAAAGCCTGTCCCCAGTGACACACCTCCTCCATCTAGGCCACACCTCCTAATCCTCCCCAAACAGTTCCACCAACTGAAAGCAAGCATTCAAACATCTGAGCCTATAAAGACCTTTCTATTTCAAACCATAACATTCTCCACCATGGCCTCCATAGGCTTTTGGCTATATCACAATGCAACATGCATTTAGTCCAACTTCAAAAGTCCCCATAGTCTTTCACAGTCTCAAGACAGTGTAAAAGCACAAAATCCAAAGTCTCTTCTGAGACTTAAGGCAATCTTCTAATTGTAACCCCCGTAAAATGAAAAAGTGAATTTCATACTTGCAGCATACAATAGCACAGAATGTATATTACCATTCTGAATGGGAGGGGGAAGGGCAGAGTGAGGAAATACCGGACTGTTTAATAACTCCTATCTTCTGGGAGCAGGATTGTCCACTTATACATGGTACCTCTGATTAAACTCTTTTAAAAAATATTAATTATTTTAATTAGCTTACAAACCCACGGGTTTCTGTAAGGCTGCTTCTTTAGTTTTGACTAACCCATGCCTTATCCCCTGTCTGCCAACCCCCACTTAACCTTTATTCTGGAGGATTGTCCCCTCTGTGATTTCTTGTCACCTGTTTATCCCCTTCAGGTGTGTTGGAGGGGCAGAGGGTTTTCCTCTGGGCAGCGCCCATGTGCTGATTCACTAAGAGCCCATTGAAACCTCATCAGGTAGGCATGGTTAGGGATTTTCACTCAAGCTGTGAGATCGTGTTTCTAGATAGCCTTTTCCTTTCTTCAGTCCCTTATCCCCATCCCCATATCTGAACCTTTCTATGCCCAGGATCCCTCCTCCATACTGTCCTCCAGCCTGGGTTTTACTATCTCTGCTCTCCTAATGTGCTACTTCTCCACCCCAGGCGTGTTTCTGGTTTTTTTGTTTGTTTGTTTGTTTTTTTGTTTTTAGGGTCTTTTTTGTTTGTTTGTTTTTTGGGTTTTTTGTTTTTTGTGTCTTTTTTGTTTTTGTTTTGTTTTGTTTTGTTTTGTTTGCCTTCACATTAACTTGAAGTGAAACATACAGAATGAGATTTGAAACCAGGGCCAGCATGCGAGAGAGAGCACATGGTATTTATCTCTCTGGGCCTGAGGAACTCACTAGTATAAAATTTCAAGTACCATTCATTTCTCTTTCATTATTTCATTATTTCTTTTTATCCTTGAGAACTTCATGTATACAACGTATACAATGAAACCTGATCCTATCCACCTCTATACCCTCCAGTGCCCTCTCTATCACTCAGCAGCCCCCTCTCTCAACTTCACATCTTTTTTTGATATATAATTTATGAAGTCCGTTATTGTGCTGCTCACATGTTCATGGCAGAGAGCATGGGAGGCCAGCCAGTAGCCACATCCTCAAAAAGGAGTGGTTCTCTCTCCTTCAGCTGTTCTCCACTGCCAACAGCTCCTCAGACTAGGGTGGGGCCTGGAGGTCATTTCCTCCATCCGTACCAGAGTTTTGGCTTGATTGTACGTAGGTAACCACAGTCTCTGTGAATTCACATGGCATGTTCCCCGAAGCTTGCTGTAAGGGGATGACGTAGCTGTCCTGCACTCTCTGTCTTTTATTCGTGCCACTGTGACCAGTCACTCATCTCTGCAGTGACCGTTGCTCACTGCATAACGAAGCTTCTCTGACCAAGACTGAGGGCAGCCCTGGTCTATGGGTAGAAACACAAATAGAAATTTGACAGCATGACCATTGAGCGGAATAACCATATCAGGGTCTCCCCTAGGGTCTGTGACGTCCTGAGCTATGGACTTTTGATCAGGGTTTCGATTCCAGGCGTGAAATCCCATCCTGTGGCTCAGGACGGGGTTGTAAGGAAACCAAACCTCTCACTACAGGTTTCTCTATGTCCTGCAGCCAAAGGGTGTGGTTTCTTCAGCAGCAGGGTCTCACCATGTAGTTATGGCGGTAACCAAGAGCCTCCGCAACAGCACGTGGATTTGTTTGTTTTGAGATAGGATGGCGCTATGCAGCCCTTGGCTAGCCTGGAACTCACTGTGTAGACCAGGCTGGCCTCAAAGTTACAAAGATCTGCCTGCCTTTGCTGAGATTAAAGGTGTGCACCATGGTCCCCAGCTTGTCTGTGTTGTTTTGAAGATCCATTGTGCCTCCCTGACCAATAACTCCTAGGGAGGTATCCTATGCCTTGCGCATTCCCAGCCATGCAGGGTAATTCCATTGGAACTTTTTTTTTTTTTTTTTTTTTTTTTTACAAAAAGCTGTTTTGAAGTTAGCTTACTGTCGTAGTCAGGGTTTCTATTCCTGCACAAACATGACCAAGAAACAAGTTGTGGAGGAAAGGGTTTATTTGGCTTACACTTCCATGTTGCTGTTCATCACCAAAGGAGCAGGACTGGAACTCAACAGGTCAGGAAGCAGGAGCTGATGCAGAGGCCATGGAGGGATGTTATTTACTGGCTTGCTTCCCCTGGCTTGCTCAGCCTGCTCTCTTATAGAACCCAAGAATACCAGCCCAGGGATGGTACCACCCACAAGAAGCTCCCCCCTTTGATCCCTAATTGAGAAAATGGATCTCATGGAGGCACTTCCCCAACTGAAGCTCCTTTCTCTATTATAACTCCAGCCTGTGTTAAGTTGACACACACAACCAGCCAGTACACTTACTAACTAGTAGGTTTTCATGAGGCTATTTCATACATCCTTAGCTAGGGTTAACCTTCTCTCTCCTGTCGTCCACTCTCATCCTGACTTAACCCTTCAACCCCCAGCAATACCCTCTTCCATTTCATGTGTGTCCTACTGGCCTTCCGATTATATTGATTTTTAGTCAAGTTGTGAGATGGCAGGCTTCCATCTGTGGCTGGTTGTTTAAGCATCTCCTCCCCGTTTCCTCCATCCTCCCATGCCCCTCCCTATTCAGCCTCTGCCCCTTCACTTTCCTCCTTCTATAATCTCCCGCTCCCTTCCTTCATACGCTCCCCACAAGGGCTCCTTCCCAGTTCCAGGATTCCACTTGTGCTTCACATTATACACAACAGAAAGATTTAAGATCCGCATATGAGAGAAGTTACCTCATAATCCAGTATAATTTCTCACAATTTCATCCATTTACCTGAAAATATTGTGGTTTCATCTTTCTTGACAACTAAGTAATATTCTGTTGTGCACACGTAACATGCTTTTCTTATCCACCCACCTATCGATGGACAGGATTCTGTTTCCTAGCTGTTGTGAGCAGAGAAGCATTGAACATGGATCTGCAGTGTCTCTGTGGTTGGATAGAGAGGCCTTTGGGTGTGTGCCTAGGAAGGCAGAGCTGGGTCATAGGGCAGTTTTATTTCCTGATTTCTGAGATATTTCCAGAATGGTTCCCTAAATGTTTACACTAGCTTCCTGTAGTTGGGTAGTGAAAACCAACAGTGGAAAAGGTTGTCCCTTTGCCACATCCACGCCACATCCAGGACAGGTTTATTGTCATTTATACTCCTGATGATGGCGGTTCTGGCAGCATGGGATGGAATTTTAAAGTGCTTTTAATTTGCATTTTCCTGCTGGCTAGCTATGCTGAGTGCATTTCTTTTGAAAAAAAAAATTTGTTCAGTTTCTTGGCCCTTTTGGGGTGGGTGTGGGTTGTTGTTTTAAGAAAGAGTCTATGCAGTCCTGGATTGGGCTGACTTCAGATTCACAGAGATCCTCCTTCCTCTGCCTCCCAGTGCTGGAATTGAAAACACAGACCACCACACCTGGCTGGCCTATTTTTCTTATTGGATTCATTTCTTAATGTTTAAATTTTTTGAGTTCTTTGTCTATTCTAGACACAGATCCTCTGCCCCTAGAGAGGCATGCAAGTCTCTATGAGTTTGAGGCCAGCCTGTTCTATGTAGGGAGTTCTAGGCTAGCCAGGGACAGACCCTGACTCAAAAACAAAACAAAATCAAATGTATAGGTGGAAAACATTTTCTTCCATCCTGTGGGTTGCCTCTTTGCTTGGCTGGCAGTTTCTTTCTCGATAGAGACAACTTTTAGCCTCAAGAGATCCAGTTTGCTGATTGCTGGTCTCAATATCTGTGCAGAAAGTCCTCGCCTGCGAGTGAAGAACATTTCCCCCCTGGCAGTTTCAGGCCATCAGGCCTTACCCGGAGGGCTTTGATCCATTTGAAGTTGAGTTTTGTTCAGTGTGGAAGACAAGGATCAAGCTCATGTTTCACAAGTTGAAACCCAGCTGTCCCAGCACAATTTGTTGATATCTTTTCTACAACGTGTGCCTTTTGTGTCTTTGTCAAAAACAAGGTGGCTGTAGTCATGTGCACTTATTTCTGGGTTCTTAATTCTAATGCTCTAATGTCTTAATTCTGTGTTTTTGTGCCAGCTCCACGACAGTTTTATTACTATGGCTCTGAGGTGTAATTTGATCAGATACTGTGACCATCCTTGGGTTCTGGGGCTACTATGCAAACTTTTGAATCGTGTTTTTTTGTGTCTGTGAAGAACGACATGGAAATTTCTATTTGGATCACACTGAATCTCTAGGTTGCGTTTGGTGGGGTGGTCATTTTCACAGAATTTCTTCCAACCCATATGCATGGAAGGTCTCTCTTCTTGTGTCTTTCTGAATTTATTCCTTCAATATTTTCATCGTAGAATTCTTTCCTGTCCATTGGCATGTAGGATCTTTTTGTGCTGATTTTGTGTCCTGCTTCTTTGCTGAACATATTTATTAGTTCTCTGGGTCCCCGCCTATGGAACCTATAGGGTCTCTTATGTATATAATATATCTGCGAACGGGGGATGTATATAATGCGAATGGGGGATGCTTTCACTTCTTTTCTGTTTGTGTCTTTTCTGTCCTTCTCTTGTTGCTCTAGCTGAGACTTCAAGCACTACACCGAACCACAGTGGACATCTTGTCTTGCTCCCCATCTTAGTCGGAATGCTTCATATCTTTCTCCGTTCAGTGTGATGTTGGCATATGTTTATCATGTGTCTTTCATTATATTAACGTGTGCTTTTTTCTACCTCTTTATCATGAAGGGATGTTGGATTTCACCAAAGTTGTTTTGTTTTTGTTTTTTGTATCTATCAAGATGATCCTGTGATTTCTGTCATTTGATCCATTTATGTGATGAATCGAATTTATTGATTTGTGTGTGTGTGTGTATGTGTGTGTGTTGAACTATTCCTGCATTCCTGGGATAAACCCAACAAGGTCAAGGTACTGTTTTAAATATTAAATACAATTATTTTATGTGTGTGGATGTTTTGCCTGGATGTATATTTGTGCCCAGTGCCCACAGAGAGCACTGGATCTCCTGAAGATATTCCTATGGGTAGATCCTATGGGATCTCCATGTGGAATTAAACCTCAGTCCTCTGGAAAATCAACCAGTGTTTTGAGCTGGAGAGCCATCTTTGGAGCCCCATGAACGATTTTTTTAATGTGATTTTGAATTTGGTTTTTCAGTATTCAGAATTTTTGCATCTGTGTTCACCAGGAAGATTTTTCTGTAATTTCCATTTTGTCTTTATCTGGTTTTGGCATCAGAGTAATATTGGCTTCATAAAAAGAGTTTGAAAGCTTTCTTTCCTTTTCTATTTTATGAAATCATTTAAGCAGTATTGCTATTAGGTCTTATTTGGAGTTCTGGTAGGGTTCTGCAGTGACTCCATCTGTCTCTGGGCTTCTTTTAGTTGGGAGACTTTTTATTCTGCCTTAATCACGTTGCTGGTTATAGATCCGTTTAGATTATTTACTTCATCTTGGTTTAATTTTGGTATGTCAGATGCATCTAGAAACTAATCCATTTTTAAAAGTTTTCCAATTTGGCAGAATATACAGATTTTTAAGTACATCTTCACAATTCTCTTAATTTCATTGTGATCTTTAATGTTATTAATTTGGCTTTTTTAAAACTTCTGTTGGTTAGGTTAACTTGACTAAGGATGTGTCGATTTGTTTATTTTCTCAAAGAAACAGCTGTTGTTTCATTAACTCTTTTTAAAAATGTATCCTTAATATTTATGTGTGTGTGTGTGTGTGTGTGTATACACATCTGTGTAGGTACACATGAAGGCCAATAAAGGGCCTCAGATCTTCTTGGGGTGGAGGTGCAAGCTGTCAGCTGGCCCATGTGGGTGCTGGGATTTGAACTGGGATTCTTCCAAAGGTCTTTAACAACAAGCTGTTTCTTTAGCCTCCTATTTGCTAATTCTTGGTTTTGTTTTTGTTTCTAATTTATGAATTTCTGTTCTGTCTTTGCTAATTTCTTCTCATCTAGTGCTTGAGGTTTGGTTTACTCTTGCTTTTTCCAAGGTCTCAAGATGCAGCAATAATGTATTTGAGATCTTTCCAATTTTTGATGTAGGCACACATTGCTAACTGAAAACCCTCCTCCTAAGACAGGCTTCCTAAGAACGCCCTGTAGATTTTGATACACTGTGCTTTCGTTTTCATTCCATTCTAGAAATCTGTGATTTCCTTCTTGATTTCTCCAGTGACCCCGTACATCATTGACTGGTGTGTTATTCAGCTTCAACATGTTCGTGTGCTTCTGGGGTTACCATTGCTGCTGATGCCCACTTAGCTTTAACCCACTGTGGTCAGGTTTAGGATACAGAAGTCATTTCAGTTTTCCTGGATTTGGCACTAGCTTTGTGTTCTTATATGTGGTCAGTTTTAGAGAAGATCTAATGGGCTATTGAGAAGAATGTATACTTTTAATTGCTTGGGTGGAATGTTGTGTCCATATCTGTTAGGTCTGTTTGATTTGTGATGTCGTTTAACATCAGTGTTCCTCTGATTAGTTTTTGTCTGGGTGACCTGCCAGTTGATGAAAATGGGGTATTAAAGTCACCCACAGGCACAGGCTTGGGGTTAGTTTATGGCTTTATATTTGTTTTATGAAACTGGGTGCACCTGTATTTGGTGTCTGTGTGTGTGTGTGTGTGTGTGTGAGACTGTTAACCCAGAAGCACATGAACTTGTGTGTAACTGAAATGTCTTCTTAATAGGTAGGTCCCCAGTGAGTGTGAAGTGTTCCTCTTTATCTACTCCATCTATGTTGGTTTGAAATCTGCCAGATATTTGGATGGTCATGCTTTCTTGTTTCTAGTCCCATTGTTTGGAATTCCTTTTCCCACCCTTTTACTTTGGTAGTGGTGTATGTTTCTTGGAGGCTGAAAAGAGATGGGTCACATTTTCTTTTTCTCTCTCTTTCTCTCTTTCTCTCTTTCTCTCTTTCTCTCTTTCTTTCTCTCTTTCTCTCTCTCTTTCTCTTTCTCTTTCTTTCTCTCTTTCTTTCTCTCTCTCTCTTTCTCTCTCTCTTTCTTTCTTTCTTTCTCTCTCTCTTTCTTTCTTTCTTTCTTTCTTTCTTTCTTTCTTTCTTTCTTTCTTTCTTTCTTTCTTTCTTTCTTTCTTTCTTTCTTTCTTTCAACAGATCTAGCCTCAAGTTTATTTGTAAAAACAGCACAGGATGCTGGTCATCTGCAAATAGTCTAATCCAATCTACTATGAGTATACTGTCATTGTCTTCAGACATACCAGAAGAAGGCATCAAACCCCCTTTACAGATAATTTCGAGCTACCGTGTGGTTGCTGGGAATTCAACTCAGGACCTCTGGAAGAACAGTCAGTGCTGAGCCAACTCTTCAGCTTGAGAAAGGGATTCTCTGTACACAGCCTTGGCTATCCTAGAACTCACTCTGCGGACCAGACTGACCTCAAACTCAGAGATCCCGGCCTTTGCCTCCTGGTAATGGGATTTAAGGCATCCTCCACCACTGCCTGTGTCTTTTTATTGTGGAATTGAGTCCATTACTACTGAGAGTTGTTATTGAAACGATTAATTCCTGTCCTTTTGTGGTGTTTTCTTAGATCTTTGATCACATGTCCTGGCTCTGTTTATTTATTCTCTGTAGCCTCTTGGACATGTTTATCCCTCTCTTCAGACTAAAGTTTTCCTTCCAGTGGCCTTGGCAGTACTGACTTAGAAAAAATAAATTCCTTAAACCTGGCTTTATTATGAAAAGTTTTAATTTCTTAATTTTGACAGGTACATGTTCTGGTTATAATTTGTAGTATAGAATGGCGGTAGTGGTCTTTCAAAGCATCTAATACACCCTTCAGGGCTCCTCTGGTCTTACCGTTTCCAAGATAATCAGGTATTATCCGGATGACCGTGCCTTCGTGAGTGACCTGTCTCCCATGCAGTGTTCAATACCGTTCATTTGTCTTTATCGTTAGTGTGTTAGCCATGATATGGTGTGGGGAGTTTCTTTTTCCATCCCATCCCTTTGCTGTTCAGGAGGCTTCTTGGAACCTGGCTGGTACCTCTTTCCACTTGGGAAATTTTCTTCTTTGGCTTTATTGAAAATATTTTCTATGCCTTTAGTGCTGTATTCTTCTCCTGTGCCCATCGTTAGAAAATTTGATCTTCCCAGGATGTCCTGGAATCCCAGGGGCCTCTTACGTTCTGTCTATGTTTTTCTTTCTTTCTTTCTTCCTTTCTTTCTTTCTTTTTCTTTCTTTCTTTCTTTCTTTCTTTCTTTCTTTCTTTCTTTCTTTCTTTCTTTCTTTCTTTCTTTCTTTCATCACGGACCTTTACTGGATGGTTCCGTCCTTTCTCTTCTCTTGCAGCCTCAGTATTCTGTTTCCCATGATCCATTCTGCTGCTGAGGCTTTCTCCTGAGCTTTTAGCTTGGCTTATTGAGTTTTCACATCCAACATAATTTCAGTTTGTTTTTTTCTTCAGCAATTCTCTCTATTGAATTTGATTTTCATATCTTGGATTGACTTCCTTCTTTCATTCAGCCCTTTGCATTTCTTCTCCTGGAATACATTCATACCATCTTTGGGTTGTTGGAATATAATTATAATTATTTTTTAAAAGTCTTTGTCTGGAAGTTCTTCCAGGTTTTTTTCTTATTCGGAGTCCTTACTATGGGTTTGGTGATCTTTGAGAGAGGCATCTTGTCTCTGTTTTCATGTGTTGTTTGAGTTCTGTATCGGGCTGGTCCATCTATTAGTTTGTTGGTTGAGTTCATTTTTTTCTCCTGTATTTTGTATGTGTTCAAGGCTCCCTTTTTCTTTCTGTGCTGGCATTTGCAATGTTCATGAGAGGACTGAAGTCAAAGTAGGTTTGAGGCGCCATTTCCCTCAGCCAGTCTGGTGTTAAAGGCCAGAGATTCTGTTGCCAGTGCCCCTCTGAGGGTCAGGTCTTGTCCGTGTCCGCTCAGGCCTCCTGCTTGGGTTTGCAGCTTTCACTGAGCCTCAGAATCCCCTGTGTATCTCTGACCTTATCCTCAGTCAGCTCTGGTCCCGTCCTGGGCCTGCACCATCTTGTGAAGAGAGCGCCACACATGGAACTCTTCTGTAAGTCCGCTGTCTTTCTTTACAGCCGAGTACTATTCCATGCTGTTTGTTCCCCGGTTTCCTTATCCACTCAGCAGTTAATGGATAGTTATTATTTGCTTTTTGTCTTATATGATAGGTTTGATAAGCAACACCACAAAAGCTTTTGAAGATTTACTTATAATTATTTTAGTGTGTGTGTGCGTGTGTGTGTGTGTGTGTGTGTGTGTGTTCTGAATCTCTCCTGGAGTTGGAGATACAGGCAGTTGTGAGTCACCCAACATGGGTGCTGGAGATTGAGATTGAAATCCTCTTGACTGCTGAACCATTTCCCCAGCTCTGATGATCTGGTTTTTGTTGTTGTTGTTGTTGTTTTTTGGGTTTTTTGTTTTTGTTTTTTTTTTTTTTTTTTTTTTTTTGGTGGGTGGATGGGTAGGGGAGGCATCTGGAGACAGGGTTTCTCTGTGTAACCCTGGCTGTCCTAGAACTCACTCTGTAGACTAGGCTGGTCTTGAACTCAGATATTTGCCTGCCTCTGCCCTCCTCCCCTGCTCCTCCAGTGGCTGGGATGGGCATGTGCCACTGCTGCCCAGCCAATAAACATTTTTATGTTAGCAAATTCTTTGGGCTTCTCCTTGTTCTGGCTGGCTTCTTCTTCTCTCTCTAAAGTCCTCGCTCCTCTCTTCCCACACTAGGTGCTCAGGAAATGTCAGAGACTTAGATTAGTTGAAGCTTGAAAAGGGACACCAAGTAAGTTAGACTTTGGCAGGCCTTTGTCCCTTGGGCCCCTCTCGGGGTTCATACCCATCCGGCCATCTGATCCTCCTTCCTGTGGTAGGGGTTGGCCTGTGCCCTACAGGGGCCTGTGAGCTTTCTGGGCTGTTATGGGCAGAGAGACTGAGCAGGAGGTTTTCCTGTAGGCAATCCCCATGGGCTGACTCACTGAGAGCCCGACCTAGCCCCATGAGACAGGTGCTATGATTAGTCTTATTCCGGAGTATGAAAACTGAGTTCAGAGAAGTGATGCGCCTTGCCCAAGGCGACACAGGAAGGGGCAGAAACTCAGTCGATTTGGCTGAAACTGTTAAAATCTTCAGGTTCTGTCATGGCTCTTGAGATCTGCATGTCTCTTGGGATGGAGCCTCAGCTTGTCAGTACGGCATGCAGGCTTCTCTGGCCTCTGTCTCTCTCATCTTAGTGTAACCTTGGAACAGGGCCCGTTTTCTTTGGAACTCTCAGTGCATATTCACCTTCCCTGCAATTAGGATGGCAACAGTGTGCTCCTTCAGACTTTCTCAGCCCCAGGTTCTGTAGTGCGCTGGGAGGCTGGGTCAGAAAGCCCCTGGGTTTGCTGGCAGGCGCAGGGAAGGTCAGAGGTGGAAGAGCTTGCCAAGGCCCAGCGTGAGTAGCAGAGCTGGATTCTGCTTCCAGATCTGGGGGACTCTGAGGGTCACAGGCCTCCCTTGCTGTTGGTTTCTATCTCAGGCTGGATGGCCCTTGTGGCTGTGCACTTCTCCCAGGCTTAATGACATTTATCTGGGATGCTCCTGAGTTCTCCACCATAGGCCAGATTACCTCCCTATCCCAGGTTCCCAGGATTCTGGCATGACTCTAATCTAGCCGCCTGGCCTTCTCCCTTGCTGGTAAGCCATCCAAATGAAATCAGAGGTCCACCCTGTCTTCTTCAAGTGACCAGTTCTGAGCTGGCATTGATCAGGCCCAGAAAAGGTGGAACCGCAGCAGGAGCCTGAGGGAGGAGCAGAGCCCTGCCTCCCTGGGACACGCGGCAAGCGACAATACAACCCAGAGACCCACAAAACCCAGATCCTGGCCAGGTGCCCCTTACCCTAGGATGAGGCCTTGTAATTGTTGCTCTCCTGGCAGAGGGTACTCAGAAGTTCCTGTCCTTTGATGCTCCCAGGGGCCTGGAGCCAAGGACACTCTGTCCCCCCATCCCCAAAGGATGTTCTCAAGATAAAAATATCCTAGAAACATTCCCTGGCATCTGGTGCCCGTTGTCTACTCTGATGGGGCCAGCTCTAGCCCTGGCTTCCATCTCAGGCTCACAGGGTGCTGCTCACTCCTCCTGGACACCCAGCACCGCCAGCCACTGCGTGTCACTGATCTCCAGGCTTCCTCAGTCAGAGCTTGGGGGACATTCTCTGGGGCTCAGATGCCCTGGCAGTGGGAAGCAAGGGGGCTGAGTCTACCCTGGGGAGATGCTGGGTATCTTCCAAGGGATATCCAGACAGGTACCTGGGACCTCCTTTCTGCTCTCAGCTATCCAGGTGGGGACACATCTGGGTGTCACATCTGCACCAACCCTCTTCAGCACTGGCAAGGACCCTTACTTGCTGTGCGGCCATTGCACGGCCAGGAGTGAGAGCTAGCGTTCTGCTTATCCCGTGACCCTTGCTGAGGTGCGTGGAATCTAAAGCCAGGGAAGGGCCCCTCTAGATCACCATTTGCTGATTGTGTTGCCTTTTCCTCCTTGCTAGGCCAGGCCCTGTTCCCCGCCTGGTGCCCAGCTCTCACTTCCTGGTGGCCTGCTCAGTTTCGTGGGAATATTGGCTGGAGACTGGCAGTGTCACCTGAGCCTCAGGAAGTACCTGCCTGCTCCAGAGCCTTGGCATCCAGGTTTAGCAGGACGAGAGGCCTGGGCCAGCCGAGCCTTGCCCTCACTGGCTGGCAACTGTTTGGAGCCCAACCCTCAAATCTAGAGAGCCTTGCTCTGTGCTCCCAGCCCTCTAATCTGGGTTGCTGACTGCTCCCGGGCACGCAGTCCTGGTGAACTGAGGGGCCAGTTTATTGGTAGGTTGCTTTAGCTGCTGCAGGTCAGAGTGAGGTAGGGGCCCTGGACAATGTATCCATAAATCTGAGACCACCACTCCCTGGTTTGGTGACTGTGGGCAAGTCACTTGTGTAACAAGCCTCAGTTTCCTTATATAGAGAGGCACAATCATGAGATCTGGAGTTGTGGGTCTGGGGCAAGCCCCAGTAGGGAGTCAGCTTGAGACAGCCTGGTGACCAACAGGAAGTGGGGAGAGCAAACTATTCACAGCCTTCACCCCGACTCTTCTCCTGAACCTTCCTTAGCTTCTAGTTGTCCTGTGGTCAGTCATCTCTATGTGGAGTTCTGATGTGGGTAACTGGGATATGGCCCAACCCCATAGTCTTAACTTCCTGGTGTGTCCAGGGGGAGGAGCCGTCCTTCAAGGCTGGGTTGTAGTGAGCAGAGCACGTAGATCCAAGGACAGTTTGAACTCACTCGCAGTTCACAGGGAAGATGTCCCTGCCATGGACAGTCCCAGTTGTGTGACGTTTGTTCCAGCCTCCTGAGTCTTTGTTTCTTAGGATAGAAAGGCCTAGAGGCAAACAGTAGGTGTAAGGCATCACTGAAGATGGAGGGGCTTATAGACAGGGGAAGTGACTCCCCCAGGGCCACACAGCTTGTAAGTGGAAGATCCCCAATTAGAATATAACTCCGAGTCTCCAGAACTACCATTGTCACTTGCCCCAGAGGCTTAGAATGTGGGGGTGACTCACCAACCATTTCTTCAATCCCAGCCAGAAAAGCCAGTGTGACAAAGCAGACTTGGGCGTCCCCGTGAACTCTGGCTGGAAGGTGGAGAAGGTAACAACATCTCAAGGTCCTGACCTCAGAAGCTCTCAGAACCCTTCACATGTCTTCTCCCCAAGTCCACTTGGCAGATAGGGTGGCAGGCAGGGGTCCCTTTGACAGATGGAAAACTGACTCTGGACCCTGTAGAATGTGTGTGCACCAGGCAAGCTCCTGTCTGCCTCTTTGAAATGGTTCCTGGGCTCCGATTCACTTTCCTATCTGTTCATCTATGCCACTCCCCCAGCCCCTCCCCCTGCACTCATTCATTCACTCGCCCACACACCAACCATGGAAACACCATCCATCACACTATCCACAGCTGTCTGGGGGTGGTATTGGGGAAGCCCGGCAGGAGCAGCTTGAATACTGGCATAGCATCCCAAAAGCCTTTTCATGACCCTGGAGACATTGCCATCCCTCTGAAAAGGGAAGGTTAGTCATTCTAGTCCTGTCTCCCCCCCCCCCCCACGCCGTGAGGATTCCACAAGATGAAGCGTGTGAGGAAGCGTGTGAGGTGCCTACCCCGTGCCTTGTGTGCACCGTGGCTCTCTCCATCATCAGGGGAGGATTTCTTGTTCTGCCCTGGTCCAGTGGTGGTGTCCTGGTTTGAGCTGTCGTGCTGTGAAGACATACGGGGTGAGAGTTAGGACTTCTGAGCCCTCTGAGGAGAGCAGCAGCATCTGTGGTAACTCCATTCAGCTCATTGTAGGTCTAGGAGCAACTGGAGGCCCCATCCCTCCCAGATGGTATCCAGGGCTAGCTGCAGCTGCTTGGTAGTTCATCAAGACGACAGCTGCAGCTTGGCACTAGAGACAGCTCCAGGTGTGGTGGAGGTCCTGATGGAACTTGTACAGCCCAGCGCCCACGGAAGGATGCTTGATGCTGGTACATCCTTTCACTCCTCAATGGTGTCTTCTTCCTACTTAGCCAGCTGTTGGTATCCTCCCAGTAGCCCCAGACATCTTGTCTATCTGACATGCATTCTCTCACCCCCACTGATCTCTACCTGATCTCTACCCCTCACCCCGCCGACCCTCCCCACCTCACCCCACCCACACACCCATCCGTCCATTCATCTGACCACAAGAACACCCATCGATCTCATCAGCTGCTCTAATTTGTTAGCTGCCCATCCCTTCCATTCATTACTCACTTCCTTTATCCATTCATCTGCTCAGCCAGCCATCCACCCACCAAACCACCCAGTATCTGGTCACTCCTCTCCAGACGCCCACACATTTGCCAGCCCAGTTTATCCATCCATCTGCTTGACCACCCACTCATACATATATCTGTCTCCTCATTCATGGCTCTATCCCTCCCCACCCCTCCAGTCTGAGCTCTTGCCTCTCTGCCTCTGCATCTGAGCAGGGACATGGGTTCTCTGCGTCAGGGCCCACACTACCCTCTCTGACTGGAGGTGGCGCTAGGTCGAGAGCAACTCTAGGAATGTACAGGCAGCTTCTGGCCCTAATGGGTAGAGCACAGGTCTTCATAGAATGGGCGGGAGAGGACAGAGAGCGAGGCACACCTTGGGGAAGAGGCTTTGGACTGTCTTCTTGCTGGTGTGGTCATCCTGGAGGGGATGGAAATTGGGGCTCACGGAGGCTTTGTGGAAGAGAGACACTAGAGGAGTGTCCAAGAGAGCACAGGCAGCTTCATGGGAGTCAAGCTGGGGAAATTCCAGAGGGGAGTGAGCTCTGAGGCGAGGCAGAGGTGGAACAGATAGAGAGAGGGTGGGGGAGGACGTGTTATTGGTAGGATTACTGCTGGGGGCGGGTGGGTGACTGGAGCTAGAACAAGCTGGGGGACTAACTGGTTGGGGATTCCCAGCTGAGGATCCAGCCAAGATGACACATGGGACATGCACTCCTCATGCCCGGAGTGGGGAGTGGAGCCATTACCCACTTACCTTCGGTGGTTTTGGGTCCCAGCCTGCCCCATGCCTGGGCAGAGTGTGGTCTAATGACCAGAGAGCTCTTTAGGCAAAGAGACATTGATGTGGCTGGTAGAATCAGGGCAAGGACACTGACTCGGTGAGGGCTGCCCACCCCTGGGCTATTTTCCCCAAGCCTAGCATAGGCTCGAAGCAGGAGTCCAGCATATGCACTGACCTTGAATGTTTGCAGGGGATCGGGGCAAAGGTTGTTGGAGGATTTGCCCAGGAAATCTGACTTGGAAAAAGGGCCAGGGAATCGCCTTCTCAGATCTAGAGACGGAAATGTCAGCTGACTCGATGACTTCTCATTCCCTGAACACCCATACCAAGCTCTTACCAACCAGACGAGCCTCCTTACTTTGCCCCTAGCACTGACCAGGCCATCTCCTCAAGTATCCCTTTCTGTTGCTTGCTACCATAGGTTTACCTCTTGGGACAAGGGAGAACTTTGTGCCTCCTGCTTGCCTGGTCTCTCATTTCCTTCGTGATGAAGGAGGCAAGGAGCCTCTCATGCTAAGACAGATAGGTGGTGACTACATTAGCTGCTCCTGGGTACAGTGGGCAAAAAGCTCTGTGGTGGATTATTGAAAATGGCCATAGGCACAGGTGGCAGGAAAAGGTTCCAGCCTACCTTGTGTTTGCCTTCTCTGCACATGTGACCTCCAAGGAGACTTTTAATGTGGGAGCTTGACTAGGTATACCCTGTCCCTTAAAATTCTGCTTCTGTCTGCCAAATTGGGGGCAGTTTGTAGTGTATATTTTAATACCAAATGGGATTGTGGGGTCTGGAGAACTGGGACTGGACTATGGTGTCACCGAGTCTGAGGTAATCGATGTTGCTTTCATCTCGGCTCTCCAGAGCAGAAACTCCACTCCCTAGCAGCCGTGCGGCCCTTGACCAGTGACTCAATCTCCCTGAACTTCAGTTTCCTCCCTGGAAAAGGGGTTAGCCGTCATGGTCATTATGGGGATTACATGAATGAGCACGGGAGACGCTGAGAAGAGCACCTGTCAGGTAGCAGCACTTGGTAGCATTTTGATCCTTCGTTTCTCATTCTGGAGGAGCCTAAGGGAGAAGACTCACCTGGTGTTCCTCTTCCAGGGCCCACATCTTTGCAGTCAGCATCTTGCTGACATTTAGAAATATGGGCCCTAGCCTTGTCCCAGTTCCTCCCGGATATTAGCGAAACCTGAGGTGCCCAGTGTCTTGGAGACTGGCATGGGATGTCCTGCTCTATCCGGAGGCACCTCCCAGTGACTCCCAGGCTCCACCCTAGGTTAGGTGGCAGCTCTTTTTGCTCAAAGCTCCAGTCCTGGCTCCAGCCAGTGCTCCGAGCTTACTGGATGCCGAGAGGCTGTGCCTGAATATGCCAGGACAAGAAGTTGGTCTTTAAGCCTGTAGGTCCAGGACAGGTCATTTCCTCCTGTGGAGTCTTGGCTTTGTTTTGAGTGCCATCCAGTTGCAACTCTCCTTGTCTAGTTCAGGTACTGTATTCCACGGAGTCTTCCCCGTTCCCTCCTGGCCATGTCTGGAACTCCCACTGGCCAGCCTGGGCCTTGCTAACATGGTTCTTGCTATTGGCTTGAGCATAGCTTTCTCCTTCAGCCGCAGCTTCCTCACCTGTGGAAGGGGGTGCGGGACTCTCCTCACTTAGACCTCTTCAAGTGAAACAAACTCTCATTCCTTTTCTTCCCTGGTCACCACATAGCCTGCCAGTCTGCATGCCTCCGGTTGACTCAGCCCTATGGTTTTTAGAGATCTTTAGCACCTTCTTGCACAAGTCTTTTGGTGGGGGTCTCCTTCTGACACTTGGTCTATCTGTGGCGCTAGTTTCTGCTTCTGGGTCTTCCTTTTGGGTCTGTCTTCATCAAGCCCCAGGTGAGGGCCTTCCACACCCTAGGGCTCTGTCTGTTTCAGATGCGTGTGCATACTCTCTTGGTGTTTGGGGACAAATGAATTCACTCAGGATCCATTTCTGGCTCAAGGTGTGGAACAAGCGTAAACTTTAAGTTGATTTTTCTCTGTGGTGTGGGTGGAATATCAACTCTGAGAAGTGGCCATTTTCAGGTCTGTGGTTCTAGGAATGGCTGCAGCTTTGGGGATTGGCCAGAAGCAAGGCTGCTTCTCTGGAGCAGGGTTCTAGACTGGAACTCCCAGCCTTTGATTTCTGTGGTTCTGTTCCCCGCAGGCCAGCCGCTGCTCATAGCTCGAACCAGAGCCACCATGACCCGCTGGACGTCCCTCAAGGCCTCTAGGCCACACAAGCCTGGCCCCTGGGATCTGGCAGCCTCCCCCCGGCGTCTGAGTACCCCAACCTTGGCCACCTTCCCCTGGAAGGCGCAGGAACCCGGGGCTGAGATGTCTTCCCAGAATGGTCCCCGGGGTCCCCAGCCCCGCCAACCCTCTGCCTCCTGGCCTAGACAGAAACAACATCCACCATTACAGCCCCGAGCCTCAGCTACACAGGCCCATGGTGAGGTGGTCAACTGAAAAGCTGTAGGGGAGGCTCTGAGGACAGGTGGCCCTGTAGACCCTGAGGTTACGTGGTAGGAAACCTTGCAGTAGACACAGGGTTTGGATCTCGGCTCTCCTGTTGGAGTCCGTATGTCTTGGTTGGGAGTACCTGTACCCTTTAGAAGCCCTCCATGGCTGTTAGAGGCTGACTTGAGGCTCTTGGCTGTGTTCTGCCCCATGCCTGACAAACTCTTTCTGTGGTTCTCGGGCTTTATGGCTGTGTCTGTGTTTGCTAGGCAGCAGCACTATGGCTCATGACATAGACCCTGGGAGTCCTTCCTCAGCTGTCTCCACCCATGCCTCTGTGTTGATGGCAGAGTCTGCAGGCCATGTCCCCCTGAGCCTCTGATGTAGATGTGGCCAGGGATTGTACTGTTCAGATGGGGTTGAATTCCAGCATTGTTAACTCTGCTTACAGGCATTGGACAAGTGTCTTCCTGTTCTGAGCTCTGAAAAATGGGGCAGAGCCACCCTCAAAGGTCCGAGGGCAGGAGGTTTTGATAGCATCTGGCCTGCCCCAGGTGCCCAGCTACGCTGGGATCTTCTTCTGGGATTTCTGTCTTCCTAGTGACATCAGGTGATGGAGGGCTCTGAGGCTTTATTGGGCTCTGAATTGATATGTCATTGGGTAGGTCTTGAGGTATATGGCATCCCTGTGACAGGGGGTGCAGCATGTCCAGATCATCCGTGTTCTGATACGTCAGTGGACACTCACTGAGACAGGCTGGAGTCTACAGGGCCAGGCATGCTGTGATCCCTGGCTTAGCCCAGCACCGGCCGCTGTGGAGCAATGGTGTGTGTGTGTGTGTGTGTGTGTGTGTGTGTGTGTGCACGCAAAGCCTGGGCCTGAGAAATGTGTTTGCTCTAGCCATTGCACCATTCTTCAGGCCCTTCCTTCTCTGGCCTCCAAGACTGTGTGCTAGGCTGGCCTGGAGGTGTGATATTCCCTGCAGGAGGCCAAAGGTGGTCATGGAAGTAAGTGACACTTGTGGGGGCCGTGGTCCTGCCGTCCACAGCAGAGATGGGAGAAGATGTCTGTTTTGAGGTTAGGGCAACCTTAAGAGATTCAATCTGGGTGTCTACTCTAGGGCTACCTTAGCTATCATATGACCCATGATAGAAAAGATCCGGGTGTAGCCTAGGGGTGCTTAGTGGGTGCTCTGCCTGCTAGAGTATGAACAGAGTGGGCACGGATACCAGACATGAGGCCTGGGGCCTGGCGGACCTGTTTAGACCTGTGGGTGACATAAATGGCCTGATGTGAGGGAGATGGTCAGTGTCACAGGTATGACTGTTGCTATTGATATTCCACATGAGGATCTGTGTTGGAGTGCGCAGTGTGTGGGTCAGGACCATGCGTGCGTTACTCCTAGGGCACGAGGAGGTCTGCCACGGCATCACAAGAGCAGAGTCTGACTGTGGGAGACAACATGGCTGTGGGAGGGCGTGTGTGGGGAGCATGGAGGAGTATGGGGAGCCTTGTGTGTGTGAGAGAGAGTGGGGGGGTGGTGTGTGTGTGTATGTTTGTGTGTGTGTGTGTGTGTAGGGAGCAGGTGTGGAGGGGGAAGGAGTGTGAGGGGTGTGTGTGCAGATGGCAAGGGTGGGGTGGGAGAGCGCTCACGGTGGTGTGGGGGGGAGAGCGCGTGCGTGTGTATGTGTGTGTGTGTGTGTGTGTGTGTGTGTCAGGGAATATGCTGTTAGCTGGGCAACAAGGCCATGGGACTGCCTGTACAGGCCTTGTGGCTCCCTGGGTCGTCTGGCTGTGAGTAGAGAGGGAGGATGGGGTTTGGCTTGGTGCCTTTCAGGCTTCTGGTGCCTGTCATGGGGGACTGGGGGGAAGGCAGATGAACTGCGCTAATGAGACGGCCTCTGCCTTGGTCCAGGCTGAAGGTGACCAGGGTTTGGTCTATGAGGGTAAGGGAAATATAAATATATAGAGAGAGCAAGGCCCTTGGTATAGGAGCTAGAAGGAATGAGAGGAAGCCAAGGCTTCTGGCTGGAGCTTCTGGGAGCCCAGGGAGACTGTTTCCCAGCTGTGAAGGTGGATGGAGAAGCAGGCTTCGAGTGGGAGGGAAGACGGGGGATCTGTGGCGACTAAATGGAGGCTGTGTCTGTCAGTTACTGTCATGGCCCTGGCTGCCTGCCCAGACAGACCTACTGTCCTTTCTTTTGCAGACGTGCCCCCGCCTGGAATCAGCCTGGGGGCAGGCCAGGGTCCACCAGACCCCGGGATGACCGCAGCCAGTCGGGCCAACCCCTACAGCATCGTATCATCCGAGGAAGACGGGCTGCACCTGGTTACCATGTCAGGCGCCAACGGTTTTGGCAACGGCAAGGTGCACACGCGGCGCCGGTGCCGCAACCGCTTCGTCAAGAAGAATGGTCAGTGCAACATTGAATTCGCCAACATGGACGAGAAGTCACAGCGCTACCTGGCTGACATGTTCACCACGTGCGTGGATATCCGCTGGCGCTACATGCTGCTCATCTTCTCTCTGGCCTTTCTCGCCTCCTGGTTGCTGTTCGGCATTATCTTCTGGGTCATTGCTGTCGCCCACGGAGACCTGGAGCCAGCCGAGGGCCGTGGCCGTACGCCCTGTGTGCTGCAGGTCCACGGCTTTATGGCGGCCTTTCTGTTCTCCATTGAGACCCAGACCACCATCGGCTACGGGCTACGCTGCGTGACCGAAGAGTGCCCGGTGGCTGTCTTCATGGTGGTGGCGCAGTCCATTGTGGGCTGCATCATTGACTCCTTCATGATCGGTGCCATCATGGCCAAGATGGCCAGGCCCAAGAAGCGAGCACAGACTCTGCTTTTCAGCCATAATGCCGTGGTGGCTCTGCGTGACGGCAAACTGTGCCTCATGTGGCGCGTGGGCAACCTGCGCAAGAGCCACATCGTGGAGGCCCACGTTCGAGCCCAGCTCATCAAGCCCAGGGTCACAGAGGAGGGTGAGTACATCCCACTGGACCAGATTGACATTGATGTTGGCTTTGACAAGGGCCTGGACCGTATCTTCCTGGTATCACCCATCACCATCTTGCACGAGATTGATGAGGCCAGCCCACTGTTTGGCATCAGTCGTCAGGACCTCGAGACAGATGACTTTGAGATTGTGGTCATCCTAGAGGGCATGGTAGAGGCCACTGCCATGACCACCCAGGCTCGCAGTTCCTACCTGGCTAATGAGATCCTGTGGGGCCACCGCTTCGAGCCGGTGCTCTTCGAAGAGAAGAACCAGTACAAGATCGACTACTCACACTTCCACAAGACCTACGAGGTGCCATCTACGCCCCGCTGCAGCGCCAAGGACCTGGTGGAGAACAAGTTCCTCCTGCCCAGTGCCAACTCTTTCTGCTATGAGAATGAGCTGGCCTTCCTGAGCCGAGATGAGGAGGACGAGGTGGCTACAGAGCGGGACGGCCGCAGCCCTCAGCCTGAGCATGACTTTGACAGGCTGCAGGCCAGCAGCGGTGCCCTCGAGCGGCCCTACAGACGGGAGTCAGAGATTTGAATGCCCTTGGTTTAGATGCAGCACCACCCTGACCACAATAGGTCCCATGTCCCTTGGGGACCTGCGTTTGAGCAGAGCAGACCGAACGCCTCGGGTCACAGACTCAGTAGCATCTTAGTCTTTTTCATGTTTTTCCGCAATAGTTTGGGAGAGTTGGCGGGAGAGTGGACGGCCAGAAGGACCAGCTCATGGCCTCAGAAGCTGATGCAAACATATGGGCAAAGAGGTGGCCTCTTGGGGTAGGGTTGCACAAGAGTTGGGGACTCTGCTGGAGGCCTTGGGAGTGGGTCCCACCCCTGGAGGGAGGAGCTGCATATGTACACTTCATTGGTTTTTAACTTGGGTAAGACTGTTTACAAACAAAAACAAAAACAAAAAAAAACCCACGAAACACAAGAAAACACTAAAAGGTGGTTCAATTTTTAAAATTCATGGTGTGGGGATGGTTGGAATTCCACTCAGTGCTGCCAGGCAAGCGGCTGGACGGGGAACCCTGAAGGTTCTCGGAGGTCTGGTTTCTCCCTCCCGTGGACCAGGGCTCTGCAAGTTGTCATTCTTAAGGATGAACTGGGTTGCTTGTGACCATGCTAAATGATCCTAATAAAGTGTCTGATGTCTCTGGGGGTGGGGCCCGCTAGGGTGACTCTGCCTTGCTCTTCTGTTTGATGTTGTACCTCAGCTGCCTCAGGGCTCGGTTTAGGACCCCCACCCCCACCCCCAACTCTGTGCTCCCTTGTGCTTCACTCTCTGTCTGCCCCAGGTCTCCACCCCTTGCAGTGAGGGGCATAGGAAACACCAGAGTGGGTGCTTCTTAGAAAAGGACACTCAGGAAATTAGCATGGGGTCTTGGTCCCACATTCCCAGGAAGTGGGTCAGCCCCATCCCACACTGGACTCAACAGCTTGAGTTGTGCCTTAGAGACTCTGCTTGTCTGGCTCCCATCATTTCTGGTTTTCTCAGACATGTTTAATCTTTTCCTCCTGCTCCTAACTCCACTCACGAGGCTCCCACAGGCCCCTCTGAGGGTGTAGAGGCTGTTCTCTCAGAGCCGTGTCCCTGCCTGCCTTTATTTATCTCACACTCCTGGGGCAGGAGGAGGAAGCTCTGGGGGCCCCAAACAGTCTTCTGCTGGAAGGCAGAGTCTAGGAGAGGAGAAAAACCCCCTCCACCCAACCCCTATCCCACACCTGCCCCCTGCCACCATAGGCATCTCCTTAAGATTTCATGTTGATTTCTGACCGAGGAGAGTCCCCTAGGACCTGTAGCAGAGGCACGAGCTCCTCTGTGTTCCTGGCCAGACCTCTGCCCCCAAATCTCACTGACTTTTCTAGCTTTGGCCCTGGGGCCTAAGGGTGCACTCAGCCTGGGAATACTTGCCTGTCACTCTCCTCTCTATCCAGTTGTCAGGGCTAGGGAGGGGCAGAAGGTGGGTCCTGGCCACTGGGTGCCACTGTGGGAGCTGGAGCACCTGCTGTCCTTTCTGAGGAGGTGGCCTGTTAATCCAGAACAGGGTCCAGGGGCTCCTGGTTCCCCAAGGCCTGCTCCCAGCTCATCTCAGTGGTCTGAAGCGTTTAGAACTCTAGTCAGCCCATCCTCCTCCAGGCACAGGCCTGCCAGAATGGTCCAGTCCCTGGGCCCTGCTGGAGAGCAGCTCCGGCTGCCTTTCATCTCTGCCGAAGGCAGGCAGATGCTGTATTTTGGAATTCTCCTGCCCTCTTTTCTCCTCTTTCCCTGTATTTATTTATTGCTTGTGCTAAAGACCAAACTAGCCCCGCCCCCCTCTTTAGTGCCCCTAATGGAGGAAGCCACTGAGGGGGGAGCCATGTGCCTGTGCCAAGCAGAGAAGCTTGGCCCCTGGGGAGTGAGTGTATGAGAAGGAAAACCAGGGTGTGTGTGCACGCATGAACAGACGTGCTCACACAATCGTCTCCCTGTGTGTGAAACTTGGTATACAGGTATATGGTATACACAGGTGTCTATGTCTGACCACAGGTATGTGTGTGATTTTTTTTTTTAATTCGGGTAAGGTGTGTTTAGTGCTCACCAACCTGGACTGGTCAGGCTGGAGGCTGGCCACAGACATGATCACAGTCCAACTTGAGTCCCAGCCCTGCCCTGGTTATGCAGGCTATACGCAATGTGCATCAGTCTGAGGAGTTTAATGGTAAGTAAGCCTCTGCAGCACATCCTGTCAGAGGCCTTGGAGGCATCTCTCTGTGTGTGTGTGTGTGTGTGTGAGTGTGTGGAGGTCCCAGGGTGTGTCTATGTGAATGTCAGGGGCGTGGGTGCTGTGTGCAGCGTGTGAGAGAGCTGCACAGGACGAAGCAGCTGCCCTGTGCCCATCTGGTGCTGTGCACCTGGTCCTTGTCCAGCCGAGGGCCCGGGGGCAGAAGAACATACCAAGGGGGGGCCCTTGTATGGGTGTTCGCCCTGTGTGAGGTCATAGAATGTTAAATCTATTTTAAACAGTGAAACTGGAGAATTTTCATGTTATTTTCAATACATAGTGGTATCTAAAGATGTAGGCAATGAGATTAGACCACATTAAATGCATTTTGATCTCTTTGAATGCCACTGTGTTGAGGTGTGTGTCTCACTGTCCTCTGCCTGCCTCTCCCACGTGCCGAGCAGTCACACTTCCTGGGGCCCCTGCAGCTGGACCATGCACAGGGCTCCCTGGGGCTTGTCCTCAGGGGCATTGTAGGACATGGCAGCAGCATCACGGAGAACAGGAGCATGGCCTCCTCTCAGACCCCAGGGCAGTCATTCAGTCTTTTCTGTGGATACTCCCCACCGCGCCACACACTGCCTCTGCCTCATTCTTTGGCTCCTTCTGCCCTGCCCTCTTTCCTCCCACA
Source organism: Apodemus sylvaticus (assembly GCF_947179515.1). Lineage (NCBI taxonomy): Eukaryota > Metazoa > Chordata > Mammalia > Rodentia > Muridae > Apodemus > Apodemus sylvaticus. The sequence continues at coordinate 63,388,832 of NC_067481.1, read as the reverse complement.
CAGAAGCACCTGGCACCATCCATTCCTACAGGCACGTTCAGGGCACTCCCAGGGCTCCTTTGGATACAGGAAGCCTGGCCCTAAGATGGCAACCTTGTATCCTCTACAAGAGGGGAGAGGAGAGCTGGGGGCTAAGAAGAAGCCCTTTCCCAACACAAGTCAAACTGATGACACAATGAGGCAGGGCGGGGTCGGAGCTGAGAAAGCTGAGAACAGAGAGCAGGCAAAGGCTGTTGGTAGGACCTGGATCGGTTTGTTTTCTGGAAATTGCTTCCATTGTGCCAAAGGCTCAGACTTTTGGATCTCCATGGCCAAAGCCAGTGCAGAGGGAACTTCTTTCTTTGTCCAAACTGCTTCAACGAGTGGATAGATCTCTAATCCTCTGCCTTAGCACAGGGGCCCTGCATTCTGCAGATGTATGTGATTCTTCTGCACAGAGAAGAAGAGATGTGTCCTCTAGCCCCTGAGATAGTGGGCTATGGGAATTCCAGCTGTGCTTCCCTATAGCGGGGGCGGGGTGAGGTGGACAGGGCTCTGGAGCTGCTGACTCTGTCTGGAAAGGCCCAGAGCCCTGGAGTTCTTCTGGGATTCTTCCACCAGGACCTAAACCAGTGGGGGCCAGAATGTTGTGACCTTATTCTCTGTACACAAGCCTCCCCTACAGTACTGACCAGCAGGTCTAGGCCCTGCCTGTGGGTTGGTTCTGGCTCCTACACACTGCTTGCATTTTGGGGTTCCCTTGAGCTTGCAGTTTCTTGGCATCCATTCTCCTGGCTGTGCTGATGCCCTAAAGTGCCTTAGGTCAGATTTTAGGGGGCACTTGACTGCCAGGGGACTCATCTACCTTCAGTCTCCTCATCAGCGAGACTGCTAATGGCCTGCTTGCAGAGATCGTGAAAGAGCAGGAGGTAGAAGGAACCATCACTTAGCATCACTTAGTGCTTTGATTCATGCTGGGGGCTCTGGGCACTGTGCTCAGCATACTCGAGGGCAGGAACAACAGCTGTACCTGAATGATGTGGTCAGGGGACAACTCACTTTCCTGCCCTTTGGGTTTTGTATTCAGACAGGCTGAACTGAAGTAGCTGGCAGTTGGTCATGACTGGGGACAAAGTGCCCACTAAATTGAAGTGTATTGCCTGGAAGTCTGTGTTGATACTAGCCATGCCCTGGCAGGCCAATCAGAAGGCATCATTTTTCTGTGTTAGAGGAAGTGTTTCAAGAGGATTAGAACTTGAACAAGATCCTTGGAGTGGAGTTATTTGAGATGGGATCTGGGTAAGCCTCAGGCTCAAGCTGTCTCCAAGTTGGGGCAATCAACCCAAGACACTCCACACTTGGCCTATTGGTGGCCAAAGTCTTTGTCAGCTGATGGACAGCCTGGTGAGCTCTCTGCCCTAGAATCATCCTGTTTACTGTGGTGTAGACCCCTGGGACTTGAGAGGATTGCACATGTGTGTTTCCCTAGTATGAGAAGACACATTAGAGTCTTTCACTTATTTCTTAGCAATAAGGGAATTCCAGGAACACACCCTCTTCCACCATAATACACCCTCCATCCAGTCCCTTTATGGTCTCCTCCCAGCTTCCTGCCCCACTGAATGTAAAGATCTCCATTGGTCCTTGCTGCTCGGTCCTGTGCAGCCCCTGCTTCCTGCCCCTGTTCAATTTCCCTTCCTCCTTCTCTTGCCCACCCACCCCAGGCTTCCTACCTCTCTTTAGATTTTTAGACCTTTGCATGAATAACTTCTTTTTCTGAGTTTCTTTTAAAGCATTTCAAAATTACATAATTAATTAAGTGTGTGTGTGTGTGTGTGTGTGTGTGTGTGTAAGGGCAACTTGAGGGTCAGTTCTCTCCCTCCATCAGGACAGGTCGGGTTGTCAGTGCCTTGGCCGGGGCCCCCTTCTCTTACCTTGTCAATGAATAACGTTCCTCCTGCTCCTGAGCAGATGTGACGGACAGCTGGTTCTCCCTCTCCAGCTACCTTTCCCTGTGTTCCTGGGGGAGACCGGAACTCCCCTTCTTTGGAGTTTTCTTAGTCTAGAAACTGACTCAGAAGGAGTCTTGAGGATGATTTTTTAACATTTGAGAGAATAGCAGCAGGACAGGCAAGCTGTAGATTCCAGAAGTTCCCAGGAGAAGGGAGATGAAGGAAGGCAAGACAAAGGGCCATGCCGTGTGAGTTGGCTTGAGGGTAGCACGTTCAGCAGCAGATGGAGGTCAGCCAGCAGCAGTGCAGTAGCACAGTGGATAAGCAGATGTATGCTGGGAAAGAGGCTGGGGAAAAGCTTCCCAGAGAAAGCCCAGAGTGTCAGAAAAAGCACACCCAGATTTTGGCCATTATCTGAAAGAAAGAGATAGAAAAGAAGGAAGAATAAAAGTTACAGTTTTCTGAATAACTCTAAAAGATGAGCAGGCTCTTCAGGGCGGACGAGCTCCGAGTTCTCGCTAAGGGAGGGGCTTCCGTGAGGGACAAGTACAGGATCTCATTAAGGGGATAACTGATTGTTCTCTTCCCTTAAGTGTCTTCAGGTGAATCAGATTTCCTGGAGTGGGGCAGGGTGGGCTCCTGTCCAGGTGATTGACAAGCCTATCTGGGTTGACTCCCAAGGGAGAAGACTATAGTATATAAGGTTTGGAGGCGCTTACATTGCCAGGTCTCTACACTAGGCCAGAGGTAGAACTTAGATTCTATTATTTTGATCAGAAGGAAGTTGTTTTGCCTTAATGGGCCTCAACAAGATCCAAATATGTCCACCTTTTTATATGGTAATTTAAATCCTAAAAGGTGGTAAAGCTGATGTTTCTCTTTCTAGAGCTACTGGAGAAGTGGGACCTGGGTCCTAATGTAGAGACCCAGGAAGTAGGGTTCATCCTTGATGGCTTCAGAGGCTGTTAATCCCTATAATACCTGGGCTTGTTCACTGTTCACCCTAGGGCTATTAAGTTGGTCAGAGTGGGTCTCTTGGTTTCCTTGAGTCCCTAGGGCCAGAGGTGGGTAGAGTATATCTCCATGTCTATGTGAATGGATAGAGCATGAGGCCTGCAGTCTTCCCATCTACAGAGAAGGCTCTGCAGCCCCTCTTGTGACCCAACCTAGAGAAAAGCCTGGCCATCAGCCACCTAGAGAAGGGAAGGGCCTTGCCTGAAGTCTGAGGTGGCTGAAATCTGGAGGCAGGATCAGAGTGTGGAGTTGGCACGGAGTGGACAGGCTTGGTGCTAGGTAGACTTTGGGTTCAGGAAGCCCCTGTGCTCTTTCTTGGCCTGTTCTCCTTAGGGAATGCAGGAGAGGCTCGTTCTAGGCTGGTGAGAACCCAGAAGCCCAGGTTGTGGCTCTGTCCAGTAGTCTCTCTGTCACTCTTGGTGTCGTTCTCTTCATACAAGGAGAGAAGCGCCCTGACCATCCTTTCTGCAGGTGTTTGTCGGCTGCCACACACCCTCTCAGGAAACCAGCCAGTCTCAGCCTTTGCTGTCAGAGATTTCCACCTATGAGACTGAGGAGATAGATACTGAGTTAGGATCCTGGTTCAAGTCCCCTAGAAGTGAGGATTCTGCTTAATGGAGTATTGTCCAAAGAAAAGCAAGAACAACATGGAATAGCAGGAAGGTACTAGGAGGGGAGTGGGTGTCGGCAGCAGGCAGCAGCAGTCCAGCTCGACAGCTCCTCCCCAGAGTACAGAGGCCACCGGAGCAGAGCCTCCAAGGGCACTGGGGTTTGTAACCCTCAGGGTCAGTCTTTGCCTATAGCTCCCCAAGAGTTTTGTTTCTGAGCACGGTGGTTCCTGTCCACTGAAGGTGAGTTTCCTGAGCAGAGTAACTGAGGCCAGGTGCTCCTTTGAGAAGGGGACGTGACCAGAGCACACAGCCCAGAGCACTGCAGTACTGTGATTCAAGGTTAGGGTGTTGGGGCACAAACTGGGAGGCCTAGCTGGCTAGAGGAACCAAGGAAGGCCTCTTCAGGGAAGTGATAATTCCTCTGAGGTCTGAGCTGATGTTTGCAAGATGCATGAGAAGGGGATTTCTAGGACAAACTCTGCACAAATGAAACCTATAGGAGAGGGTAAAGGGAAGCAAGATTGCTTGGGCGGGGTCCGAACAGGTCACAAAGAGCCCAGAGGGCCCCCAAAGGACCCCCACGGATACCACACAGGATACCACACAAGACTCCACACATACCACTCAGGTTCCTGAGGGCATTACTCGAGCCTCCATCAATACGATGTAGGACACAGGATGCTGTGAGGCCCATGCCCGACCAGCCTTCATCCCTACCAGTCTCTTCAGCCCTTCACACACCACAGTTGCTTTGCTTTTTCTAGAATGTCATCGCCCTTGAGCAGGAACTTAGGTTTTTGCTGGGCCTCAGCACTCTGAAGAGCAAGCTCCCTTCACCTAGAAGGCGCCCAGCAGGGGATATAAAAGAACCGCAGGGGACAAGAGGTGAGCCATTGTTCCTGTCTGGATGGGAGGTGAGCACCCCACGGGGGCAGGGAGGGTGAGACCCTTGGAGAGCCAAGAGGCTTTGTGAAGCTGGCTCTGGAGGCTCAGGGGAGCAGGCTGCATCGTAAATGTGAGACCCAGTTTAGGAACTCACTGCTGAATGCTTTAAAAATGTCCTGGGCCCTGTATCATTTTTTTTTGAATAACACTTTGAAGGACATTACGTCAAAAAGAGAGCTCAGGCTTCCAAGGGAAACCCATGTTACTGGGACACGATTTCAGCATCTGATGACTCCGTTTATGGTGAGCTGTGTTTCTCGCTAAACCCTGGCCATCAGGGTCTGCCATACCGGCCTCTGCTTTTCTTAGTGGCAAACACGAGCTCTCTTCTGAAGCATTCCAAGAAGACCCAGGACATCCATATGCTTTTTGCTCTGTGGGTGACCGAATTGTAGGTACTGCTGCTATCAGCGCCCCGACTCAGTAAACTGAGTTCTCTGCCTCAATCGTCTTCTCTGTGAAATGGGGCTATGATCAACACACAGCATGTGAGGACATCATGAGTGACCTGCCTTGACCCAGAGACACTGCTGGTAACAGGGCCCAGCACTCACAGGCCTTTGTTAAGCACGAGTTCCCATGTCCCTGACAGGGTGGCATTAGGCTGGTGCCCAATGAGTTTGAGGTACAGAGAGAAGGCAAACTGAGCTGAACTACTTGGAGCCAGGACAAGGACCAAACTTAGAGGTAGTAGAGAGGGCTGGGGCTGGGATTTGAGGCCCAGCCCGTGGGTCCTGAAGGATGGGCCGCTGAATGGTGTGAGAGCAGGGTGGGTGGACTAGTCTCGGATGGCATCTGGACATTTTAACATGTCCAAAAAAGGGCACCGCCCCCTCGGAAGTCAGTCTGACAGCCCCTCCTCCTCCCTCCCCTTTCCCCTTCTCCCCATCTTTCTTTTTCTCTCCTTTCCCTCACCCATCTGAGATGGAACTCAAGGCCTGCACATATCAAACACAAGCCCTGCTGCTAAGTCACATCCACATCTGCCTTGACCTACCCTTCCTCCCTCCCTCCCTCCCTTCTGGCTCTTTCTATATCCCTTTGTTTCATTTTTTGCTTATAGTTGACTACTTTGATTTCCAAGAAAAATTCCATTTCAAAATCAGCATCACACTTACATACATGAACTTGGTTTTCTCAAAAAAAAAAAAAAAAAAAAACCTGATGTTGTTTTTCTATTTCAACATCATAATGAAAAGCTTCACAAATTAAATGATGTGGTGACATCATCAGGAGTATGACATTGACTAGGAAATGGCCACAGTCGGGCAACAGTGAGGGTTCCAAGACTGTGTTACCCGTCAACACCTTGTCTCTCAGCAAAGAGTTGGTTGGGTTTTTTTTTGTTTGTTTGTTTTGTTTTTTAATTCATCATGATCAAACAAATGCCCTTGCCCAAGGACAATTCTAAATTGGCTGCAATTTCCCCCAGGACTGATTATATTTACAAACAACCACCCATGAGCATATATCCTCAAGATAAAGATAACACGAAGAATTTATAAACGGAGATGCACGACACAAGTTTTGAAAGCACAGTGAGCCACATCCTGAGTCCAATTTATTTTTAAATTTCAACTGAGCTCTCACTGGCGTGAGTTATTTGATGCCTGCTAATGTGGGTCTGTGGGATTTCTTAGTGCATCTTGGCACAGAGTCGGGAGAACTGTAGCGGCATGTTACTACAGCGCACGCCTCAGCCTGATGACCTTTATTGGGTTTTTGAAGCCATTTCAAGCTCAGCTAGGAGGTGGCTGTCTTCAGGTTCAAAAGGTTTTTGCACTGATGTGGATTCAGATGTCACATTGGATACACTTCAAGCAGAATGCTTTGCTCGTGTATATAAAATATATTTAATATATCAATTATATATATGGCATCTTGATGAGTTTCTCAGGCTGGCTTTCAACCTCTGGAGTCTCACTGACGTCAGAGGCTCCACACTTGGCCTTCTGCTACACTCGGTGGATCAAAACCGTGCTCCCACCCGAAGACCACAGCACTCCGAGAACAGCGGGCTGCCCTAGTTCCACATCCAGCATCGCATCCCTGTGGAGGCTCCTCTGTGCAATTTCCAGGTCCTGCCGCCCCTGACAGGTGAGGCCCACAGCTGTGTCCTCAAATGATACTGACCCCATTTCTAGCTTCGGGGCATTCGGCATCCTCCCCGTGGCTCTCGGCAATACAGGATGGCAGTGGCCACAACAGTACTTCTGTTTGCTCAGCAGAGAATGGATGTGGCAAAAATGCCCGCGATCTGGAAGTGTCTTAATAAACTCAGACGTACGCTGTCCTCTCCGATCAACTCAGGCGTGGCGTTTGAGAGAAATGGCAGTATGCACACACACAAGCTTGAGCAGGTGCTTGGGGGCAGCTTTGGTTTGACTAGTTTTGGATTGAGTTCCTGGCCTAATGCGGGAGCACCGGGCATATGAACAATGACCCTTACCCATCCTTGACCTAAGACAGCATCTCTGGCTCCAGAAATGCTCCAAACACACAAATGACAGATTTACAAGAGAAAATCCATCTGAGTAATTTTGGAGAGCTAGGGATGAAACCTGATTGATACTTGTTTTTTGGACTGCTAATGACGCATTGTCTAAAATGACAGAGCTTACACTGCAGGTGTGGGTAAGTGAATTCCAGGACAGTCCTTCCCTGGAGGTATGTGGGTCTGTGAAGGTAGTGGAGGCAGAGGGATATTTCTACAGGTCCATCAGAGCCCCGGGGCTAAGGATGCTTCTCTCCCCTGGCATAGGAAGGGCCATTTTCCTTCATGTTAAAGGAGTCTGTGGCCTGTGAGTATAGGGACAGGCAAGGCACAGTATCGACCTCCACAATTACAGCTTCTCAATGGAGAATCAGTGTGTCAGGTTGATGTATGTATTTTCACATTACATGTCCTTAACTCCTTCCTGGTGAACCGCCCTTGGCCCGTTCCACGATGGAATCTTATGAGTAACAAGAGAAAAATGGGTTCCATAGGATGCTCTTGAAGCAATAAAGTGGAATGAGAAAAGCCAGGCCTTGTATGCGTCTTGCTGTATTCCATGGTATGACCATCAAGTGACATTCTGAAGGATACACAGCTGCAGGCTCAGAGCACACATGCAGGGAATGGGCTGGGGTATGCAGGATTGTTTGTGTGCAGGAGGAGAGATGGAGGCGGGCAGAAAGTGTTGTTCTTTACGTGCTTCAAAACATATAAAGCATCACAACAATGGCTATTTGCACATGACATCTGATTTTTTTTAAAGGGGAAAAGAAAAAGGTAACCAACAGAATTTGTGCATAGAAACACCTGTGTGTGGATTTCAGACAGTGGAGCAGGTGTGAAGGCAGAGCAGGTCTGAGGGTGGAGCAGGTGTGAAGACAAAGCAGGTCTGAAGGTAGAGCAGGTATAAAGACAGAGCAGGTGTGAAGGCAGAACAGGTGTGAAGGTGGAGTAGGTGTGAAGATGGAGCATGTGTGAAGGCAGAGCAGGTGTGAAGATGGAGCAGGTGTGAAGGCAAAGCAGGTATGAAGATGGAGCAGGTGTGAAGGCAGAGCAGGTATGAAGATGGAGCAGGTGTGAAGGCAGCGCAGGTGTGCAGGCATAGAAGGTGTGAAGGCAGAACAGGTGTGAAGGTAGAGTAGGTGTGAAGGCAGAGCAGGTGTGAAGGTGGAGTAGGTGTGAAGACAGAGCAGGTGTGAAGGTGGAGCAGGTGTGAAGGTGGAGCAGGTGTGAAGGCAGAGACTGAGACGAAGGTATGGATGGACTGAATGAGGGGTGTTAAAGACCTCATTAAGATGCTGAGGGTGGTGGCTGAAGCCTGTGATATCAGCACTTAGAAGGCTGAGGCAGGGGAATTTTGCTGTGAGTTTCAGACTGTCTGGGCCAAATAACGAGATCCTGTCTAAAAGAAAAAAGGAAATAAAAATGAACAGTGGGGTTCAGTAAAGAGGCTGACGAGGGAGCAGTGAGCAGTGTGTCAGGGTCTGCTGCTCAGTGGCAGGGGGCACTGAAGCATTTGGGGGAGATGGTCTGAGCTCACAGCAGCTACCTGTCTGGAGCCTTCACCCCATCCCCACCTTTCAGATACATTTACCAGAAGTGTGAAAACCTTCAGCATCTGGAGGCTGGGTAGGACAGTGTCATGGTTGTAGGGATGGTTATTGACTAGAGAGATGGCAGGAGATCACCAGAAAGGACAGGTAGACAGGCGTCTTTGTGAGAGTAAAACCCATGCCCTGATGGGTTTCTGTGCCCTTGGATTTATGTTGCCTGAATTTCCTCTTCAGAGCTGCAGCATGCTCCTCACAGGGCTCCCTGGATCAAACACCCACCTTTACCATTCCCTTCACTGGTACCTGTCCCAGAGTGGACCCTGGAGAGCAGTGGGCAGGTATCCTCTGGATCCTCCAGGGCTGGACACAACACCCCCCTCAGGTGGCCTGTTTGCAAACCCAGTCAGGAGAGCATCTGAAGCTTGCATGTACTTGTCTGGAGTGAGAAGTAGGGATGGTAGTGTCACACCTTGTCAAGACTTACAAGGGCTCGGAACTCACCAGTGATACTTTGTTCCCATGGAGACGATGAGCAAAGTGACCACCCTCCCCCTTTGCTGAGGGAGGTTATTTCTCTTAAAGGCTGTTGATTTCTAAGTGTTGACCTTTGCCATGGAGGCGAAACTGACATTCTTACCTCAGCATCTGTGGAAATGCCCTTGACTGAAATGACACATTTAGATGGATGGAGGGCTCTACATTGTGTTACTGTGTGGGGAGATTAACCTGTGAGGGGCTGGGCACCTGCCATTTACCAGAAGCATTTAGAATAGAAACTCTTAGATCTTGAGCCTCCCTCTACTTGAATTACTCTCCTGGGAAAGTCACATCATGCGGGTGGCATGCGTGGGCTTGGCTGGAGGAGGCACTACCTGCACATCTGTCTATGGGACTTACATAGGGTTGCAGTGTCTCAGCAGAAAGTCAGGGCTGGAAAAGTCAGGGCTGGTAGTTGACTGTACTTTATGATTCAAGGATAACAGATGACGTCAGATCTAGAAGAGTACAGAGAATATACGTGGTCCTAAAGCTGTCATTCTGTCATTCTCTGTCTCTCTCTGTCTCTCTCTGTCTCTCTCTGTCTCTCTCTCTGTCTCTCTGTCTCTCTCTGAGTGTGTGTGTTCCTTTTCCTTTGCTTTTCCACTTGTGCATCTGTGTGTCTATTTCTCTGGATGTTTGTGTGTCTGTGTTTTCCAGCTTGAAAGCTTCCCGTCCTCAGCAGGGAAAGTCCCGGAGCCTGCTGGGATCACACACAAATAAACAGCATCCCAAGTCGGAGGTTGTGGAGCTGACTTATGTTTGGATGGTGGTGCATGGTGTTCTCAGCCTTCACAGAGCATTCTCTGCGAGGGCTCTCAAACAAAGCCCTCTGTTCAGAAAGTGGCATGGTGGGGACACTCTTCCCCAAGTGTCATCACTATTGAACCCCACTGTGAATCTAAAATTATGGGCACTGTGTTACGGTCTTGTGACCTTAGATGATGTCATCCGTGGTACGAGGATTTTTGGGTCTCTGGCTAAGCACCCACATCAGCTTCTCACACTCCACTTGTGGAATTTTTCCTTATTTTGTTTTTAGGGAGAAACTTGTGAGAATTCTACCCACTAGAGACGGCGCAGTCAGAGAAGTGTTACCACACAAGCGCGAAGGCCTGAGTTTGGATCCCCAGAACCCACATGAAGCCTTGGCACAGTGTCAGGCACCTGGGATCCAAGTGCTGGCGAGTTGGAACCAGGATCCTTGGGGCTTACAAGCAGCTTAGCTGAATTAGTGAGCTTCCGGTTCACTAACAGACCATCTCTAAAGAGGAGGAGATCAATTGAGGAAGACTTCCAATAGTGACCTCTGGCTTAGTGTGCACATTCGACCCCACCCCTTCCACAAGAACATACACACACACACACACACACACACACACACACACACACACCTAAATAAATAAATATTCTATTTGGAACCAGTAGAGGGCAGAAATCCCTTGTCGTTGGAATGTGCTGCTCAGACTGCTGACAAGTCCCATTCTGGTGTCATGGTTCTCGGCATCTGGACCAATAGATACCCTGAAAGAGAACAGCTAAGTCTCCTGACTTAATCAGCATGCAGATGTCCAAATAGCTTTTCTGAAATGAGGTAGCAAAGGACACAGAACAGTCACTCAAATTACAGTGGAAAAATACATGGAAAAATACAAACAAACAAACAAAACTCCCTAACTTTAAATTATTTCTGGAGATGGACCTAATAAAAGTTCTATTAGCATTGCCAATTTTAAGTTTACTTTTTACTCCTTTTTCTGCATTACCTGCTGGTATAGAGTTAACAAGAAGATACTTACTGACCAAGAGAAGGGCATGTTAGAATGCAAGCAATAAAGATGTCTCAACTGGTCACGACCATTGGCAATGCCACTAACAACAGGGTTCTTCAAATGCTGATGTCAGCCAATGTGGAAAATTGAAATTGTCGCCTCAGACTTTATACATACATATAGATATACATATACAATCATGTGTATACATATCATCTTTGTTGTATATAAGGTGTATAACATTGTCTTAGTTTTTAAGAATCCAAATTATCCAGGTGATGGTGGTGACAGTGGCTGGCGGCTGTGCTGGCATACACCTTTAATCCCAGCACTCAGGAGGCAGAGGCAGGCAGATCTCTGAGTTCAAGGCCAGCCTGGTCTATAGAGAGAGTTCTAGGACAGCCAGGATTACACAGAGAAACCCTGTTTCAACAAAACAAAAACAAAACAAAAAAGAATCCAAATTAAGCAGGAATAGACGGATAGCTGAGGAGTCAGAGTCACCATATTTTTCTAAACAAGGGGAAATGCTAAGCACGTTCACACTGTGACGGGAGAAGAGGTGAATCTTTATTTTGTGTGATGAAACTCTACTGAAGGCAGAGAGCTCAGGGACAAACAAATGAATCAAAGCATTTGTGATGTCCAGATAACATGGTTCCTCAGGGGTAAACAGTCTCTTTTTTTCCTGCTGTATTAATAAAACACAATCATGACGTATGAAAATAATACAAAGTCTCAATGCCGGTGTCACCCTTATTCATCCATGGATAGACGGCTGCCTTTGTACAGCTATGGCAGAATTTAGTATTTGTGAGAGACCATATGGGCTGCAAACCTTAAAATATTTAATATCTCACTGTTTATAGAAAACATTTACATAGCCTTTGATGTGAGCTCCGAGAAGCAGCCGGCTTCGTCTATTTTGTGCGCTGATGCATTCTGACTAATGTGGAAGGCACTTACTAAGCTTATATGTAATTAATGAGTGGCCATCTATGACTAAGTGGCTGGATGGCTGGATGGGGTGGGTGGGTGGGAGGATGGATGGACAGAGTGCATGAATGAATGATTGATGTGTGGGCTTGGGACTGACCAGGCCCCTTAGACTGTGAGACTGGCCGCAGTCTCCACTCTTGTGGACTTCATCCAAAAGTCCCATTCTCCTACTAAGAAGCAGGTGCATCAGACAGAAAGCAGAGGCTTCGTCAGGAGAGGCCTGTGGAAGAAGAAGGGCTCTGGGTTTGAATGATGGTGACTGAATAATGGACTGAGAGTCTACTGAGGAGCAGAAGATGCAGAGACCAAGAGCGTGTGAGGAGCAAGAGATGGTGACCAGAGATTGCTGCTTGGAGGACAGGAATGAGGACAGAGGTTGAAGTCACAGAGTTGGCTGCTAGACTGTGGTTTCCCAAAACATCCTTTGAGCAGGGCTGTGCCTGGACCTGACTCCTGGAACTGTGCTTTCTGTTCTCCTCAGCCATCCAGCTTCTCCAGGGCCGGCCCATCAGACAAACAGGATATAGGCTGTCTCCCAAGTTCATGACCTCCTGTTATCTCAGAATGCTAACTCAGTGTTTGGAGTATCTAAAGAGGTGGCTAAGGTGAAGTGAGATCAGATGAGGAAATTAGAATACAGGCATGGAGGGATGACTGAGTGAAGATGTAGGATACCACAGATGCTATCTGTGGATGCTGGCTGAGGAAATGCCATTTCCTAGAGGCCCAGTCAGGGTTGCTGGGGGGATGTTAATCATGTTCTTACCACTTCTGGCATAGAGGGGGAAAATGTTCCCGCTTGGAGAAACACCACTTTATATCAAAATTCCCTGTTCATAATGTGTCTATGAGTTACCAGCTATGACCTACAGATGAACCTCAGAGTAGCTGACCTTGAGCTAGACCATGACTGTCTAGGGCATTGGGGGTGGGAAGGGACAGCACAGATATGCCAAGTCCCAAGTTCTCAAAGAAGCTGACCTGGGAGAAGGGGGTGGAGAGTTTACTCTATTTGCAAAACCAACCAACCAACCAACCAAACAAACAAACAAACAAATAAACAAACCATGCTGCTGTTTCTTTTTTCTTTTCTTTTTTGTTTGTTTTTTTGAGACAGGGTTTTTCTGTGTAGTCCCAGTTGACCTGGAACTCACTCTGTAGACCAGGCTGGCCTCGAACTCAAGAAATCTGTCTGCCTCCAAAGTGCTAGGATTAGCCACCACTGCCTGGCCATGCTGCTGTTTCTTGATTCTGACTTTCTCAGGAACACCATATTGGTGCTTGAATATTAATACTATGTGTGATAAGCAGACAGGCCTCATCTTCAGAATTAAGTAAGGTCAGAGAAGACATGTTGGGGTCAGCTGCAAAACTGCCATCAAAGTATACAAGTCCTTCTCCCTGTGAGTGCCCTGTCATGCACAAAGGACACTTTGCAGGTGTGACCCAATGCTGCTGGTCTTCAGATGGGGGTGACTAAGTGAGTTCCTGGGTCAGCTAAGTACAATCAAAGGGGCTTTTCTAAGATGGAGGCAGAGGAAGTTTTACTACAAATAGAGAAGGAGGTGAGAAAATTACTACAGCCTCAAGCCAAGGAAAGAAAGCAACCACCAGCAACACAGAAAACAAGGCCTGAACTCTGCCCAGACCCTCCTGAGAGACATGGTTCTAACAGGTTGGTTTCAGACAGCAGACTTTGGACAATTAGCCTCTGGTACTTCAAGATAATTGTGTGTGTGTGTGTGTGTGTGTGTGTGTCTTAGTTAGGGTCTTACTGCTGTGAAAAAACATCATGGCCAAGGCAACACTTACAAGGATACCATTTAACTGGGGCTGGCTTACAGGTTCAGAGGTTCAGTCCATTATCATCAAGGTGGGAACATGGCAACATCCAGGCAGGCATAGTGCAGAAGGAGCTGAGAGTTCTACATCTTCATCCAAAGACTGCTAGTGGAAGACTGGCTTCCAGACATCTAGGATGAGGGTTTTAATGTCCATGCCCACAGTGACCACTTCCTCCAACAAGTCCACACCTCCTAATAGTGCTACTCCTTGGGCCAAGTATATACGAACCATCACAGAGTGACTCTCTCTCTCTCTCTCTCTCTCTCTCTCTCTCTCTCTCTCTCTGTGTGTGTGTGTGTGTGTGTGTGTGTGTTAAAAAAAAGACTGTAAGATAGCTATGGGTGACTCCTGCCTATAATCTTAGCACTTGGGAGGCTGAGACTGGGACAAAAAGATTGTCATGAATTCAAGACTAGCCTGGGCTACCTAGTGAGTTTCAGGCTAGCCTGGGCTTCAGAGTAAGACTCAGTCTTACATTTTTTTATTAGCATATCTTCCTCATGCAACATGATGGATTTTTCTGATGGTACCTTCACTCAGGTGCATCATGAGCTGTGACCTTATCCTGTCTGCCTGCTAGACCCACGTGGGAAAGAAAATATACTGTATTTGTTTTTCTGTCTTACTCACTATGACACTGTCCAGTCTGATCCTCTTTTCCTGAATGTCCTCCCCTCTCCATGGATACAAACTCCATAAAAATGCATACTGTATTCTCTTGTACCCACTTGCTTGCTGATAGGGACATTCCCTGATTTTATTATACCTTGGCTGTTAGGAAGATGGCAATAAATCGCTTCCCCTGGAGCATGCATGCTGCCTTAGACTCCACTCGGATTCCCAGGGTCACCTTTCCCCTAACCGCCTTGCACCTGGGCTGTGACTATTCAAGGATATCCTGATGACTGATGCACGCACTTTCCTGTCTGCTATAGGAGCTTTAAAAATGTTACATGGGTTACTCTCTACTTTCATGTTATAAATATTGTCTCTTAGTTTCTTTCCACCTTAGCAGTGAATAGTTAGTCTGCTCTGTGGTTCCCAGCAGGTGACTGAGCTTCTAGCCACCCACCGGAATTCTCTGGACTTGAGAATGAAACACACACACACACACACACACACACACTTCAGCTTAATTTTGATATGCCTTGACTAGCTCGATGGCTGGGCACTTCCTAACCTCCCTGAGGCTAGCACACATTCTTCTCCAGTATTCCTTAGTTAACACTTTCTAAATCTAGATTTTTATCTTTGCTGTCCCAGTCCCAAGTGGGGTAGTTGCCCCTGGGGCTGCTTCCCTGACTCTTACATGTTGACAGGCTCTTAATTCTGATGTCTCAGCTTCTCTGTCATGGTGCAGTCCATCCTGTGGCCCCTCATGGCTGACTCCCTTCATCCCCACTGCATTTCTTGCCTGGAAATACTAAAAGTCCTGCTTCTTTCACTCTGTCTAGCTATTGGCCACTGGCTTTTATTGATCAATCAAAAACCAGTTGGAGACAGGGACCCTAAGCGCCTGGACACAATTTTCCATGTGATTTTGGGAGCCTAATTAAGACAAAGCATTAGAGCCAATCCCCAACATTCCACCTTTTATTTTGAGATAGGGTCTCAGTTAGTAGCCCAAGCTAGCCTTGAGCTCCCCACAGCCCAGGTTAACCTTAGATCCATAGACTCTTGCCTCAGCTTCCTAAGTAGCAGGAATTAAAAATCTGTGCCACACTGGATATGGTGGGACACTCTTTTAATCCCAGCACTCGGGAAGCAGAGGCTGGTGTATCTATGAGTTTGAAGTCAGCGTGGAATACATAGCAAGTTCTAGGCTGGCTATAGCTACAGGGTGAGACCCTATCTCAAAACCAAAGCAAAACTAAACAAACAAAGCAAAAACAAAACAAAACAACAACAACAACAAAAACCACCCTGTGGCTCCAGTTAATCGTGTGACGGTTAATCGTGATTGCCACCTGGAATCAACTAAAGCGTCTTGACTCTGGGCTTCCAGGAGAGATTACCTTAGGGAGGCAGGAGATCCTTCCACAACGCGGGCAGCATCTTCTGGCAATGACCCAGACGTGAAGAGGTTGGGAGAGCGCTGCTGCTAGCTCACTGGTGCTTGCTTCTTACAAGTGAGAGTATCTGTCTCATTGATGCCACCACCATCTGCTTCTTTGACCTTCCAGTGTAGACTGAAGGACATTTGGTATACTCTGGGCTCTCACTGCCAGTCTCTGACTGACCATCTATGGGCCCTCAGGCTCTCCTGCATGCAGATAGCCATTGTTGGGCTACCCACCCCAACCATGTAGGCCACATAATAAATTCTCGGAGCACTCTTAGGGAAGGCATGTACATGTCTGTGAGAAGTCTGACCACCCTGTGGCTACCAGGAAACATGGACTCAGATCACAGCCTTTCCAAGTCATGAATATAGGCACCTGGGTCCTCTGAAACCAGCCAAAGTCCAGAGTCCACTTTGTGTCTCTAGGAGGGCAGGAGGGACTTGGGATTCCCAGCGTATCCACGGCATGACAAGCCACTCAGGTCTATAGAGAGACACACAGGTATTGCCCTGGCTAACTAGTTCTTCAGAAACACAGACATTAAGTATAAAGTCCATTAAAAGACATGAGAGAGAACTGCACCACAACCCCCCCCCCCAGAACCTCCGGGGGTGCACCCACGGGAGACACCACTCAGGCAGTTCTAGCTTTAGTTTCTTCCACAGTGGCTGAGCACTGCGCTCCCACCATCCCAGCAGTGCATGTGTACTCCTCCCCCTTCGATCCTTCCTATAGTCTGCTGTTTGTTTTCCAGACAAACATGGCAAGGCGCCTTGTGAGTCGATGTGCTGACTGGTCCTGTCTCTCAGGCTCGTGTTTGCTTGGTACTTTTGTTCGTGCTTCCTGTATGGATCTCACACCCATTTTGTAATTCAATGTGCCACTCACATAAAATCACGTAGGATCCATGAGTAAATATCCCATTTATTAGGATGCAACAAGGGACAATCCTTCTAAGCAAGATGAGTCGGTTAATCCTACTGATCACTAGTGGCTTTAGAATCCCTCCAGATGCGACTGACTCACAAAAGTGAGGGCTTAGAAAGCCAGTGAGTTGGCGAATGTGGCCATTGGCTAATTGGAAAGTCAACTGCTCAGCACAGCACACAGTCTCCTCGCATGCTGAGTATCATAGAGCCAACCGCTCAGCACAGCACACTTCTCTTCAGAATCCAGCTGAGATGACAGCTCACTTATTCTTGTTATCAAAGTCACCATCAGCAAAAAAATCAGATGCAAATTACCACAAACTTAGAGATGGTTTGATGTCTTCGGGCTCCAGTCCTCTGTCTCGTGTATGCTCCAAAAGTATTTTGGAGTGCAGACTCTGGCTTGAGAGAGGGTGCTGCTTCAGACTCTCCTGCTGTGGCTGCAGCTCTTTGGCAGCTTCAGTCTTTTTTGTATTTGGTGCCCTTGGCTGTGTTTGGGTGTTCTGAGAACTTGGTCCCCAGGGCAACAGCACTGAGTTTTCATGCATGGACTTTTCATACTGTGTGAGTTCAAACTGGGTGTGTCTTAGGACTTGGGGGAAACTGCAGTATGACAGACAAACCCCTGAGTGCTCATTTGTGACAAGCTGACAAATGCTCTGCAGGACTCAGTGAGACCATTTGTAACACAAAACAAAACTGCATCAGCTTAATATAAAACCTGGAATGTGAGTCTCACAGCTGTTAGCACTCTCTCCCAGCATGCCCCACTGCAGGACACCAATCACAGATGTTAGCACTCTGTCCCAGCATGCCCTACTGCAGGGCACCAATCACAGATGCTAACACTCTGTCCCAGCATGCTCCACTGCAGGGCACCAATCACAGATACTAGCATTTTGTCCCAGCATGCTCCACTGCAGGGCACCAATCACAGATGCTAGCATTTTGTCCCAGCATGCCCCACTCCAGGCCACCAACACACTTAGAATAGATGAGGGAGGAAGAGGTATAGCAAGACAAAAGGGAGATAGTTCAGGTTTTATACAGTTTAATAAATTGGACAGACTGTCCATCTTATTTTCAAGTTGGTAAATGTAAGATTGCCAGAAGTCAGGCTGTGTTCTGGTGAGATAAATACAACCGATACTACTGATAAGCAAGGGATTTTAGTATTCTATAAAAATTATATTGAAGTTTGATATTTAATTTAGATTAGCATTTCCTTTTGCAGTTAAAATACAGTTCAGACTCTTGCCTTCTGGCTGCAGGAAAATCAACACTGCTTTGTGAATCTTGCCACCTGCTGGTAGCATTCATTCCCTTCAAAGACCTGATTTGGAAGAGGGATTAGAAAATGACTTTAAATCCTCTTTTCTCCCTCCAGAGACTTTATTCATAAGTAAGTTATTTGTGTGATTAACTTTCTTTCTCTCTCTGGGGGCCAGGGAGAGCTGTAGAAGGAACAGAGTGTGAAATAAGCATAAAGTGTCTGCTGGGCCAGGCCAGGCTGGGAAGGAGGGGCAGCCTGACTGCTGCTGAGGTCCTGCTTTGTAGCTTCAGCAGCCTGGGGCCCAATCTCAGATCCACGCATCTAGCTGTGGCTCCCTAACCTGGATGAAGTCTCTGTGAGAAACGTTCTTGAGGTGGAAGAGGAGACTGTTCTGAAGCTGCATCCATTCCACTGTTTTCAAAGGAATTAGTACGTTAGAGATTTTATATTTTAAAAATGTCTCATTTTCCTAAAGAACAAGGTAGGAGAGTGAATTGAACCCAAGGGTTTGAGACCAGCCTGGGCAGCATAGTGAGACCCTATTTTTGTTTGTTTGTTTGTTTTGTTTTGTTTTGAGACATGGTCTCTGGGTGATCTAGAACTGCCCTGTAGACCATGTTGGTTTCAAACTCACAGAAATCTGCCTGTCTCCATGTCTTGAGTGCTGGGATTAAAGGTGTGCACCACCATACCCAGTATCAAAAGCAAAACAACAATAACAACAAAACCTTTAAAAAAGAATATTTTAACTAATGCACTTTTTTCATATATATATATATATATATATATATATATATATGGGTAAAAATTACATTACATGTCTCTTAGTGTAACCCAACCTAGAATGTTCAGGGTTTAGACTCAGGGAGAGATTGATTATGCCTTAAATACAGAACAGCAAGAGGATGATTTTGGTGGAACTGACAGGTAATAAAATCATGCAATATTAAAACAGAATCATGAGGCTGGACTTTGGCTCAGCACTTAAAGCACATGTTGCTCTTGTAGAGGGCATGGCTTTAATACTCAGCACTCACATGGCAGCTCACAACCACCTGATACTCCAGTTCCAGGACATTCAAAGCCCTCTTTTGGCCTCAGTGGGTACCAGGCATGAATGTGGTACATAGACATACATCCAGGCAAAACATTTATATACACAAAATAAAATAAATCTAAAATAATTTAAGAAGCTGTAAGGCTAAATGATGATACAGAATTATAATGATTCTGGCATCAAGGAAGCCATTGGTGTGTATATATAAACACTGTAAATTAAAATCTCACAGATTTAGTTGTATCATCTGTGGTTACTTCATTAATACTAAGCTATGAAATAATACAAGTTTTATCTTGCTAGAGTAAAAGTTATGAATCTTAAGCAGAAATTTAAATTCCAATAGAATATTATATTATTGCTAACATGCTAGCATGTGATAAACGATTTTATCTAAAGACATGTTGATGGGACTGGAGAGATGGATCGGTACTAGCTGCTCTTGCAGAGGACCCAGGCTCTGTTCCCAGCACCCACATGGTGGCTCACAACTGCCTGTAACTCCAGCTCCCGGAGATCTGATGATGTGACCGCCAAGAGTGCCTGTACGCCCACGCTGCACATACAACCAAGCACATATCTATACATAAATACAAAATTTAAAACCATGCTATTAAAAGCCAGGTGGTGGTGGCACACACCTTTAATCCCAGCACTGGGGAGACAGAGGCAGGTGGAGCTATAAATTCAAGGCTAGTCTGGCTTACAGATTGAATTTCAGGAGATCCAGGGCTACACAGAGAAAAAAGAAAGGAAGAAAGAAACAAGAAGAAGAAGAAAGGAAGAGAGAGAGAGAGAGAGAGAGAGAGAGAGAGAGGAAGAAAACTATCAGAGAGATTTCAAATGAATAACTTGTTGATATACCTGAAAGCCCAGGAAAAAAATGAACAAGATAAACCCAAATCAGTAAATGGGGGGAAAATCTTTAAGATATGGAATAAACTAATGAAGTGGGACCAAAACAATACAAAAAAAAATCAATGAAACAAAGAGTTCTGAAGAGTTGGCTCTTCAGAAAGATAAACAATATTAACAAAACTAACCAACATAAAGACAGAGAAGACCCAAATTAAGAAAATAAGAGATAAAAAGGAGCTATTATGACAGACAGATACCAATGAAATTCAGAAAACCATTGGGTATTACCTGGAAAACACATGCTACTAAATTGAAAAATCTAAAAGAAAAAAATGGATTTCTAGACATGAATGACCTGCAGAAATGAAATTAAGAGGGCATAAACAACTTATACAGAACCATAATGAACAGTGTGGTTGATGCAGTAATTAAAAATCTCCACCTAAAAAACGTCTAGGCCCTGAGAGATTCACTGGTGATTTTTACTAGCAATTCAAAGAAGAACCAAACCAATGCTTCTCAAAATATTCCATAAAATAGAAAAAGAAACATTGCCAAATTCCTCATGAAGCTAGTACCCTGATACCAAAAGCAGATAAAGGTGAAACAGTGAAAGAAAGTCACAGACCAGTTTCACTGATGAATTAGACTAAAAATGTCTAAACAAAATGTTTGCAAACTGAATCCAATAACACATGAAAAGGATTGCCAGGATAAAGTTGGATTTATATGAGAGGTTCAGGAGTAGCCTAATATATATAAATGAGTAAATGTTATACATGACCTCAAGGACATAGATCATATTACATGGTCATCCCAACAGATTCAGAAAGGCCTTTTTTTTACAAAATCCAACAATTCTTCATGATGAAAGGTTTGAAGAAATACAGAACAGGAGTAATATATTCAACATAATAAAGCTTTCAATGACAAATCCACAGCCTGCATTATACTAAATGGAAAAAAAACAAACCCTCAAATCACTTCCACTAAAATCAGGAGCAAAACATAGGTGTCCATTATCTCTAGTTTTAATCAATACAGAATTTAAAGTTCTAGTCTTAGCAAGAGCAGTAAGACAAGTGGAGTAAATAAAACATAGAAAAATTGGAAAAGAGGGAGTCAAACTAACTCTATTTGCAGATAATAGAAGAGACTCTGAAGACTCTGGAAGAAAACTCTTAGAGCTATGTAAAAGTAACTTTTATTTGCCAGATGTGATTGTCATCTTAGAGGCTTACTGCTAAATATGTTTACCCTTTCTTGTTCTTTGTGAAGTCTAGCTGGCTGGTTCAACTCAACTGTTCTGGCCCAAACCCCTTTCTAAGCTGACTGATTCAAAATGGCTTCTCTTGGCTTCTCACTGAATTACTCCCTTGACCTCAAACTAACTCTGGCAATCTTTTCTAATATTTTTGGCAAGCTTCACCTGCAATCTGTATCTGTAAACCTGTCCCAGTAAAACTCTCTCTCTCTCTCCCTCCCTCTCTCCTTCTCTCCCTCCCTCCCCCCCTCTCCCTCCCTCTTCCTCTCTCCCTCTATCCCTTCCTCCCTGCTTCCGTCTCTCTCTCTCCCTCCCTCTCCCCCCCTCTCTCTCTTAAGTCATTTCTCTTTCCTGTATTCCTGTATGTTCTCCTGAGAGTTGGGCCCATCCAATCTCTGACTTACGTCAAATCTTTCTCTGATTTGTCACTTTGTCTGCCCCTCAATTAGATGTCACTTTCAAGCATGACTGCTTCCTTCTACAAACTAACTTTATCTTCATTGTTTGGGTTTAAAGGCATGTCTGTATTCCAGTCAGAGGGATTAAAGGTGTATCGTTCCAGCAGAATAACACAGATCTAGAAGGCCTTTGGATGTGAACCCTTGCCAGAGCAGTCTTGTTGCTGATTAAAATTCCTCTACAGAGCTGATAAACATTTTCATCAAAGTGCCAGGATACAAATTTAACACAAAAATGTAAACATGTTAATGATAAACATACTGAAAAAGAAACCATAGGAACAATTTCAGTCACAATAACTTCAATAACATTTTGGAATAACATAACCAAGGATGTGAAAGACCTCTATAATGGAGCTGGAGAGATGGCTAGTGTCAAGAGCACTGACTGTTCTTCCAGAGGTCCTGAGTCCAATTCCGAACAACCGCATGGTGGCTCACAACCATCTGTAATGGGATCAGGTACCCTCTTCTGGTATGTCTGATAGCTACAGGGTACTCATAAATAAAATAAATAAATCTTAAGAAAAATAGACCTCTATAATGAAAACTGTAAAATAATTAAGAATGAAATCGAAGGGTACATCAAAAGATGAAAAGATGTTCCATGGACATGAATTAAAGATGTTAATAGTTTGAAAATGGATGCTTCACTAAATGTAATTCCAATCAAAATACCAGTCAAATACCAATCAAAATACAATCTTTACAGTATTAGAAAAATTAGGCTTATATTTTTCACAACATACTTTAATAAGGGTTCTTAAGTGCATCAACCTCCCTTATAGCCCACCACCACCAGAGATGGAGGAAAAGAAAGGTTATTAGGATATGGGACATATGGATCTGTTTAGAAATAGTTCTTTGGGGGTGATTCCAGTCTTCATTGTTCTTAGTCCAGTCCAGTCAGCAGACACCAAACATGAACCAGCAGTGGCAGCTCAATCAAGAATAAAACACAAGGCTCCACAGGCTTGGCACTAGTCCGTGAAAGTGGCAAAAAGCTGCTGGAATATCACAAGAACTCACAAGTTCTTCAGTGAGTTACTCTCTATGAAGTCACCACAAGTGAAGATCAGCAACACAATGTAAGGTGAATGAATACAAGTGGGTTGCCAGCAAAGACTAGTGAGATAGAGCAAGGCAAACAATGCTTGAGCCTCCCCACTGTCTGTGGTCATACTTATGTTCTTTCTAAACATCACAATCCTCTCATGCGTCTACTTCAGTAAAACATCCTCTTACCTGTGTCTGCTTCAGCAAAACATCCTTTCACCTGTCTGCCTCAGCAAAAGATCCTATGACATAACTGAGTTTTGACAGAACCCGGAAGTTTCCACTTCGGAAAAACAATCCTAAAATTCATATGGAAGCACAAGATAATGATGATCCCGGGAAAAAGGAACACCGCTGAAGATGTCAACACATCTGATATCACATTATACTACAAAGCCATCATTAAATGAACAGCATGATAGTGAGTTCCAGGACAGCCAGGGCTATACAGAGAAACCTTGTCTCCAAAAAACCAAAATCCAAAAAAACCAAAAAAATAAAGGCTACACAAGTGCAGCCACATCATTTTTGATAAAGATGCTGAAACACAGAGTAGAGTGAAGCTAGCATCTTCAATAAATTATGTTGGAAAAACTAGATAGATACAATCAGAACAAGGACACCAAACATGCATTTTTCACATGATCTTAAAAACAAACTACAAATGGATCAAATATAAGACCTCAGGATAAAATCTGAAACTCTGAAACTGCTAGACATGGCATAGGGAGAACATTTCAAGATACAGGTACAGGAATGGTCTTTGTGAATAGGCTCTGACCACTCAGAAAACCAGTAATCAACAAACAGGACTGTGTGACAAGAAAACTCAGCAGAATAAAGAGGCAGCCAACAAGTGGGTTAAAACTCTTGGCTAGCCATACATCCCACAGAGAATATACAAGCAATTCAATAAAAGAAAACAATCCAATTAGAAATATAGACCATGAAACAGAATAGAGAGTTCTCAAAAGAAGAAATGCAAGTGGCTAGTATTTTATAAATGTGTTCCATATCAGCAGTCATCAGGGAAATGCAAATTGAAATTACTCTGAGATTCTGTCCCACCCGAGTCATTGCAGAAGAAGGCACACAGATGCTGGAGATGCTGGTGAGGATGTGGAGAAGGGCGTACAGCCACTCCTGGTGTCAGGGTGAACTGGTACATCTATGGAAGTCAGTGTGAAAGCTTCTCAAAAAGTTAAAAATAGGACTATTCTATACCTCAGCTACACCCTTCTTTGGAAAGAACTTTATATTCCCCGACAGGGACACATGCAGGTTCATGCTTATTGATGATTTATTCAGAATAGCATGGGAATAGATTCAGCCTAGAAATCTACCAGCAGATGAACAGATTATGAAAATGTGATACATACATATGACTGAATTTTATTCAGCTTTGAAGAAAAATTAAATGGAATAATTTTCAGGAAAATGAATGAAACTGAAGGCAGGGGTGGGGGTGGGGGGAACCAGCCGCAGAAAGTCAAATTCCTCGTGTTCCCGCTCATATGTAGATATTAGCATCAAACTTTTGCTCCCCTCCACCCCTCCCACTTTAATTTAGAGTGTCTGTAGAGATTAGAAACTAGAAAGGGGACATAAAAGAAATGGAAGAAGTGGCCTTAAGGGGTAAGGGGATAGTGGACCACATATGCTATGAAATTGGGATGTGGGACTCTAGGAGTTTGTACTGGCTTGTTATGTGTGTCAACTTGACACAGGCTGGAGTTATCACAGAGAAAAGAGCGTCAGTCGAGGAAGTGCCTCCATGAGATACAGCTATAAGGCATTTTCTCAATTAGTGATAAAGTGGAGAGGGCCCCTTGTGGGTGGTACTGTCTCTGGGCTGGTAGTCTTGGGTTCTATAAGAAAGCAAGCTGAGAAAGCCAGGGGAAGCAAGCCAGTAAGAAACATCCCTCCATGGCCTCTGCATCAGCTCCTGTTTACTGATCTGTTTGAGTTCCAGTCCTGACTTCCTTTGGTGATGAACAGCAACGTGGAAGTGTAAGCTGAATAAACCCTTTCCTCCCCAACTTGCTTTTTGGTCATGATGTTTGTGCAGGAATAGAAACCCTGACTAAGACAGGGTTTAAATTTTAAATAGAGATTTGGACAGACAAATAGTGGGCACGATGCCATAGAGCCATGGGTTAACCCAAAGTAGGAGTATGCAAAACCTTTATGGGAAGGCACTACTTTATAATCTCATTTTAACAGACATGTTTTAATAGGAGCTTGAACAAAGGCAGCCTGAGTGGGTAGAGAATGCTTCTCCTAGAAGGCATGGATTATTAAATGAAAATCTCATGTCAGGTATGGAGACACCTTAGGATCCTCAAAATAGCACAAGCTGCTGCCAATGCTCTTGGATTCTCCAAATAGAAGGATGGTAGACCCTGTTGCTGAAGACACAACACACTTCAGTTGCAGAACATAGAGAAGTAAAATTTTCTCCTTGCTGGATGGTTTTCATATGGTTAGGGGCTGTGTAGGATTCTGATGGAGAAAAACAAATCAGTGGTATTGACTGACTGTGAACTTTGAATGCTACAGTACTGACCTGCCAGGCAAACTGTGCCCAGTGCAGCAGTAACAGCATGAAAGCTACAGGGGAGACCAACCACTGTCTTATTGGCTTTGAGGCCTGCTTCACAGAAAGGAATTCCTGCCTAGCATTGTAAATATGGTGAAACCCCACAGTTTGGGAGCTTATAGGTTACAGAGGAGAAACTATTACTCCTATTCTGCTAACTGGATATGTCAAATTGCCTTCTAAATATTTATGTTTACACTCATGGATTAGGTCTGCTCTAACCTTGGCCAGAGAAGCCTCCTTCTGCAGCAGGCAGCAGTCGGTGCAGAGACCCGTGACTGTCAAAGTGCCGGGGCTAAGTGACTGTGTGTGCTATATGCATGAAATGGGACATCTACATCAACACCCACGTAACTAAAGGAACATTGCAGGAAACGGGGCAGAAAGAAGGTAGGAGCTGGAGGGTAGAGAGGGCCTGAGAACACTGTCTTCCGGACGTGACATGGTCTTCGTGCTCATGACCTTGTACCTACTTAAGACCTGGTCAAGATCAAGCCAACGTGATTAGTTAATATTCCAGCAGGCAGCAGTAACTGAACACTGTGGATTTCAACAAAAAGGGGAGAGATCACGAAGGTGGGAAGGGGACCTGTTAGGAGGTGTCTGGAGACAATGAGGAGGATTTGGGGTGGATATACTTCAGATATTGTACTGGCTGGTTTTGTGTGTCAACTTGACACAGGCTGGAGTTATCACAGAGAAAGGAGCTTCAGTTGGGGAAGGGCCTCGCTGAGATCCAGATGTAAAGCATTTTCTCAATTAGTGATCAAGGGGAGAAGGCTTCTTGTGGGCGGTACCACCTCTGGGCTAGTATTCTTGGGTTCTATAAGAGAGCAAGCTGAGCAAGCCAGTAAGAAACGTCCCTCCATGGCCTCTGCATCAGCTTCTGCTTCCTGAACTTCTTGAATTCCAGTCCTGACTTCCTTTAGTGATGAACAGCAATGTGGAAATGTAAGCTGAATAAACCATTTCCTCCCCAACTTGCTTCTTGGTCATGATGTTTGTGCAGAAATAGAAACCCTGACTAAGACAGATATATTGTTTATAGTCATGAATTATTAAAGAATAAATAAAATATATTCAAAATAGAAAGGGCAGCAAGCCCATCTCCATACGTATGGAAACTTGTTCTTAAAGACACCAGCCTGGTGGCTAACCTTCTCTGGTGATGTTTTTCATTAATTGAGGAGCTAGAGATGAAAGAGGGGGACAGGAAGAGACTATAGGGGAGCAAAGTGCCCAGGAGCCTGTAAAGGCAGGCATAGAAATCACCTGTGACGTCACACTCCAAGAGTGTGTGATGAGTCTGATCGTGACTTGTTAGCAATGTGTACCCAAGCACACACACTGGCCACTGTTGTGAGAGTCATGTGGGTGTGGGTCTTAGTTTGGTTTTCTATTCATGTGATGAAATGCCATGTCCAAAGGCATCTTAGGGAGGAAAGGGTTTATTTGGCTTACATAACTTACATCATCCAAAGAAGCCAGGCAGGAACTTAAGGTGGGAACCTGGAGGCAGAAACTAAAGGAGAGGCCACGGGGAGAGAGCTGCTTACTGTCTTGCTCAGCCTGATTTCTTCATGCCCAGAACCACGAGCCCAGGGGTGATATAGCTCACAGTGAGCTGGCCCCTCCCTCATCAAGCATTATCAAGGAAGTGCTACACAGGCTTGTAAAAAAAAAAAAAGCAAAAAACAAACAAACAAAAAACAATGCAGTAGGAAGACATTTTCTCAGTTGAGGTTTCCTCTCTTCCCTAATATCTGTAACTTGTGTCAAAAAACAAAACAAAACAACAACAAAAAAAATTAAACAAAACCCTACAAAACCTAACCAGCAAAGAGTGCATGGTAAGCAGCCATGCTAAGCAGACTGTCTATGGGTTGAGTTCAGGGCTTGTGGGGGAGAGCGTGTGTTCACAGATTATATTGTGGGTGGTATATTAGGTCAGGAGGTCTCCTCCCTTGACCACAGGCTTTAGTGGCCTTGGTGAAGGAAGTGGCTTAAGTGTGGGGGTGTGACTCTACTGGTCTTCTTCTTCTTCTTCTTCTTTTGGATTTGTTTTTTTTTTTTTTGTTTTTGTTTTTGTTTTTTTTTTTGAGACAGGGTTTCTCTGTGTAGCCCTGGCTGTCCTGGAACTCACTCTGTAGACCAGGCTGGCCTCGAACTCAGAAATCCGCCTGCCTCTGCCTCCCAGAGTGCACCACCACTGCCTGACTTCTACTGGTCTTCTTTAACCATGTGGAGACACCAGAGAAAGTAGCCCATGCCAGACAAACAAACCTGCCAGAACCTTGATTTTACACTGTCCACACTGGAGAGCTGTGCGGACGACATTTCTGTTGAATATAAATTACCCCAAATCTCATACATTCTGTAGAAGCAACACAAAAGGACCAAGACAAGTATATATCGTCACCATGCTTCAATTTCGAATGCTTTGTGCAGAATGTTTCCGGAGATGGCAATGCCAACCTGATGTCAGTTTCACTTATTATATGGACTCTTCTCAAATGAGCGTGGGGTAGCCACCGTGGCTCTGAACCTGGGGAGCCCCACTCGGTGGCTCCTGCTTCTTTACCTTCCCTTGTGGTGACATCCCACAAATAGAGTAAATCTGCACTTTGCTGCCTGAGCTCTGCGGTTCCAGGGACTGGCTGAGGAGGTGGCAGAGAGCAGAGCATGAGGGAGGGAACGGTGAGAGTGAAGAGTGGCAGGTGTGAGAGGTCAGGCTCAAACAGAGGAGAGGGAACAGCTCTTTGAGACTTGTCCCAAAAGTGCATGGATGCTGGATTTTCTTTGCTTGTATCCTGGGTATGTCAACCCACCTTCCCAGCTCTCTGCTCGGTCACATTGTAGTTCCATTGCTTCTTGGTGGATTTTCCTTTATCCCTTCTAGACCCCCAAGAGCAAGCATAAAGAATGTTCCTCGAGGAACGTGGCCTTGCCGGTGCATCTTCCACTACCCTTCTCATCATTATGCTTCTAAGAAGGAAGAGGGTGCCTGGAACTCACTCTGTAGACCAGGCTGGTTGCCCAGGAGGTGGCCTGGCATCTTCGGGACAACGTAATTCTCCCAGTGAACCCACACAGCACCATACATCAGCTTCTGACAAGACACCAGAGGATATAAACAAGCCCTCTCAACAATCAAAGCCAGCCAACCAGCCAGCTGCTCCATCTGCAGGCCAGCTTTGATAGGCTTTCTGTAGATTACGACAGCCTGACCCAAGTCGGTCCCCTTGGTGCCCTAGAGTAAAATGTATATACTATAATCTCATTGTAAATTCAAGTTTCCCACCCAAGGTTATCTCTTCCACTAGTTTTGAACATACAATGCCAGATTGGTGGTGTCCCCAGACAACGTATTATGATGACAAGGGAGAGTCACTCCTGCTCCCTGAGGACACACTGTCCAGAGCCAGGTGAGCCTGTCAAGGGTACAAGGGGACTCTTCACAAGCTCATCAAAGGTGACGAGCCTTTGGTAGCCACCACAGTGGATTGCTACTTTGTGAATGCAAAGCCAGTAAGCAGTATAAAAAGTTTTAAAACTATCATCAAGTAAGGAGAACATCAGGGTGATTTCCAAGCAGCCAGGCCCCGAGCCCAGGGTTCTAGGGGTCATCCTGGGTGACTGGGGCTTATGCTGGCATAGAGCTGGGCTCTCCACACACTCCTCTCAGTTCTTGGTCTCACAGCAAGCTTCCTCATACACTGTATGTTCAAAACTAGTGGAGGAGGCAAACTTGGGAGGAGATCTCAGCTTTATAATGAGATCATAATGGGCAAATGTCACTCCAGGATACCTAGAAGGACACCCTGATTTTGGTTGGTTTAAGCCAGTTCCTTCTACTCTTTTTTCTTCAGGCAAACCTTACCTGAAGCAAACAAAACTACATTTAGGAGTGTTAGAGACCATGTACAGTGGCCACAACTTCTCCCTCTACAAGCATAGCTATTTGTTCCTATAACTACTCATATTCTGCCTCCGAGTGGACCCTAGGATAACGCTGGTCCACAGAGCCTCCTCCACTGTACCACGGAGGGCTGGAGTGATGCATGAAATGGAAGCGAAGCCTGCGCTTCCACTTCCAGAAGCATTCTGCATGAAACACTCATGGAACCCTAAAACCTGAAATCAAGTGGCAGTGAACGCAAGATAATGCTTGTCTTAGCCTATTTGTGGCCATTGTGCCCCTACAACAAAATTTATGAGACTGGATAATTTACATTCAGCAGAAATGTAGTTCTTGCAGCTCTGGTGTGTGTATGACAGTTCGAGATCAAGGCTCTGGCTGGGTTGGTTGTCTGGGGCAGGCTTGCTCTTTCTCTGGAGGGAAAAAGGCTGGCCAACCCAGATTTTCTCAGCTGTAGAGATGTCTATAGTGGTCCCAGATTGGTGCTCACTGACATAGACACCTAGAACAGGAAGGGTACGGGGTATGAAGCCATATAGGTGTGGTGGTTTCGAACCTCTTACATGCTTTCCATTATAAGAGTTGCCCTGGTCATGGTGTCTCTTCACAGCAACGAAACAAAGTAAAACAATAGGTATCAGTTTTGATCAGTGAAGTAAATCTATATTCTTTGTATCCTCTTAACTGCATTTTCAATAAACAAGATCAGTAAGTCTGAACTGTAAGACTGTGGGTAAGATGTACCCCAGAGGTGGGCTGGCAGACAGCCGTGCTAGGCTAGGAGGAGCTGATCAGAGTGACCCATGGTCACCTCAGACACCAGGAGCCAGTGTAGAGAGAAAGGATGGAAGAAGCCATGGGTTCTAAAGCGGTGGGCATGTCTGCCTCAGAAGGGTGTTCTCAGCCTACCTATGTAGCAGCAGGAATCAAGAGGGCTGAGGAGCAGGCTGTGCATTTCTTTCCTGTCTCCTGCCATGGGTTCTCACGATTCTGTGTTGGTGATCATCTCCACTGTGTGAGAGCTTTCTCATCCACGTATCCTAGCTGGGCTTACTTTATATGCTTTACTGTTCTTTACAAGATGTTCTAGACAATGCCAGCACTCAGAAGTGATTTCCCAATGTTTCGAACATTCAGGTCTTATGTTAAGGTCTTTGAGGCATTTTGAACCGATCTATATGCAGTGCAAGGTGAGAGAAATGAAATTACTTTTTGTTTTTTATTTTATATATTTAATTTACTCTTCAATAATGTCATACACATATACAATGAAATTTGATCATATCCATCCCCCATTTTCTTTCTCCAACTCCTCTTAGATCCCTACCCACACATCCCCCCATGTCACCTTCTCCCTTTATTCTTTTAATAACCCGCTAAGTCTAGTTGGTCCAAACTCGGAAGGAGATCTCAGTTTTATAATGAGATTGTAATGGGCAAATGTCACTCTAGGACACCTAGAAGGACACCCTGATTTTGGTTGGCTTTGAGAACAGCGCCCTCCATGACAGCGTAGATAATCGACCAGTAGCCATGCTATCAAGAAGGCTCCTGCCTGGCGGGTGACAGACACCTTGACTCTTAGTACTTGGCAGGCAGACCTTTGTGAGTTCAAGTCCAGTCTGGTCTACACAATCAAGTCTGGAATACACAGTAAGCTCTTGCCTTTAAAAAAAAAAAACCTCTCCTAGTGGCAGCTCTTCAAGGAAGGTGTAAGACTCCAAGAGCGTCTCCTCCACCTGTGCCGAGATGTCAGCAGGTCCTAGAACAGCTGTGAGCTCATTCATGCAACAGCGTGTCATGTCCAGGAGATGTGTTTCATGGTACTGCTTCTAACATCCTCTCCTCTCACTTGCACAAGCTTGCCTCCTTTTTTGATGATCCTTGAGCCTTGGCAGGTGTGTGTGTGTGTGTGTGTGTGTGTGTGTGTGTGTGTGTGCATACATGTACATGTGTGACAGATATCTAGTTTAGGGCTGGGCACTCAGTCACTTGTTATTAGCACAAGCCCCACACACTGTGGGTGGTACCAGCCCTGGGCAGGTGGGCCTGGCTGTATAAGGAAGGCAAAGGACTGAGAGCCTGGGAACAAGCCAGTGAGCAGCATTTCTTCATTGGACTCCGCCTTGAGCTCCTGCCTTGACTTTTCTTTATACTGTACTTAAACTGTCAGCCAAATAAGTCCTTTCCTTTGTTTCCTTTCTCCTCCTTTCTCCCCCTCCCCCAGCTCTGAGACAGGGTCTCACTGTGTAGTTCCGGTTGGACTGGAACTTACTAAGTAATCCAGGCTGGGCTTGAATCAGACAGAGATCCACCTGCCTTTGCCTCCCAATGGCTGAGGTTAAAAGTGAATGCCAGGCCCTCCGTGCCCTGTGTTACTTTCCTCTTGCTGTGATAAAATGTCACGGCCAAAGCAACTTTTAGAAGGAAGGGTTAATGTGGGCTCACCCTTCCAGAGGGATAAGCGGCGGTCTATTTCCATCACTGTGGGAGGCAGGTCAACAGGCAGGCACAGTGGCTGGAAGAGCAAGCCGAGACCTCACACACTTCCTCCAGTGAGGAACACTTTGGCCAACTGTCACCAGCTAAGGCCCGAGTATTCAAATGCATTAGCCTGTGGGGAGCATTCTAATTCAAACTATCACATTCCGTTCTCTGGCCCCCACGGGGTCATGAACATATCGTAATGCAAAATTTATTTCATCTAAACTTTACAGTCTTTCACTGTCTTAATACTGTTTAAAAGCCCAGAACTTATCCTGAGGTGCCAGGCAAATTACATACTTCCAACGTACAATTGCACAGAGTATACATCGCCATTCTATAAGGGAGAGATGGGGCCACAGTGAGGGGAATGTTGGACTAGAGTGAAACCAGAAGCCACACAGCAAACACCAAATCCTATAGCTCCATGCTCAGTGCAGAAGGCTCTGCCCATCCAACTTCACTGCCTGAAGCATGCTTCTACTTCATGTGTGCAGTTTTCCTTAACAGCCGGCAGCTCTAGCTCTGCCGACATCTTGGGCCTTCCAGTACGGTCCGGGCTTCACTTTCGCAGAGGGAAAGGGCTGCAGTGTCAACAGAAGGACTTGGTCAGGGTCTGGC
Source organism: Apodemus sylvaticus (assembly GCF_947179515.1). Classification (NCBI taxonomy): domain Eukaryota; kingdom Metazoa; phylum Chordata; class Mammalia; order Rodentia; family Muridae; genus Apodemus; species Apodemus sylvaticus. The sequence continues at coordinate 63,356,547 of NC_067481.1, read as the reverse complement.
AGTTTGTTCAAGGTTCATTCTAACAATGAGGTATTGGACCAAAAGTTGGCCTTCCCACAGGAACAAGAGAAAAAGCATTTTGGGGATGGAGAGATGGCTCAGAACTCACTGACAGCTGCTCTACCAGGGGTCCTGAGTTCAATTCCCAGTAACTGGTGGCTCACAGCCATCTGTAATAGGATCTGATGCACTCTTCTGGTGTGTCTGAAGAAAACACCAAATGTACTCACATATATAAAATAAATAAATCTTTTTTTTTTAAAAGGGGGGGGGCATTTCCCCTTTACTGGGAATCCATTTTGCTGATTGGAAATTTGCTCCAGGGTAGTTTTGAGCACACCTGGATGACATGTCCTGGGCAACAATGGCTGCAAAGCCCTTCAACCAACCAGAGGCTGGGTTTGTTTCCTCTAACCATGTCTAACCTTTGACATTACAACACAAAATTGCCACCTACAATGTCCACTCGTGAGAACCATGCACTTGTGCCATTATATCCCTTTCAAAACTACACAAGCAAACAAAAAGCCAATCTCATAACCTTTCAGGTAAATTTGGGATTTTATACTGGGCCACATTTCTGGTTTTCCTTCACTGCATGCAGACAGCCTCCGTGGGACTCTCTTCTACACTGGGACTGAACCAGAGTGCCACTAGATGGCGCTCGAGGATTGCCTGGGCCAGCCAGGGACTGGGCAGTTGTTACATTGGTGTACTGAGCTTACCATTTATCAGCTTTGTTCCAACCGGACACTTCTGGACAACCGGACATTTTCTAAGGACCATGAAAGGTAAGCACAGTAAAGTTTGAGAAGGATCATGGAAACTTCAGTCTAGTTTCAAAGCTTTTGCTTAGTGTCAGTGCCGGGAAGCAGTCTGTAATAGTCAGAATGGCTTGGCCTTCCTGACTCCCAGGGTCCATTAGGATACTTGCTCATGCTTTTAGCTACCCAGACAGCAGGGTTCTCAGAGGAATTGTGTTATCTATCTCCCATAACCAGTCGTAGTTTATGGGTTTGGCTGCAACCTTCTTTCCTTCCTTTGATCAAATTATCCGGTCTCAGTGGAACCTCCCTCATTGTTCCTATATTAGTCTCCTGCTATGATCATCTGGGCTCTAAATGGCATCCCAACTGAGCACGGCCTGGCTGCTAACTAACTTATGAGAATTAGCTTTATCAGCCCAGCTGTGCGCTAAAGACCAGATTGAGACCCCTGATGGGTGCGGCAGGTGGTTTGGATTATGTTTATATTTTCCATGTTAGGTCAAAAGCCACAATGAGGCTTTTGACGTCCTTAATGAAGGTGGAAAAGACTGAATGAACGATCGTACTCTGGGTTGTATTTGAGACAGGTCAGACACGGAAAAGGGACACGCACTTGGCAGTGCCAAGGTCTCCAATAGCCATCCCTAAAGGCAAAGTTTGTTCTCTGTGCGAGAGGGCATATTCATTACTCCAGGTTCCCTATGTGAAGTTCCTGAGTGGGTATCTGGAGAAAATGCAGCTCTGGGGAGGGCAGTAGGAGACTGGAGGCAGGCAGGAGGGGGGCCAGAGAAGCCAAGAGGCGGCAAGAGCAGAACAGCCAACAGGAGGCTCGGCCAGTAGACGAGAAGCTACTGTTTGAGTAAAGGCTGGTTGCACACAAAGGAAAGGTCACCAAGGGCGTCATCTGAGGCTAAACCTAAAGACGAGTTGCTGGAGTCTAGGAAGCCACATATGATGTTCAGGCATGGCTGAAAGCTCTGTGGAAGAGCCATGAAGCATACAGACTGCAAAAAGCATCTCAGAGTCCTTCCCAAGTTGCCCACAAAGATGGTTTGATAGCAGGATGATCACAGCTCAATGTGTCTGAGGTTGCCAGGATTCTTGATCTATTCTGTTAAAAAGTAAAACAAAATGGTCATGCTGTGTGTGTGTGTGTGTGTGTGTATCTGCTTTGTAAGTCTAGGGATGTCTTAGTTAGGGTTTTACTGCTGTGAACAGATACCATGACAAGGCAACGCTTATAAGGACAACATTGAATTGGGGCTGCCTTACAGGTTCAGAGGTTCAGTCCATTATGATCAAGGTGAGAATATGCCAGCATCCAGGCAGGCATGGTGCAGGAGGAGCTGAGAGTTCTACATTTTCTAAAGGCTGCTAGCAGAATACCCCCTTCCAGGCAGCTAGGTTGAGGGTATTTAAGCCCATCCCCACTGTGACACACCTACTCCAATAAGGCCACACCTCTTAAGAGTGCCACTACCTGATCCAAGCATATATAAACTATCACAAGGGATCAAATTTAGACCAGTTTTTGAGACTATGTCCCAGGACCAATCATGGAGGTCAGAGTCCCATCATTTGGGTCCTACTGAAGGCAGGCGTCCCTTGAAGACAACTGACCTCCCTGATGGGCAGGGCTAGTCAATAAATCTCACCATACCGACTCAGTAGAGGTGTGCTCTAAGCTGGGCATCCCTTGCCCTTTTGTGTTATGTAGGCCAGATGAAATCATGTGCAAATCTACTAATGGAGACTGCGGGAGTCAGGAAGGCCAGGCCACCCTAACAATGTATGGTTTTACTCCAGAGCCAAGTCACCTTTGTTGGCTAGGGTAGAATAAACTTAAAGGAAAAACTTCTCAAACTCAAACTAGCTAGGATTCTGTCAAGACAGAGGGTGAGGGTTTCACTTCCTGGAGGAAGTGAAAGCCTGATTTCCAAGTTCCTTGGATCAGGAATTCTGTCCAGGATGGGGAGTGGGGGTGGGAGGGAGGGAGTGGCAGCCGATGCTGGGACCAGCAAGGGGGTTGAGAGGGAAGGAAGAAGGCACCCTTACAACCTGCATGGATCCATCCTGAACAAGGCTACTGTCAGCCATATCACATGTGCATGTGGGACGCTCCTAGGATGGTGAGGTGACTCCTGTGGACATATGGCCAATCTCCTCCTCTGGAGATGCCTCAGCCAGTGTCCTACAGTTGCAAATGAGCCTTCAGAAAGGCTTTCAGCAAGGGCTGGAAGGCATGCTGTAGTTCATAGGGTTGGTCTCACTTGAGTACAACTCTAACCTTAAGCCTTTATGCCCATGACTGAATCAACAACTGCTCTCCGGAATAAAGAGGCCAGGGGAGTCAAGGAGACAGTTCCCCATGGAGCATCAAGATGTGGCAGGAGCAATGGGGTGAGATAAAGTCTTGACAGCAGAAGTATTTTCCAGACCAGAATACATATATATTGAAAAGACTGATTTAAAAAAAAAATGATTCAAGGGAAGACAGAGATATAGGGGACAGATTCTTGCTTTTGGTTGCTTGGTTGGTTTTTCAAGACAAGGTTTCTCTGTGTAGCCTTGGATGTCCTAGAACTCATAGACCAGGCTGGCCTGGAACTCGCAGAGCTCCATCTCCCTCTGCCTCCCCAGTGCTAGGATTAAAGGCTTATGCTACTACTACCAGGCTTGGGGCAAATTCTTAGAGAATCACTCCTTAAAAGGGACTGGGAATTTATACAGTTAAGAACAAATATTTTGTCTTGCGGGGTCCATATCTGAAAGATAACTGGACAGCTCATTGTCTTGTTAAGCAGTACATTTATTATTGTTGTTGTTGTTGTTTTTGTTGTTGTTGCTATTGATGTCATTGTTTAAGACAAGGGTTTAAGCTCTGACTGTCCTGGAACTCCTTTTGTAGACCAGGGAGCCTCAAACTCACAGAGATCTGCTTGCATCTGCCTCCTGAGTGTGAGACTAAAGGCATGTGTGGCTATGCCTGGCATTAAGCAATGCAATTCATAGTATCACTTGTCTTCCTGAGTTTGGCTTTTGGGACAAGGTATCAAGGGTCACTATGTGTAGGACTAATAAGCAACAATGTTACCTAGCTGTGAACCCTGCAAGCCTCCATAACAACTGGCTTGGCAAGATATGTCTGTTGGTGCCAACATAGCACAAATAGTACGGAAGTAACCACCTGCTTTTTGATGGAATCTAAGGCCTGATTCACAAGACAGAACTCATGTGTGGTACTGTTGACTGGACCAAAGCCATGTGGGTGGTGTAGCTGGTCAGGTCATGGGCCCAGGGGAACACCTAATACTATTTATTCTGCTACATGATCAAAGTAGCAAATTGTTTTCTAACTTTTTATCTTTATACCATAGATTAATTCAAGACTCATCCTTTATCAGAGTTGCTTTTGTCTATCTATCTATCTATCTATCTATCTATCTATCTATCTATCTGTCTGTCTGTCTGTCTGTCTGTCTGTCTGTCTGTCTGCCTGTCTGCCTGCCTGCCTGCCTGTCTGTCTGTCTGTCTGTCTATAATAGTAGATGGTGATTAATACAGAGACCCATAGTATACAGAGAATAAGAAACTATGGAGGGGGCTGGAGAGATGGCTCAGTGGTGAAGAGCACTGACTGCTCTTCCAGAGGTCCTGAGTTCAATTCCCAGCAGCCACATGGTGGCTCACAACCATCTGTAATAGGATCTGATGCCCTCTTCTGGTGTGTGTCTGAAGACAGCAAGAGTGTACTCATATATGTAAAATAAATAAATCTTTTTTAAAAAACTATGGAGGGCTCATCTCCAAGTGAGACATCTATATCACACACAGACACATAGACACACAGATGCACAGACACACAGACACACACACACAGAGAGAGAGAGAGACAGACAGACACACAGACACAGACACACACACACACACACACCTCTGCAAGGCCTAGGGATCATCTCAGAGTCTGGTGTAGAAATATTATAAGAGCCAGAAGGAGTGGGTATCTGTACTATTTTCTGGATCTGACAATGCAGTTGCACACATGAACACCCAGAGGCCAGGACTCCTTGTAGAAGACCTGTACAAGATGAAGCCAGCCCCAACCCCGGCATGGATGGGGAGGGGCTCATGAATTCCAGCTCCTGTCTGAGGAAGAACTGATAACTGCTGGGGGAGGGAGAGGGACTTTTCTTTGGGGCGGTGGCTCCTGAGAGCCGTGCCATGCTCTGGCAGATGCCACTGCACTCACACAAACAGGCATCACTAAGGTGGGTTGGTAGACTGAACAGACCAAAGAAAACGTGAAATAGAAAGGGGAGAGTCAGGGAGAGGATTAGAGGGGCGGGCATAGGCTTGACTAAAGCACATTGCATGCCTATATAAAACCCTCAAACAAGGAAAAAGTAAAACAACAATAAAAAAATATAAGTTGGGGAGGTCAGAATCTGGGCAGCCACAGTCTGATCATTACAGCGAGTTAATTTCTACTTTAATTTTTGACCTTTTGGTCACTATAGAAATCTTAGCCGAAGAGTAGCCGCGGGGGTTCAGGCAGGAGGGCGGCTTTCACAAAATGCAGACTGCATGTGTGGGCTTGGTCTCTAGAAAAGAGATGGAAGAAAAAGTCAAAGTTCCCGGGCGTGAAGGCACACCTACCTGCAACCCCAGCGCTGGAGCAAAGGCAAGAGGGAGCAGCAGCACAAAGTCATCTTTGGCTACTTGGTGAATTTGAGGCCAGCCTGGGCTACATAACACCCCTGACTTAAAAAAAAAAAAAAAAGCCAAAGCAGCCAAAGTAAGAACCAGAGATCACTGTAGAATATTTTCATCCATTCAGTGATCAGGGCAGGCTCCTGTAATCCCCCTGTAGAGGCCCCACAATGCCATGAGATCTAAACCTGTGGTGTATGAACAGTAGATGCATTCACCAGACCTAAGACTAGATGGTGAAGAGAAGGTGCAGAAGCAGGATTAGTAAAGCGTGGGAATTCCTCTTTTCATTTAAGACCTTGTCTACATGGGTGTGTCTCTGCTTTTAAATGCACCTGACTGGGCCTTTGTCTCAGATTCCATGAAATAGAACCCAGTCCTCAGAGTGATAACAGAAGTGGGCTGTAAATGCCATGGAGAGGTCCTGTTGCCTATGGAAATGGTCTGTTTTGAAGTCAACCCAGTACTCAGTACATATGTGTCATGTATGTGGTGTTCCTGAGGACACTGGTAAACCTGCCTCACAGGAATGCCTTGTAGCATGGAAGGTGCAGTTGCTGGGTCCCATGGGGTCTCAGCACCCGGCATTCTTACACATGGTATGTTCTTAATAATGATCCTGCCTGTATGTGCACATAGATGCTTAATTTTTTCCACAGATAGAAGATAGTCTTCATAATGATACATGGCTGAAGCATCCAGAACATGGCGATTCAAATTCTCTGTGTTCACCACGTGCTTCCCTGGAGGCTTCGGGAAGATGTTTTGATCCTGTCTAAAACCAGTTACACCATTTATAACGCTTCCTGTGACTGGAATGCTTCTGATGCAACTGGAGTTTGGGGGCAAAAGCACACCTTAGCATCTGCAACTGGGTCAGCTTGGTCACCCAGCTCCACACACCATGTAAAGCAGAGGAAAACTCACTCCATGCCGTGGGAAGAGAAGCAGATAAACGGGCCAGTCACCCCACATTTGTCTCCCAAGTACTGAAGTAAGATTTAGGCTTAAACAGAGGAGAAATTGAAATAGGGTTAAAAGTTACACATAATTAGGGGCTTGAGAGATGGCTCAGTGGTTAAGAGCACTTGCTGCACTTCCTGAGGATTTGGATCCAATTCCAGCACCCACATGGTGGCTCATAACTCTCTGTAACTCTAGTTTCAAGGAATTTGATGCCAATGCTACCTTCTGGCCTCTATGGGCACCAAGAATATATGTGTACGCATACATATGTGCAGGCAATAGTACACAGTAAAAAGTTATGCATAATTAAATAGTCTTGGTCGAGGTGTAGTTTGGATGATTATTTATCTCAGTCTTTGTCTCACAAGATAGTTCTGAAGGAGTTGTAAGCTCTGCCACTTGAGGAAAGCAAGCCTGCTCCTTTGCAATGACTACTGCTCCAGGCTGCAGCGTCACCACAGTGGATGACTATCTACATCTTGGAGGTGGGGTGTCTGCCTCCCCAGGCTTTGCTGTTCCTGGAATCCAAGGAGATGCTGGTTTACAGCGTCTTACATTATTGGAAGAACAATGACTTCCCTTTGTGCCATTAGCCTGGAAGGCATCGGAGACAGGGAAGATGGGCAGACATACCTTTGTAACTTTCTAACCTTTTTTTAACCTTTGTAATTTTGTAACACCTGTGCAGATCAAGTAGAAATCTGACCCAAGGTAAAGGAAAGAACTCAAAATGGAGGAAGTGACGCCAGGCTTTCTTCCTGCTTTTGGTTGCTTTGTGCTCAAGTGATGAGCTGAAGCTATTTGGTAAAAGCAATTTTTAATTGCCTGTTATATCAGAGCAAGCATGGAAGATATAGTTTCGCCTTGACCCGGAGTCAAACTACAACATCTTTTGAGAAGTCCTGCAGGCTTGGGCTCATTCAAGAAGCAGAGGTGAGAACTCATTCCTTCTTCCCAGATACATCAGCCCAAGCAGAACAGGGTAGGGGTGAGGGGGGGGGGATAGATTCAGTAAAGAGACGATCATCAACTCAAAACTGTCTCCCTGCATGGAGTTCCGTAAGATGTAATCGGGGATAAATTGCTTCCTTTTGGCAGCCTGCCACTCTTACTTTTCCAGCCGTATCCTGTTATGTTCCAAATATATGTGAGGTTACAGAACGGATCCTTGTAACTTTTGCTTCAAGCTGAACATCCTGCTAAATGTAGCAGCTGTTTCTACCATGGCCTCAGGGGATGAGTGGACCCCACCTCAGTTTCCCATAGGGGAACTAGATGGGCAATTTTAATTGAACCACATGAGATTTTAAAGGACCCATGAAATCAACTAGATAATATCTGTTTCTAAGAATCTCATTCTCTACCTTAGGAACTATGGGGGACTTAAAACACCTCAGAATGTATAAGGAAATATTTCTACCTATTTTCAGTCTTTAGATGTGATTTACTCTGTCACAGCAATATGATGTTTCAAGCTGGTCAGATATACTAGACTGGTATTGGTCACTCAGGTTCTGGGGACTTTCTTGACATAGCGTGTCCCCTATGGAAGTTCACAGGAGAGCCTTTGTCTCCCACAGGAGGATGAGGCGGGAACCAGGTCAGCAAGGCCCTGGGGAACAACCGGAAGTCGATGCGAAAGAGGCCCTTTCCACCAGAGGGGAAGAAGCACACCTCTCTCACTTCCTTTTTTGATACGAGCAAGTAGCCACATGCTATTTTGGGGCCTTAGCTGCTGTATGTGAAACCCAAACCCCCATTCGAGAAGAAGGGTGGTAGAGACGAGACACCAGGTGACACTGTCCTGGGTTGGTGATCACCCCAGCTGCAGAGTAGCAGCATCACAGTGAAACACCCAGGAGGCAGGGGACACGGGGTGCCCCATCAGGTGACAACATGAAATGCCCCTGATTCTGACGGGAAACAAGGCCGAGGCTCAGAGAGCCTGAGGGCACACGGCCTGGACCTCTCCTCTCCTCAAGCCAGCAGCCCTGTGTGGAGCAGAGGTGCTCACCGTGGAGCCTTTGGAGGATTGCCACAAGGGCTGTCTTACCTTACCCTGGTTACTCTCAGGCCCTTGTTCCAGAGGCCAGGTGAAAGGCAGGGCTCAGGGGTGGAAAGGGTCCGTTAGAGAGGGGCTGGTAAAGGGCTTTCCAGAAAGGTTCTTATCCATCTGGAGCACCTGCCTCAGGGAGTGCGGGTGGACCAGCGCCCTCCCCGGACTCCACTTCCATCTGGCTTGCTCCTGGGCACTCACGAGACCGATTTCCCTGCAGTCAAAATGGCAATGTGGCATACTTGCTTCCTCCCCTTGCCCTCCTCCCTCCTTTCCTTTTCTACGTAGTCGGTGGACCACACACTAGTGCACAGTTAGGTGAGATCTGAACATGTGTAGAAAATGCTAGGTTAGCCCAGTTATCCAGGCAAAGCAGGTCCAGACCCAGGGAACAGCATGTGCAAAGACCTGAGGCAGAAGTGTGACAGACATGCTTGAGGTACAGAAGGGAAGTCCTGCATCTGTAGGGGTGTGTGTGTGTGTGTGTGTGTATGAGAGAGAGAGAGAGAGAGAGACTGTGTCTGTGTGTTTGTATTTCTGTGTGCCTGTGTGTAGCAGGGAGGAGAGAGAAGACATCAGCTTGGAACTGGGCTTTCAGAGCAGCTGGAGAGCCCGTAGCAAATTCTGCAGAGGAGGGCTGGGCTGTGTAATGGTAAGATGTCCCATGTATCAGCATAGGACTCATAGGGAGCAGAGCAGGGCGCAGCGGCCTTGCAGAGGGCTCTGGCTGATTCAGGAGGGAGAGGAGCTTAGCCGTTAGGGCAGGAAGGGAGAAGTGACTGTCCCAGAATCACTCTTCTGTGATTTGCACATGGACCGGGTGGGAGTGGGCTGTGGAGACTTGTCAGGGGATCAATATCCTGGCCATGCCGAGACTCTGGTTCCCATCTGTGGAGGACGGATGGCTCACCAGTTCCAGATCCTGTGTCCAGGGTCAGCGACAGCACTGACACACTGTGAGGGTTCGAGGAATTCCACAAAGGTCCCTGTGAGGACAATAGTCACCACTCGTGTGACCTCAGCAGGTCTCTTGTCACCTCCAAACTAGTCTTCTGCCTTGAAAAGTACACACGGCCCCTGGATCTGTCATTCCAGGGACACATGTGCAGCCTCAGCTCTCCAGAAGACAGATGAGCAACAAGCCAGTGGCTAAAACAAGTCACTGTGAGCTACAAAGGAGACAGACGGGGTCTAATACTTGGGATTCTCATTAATGCGGAAGCTGGAAAAAGTATTCCAGCAGTGTCACCTCTTAGGTGGGAAGGAGGAAGATTAAAAAGATGGGGAAGGACAAACTTCTGACAAGAGGGCCCCTCTGTGGTAGGTGCTGGGCCTGTGAGGGATGTGGAAGGCTCTGTGGGTGTCAGAAGAAGCCTTGGCGGGGATGGCGGGTGGAGAAGTATGGGGTCTGGCGTGGTTCTGACTGACGGGACACTCCCGGTATATAGAAAGAGTGACTGGTTGCTGCAGAAGAGGGTGGCTGCCATCACACATAGGGAGCAATGCGCATGTCTGTGTCCAGAGTGGTTTACAACGGGGCGCCGGTTACTGGGAAGAGGAGGAAGCCACAGCCCCTTTCCTCTGAGCTACAGGTCTCTATGGAGATAGGATGTGGTACACGACCAGGGGCTGGGGTACAAGTTGTAGGGCCAAGACCAGTGCCCTGCAGGGGCCTCAGCTCAGCTGTCAGTCAGGTGGGCAGGTGAGGACCTCTGGAAAAGGTCCCTGGGTTGATAGCACACAAATTTTGGAGAGTTAAGAGCCATCTTGACCTTAGGTGCATGCCCCTGGAAACGATGGTTTAGGATGAGTCCAGGAAGTGCTGCTGTCTGCTGCCGCTCTCGCTGTACCCAAGACCAAGGAACTCACGACGAGTGGCTGTTGTTTGGCTCTTGCTTCTGGGGGCTGAGGAGTCCAAGGGAATGGCCAGAGTCGTGTGAGTGGCTGGTTAGGGGCTCCCTGCTGCATCGTGGCATCAGGTCAGGCATGGTGGACATGCTGGCTTGTCACAGAAAAGAGTGTGGTGACACAGGCCTGTCATCACAACATTCAGGAGGTTGACTTGGGGATCATGAATTGCAAGTCAGGTGGGCTACACAGCAAGACTCTGTCAGCAAATAGACAAGCAAATAAATAAGCATCCCATGCCACAGCAGAGCCCCGCCCTCAGGTCCTCACCAAATCTTAGCAAAACAAAGAAAACAAAATCTGGGCAGTGGTGGCACATGCCTTTAATCCCGGGACTCAGGTGGCAGAAGCAGGTGGATCTCTCTGAGTCTGAGGCCAGCCTGGTCTACAGAAGGACTTCCAGAACAGCCAGCATTATCAAAACAAAACAAAACTAATCTTGATCACCTCCGAAGACCCAATTTTGAGATGTCATTAGCATCCATACTCCCCAACTAGCTTGAGGATAATGCTTCAAGCACAGGAACCTTTGAGGTATGGGGCAGCACTTCAAAGAACAGCACGGGCCTTTCCTTCTCAGGTAAAAGCCAGAGTCCAGTGTTTCCCAGGCTTCCACGTGGACCTGGGGAGGCTTCTTCCACTAAGGAATGGCAGAGTGGTCACTCCAGGCAAGAGCGCTCACCCCTCTTACTCCTCGCTGCAACCCCCACTCACAGGGGGACACCATAGCTCACCCACTCACAGGGGGACACCAAGGCTCACCCACTCACAGGGGGACACCATGGCTCACCCACTCACAGGGGGACACCACAGTTCACCCACTCACAGGGGGACACCAAGGCTCACCCACTCACAGGGGGACACCAAGGCTCACCCACTCACAGGGGACACCATGGCTCACCCACTCACAGGGGGACACCATAGCTTACCCACTCACAGGGGGATACCATGGCTCACCCACTCACAGGGGGACACCACAGTTCACCCACTCACAGGGGGACACCAAGGCTCACCCACTCACAGGGGACACCATGGCTCACCCACTCACAGGGGGACACCATAGCTCACCCACTCACAGGGGGACACCACGGCTCACCCACTCACAGGGGGACACCATGGTTCACCCACTCACAGGGGGACACCATGGCTCACCCACTCACAGGGGACACCAAGGCTCACCCACTCACAGGGGGACACCACAGTTCACCCACTCACAGGGGGACACCAAGGCTCACCCACTCACAGGGGGACACCAAGGCTCACCCACTCACAGGGGACACCATGGCTCACCCACTCACAGGGGGACACCATAGCTCACCCACTCACAGGGGGACACCAAGGCTCACCCACTCACAGGGGGACACCACAGTTCACCCACTCACAGGGGGACACCAAGGCTCACCCACTCACAGGGGGACACCAAAGCTCACCCACTCACAGGGGGACACCATGGCTCACCCACTCACAGGGGGACACCATGGTTCACCCACTCACAGGGGGACACCATGGCTCACCCACTCACAGGGGGACACCACAGTTCACCCACTCACAGGGGGACACCAAGGCTCACCACTCACAGGGGGACACCATGGTTCACCCACTCACAGGGGGACACCATGGCTCACCCACTCACAGGGGGACACCAAGGCTCACCCACTCACAGGGGGACACCAAGGCTCACCCACTCACAGGGGGACACCAAGGCTCACCCACTCACAGGGGACACCATGGCTCACCCACTCACAGGGGGACACCAAGGCTCACCCATTCACAGGGGGACACCACAGTTCACCCACTCACAGGGGGACACCACAGTTCACCCACTCACAGGGGGACACCATAGTTCACCCACTCACAGGGAGACACCATGGCTCACCCACTCACAGGGGGACACCATAGCTCACCCACTCACAGGGGGACACCATGGCTCACCCACTCACAGGGGGACACCAAGGCTCACCCACTCACAGGGAGACACCATGGCTCACCCACTCACAGGGGGACACCATGGCTCACCCACTCACAGGGGGACACCATAGCTCACCCACTCACAGGGGGACACCATGGCTCACCCACTCACAGGGAGACACCATGGCTCACCCACTCACAGGGGGACACCATGGCTCACCCACTCACAGGGGGACACCATGGCTCACCCACTCACAGGGGACACCATGGCTCACCCACTCACAGGGGGACACCAAGGCTCACCCACTCACAGGGGGACACCATGGCTCACCCACTCACAGGGGGACACCAAGGCTCACCCACTCACAGGGAGACACCATGGCTCACCCACTCACAGGGGGACACCACGGTTCACCCACTCACAGGGGGACACCAAGGCTCACCCACTCACAGGGGGACACCACAGTTCACCCACTCACAGGGGGACACCACAGTTCACCCACTCACAGGGGGACACCAAGGCTCACCCACTCACAGGGGGACACCAAGGCTCACCCACTCACAGGGGGACACCACAGTTCACCCACTCACAGGGGGACACCATAGCTCACCCACTCACAGGGGGACACCAAGGCTCACCCACTCACAGGGGGACACCACAGTTCACCCACTCACAGGGGGACACCATAGCTCACCCACTCACAGGGGGACACCAAGGCTCACCCACTCACAGGGGGACACCAAGGCTCACCCACTCACAGGGGGACACCAAGGCTCACCCACTCACAGGGGGACACCATAGCTCACCCACTCACAGGGGGACACCATGGCTCACTCACTCATGGGGTACACTGTGGCTCACCCACTCAGGGGGACACCGTGACTCATCCCACTCACAGGTGGGGCGCCAAAGCTCAGAGAAGTTGTGCGGTTTACCCATGAAGACATGAAGACAGGTCTTCCTGAAGGGCCTCAGGATGTGACAAGGTAGAAGGTGCAGGGACTATAGAAAGTAGTCAAATGATGTGGCAATCATCACTTGAGCCAAATATACACCTCCTCTCAGGAGGCACCTTACTCCTGGGTATGCGCTCAATGCACATCTGTTGACATCGTCACTATAATTCACAGTTTAAAAAACAACGATCATGCTAGCCTTATTTGCAAGGTCCAAACGGTAATTACCCCAAATATCCATGAAAAAGATGAAGGATAGAAGGATTGTGGATGTTCACTGAATAGAACACTAGCAAGAAAAATGAATGAAGGACACACACAGCAAACAAATCCCACACATAGTGCTGGGGGCGGGGCTACATACCACAAACAGATGCTATGATATTCCTGCCCGTGAAGCTCGCTGTTAGACAAGGCTGACCTCACCTTTCAGGGGTCAGAGAGTGAGCCTTCCTCATTCTGGGCCTGGTACCTGAGCTCTACACCCTATCCACTCACCCTCAAGGACGAGAAAGAGACCAGACACCCTTCCTACCATCCAGTGTCCCACTGAGTCTCTGTTAAGGATGAAGCCACAGGGACCACAGGCCTGGAGATGAGGCTGTGAGAGGGGAAACCAGCCTCATGGGATTTTAATGGTGTCCCCTCCATCCTGACTGCCTGTAGAGGATATAGACTTTCTCTGTCCCCTGTGGAGACCTGGCAGTCTGTAGCTCTTCCAGGTCGGTGCTGTAATACAAAGCTGCAATGCTGATGGGTCAGCAAAGTCTTTATTTATGGTCACAGGATAGCAGTGTGGGGTAGCATCTCTTTCCTCCTGTCTCGGCCTCTTCCGATGGGAAAGCGGAGTCTTGGGCTCTATGCTGCCATTGCTTTCCCTCCATCCAGCTCTGTCTGAGACTGCTCAGCAGGAGGGAAGCAGGGGGGCAGGGTTATCTGTCAGCAGGAAACCACAAGACCGGTGTTTGCCTGTGTCAGTCTTCACAATGTGCTCCCGAGGAAAGCAGAGGCTGCTACAGGTCACTTCCATAGAGGGAGAAACAAACTCTGAAAGGATGCAGGCCGGAACAAACCGGGGCCATGTGACCTCTCAGGGCCTTTAGAGCTCTGAGAGGGGGCCATAGCCTGTGTCCTCAGCAGTTATGACAGCTCCCCATCCCGATGGCACCTGCCAGGTCTGCCTTGACCCCAAATCTGACTTCTGCAAACAGGAGGCTCCGGGAGTTCTCACTCCGGCCTGTGTGCCTACATTCTTAGACTTCCCAGTTCAGTGTGTGCGCGTGCTGACAAGTATCATGGCTATCTTAAACCCGGAAATCTGCCTTTCTGCTTTATTTAACTGGCAGCATGGCCACCATCGAGGGCTGAAAGCCACAAGACAGCCGCTATTTGGGTTCTTCCAACTCTGCTGAGGACACAGCACAGGGTCTAGCAAGGCCCCTGGGGGATGCGTCTTGCTACTCCTGTCCTGCCGGTGCTGGGACCTAAGTCCAGATTCTCATCCCCTGAGAGCCTCCTGTCAGGCAAGGGAAGGTTGCCCTTGAGTGCCAGGGAGCCCTGAGCCCAACAGTCGAGGCCTGGCTGAGAACACACTGAGAGGAACTGGAGCAGCCACACTGCTGCTGCTCAGTGGAGGCCGGAGTTAGAGGCCAACCTAGGGGGACAATGAGGGATGCAAACCAGAGACTCTGAGGAGTAACGACTTGGTGGTAGGGATCCGTTGTCTGAGACAAATGCACCCCTGTGTGATGCTTAATCTTGATGGACAGCTTGGTTGGCCTGAGAATCACCTAAGACACAGGTCTCTGGGAATGACTTTGAAGGATTACATAATTAGGTTCATTGGTGTTGAAAAACCTACCCCAAGTGTGGGCAGTAGCATTCCACGGGCCTCAACATTGTCTCTCATGCTTTGCTTCCTGATGTAGACACGGTGTGAATGTGACCAGCTGCCTCCTGACCCTGCCGCCGGGCCTTTCACACTGTGATGTACTGTGTCCTCCTGGGCTAGAAGCCAAGACAAACTCTTCCTGAACTTGGTTCTTGTCATTCTTTTGTCACAGCTATGAGAAAAGCACAACACCCTCTGGGCAGGATATTGATGGTTGGGGGGGGGAGGCTGTGGCTGGGCTGGCTGAAGACATACAAAACTTCTGCATCTTTCACATTGTGTGTGTGCATGCATGCATGTGTGTGTGTTTACATGTGAAGCTAAGACTTCTCTAAAAATATCTAATATTTAAGAATAAAGATATTGGAAAGAAATAAAAATGGAAGGTAGATTAGTTACAAAGTAGAAAATGCGGAGCTAATAAACTCAGTAACTAAAATAAAAAAAAATAAACCTTAAGATAAGTTTGATAACTGATTAGATACAGGTGGAGGGGGTTGCAAAGAACTGTAAGATAAGTCAGAAGAAAATATCCAGACTGAAGAATGAAAATAAATAAAGCATAAATAAGCCAGGCATGGTGGTATACACCTTTAATCCTAGTACTCAGAAGGCAGAGACTAGTGGATTTCTGAGTTCTAGGCCAGCCCGGTCTACATAGTGAGTTCCTAGATAGCCAGGGCTATATAGAAAGAGCTTTTCTCATAAAACTAGCAACAACAATAATAACTTTAAAAGTACAAATAACATTTAAAACCCAATATTTTAAAAAATCTAAGATGTATAAAACTAGAGTCCCAAGGGAAGACAAGGCAGTGGGCAGCGGCAATCGTACAGAAGACAGCAACTGAAGAAAATTATATGTGTGGCGGGGGTGGGGGGGGTGGGGGTGGGGAAAGATTGAACCTAGAGCCTTGCAAATGCTAAGCAAGCAATCCACTCGTGAGCTACATTCCCACTCCTAAGAGAGTCTTTTGAGCAGCCGTGGATTTGAGGTAAGCCATGAGCCTCTGGCAGGATAAAACTGAAGCCACACATGGAAGAGGTTTCCTCCAGGGAACTCGAGGGCAGAGCCTGACAAAGCAGCTAAAGAGGACGGTCTTAATTTGGCTCTGGGCTTCTGAGGCTCCATCTGTGGCAGGCCGTTGCATTCTCAGTGTGGATCTGAGAGGAGGTGCAGATTTCTGAGGTGAGTGTGTGGTGGGGCAGGGTACAGGAAGCAGATGGGAGTGCAGGAAGAAGGGACAGAAAACAAGATGTCCTCCAAAGACTTGTTTCCAGCAGAGGCCCACTTTGCTTTCCACAGTTCCTCTTAAAGGCTGCTTCCCCAGGCTCCTCCTCTCAACAGGAGGCAGTGCTAGGAACCAAGTCTGTAATGCCTAAACCTTTTAGGGGCACACCTTCTTATCTGAACCATGACAGAATTGCACAATGACATTACTCGAAACTAAAGACAAGGAACCAAACTGAGGAACGGGTCATTGCTCTACCCGACCCTACCTCCCGCAGACCGTGGGCTCCACCAGCACAGAATCTTGCCTCTGCCAGCTGCTCCATCTCTGGTGCTTGGCTGCTTGTGGATCCTGTAGGTGACCTCTCTGCCTCTCTCCAGCCTGTCCTCTCAGGGGCTGGGGCCACTGGCTGCACAGGCTGGGGCCTGCAGGAATGTGGCTCTCACAGGCCTGGGACTGCAGCACTTGGAAGGAGTGCATGATCTGAAGTTTGAGACTTGTGGAAGCAAATCTCCACTCCACCACACCATGGGCTGTGTGCAGAATGCACAGTCTCTCTAACCTTGCTTTCTTATGTGTGCAAAAGGTCATGGCCGTCTTGCCTTCATTCTGAGGATGAAAAAATAAGTTCATGCCTGGCACACGGTAGGTGTACCTGGCACATTAACAGAATGCGATCACTTCCTATTAGCCCTGCCCATCCCAGCTCGCTGAGGGCAAATTCACCTGAATCATGAGCTTCAGCCCCACCCCCACTCCCCTTTGCAGGGATACCAGAGGCCCTAGCATAGCAGTCAGCCCAACCACATTTCTCTCTTTTTAGCCACTTGTCTTAGTCAGGATCTGTATTCCTGCACAAAACATCATGACCAAGAAGCAAGTTGGGAAGGAAAGGGTTTATTCAGCTTACACTTCCACAGATGACAGGTGGTATTGTACTGACTGGTTTTGGGTGTCAACCTGACACAAGCTGGAGTTATCACAGAGAAAGGAGCCTCCCTTGAGGAAATGCCTCCAGGAGATCTAGCTGTAAGGCATTTCCTCCATTAGTAATCAAGGGAGGGAGGGCCCAACCCCTTGTGCATGGTGCCATCCCTGGGCTGGTGGTCCTGGTTTCTATAAGAAAGCAGGCTGAGCAAGCCACGAGGAGCAAGCCAGGAAACAGCACCCCTCCGTGGCCTCTGCATCAGCTCCTGTCTCCAGGTTCCTGCCCTGCTTGAGCTCCTGCCCTCACTACCTTTGATGATGAACTGTTACATGGAGCTGTGATGTAAACCCTTTCCTCTTCAGTTTGCTTTGCTCACGGTGTTTAATCACAGCAATAACCCTAACTGAGACAAGTTGGTACCAGGAATGGGGTATTGCTGTTACTGACCTGACTATGTTATTCTGGGGAAGATCGTGGAAGGACATTGGAACTTTGGGAGAGAAAAGCCATTGATTATTCAAAGCTTGATGAACTGTTCTATGTGAGTTTGGAAAATTAGAACGTTGAGAGAAATGCAGACCGTGGAGGCCTGGCTTGGGAAGTTTCAGAGGGAAGCAAAGACTCTGCCAAGCCATCTGCATGAAGAATCTGTGGTGTCTGGTCAGCTGGAGGTGAGGAATCAGCTGTGATTGACAAGGGACCAGAACCACTAAAGTGAAACTTTTGCTTTGCTGGGTTAATGGATGCTGCTCAGCTGGAGCTGAGAAATTAGTGTTGATTAAGAAGAAACCAGCATCACTGAGATAAATCTTCTGGATTTCCTCAGGGTCAGCACACAGAAGACGTGTTCCAGACGTGTTCCATGAGGTTACCACACCTCATGCTGGTAGCTGGATGAGTTTTGAGAGTCACCAGGGTGGTGCTGGTTTTGGAGGCAAGAAGGGTCAGAGAGGCTTGTCACTGTGTGGCAGAGCTGGAGTCCCTGAAGAGAGCCCAGAGGAAGCTATTGATGAAAACACAGCCCAGTTACAGCAGGGGAACCCAGCATTTTGGAGATGCTGGTACCATGGGATGACCACCATGAACAGCAGCAGCAGTGGAGTGGAGCCAACCAGAGCCAGGAAGACAGAGTGTGTGAGCTGCCGAGAGCAGAGCTGGGGACTGTCCCAAGCCCCTTGGAGAAGCCCAGGGGATCATGAGTGAATCCCAGATACTGGACATTGAGTTATTGGAGTTGGGTTTTGCTTTGTTCATGTTGTCTGTGCCCTGATTCTTTCTTCTTGAAGTAAGGATTTAACTTATTTTTTTTAATCTTATAGTTGAAACACTTTAAATTTTTAAAGATACTTTGGAGTTTTACAGACTTTAGATTCTAAAAGAAAGTCTGGATATTTTTAAAAGAGACTTTGAGCTTTTAAGTGTTTGAATTTTTAAAGACTATGGGGCTTTGAAATTTTGGAATATTTCATGCGATTTTGGAGATGAATAAGAAAGGAAAGGTTGTGGCTTAATGGTGATCCATTTGCATGTCAAGTTGACAAGGGGTCAGTTGTGCTGGCTATTTTTACAACAGCTTGACATAAGCTAGAGTCACTGTAGAGGAAGGATCCTCAATTGAGAAAATGCCTCAGAAGATCTGGCTATCTGCAGGCCTGTATTTATTTATTTATATTCTTTATTTACATTTCAAATGTTGTCCCTTTTCCTGGTCCCCCACCCCCACAAAAGTCCCATAACCCATCTCCCCTCTCCCTGTTCCCCAATCAACCCCCTCCTGCTTCCCTGTCCTGGTTTTCCCCTACACTGCTGCATCAAGCCTTTCCAGGACCAGGGGCCTCTTCTCCCTTTGATGTCTAACAAGACCATCCTCTGCTGTATATGCCTCTGTAGCCATGGGTAACACCATGTGTACTATCTGGTTGATGTTTTTGTCCCTGGGAACTCTGGGAGTACTGGGTGGCTCATATCATTGTTCCTCCTATGGTGCTGCAAACCCCTTCAGCTCCTTGGGTCCTTTCTCTAGCTCTCCCATTGGGGACCCTGTGCTCAGTTCAATGGCTGGCTGAGAGGGCATTTTCTTAATTAGTGATTGATGTCAGGGTTAGTGTACTCAGCCCAGTGGATGGGGCCACTCCTAGCCTCATGGTTCTGGGTTCTATAAGAAAGCAGACTGAGCAAGCCATGAGGAGCAAGCCAGTAAGCAGCACCCCTCCATGGTCTCTGCAGCAGCTCCTGCCTCACAGGTCCCTGCCCTGTTTGAGTTCCTGTTCTCAGTGCCTTTGATGATGAACGGTTATACAGAATAGTGAGAGAAATAAACCCTTTCTCCCCAACTTTCTTTTGGTCATGGTATTTCATCACAGCAATAGTAGCCCTAGCTACAACAGATGGGGGCTCTGGCTAGTCGTTGATCTGACTACCAGAGAGGGAGATGCTGGAGCCAAGGCTTTGTGGTGCAGAACATAGGGAACCAGTGTTGCTAGGGCAGGGAAGTAGGGTAAAGGCTCTGGGTGTTCCCAGGGATGTCCCTGTCCATCCCAGGGATGTCTGCGGTGGAGCAGGCGTGAGAAGGTGGGAGGAGAGCTGGTTATGGATCCAGGGTACTCTTTGTTTGTGTGTTCCTGCCGAGCTCATCTGTGAGTCACAGACTGTGCACAGAGGGCTCTGTGAGTCACCGGCCCCCCTCACCTTCCCTTAGGACCCGGCCCTTTCTTTTCACAAAGGATCTGGTTCATTGGTTCTCCTTCCTTGAATTGGTCACCTCTACTAGGAACCAGAACACAGAGTTTTGTTCACTTGCTTTTAATTTCCATTTACTTACTTATTCAGAAACCACTGGATGGGTGTCTGGGGTTTCATGGCCTCAACTTTCCTGCCTGTAAAATAGGTGGCTCCCTGAAGACTATCACCTAAGTCTTTTCTCTTCTAGAGCCCTGATGATAGTGGAGGAGGGAGCTTTCTCAAGCTCATATGTACAATAGAGGACTTTAACCGGAAAGACCATCGGGCAGAGGAATGGATTTCCTCCGGACTTAAGATCTTAAAGTTTCTAGAGTCCCAGTGAGGGGGCTGACTTAAACCTAAATCTGATCCCCAGAACTCTCGTGGTGGAGGGTCAGAGGTGGTTCCCACCATACACACTCTGAGCCTTACACGTGCCACCAGCTCCTTTTAACACCACGGGTCAAGCACAAGGCTTTAACGCATGACACTTTGCAGGACACTAATCTATATGACAGCAAAGAAGAGAGCCCTTCCTCACAGACACACACTACAGATATAAAAACGGTGGCAGGTTTAGAAAGCCACCTACCTACAAGGGTGATATTTGTTTTGGCCAAGGATCTCCAACTTAGTTCTCAACAGAAAGGTCATTCTTGCTGTGCTGGGTTTGAGTTTTACAAGCCAGGGCTGTGCAGACAAGGGTGTGGATGGGATAAATGTCCAAAGCACAGTCCACGGATGTCGGTGCTTACAAAGGGGGCCATCGCCTCCCACGGAGATGCCTGGTTGGTTGGTTTCTCTTCTCTATCATTGTAAAGTACCAAGCAGAAGCAACTTGTAGGAGGTGGGATTTATTTAACTGGCGATTTCTCAGAGTTTAGCTCCTGGTGCTGGCTCTGCTGCTTCGGAGCCTCTGGTAGGGTGGGCAGAGCGGGAGGAAAGAGAGACAGAGAAGGCCAGGCTTCCATCTGCTCAGCATCTTTGCACAGGCCCCATCTCCTACAAGGTCCACCACCTCCCAGCAGTTCCTCGGGCCCCAGACCTCGCTTTCGGCACATGGACCTTTAGGGGCCGATGCAATAAGCTACTGTATAGATCAAAGAAGAAATGGAAGATTGAAAATAACAAAGAACAGTCTAACCACTGGCTCTCAACCTTCCTAATGCCACAACCTTTTAATACAGTCCCTCATGTTGTGGTGACCCCCAACCATAACATCATTTTCATTGCTATTTCATAAGTGTAATTTTGCTACTGTTATGAATCACAATGTAAATATCTGATTATGTGACTCCCATGAAAGGGTCATTTGCCGCCGCACCCACCTCCCACTCCTGCACCAGGAAAGTGGGCAGTTGTAACCCACAGATTGAAAACCACTGCTCTAGACAAATAAGAACGGAGAAACAGCAGGCTTGGGAGACAGCAGTGGCGGTGAGCAGGAAGGCAGACAGATGGGCGTGGCTGAGGAGATTCTGAGCCAGCGGACCTCAATTGTGACTGACTGTAAGCTCGTCTCTGGCTTGCTCTTTGTTTTGAATTTTTCGCAATTCTGATGTAAAAACAGTACCCAGCCCCTCCCATAAGAAGCCAGAGACTCCTATAACAAAGATGCTACTGTCTGCTTCTTCAAACTGAGTTTTGTGGTGTCTAGCACCTCTAAGAAATGGCTATCAGTGTCTCATGGATAAATTGCTGTTGGGATTAGGGCTTCGGCTATAATTCTAAAAATGTCCCTCTCTGAACATTTCTTTATCCCAGAACCTATTCAGAGGATGTTATCAGGTAGCATGCCTCAGTCCTAGAGTGAGGGCAGCTCAGAGCCAGCTGCCACCAAGGGTCTATGGGTGGAAACTCCACCATGTGCACAAGCAGTGTTGGGCAGTGATAAGGGGCGACATTCCCTCGATGAGGTAATTCCACTGAGGCAACTCAAGGCCTTCGATGAGACAGTACAACGCAACAGAGTGAAGCGTTGGGGCAGGGCTGGGGCCACAGTAGGCTTGCTGGAGGATGGTACTCGGAGACTGAGTCACATGGGAAACACCAAGTCTGAGCTGTCCCAGGCAGCATGACGTGAACACAGGGAGCCACAAGAGCAGACACATTCCCAGAGACACTGCAGGTGTCTAGAGTGCCTGGGGTCTGCTCTCTGGAGTTGTCCCAATTGCCCTATGCATTCTAATTGTTTGATCCCCACTGGTGTAAATGAACCAGCTCTCAAGCCATGGAGGGTGCAAAATGTCTTTGTTCCGGGTTCTAAAACTTTGGCCATGTGACTCACAGTGAGAAGCTGGTGGTGCCCCTGGAGACATCACAGAAAGGTCTGGTTTCAGAATGAGGTTTGGAAACTGCCAGCCCTATTCTGAGAGGGCACATGTGCACTGGAGCGTCAGCCTGTGGTGACTGGATGTGACTAAAGGAACCCTTCCCTTTTACTCCCCACTGCCTCCCCAGAGCAGCCAGGGTGTTGTTTTCTTCTCACAGATACACAGAACATAGTAAGTATTGACCAAGATAGCGTGTGAGGCTCAGGACAGCGTCTCCAGTCTAACACATCCCAGCTCCAGTCATGGAAGGTGGAGGGTGCTTAGCAGTCCCAGAGAGGCCCATGCAACCCTCAGTGAGGCAGCAGCTCCAACAAGTCCAGACAGGCAAGGAGTGGATACAACCCAGGCATTCACTGATCCAGAGCTTGTCCTGTACCCATAGGCAGAGTGTTCCTGGCACTGGGCTCTACCTGTCATCCCCTTAGCCTAGCTGTGGTTTTGCTGGTTGTAGTTCATTAACACTAGCTATGAAAACCTCCCATGTAGAATTGGGGTTCCTTCAAACATCGCCCCTTTGTCCCATCTTGTCATATGTCACATTCCCAGGCACATAGTCTTGGGAAAAACAGTATCAGTGTGTGTGTGTGTATGTGTGCATAAGTGTGTGTATATATGTGTCTACACATGTGTACATGTGTATATGCTTGTATGTGTGCATATGTATGCATGCACATGTATACATATATATGTGTATGTGTGTTTGTATACATGTGTATGTATGTGTATATGTGTATATGCATGTATATGCTTTATATATATATATATATATATATATATATATATATATATATACAAATATGCCTGTGTGTACATGTATATGTATGCATGTGTGGTGCATGGGTATGTATGTGTATATATGTATATGCTTGTGTGTGTTTGTATGTGTGCATGTATATATATATATATGTGTATATGCATGTATGTGTGAATGTGTCTATCTGTGTGTATGTGCATGTATGTGTACATGTGTATGTGTGTGTATGTATGTATATATGTATGTGCATGTGTGCGTGTGTGCATCCTACTGTCAGCATCCTGCTGTAGCACTTTTCCTCTCAGTGGCCTGTCCCACTGAGGCCAGCCTCTTGCACTCCTCAGTGGTGCTGGTGCTGCCTTTGACCTCTGCACCCTGGATGGCTATGCAACCACCATCCAGTGGACGGCAGCCACATTGCTGTCGGCCTCCTGTGGCCACATGAGCTTCCTGTGATGGGCTTTCTAGGTTTCAGGGTTAGCATTGGGTAGATAGTCCCTAAAGTGCTCTATATAGCCAGGACCTGCGTCAGAAGGAAGCTCACGTTTCCTTAGCTCACCTGCAGCCTGTCTTGGGATCATCCTTCAGAGAGTTAGAACCTGATGGACAGCTTTGGGTTGTCACAGTTTCCTCCCTCCCTCCCTCCCTCCCTCCCTTCTTTCCTTCACTTCCTCTCTCTCTCCTTACCTTCCTCCATCCCTCCCTCCCTCCCTCCCTTCCTCCTTCCCACCTTCCCTTCCCCCTCCCTCCCTCCCTTCCTCCTTCCCACCTTCCCCCCTTCATCCATCCCTCCTTCCCTTTCTCCTTCCCTCCCTCCCTTCCTCCTTCCTACCCTCCCTTCCTTTCTTCTTCCCTCCCTTCTTCTCATCCTTTCCTCCCTTCCTCTCCCTTTTCTCCCTTCTTCACTCTCTCTTTCCCTCTCTTCCTCCTCTCTCCTGTGCTGGATATTGAACCCAGGGCCTTGTGAATGTTAAGCCACATCCCCTGCCCCCAGCTCCTAAATTGTCTCTCCCCCAACCCATACTCTTCATTATGTAGCCCAGGCTGGCCTGGAGCTGCTGATCCCTCTACTTTAGCCTCGTGAGCACTGGGATTAAGGGTATTTGCCATTTTGTCTTCCAGTGCGGAGGATGGATGACCCAGGGCCTCATCCGTGCTTGACCACTAGGCCACACTGCAGTTATGGAGCTGTTCTGAGCTACACAGCGTCTTGCTCGCAACCACAGTCACCCTGCTGTACGATGGATCCACAGAACGACTTAGCTGAAGCAGGGACCTCCTGACCTGTCCCCCGCCCTCCACAGCCTCCGATGACTGATTTTCTTCCCAGCTATGAGATCTCTGTGTTCTACATAGGAATGAGGACATATGGCTTTTGTCTTTCTATGACTGGCTCCTTTTCTATTTAAACAATTGATTTCAATTTTCTAAATTTTTTAAAAAAGATTTATTTGTTTTATTTATGTGAGTACACTGTTGCTGTCCTCAGACACAGCAAAAGAGGGCATCGGATCCCATTACAGATGGTTGTGAGCTACCATGTGGTTGCTGGGAATTGAACTCAGGACCTCTGGAAGAGCAGTTAATGTATTAACCATTGAGCCATCTCCCCTGCCCCAATTTTTAAAATTTTTTTGTGCATGGTGTCTTGCCTGAATGGTAAATGGTGTCTGTGCATCACACATATGTCCGGAATCCCTGGAGACTGGAAGAGGGCATTGGATCCCCTGGAATTCAAGGTACAGATGTTTGTGAGCTATCACGTGGGTGCTGGGAGTTGAACCCGAGTCCTCTGAAGGGCAGCATCAGGACTCATACCTGCTGGGCCTTCGCTCTGGGCTGTGATTTCCTTTTCGTTTGTTTGTTTGAGGCAATGTTTCTCTGTGTAGCCCAGGCTGTCCTGGAACTAGCTCTATAGACCAGGCTAGCTGAGAACTCAGAGATCTGCTGGCCTCTGTCTCTCAAATGGTGGGATTAAAGGCATGTGCCGCCACATCCAGCGTGACTTCCCTTTTTATACGGGAAGTTCTCCAGTTCCATCCACGTTCATACAAACGGTAGCATTTCCTTCTGAGAAGGAAAAGAATCCTGTTGTTTACACACACACTACAGTTCCCTTATCCACACATCCACTGAAGACACACAGATTAACTTCATATCTGGGCTACTGGGAACAGTACTACGGTGAACTTGGGAGTGCAGCTGTTGGGCTTTCTTGTCCCTGCAGGATTCTGAAGACCTGGGAGTCTATAGCCATGAAGCTGAAGCACAGGGTAATCAGGGCCGTAGCACTGATTCTCCATGGCACGCATTGGACATGGAGTTCTCGGTCCCTGTGTGCTGAGAACTTGCTATAAGAACGCGCCTGTGGTGGCCGCTGTTGTGGAGCACACCTGAAATCCCAACACTCTGGAGTCTGAGGCAGGAGGATCTTGAGTTCAAGCCAACCCTGGACAACTTAGTAACACCTGTGTCAAAAGAACTAAAAACCAGACAAAGAACAATCAAGTGACAGTGTGAATTCACGTCATTCTCACAATGACTCAAGGGTCCACTTTTCAAATGAGAACATGGAGATACAAATCACTTTATACATAAGTCCTTACCAAGGCATCAGACCCTGAAGCAAAATCCAGGTCTGCAGGGACTACACAGAACACATGTTCCTAATGTCTTGGGGGCAATCACAGATGTCCTGGGAGAAACGACACTTCAACTGTGCATTGAAGAAGGGACAGCAAGAACTGACCAGGCAGCAACACAGGATGTGATGGTCCACGAGGAGGGAAGGCTATGTAGGGAGGACGAGAGCTATTTGGGCATCCTACCCTGGAGAGTGGGCAGTGGACATGAACCTGGGCCGGAGAAGATCTAGAAGTGTCCCAGCCCTGCCAAAACACAACCAGGCTAAGCCCCCACTGCTAAGCTAACAGGGAGAGGTCGCTCACCTGTACTCCCTGGACTAAGGCGCAGGCGCAGGTCAGCAGTGTGGCTTATTTACATCCCCAGGTCGAAGGGGAAAACCCAGGAAGTGTGGCCTAGGCCTAACAAAATCGCAGGCTAATAATAAACGCCCTGAGTAATGAGTGGTGTGGGCCAGGGCAGGCAGGAGGCTGGAGCCGTTGGCGCAGGAGAGTGGTGAGTAGGCAGCCGTGGTGGGTGAGGGCCAAGAGGGTGCTCCGGGGGCTGGAGATCTAGCAGTGCCACCACAGGCACAAGCTAAGGCTACTCAGCTTTGGGACAGCTTCAGTCCTGCACACAGAAGAGGCCTCCGGAGTCAGGTCGTACGTGCCAGGGGGTCAGCCAACAGGCGGGAACCTTCTTTTTCTATCCATGTTTCAGATTTTCTCCTTGTGCCCCTGGACTATTTTGAAGTGAATCTGGTAGATTTTAGATGTCTCAGGATTCAGCATTTAGAACTCTGTCCCCACTTAACTGTCGTGAATTTCTAAGAACTCCTAATAGCGCAAAGTGCCTACAAGCACGGGTGCTAAGCAAGAAGTAGCGATGGTGTGCGTCCTCGGTGGACAGATTCAAACCAGTCCTTCATGGCCCGCAGGAGAAAATGGGTTCTGTATTTCAATCTCTACCTGTCCCATCTGCCTTTTCATTTTTCTTGCTGAGTATTGCTGACGAAGCTGGGCCATTTATCCTATAGTGTCTCTGGGGTGGTTTAAAGAGTTTTGCCCAAGGCAGAGGGTCCTCATCAGGAGCCATTGCTCACAGCAGCTCCACCTATGCCCAGACACAAGCTAGGCTCAGGCAGGCTTTGCTAGGATTTCCATCTCTGTCCAGCCACCATGTCCATCCACCAAGGATGCAAATAGGTTTCACGGAGAATCGCAGGAGGTGATGGTCAGGAGCCACCTTGACCCAACAGGAAATGCCAGAGGACCTGGGACCAGGAATTAGGCATCGGGAAGAATGTGCTGGAACCCACAGCAGCTTCTGAGTGCTGGAACGAGAGCCCGGGAAAGCCAGGACAGGTGGAGAGTGCAAGTCATTTTTGCTCATAGTTTATACACGGGCCCTTGGCCTCGGATAAGTCTCTTCTCTTCACCTACAAAATGGACCTCAAAACCACAAACCTGCTTTCAACCCTTCAGACTCTCTTAAAGAGTCACAAACAAAGGTTCTGGGAAGTTGAAAATAAACAAAAACAAAACAAAACAAAAATCCTGCGACTTATTTTAATATTTTTAAATACCTTAAATTTTAAAATAATCATTTTACTACTTATTATATTTGTACTATTATGAATGAGGCATATATTCTTTCTTTTGGTTTTTTTTTCCTGGTTTTTCAAGACAGGGTTTCTCTGTATAACCCTGGCTGTCCTGAAACTCACTCTGTAGATCAGGCTAGCCTCGAACTCAGAAATCTGCCTGCCTTTGCCTCCCAAGTGCTAGGATTACAGGCGTGCGCCACCACTCCCACCTTGGTGTATATTCTTTCTGTTCATAGTTTCTTTTATAACAATAAAAGCTAAAACAGTTACATATGAAATTAAAAATAGAAAGCTGCTGGCCGGATATCGTGGTGCATACCTTTAATCCTAGCACTTGGGAAGCAGAGGCAAGCGGATCTCTGTGAGTGTGAGGCCAGCCTGGTCTACAGAGTGAGATTCAGAACAGCCAGGGCTACATAGTGAGACTCTGCCTCAAAAAACATAGTAGTAGTAGTAGTAGTAGTAGTAACAACAGAAAGCCATTAAAATGAAAGTAACCACCTTAATATGTTTCACATAACAATTTTGTTTTACTCAAACTCAAAAATAGAAAATTGCTTTATATATATAAAAAAAAGAAAAAAGCCACAAGTATTTGGATTAATAGCAAAAGGCTGCAGTTTGGGTCTTGTGTTCTTAAAACTGTCTTGAGTGTTTCGTTCTACGGCAGCGTAGGACTGCTCGCTCACACGGGCTCCGGACTGGTATTGAAAGTCAAGTCTTTCTTTTTCCTCTTTCAAGGTATTCACAGTAGTAGCCAAACATGCCCCGTGTCCAGTCTTTGGTTTTTGTTTGTTTGGTTTGGTTTTTTTTTCAAGAAGACAGGGTTTCCCTGTGTAGACTTGGCTGTTCTGGAACTCTCTGTAGACCAGACTGGCCTTGAACTCAGAGATCCTCCTGTCTCTGCCTCCCAAGGTCTGGGAATGAAAGGCGTGGGTCACCCCCACCCCCATCCTGTGTCCAGTTTTTAAAAGGTGCAAGAATTCAAAGTTGCCGTCCTCGACACCTGGACTAAGGGGTGAGGAGACCCACCAGTTGGGGCTTAAGGGAAGCGCCAGCTGGTGCACCCTGCCCTGCACATGGTGAGAGGTGACCTTCCAGTCCTCCTGAAAGGGGCCTGCGTCACCACACTGCAGGTATGCGTGCTCTTTCTGTGGGTGCAAGCTGCTGTCTTGACTTTTTTAAAAGCAGGTTTCAAACTAATCTGCCTCACCAATTTTCCATGGAACAGCACCCGCTATCTAGCCAAGCATGTCAGGAAGCTTCTAGAAATTGGAGGGTTTGCCGACTCTTGTGTTTCAGGGTACGCTGGAGCCTCTGTGTTGATCTGAACCCAGTCTAGCAGGGAAGGAGGAATTCCTGGGAAGGGTTTCTGGGCCTTACGTGGATCTGGTTGGTTGGTGAGAAAGAAGGGTGGACATAGCTTCTTCCGGTCAGTCTCACCGTCTGAGGCGGTGGCTGTGGTGGGTCATGGCGCCTCTCTCCCGCTAACGTGCTCGGTTCACTCACTCACAGGGATGGCAGTAGCTCCACTTAAAGGAGCTTCCATATAATAAGAAGCGTGCCTTTCCCTTTGATGTTCACTCACACATATTTTTGGGGAAATGTCTATTCAACGCTTTAGTCCAATTTTTAGGTATTTTTTGGAAGATAATTTTGTAATTATATTTATGTACAGAAAACTTAGTGTACGTTTATCCCACTTTAGTGGCAAGTTCTTTAGCCTTTGCCTTTTCCAATTTGGCAATGGGAGCCACAGATTTAGGACCCAGGATGTTGCCTCCCCAGTGGCAGCGGATCTCGTCATATCTGTCACTGTAATTGGTCCTAATAGCTGCCACCAGCTTAGCCAGAGCGCCCTTGTCCTCCGAGTTAACCTGTGTGAAGGCAACAGTGGTGCATGTCTTCCTGGGGAACCAGGCGCCCCAGCCTGGCATTTCCCTTGATGCTGCAGTAGGGTATGCCCCATCTTTCCACACAGGGCAGGCAGGAAAACCACCAGCTCAATGGGGTCATGGGCATCCCAGGAAAGGCACCCTGCTCAGCACTGGGCAAAGACAAGCTCACACCGGCAGAGGCCACATCCCCTGCTGGGACTGCTGCAGTGCTTAGATAGGGGACAGGGACAGACAGTGAGGACCCTGTGCACCAAATGGGATTAGGCAATGTCGTGGCCACTTTGTCAAATGGCTTGGCAATTATTTAAAAATTCAACCGAGTCACCATGGGAGCCAGCAATTCCACACGTGCTCATGTGTGGCATCTACAACATGGGCAGCCACTACCAGCTGAGCCTTCTTGTTCTCCACCGAGGTGGTGACTGTATTGACTCCTGCTCAGAGGACAGGTGGTCTCTTAGTGGGGACGTCCCCTTTGCCAGCAGCTTTCTTCTCAGCACGGGCCGGTGGCCATTGCTTCTCCTGCTTTGTCTCTGCCCTGTACTTGTGGGCAAGCTTAAGCAGCTGTGTCGCTGTTTGCCTGTCCAGGGCCTGGGTGAGCTGGTTAATGGCAGGAGGTGCTTTGAGCAGCTTATAGAGGATGGCTCTTTGCCGCTGCAGCCTGATGTAGCGGGGCCATTTGACGCAGCGTGTTAGGTCTCTTTTGGGCTGGCTGGCCTGCCCAATGCTGAAATTCTTGGGCCTTTTCTCAAACAAAGGATTGACCACCTTGTTGGCCTCCTGTTTCTTGATGATGGCGGGGGCCGGGCCACCTTCTTCCTCTTGGCCTTCTTTCCTTTGGGCATCTTACTCAGCTGGAGGAGAGGCCCAATTTTTAGTTTTAAAGGCTTTTAAGTCTTTGATCAATTGTTTTTATTTGTTTGTTTGTTTATTTATTGTTTTGGGGGGGCAGGGTTTCTCTGTATAACAGTTCTGGCTGTCCTGAAACTCCCTTTGTAGAGGAGACTGACCTTGAACTCAGAGTTCTGCCTGCCTCTGGATCTGAGTGCTGGGATTAAAGGGATAGGACACCACTCTTTAGAGTTAGTTTTTTTTTTTTTAATGGTATTGGGTAAGGATTTAACTACAGTCTTTTGCATGTGTCTACCCAGATTTCCCTTCAATACTGTTATAACATCTTAAGTGTATGACAGACTAATTTAAATGGTATCAGCTATACATTGAGAAGACTGGGTTTTGCCCCATTGGCTGCTCATGGTACACCTGTAAGGAAACCATCTGCTCATACAGGCAAAGGCTAGTCTGCCTTCCCTGTCCAGCTGCTCTGGTCGGCCCTCTGTCTCTGCTGGCACCATGCTGCAGACTGCACCAGCTCTGCCTGTTTCAGAACCAGGAAGTGTGAGTCCCCAGCTTTGCCCTTCTTTTAAAGATTATTCTCAGTACCTAGTGATTCCATTTGAATTTTTAGGACAGCATCTCCTATTTATGTATTTTAAAAAGTCGTTAGGATTCTGTTGTAAATTCTATGACTGGGTATTGCATTGAATCTGTATATTGCTTTTGGCAAAATGGCCATTTTAACTATATTGATTCTACCGATCCATGAGCATGGTAGGTTTTCCCATTTTTTGAGGTCTTCTTCCATTTCCTTCTTCAGAGTCTTGAAGTTCTTGTCATAAAGATCTTTCACATGTTTGGTAAGAGTCACCCCAAGATACTTTATACTGTTTGTGGCTATTGTGAAGGGGGTCATTTCCCTAATTTCTTTGGGAATGGCTAAGATTAAAAATTCAGGAGACAGCAGGTGTTGGAGAGGGTGTGGAGAAAGAGGAACACTCCTCCACTGCTGGTGGGGTTGCAAATTGGTACAACCACTCTGGAAATCAGTCTGGCGGTTCCTCCAAAAACTGGGCACCTCACTTCCAGAAGATCCTGCTATACCACTCCTGGGCATATACCCAGAGGATTCCCCACCATGTAATAAAAAAAAAAAATTCTATGACTGGTAGGTTACTTTGGGCCATATTGACATCTTAAATCTTCTAGTTTATGAACACAGGGCATCTTTTGATCTATTTAGGTTATTTCTTCCCACAATATTCTATAGTTTTTGGCATACACTTCTTTCACCTCATTGGCTAACTTTACTAAGCATTTTATTTCTTTTTATGTTATTATACATTGTTCCTTAATTTTCTTAAGGATTGTTCTTTGTAAGACTACAAAAATTCAATGCCTTTTGGTTGCTAATATTTTTACCCTGTAACTACGATTTTATGAGTTCTAATAGTTTTGTTGCCCTTTTTAGTATAAGATCATGTCACCTATGGACAGAGCTTGACTTAACATTCTTCATTCTAGTCTGGATACATCTATGTATCTATGTATCTATGTACCTGTATATCTATGCATCTATCTATATATCTATCTAGGCATCTATCTATGTATCTATCTATGTATCTATGTATGTATGTATCTATCTATCTGTCTATGTATATGTTTGTGTATCTATCTATGTATGTATCTACCTATGTATCTATCAATGTATCTATCTATGTATATGTCTATGTATCTATGTATCTATCAATCTATGTATATGTCTATGTATCTATGTATCTATCTATTATCTATCTATCTATGTATCTGTCTATGTATCTATGTATCTATCTGTCTGTCTATGTATATGTCTATCTATATATGTATGAATGTATGTATGTATGTATGTATGTATCATCTATCTATCTATCTATCTAACTATCTATCACCATGTTCACTATCATCATTTTGCCTAGGTTCCAGGTTTGGGCCAGGCCTTTACTCTAATTTCATGTGTATGCAGCATCCATGTTCACAGGCACATGTTCACACAGATGCCGACACATAGTTTCTCAGAGAATTGGATGAGGTGTTGACCAGAGGCCACTTGACCTAAAAGGAAATGCCACAGGACCTGGGACTGGGAGTCGGGAATCAGCCAGAAGTTTCATGTTGGTTTGTTTAGCATGAAAAGCTGTTGAATTTTGTCAAAGGCTTTTGTGTATCCATTGGGATGACTGTGTAGTTTCCCTCTTAATTCTTTCAGTGATATACACGGAAGCGATGGCTCTTTATAGAACCATCCTAGGCTCCTTGCAGCAGCCTAGGAACAATCCCCCTATGGTCATGGTAAGTAATATACTGTGAGGTTCGTGTGCTGACATTTTGTTAAGGAGTTCGTCCCTGTATTCATAAGGTATATTGGTCTATGATTTTCTTTCTTTTAATGTCTCTTTGGGGCTTTGACGTAAGATGTATTTTGTCCAACAATAGTTGTAAATTTGCATCTGGTCTTTGGCCACGATTTGCATTTTTATCCCTTTTTTGCTTTTCAAGACAGGGTTTCTCTGTGTAGCCCTGGATGTCCTGGAGCTTGCTCTGTAGCCCAGGCTGTCCTTGAACTCACAAAGATCTGCTGCCTCTGCCTCCAGGGTACTAGGATTAAAGGTGTAGGCCACCACAGCCTGGCAATGCATGAAATATCTGGCTCCATAGTTTTATTTTTGAATCTTCTGTGTCCTTTCATCTGTGTTGGGGTTGGGGGCGTGGTTAAGAGGTGGAAACTGTCTAGGAGGCTGGAGTCCCTGGGCTCCACCTGTAACACCACAAACAAAAACAAATCTTCTATAAATAGCATAGAGATTACTCTTGTGGGTTTTGCATATCTATTTGCACATTTCTTCCTTTAAACAGAGAGTTTAGATCATTTATATTTATTTTTTCTGATAAAGATTTGTTTCTGCTATTTATATATTGCTTTTTATTTTATTCATTTGTGCATGAATGCGTGTATATGTCAGGCTCTGATGCCATGGTGAGTGGAGGTCAGGAGACAATTCGATTTTCTCCTTTCACTGTATGGGTTCAAGCCACTGTCTCTCCTTTTCTGCAGATTTTTAATTTATTTTCTTAGTGATTATCTTAAAATTTACAATTAACAACTTGATCCTGTAGTGTCTTAATTTGAATATCTACTTAGTTTCATTAATTTGCAAAACACAGTTCCTAAAAATCTCTGCCCCTCTGCTTTTATGTGGTTTATGAAAACATTGTTACAAGTTTTGTCTTTGAATATGAATAATGATTAACATAGGTTTTTGTGCAGTATTTATTAAATTATGTGGTGAAGTAGGAGTTTCAACTCATAACAAGTATACAATAATTCAAGTTTATCTTGACTGGCCTGGTGGTGGAGTCTCATGAACCCAGGTACCCGAGAAGTTGAGGCAGGAAGATCACAAGTTCAAGGCCCTACCTTGGCTAGAGGGGGATTCAAGGTCAACCTTGGCCAACTTAACCAGACCTTGTCTCAAAATACAACAAAGAAAAGAACTGGGGCTAGCACTCACTGGAAAGCTCTAGTTCAGTTCCCATTACCATGTGCAACCAAGTGCACGTACAGGATGTATACACACATATACACATACATACATATATACACACACACATATACACACAGACATACACATATATACACACATATACACACACATATATACACACAGACATACACATACATATACACATACACACACATATATACACACAGACACACACATACATACACACATATACATACATATACATACACATACATACACACATATACACACATATACACACAGGCATACACATATACACATACACACATATACATACACATACATACATATACACATATACACACGTATACATACACATATATACACACATATACACACACATATATACACACAGACATACACATACATACACACATATACACACACATATATATACACACAGACATACACATACACACATATACACACATATACACACATATACACACATATACATACACATACATACACACACATATATACACGCATATACATACACATACATACACATACATACACACATATATATACAAAGACATACACACATATATACACACATATACATACACATACATACACACATTAACTGATTGATGAGTGATTGATTGATTGATTGATTGATTGATTAAATGCCTAGACATGGTAGCTGGTGCATGCCTTTAATCCTAGCACTCAGGAGGTAGAGACCTTGAGTTTGAGGCCAATCTAGCCCACATAGAGAGTTCCAGGCCAGCTAAACCTACTTAAAGAGACCTTGTCTCAAAAAGTAAAATAAAACAGAGGCTGGAGATATGGCTCAGCAGTTAAGAATACTAGCTGCTTTTCCAGAAGACCTAGGTTCGATTCCCAGAACTCACATGGCAACTCACAGCTTTTGGTAACTACAGTTCCAGGGGCTCCACAGGCACCAAGCATGCCATGGTATAAACATACATGCAGACAAAATGCCATGTACATAAGAAGACAAACTCAAGCCTAACGTCTCCCTGCGCAGGAGCCTTTATTTGTGTTTCTGCTCCTCTCTGGGCGCTGTCTACTGACCTCCATTTTCACACTGACTCTTGGTAGCCTCTGGTACCAGCAATGCGCCCCTTTATTTATTTTTGTTCTTTTGGAAATGTCTTGATTTCTCTTTCAGTATTGACAGGCAGTTTTGCCCAGGACATAACTTGTGGCTGACAGCTTTCTTCTAGGCCTTTAGATCTGTCATCCCATGCTTTCTCTCTCCATTGACTTTCCAGAAGGTTCCGTGTACATAACAAGTTGTCAAATTGTCTTCTTCTCCTCCCCCTCCCTCCCTCCTCCTCCTTCTCTTTGTAATGATGATGAGGATGTGTGTATATGAAAAAGAGGCAGGGGTGTGTGTGGGGGGACCATGTACCCGAGCAGGCATGTAGAGGTCAGAGGACACTTTGGTGGATTCATTTCTCTTCTTTAACCTTTATGGGGGTCCCAGGAGGCAAACCGAGGCCGTCAGGGCCTTACCTGCCGGCTCACCTCCCCAGCCTACAAGCTGCTTTTATCTTGCTACTTTAGCAAATTTCTTTACCCTCGAGTTCTATGATTTTACTGAAAAGTATCGTGGCACAAGTTTGAGGGGCTTTCTTCCTTTCTTCCTCTCTCCCTCTTTCACTGTCTCCCTCCTCTCCCTCGCCCTCCTCTTCCTGCCTTCCCTTGCTTTCTCTCTCTTTACCCTAAAGATTGATCCTGGGATCTCAGAGATATAAAGCAAACGCTCTAGCACTGAGCTGTATTCCTGCCTTTTAAATGTTTACTTATTTTATTTACTACCTTCAGTTTTGAGACAGTCTTGCTAAGTTGGGTAGCCTGCCCCAGCCTCCCAGGTGGCTGGAGTCACGGTCCTGCGGCACCAGGCCTGGTGTATCTGAGGTTTTCCTGCTTGGAATGTGTTGAGCTTCTCACGCGTGTATTTCCATCTTTTTTCAGATCTAGGAAGCTTTGGGTCTTTGTTTCTTTTTACAAAATGTAAGTCAGTGCCCAGCAGTTGTACATATTTACGGACACGGTGACTTTTTAGCACGTGTCTACATCCTGTAACAATGAAACCAGGGAGATCTGCTCATCCACCACCTGATGTTTGTTGTGTGAGTAAGAGCCAAGCACCTCTCTTCCAGCCATTTTAAGATAGACATTATCCTTAACTGTAGTCTCCTTGCTGAGCCACAGAACATAAGCATATCCTCCCGTCTTCTTATAACATAGTTCTGTCCAGCTGTTCTCTCCCAGCTGCTGCAGCCACTGCTCTCTCTGCCAGTGGAAGTTGACATTGCTGATTGCATAGAGTGAAATCATATAACTCTTGTTTTTCTGCATTTGGCTCGTTTTGATTAAAATAATGTCTTCTGAATCTATTTATGATGCTCAAACAAAACAGAACTAAGTCCTTTACATGGCTGAGTAATATTCTGTCACATAGATATCACATTCTCCTTATACATTCATTCACTGTTAGCTATTTAGGTTAATTCCAAATCTTGAAAATTATGGTAAGCTATAATAATCATGGCAGCAAAGATATGTCTCAATTTTCTAATTTTTTACTTTTGGATAAATACCTGTCCTAGTTACACCTGAACATGACAGATTATAAAAGTGTATAATTTGGGGGCCCCATTTCTAAAGGGTTGGAGTCCATGGTCATCGTGGTGGGGAACACAGCAGCAGGCAGGCAGGCTTGGTGCTGGAGCAGTACCTTTCTATCCCCATGCACTAGGCAGAGAGGCAGAGAAATACTAGGAATGGTTGGGCTCACAGTGACACACCTCCTCCAGCAAGGCCACACCTCCTTCAGCAAGGCCACACCTCCTCCAACAAGGCCACACCTCTTAATCCTTCCCAAACAGTTCCACCAACTGGGGACCAAGTAGTCAAACATATAAGCCTATGGGGCCATTCTCATCCAAACCACCACAGCACCCATTGATGGAACTGCTGGGCCATGTGTTGATTCTGCTTTTACTTTTTAAAGAAACTTTCATATTTGTTGCACCAGAAATGTGTGAACATTTCTCTATAACCTGGCCATTAGTAACAGCCATTCTAACCAGGGTTGGGGAGCCAGCTGTGGCTTTCCTGATGAGCCATGATGCCAAGCATCTTCTCCGATGCCTAGGAGCAATTTCTGTGTCTTCTTTTGAGAACTGTCTGCTCGAATCTTTTGAGTACTTTTAATAAGACTGAGGGGTTTTGTCGTTGTGCTCCTTCGCCTTTGTTTGTTTTAATAGTGAGACACTTCAGCTCACAGCAGTCTGGATATTGGCTCTCACTGGCTCTCATTTGGCTCCAGGTGAGCAGGCATCCCTCTGCCCTGCTTTTATAACCAGGAGTTAGGGTTGGGGTGGCTGTCTGCAGATCCTTGGTACTTTATTCAAGATTGAAACTAAAGCTTATAGAGACTACAAAGTAGCACAAAAACGTTACGAAATGCAATAGAAGTGATCAGAGGACACTGCAAAGGGGCAGCGGCCACCAGAGTGAAGAAGGTACTCAAGCCCTGTTACCATTTGGGTCTTTCCTTTAAGGGGTTCAAGAGAAGGAGAATGTGGTAGCTTAGGGTATAGGTCACTGTTTTGATTGACAGGCTAAGTCATACAGCGATTTTTTTCTATTGCACATGTCTTTTCCCATAATGCTTCTGATTTTAGTCACATGCATGCCTGATCATGCATATGCATAAGTTTGTAAATAGTTCCTGGCTTGAGGATACAGTTTGGTCTTACCACACAGGTACCCCAAACCAGTTCAAATTGTATTGGCCTTTCTATTTTTCCCATTGGTACATTAGGAACATGTTTGAATAAAAACAGATTTGGTGGCTGTTAGGGGCAGAATGACTTACCTTGTTCAGAGAGAGGTGCAGCTCCACAGCGATGGGACGCTGAGGTTGGTAGGCACATTGATTGAAGAGGGGTGGATGTATGCTATGTGCAGGGAAGGGAGCTGGGCGTCCAGGAGCCGGGCTTGCATAACTAAAACAAGGTATAGTCTATGCCGCTAAACTATCCCTGTGTTTGCCTGCCTCAGGAACAGCAGCACTATAACTGGGGTCATCTTACTCTGATGGGACAGTGTGAGCTGGCATTGCTAAGCCCCACTCTGTCTGGTCTTCCCTCTGTCTCACTGTGACCCCAGGGCTGGTTTGTTCCTGTGTGATCCTGGCCACTGGTGGGGAGACTTTCCCACAGAGGGTGCCTTTCAGCATCTCCCCACAGTCCATTTCCCCACATCCTGTTTGCTAACCTCTAGCCAGACACAGACAGGGTAGAGGGAATGACTTTTCCAGACCTGACCTGCTCTGCTTAGGTTGGAGGAATGGAGTCAGGACAGACAGATTCTCCTCACTCCCAAGGCCAGAAAGGACCTAGTGCTGCCCCTGGGCCCGCCAACTTCCAGAGTGCTGCTACTGCCTGCCGCTGCTGTCACTACCCTCTGTTCCGAGGACTTCGGCTGGGGCTCTATGCTGCCTGTCAGACAGAAAACACGAGGCTCTGCTCAGCTTGCTCTCATTGAAGAGTAAGCAAACACCTTGAAAAGTACCTCAGGAGAAGCTGTGGCCAGAACAAACAGCAGAGTCAGAGTGAAGGCGTCATAGTGGCAAAGTGGACTGCTGAGGAGATGCAGATCATGTCTGTAATATGCCAGAGAGGGTCTACCCACCTATAGCGACAAGTCAGAATGTTCACCTTCCTGGTGGGAGTTAGCCCCAGGGAGTCTCTAGGTACCGGGAGTGAGCTCAGTCTTGGTGTGGGTGCACACTGGTAAAAGACATGGGGTTTATACAATGCATTGTTGTAATGTTTCTTGTATCAGTGAACAAGAAAGGGGAAGAACTCTACACTAAATACCTGCTGTAGGCTTGGCACTGGCCAGGTCTGCTTTTGAAAATGTTGGTTTTTTAGTGGGCACTTGGGAAGTCCTGAGGACCCAGCACTGGGCAGAAAGTCATGACCAGGCCTTGCCAAATGATGCTTATGGTGTGTCTTAGTTAGGGTTTTACTGCTGGGAAGAGACACCATGACCAAGGCAAGTCTTATAAAGGACATCATTTAATTGGGGCTGCCTTACAGATTCAGAGGTTCAGTCCATCATCATCCAGGTGGGAGCATGATGCAGGCAGAACTGAGAGTTCTCCATCTTCACTGAAGGCTGCTAGTGGAAGACTAGCTTCCAGTCAGCTAGGATGAGGGTATTATTAAAGCCCATGCCCACAGTGACCCACCTACTCCAACAAGGCCACACCTCCTCCTTGGGCAAGCATATACAAACCATGACATGGTAAATTTAAACAGTGGCAGGAAGCAGCTACACTCATGAATGCCAAGGCCACAGTGAGGTGCAGTGGTTCTGTGTACAGAGGGGACGCCTGGGCATGGGGGACAGTAGGGTGCCTTTGAGGTCTCTGTTCTAATGCCATGAAAAGAGGAGGGTCACATGGGGCAAGGAGATTGAAGAGATGAAGGAGCCTTGGACAGATGAGGCATACTACTGGACTGGGGCTGGAGGAATGGCTCGGTGCTTAGGAGTACTTGCTTTTGCAGAGGACTCAAGTTTCAAGCATAAAGCAGCATACAATTACCAGTCCAGTTCCAGCGGACCCAACACCCTCTCCTGGCCTCCACAGGCACCAGGCATATAAGTGGTATATGTACACATACATATATGCATACACATAAAATTAAAGCAAATAAATTTTTTAAGATACTTTATTCACTCTGACTGAAGGCCTCCACACAGACCGTTAGGTAGACAACGGTAGGTACCTAGGCACACATCTACACACATGCAGACCAGCACACAGGTCTCGTAGGCATCTAGGTCTATAGGCGGACACAGCCAGACAAGCTGACAAAGATGAAGGCTAAATAAAGCCCTTGCCTCTGACCTCAAGGCCATATTTATAAGGAGTCACACAAAAATGTCATTCTGCCAAGGACAGCTAGGGAAGAGATGACATCACTGTTTGGTTTTGGGTTCCCCAAACATCTAGTGTCGGCCATTTTGTGCTGGCTCTTAACCCCCTGCTGTCTAACGTCAGCCACCGCAGTCCATGCTGGATATCTAGGTCAGTGCCAGGATGTCTAAACACAAATCATTCTTTACAGCCCTCTGTTCCCCACAGTCCTCCATGGGTAATGAGGTTTAGACAGATGTCAAGGATGAGGAAGAAGTAAGCAGAGACCCTGGGGAGGAGACCTGGTACACATGGAGGACAATGTGGGGACAGACAGGGTGCAACAATATCAGGAAGGGGCCATCGAGAAACCATTTTACAAATGAGAAACTGCGGCTTAAGCCACCCCTGACCTCAGCTGAGGTCGGACGCCAGCTCTGACTGCAGACAGAGAACATCTCAGAATGGGGCAGGAAAGCATTTGCCCATCCGCTGTCCTAATTCTCATCTCCCCTTCCACAGGGTTGGAGGCCAGGTGTGGCTATGGCATTCTGCCCCAAAGAGCAGTATTGGGACTCCTCGAGGAAAACCTGCGTCTCCTGTACATTGACCTGCGGCCAGAGGGGCCATCGCACCTGTACAGACTTCTGCAGTGAGTTCTGTCGTCTAAGGCCAGGGGATAGCTGAGCTATTCCCTCACATCCCCCCTCCCACATCCCCCTGATCTTTCTGAAGCCAGGCTAAGGAACGATATCTGCAGGTGGTCTTTTCCGCTCAGTGTTTCAGCCATTTGTACATTGTCTACTCTTTCCTGCCTTCCAATTGCCTGCTCCCCCGCCTGAAGTGCCTCTCCCTTTCTTCTCTCATCCAGCCTCCAGTGCAAGAGAGAGAGAGAGAGAGAGAGAGAGAGAGAGAGAGAGAGAGAGAGAGAGAGAGAGAGAGAGAGAGAGAGAGAATCAGAAGATACTTTCAGTAGTCAGTTCTCTCCTTCCATCTTGCAGTCCTGGGAATCAAACTTGGTGGGGAGGGGGGGCGTTTATCAGTCTTGGTAGCAAATAAATACCTTTACCCACTAAGCCATCTCTTCTGCTCTTGTAC
Source organism: Apodemus sylvaticus (assembly GCF_947179515.1). NCBI lineage: Eukaryota > Metazoa > Chordata > Mammalia > Rodentia > Muridae > Apodemus > Apodemus sylvaticus. The sequence continues at coordinate 63,315,863 of NC_067481.1, read as the reverse complement.
ATTTTAAATAAATTTAAGACTCCATTAGTCTTAAAGGAGGAATGAACGCTCATGGTTTGGAGGGATGGGTCCCAATCCACGGTCACAAGGCTCTCTATCTTGGCATGTGGTGAAGGTTGTTTATTGGAGACTGGGTGGGTAGTGCCTCCCTTCCTCTGGGTCAGACTACGTCCTTGTAGCCTCTCTGGCTGTGAAGTTGTGGATGGACTAACTCACCCAGGAGATTAGCTTCTCATGTACTAGTCACCAGCTGGGCCCCTTGGGGGCATGACTCCTGCTTAGCATCACTACCTGTGTAGGCTGCTGGGGTTCCAACCCATCATCTCGGCCTTTCCCAGCTCCCTCCCCAAATCTCCAAGGAAGGTTCTGGTTTTTTCTCTTCTAGTCCTTCCACTAACTTGAAGTGTGTTTCCCCTTCAGGAGATTTGAAAATGCAAACAAACATTTGACAACGGAGCAATCCATCCAGATATTAATTTAAAAGATATGTAGAAGAGGCTAGACAGACAGCTCAGTGGTAAAGAGCATTTGCTAATTTTGCAGGGGATCCAGTTCTGTTCCTAACAACTGCGTGGTGGCTCCCAACTATCCCCAACTGCAGTTCAGATCCGTGCTGTCATCTGAACTCACAGGCACTAGGCATCAATGTGGTGCATATACATATATGCAGGCATGCACATAAAATAAAAGAAATAAACTTTTTAAAATGTAAATAGATGTAGAAAATGACCATATTTGGAAATGAAGAAGTGTGAAGAATTAATAGGTCAAAGAAGAAACAAAACAACACTCTCAGTAACACTTGAGCTGGGTAGAGGAAACTACATATCTATAGATAGGTACAGATACAGGTATGGTAGCTAAGTATAGGTATAGATAGATATAGATATCAGACTGCAATGTGCCACAGGGCACAACCATTCTGGAATTGCTGTCTTCACACTGAGCTATAGCGTTGGTTTGTTTTCGTTTCTTTGCTTAGACGTAGTTTAGGGTCAGACCCCAGGTATGTTTTTTCTGTCCCACAGAATTATTCAGTTGCCGAAAAGAGCAAGACAAGTACTACGACCATCTCCTGGGGGCCTGTGTCAGCTGTGACTCCACCTGTTCACAGCACCCTCTGCAGTGTGCACAATTCTGTGAGCACAGAAGCCAGGTGAACCTCCAGCTTGAGCTCAGGAGACCACAGGCCGGGGAGGTGGAAGTCAGGACAGATAACTCAGGAAGGCTCCAGGGATCAGAGCATGGTCCAGGTGAGTGACCCCAGGCCAGTGCCTATGGCATCAGGATGGGTAGAAGCCGGGCAGTGGCTGCCATGACAAGTGTCTTCAGTTCAAGAGGCTCAGACTCAAGGCAAGTATCCAGAAGCCAGGGAGGTCACTCCCAGGTAGAAAAAAATGTTTAGATGAAATTTTCAGAAGCCTATGGGACAGTTTGTCACATCCACATGTTGTATATTGCACTCAGATCTGTTACTTCAAATGCTTAACCATATCTTTGTGGTGAAAAGATTCAAATCTGTTTAAAATTTCCCCTTGATATTCTGCAGTGCTGGGACTGGACCTGGATCCTCCTGGTGTTCATCCCGAGGTCAGCTGCTGAGCCACGCATACACTCCTTTAGCTTTTGCTTTTGAGATGTGTGATACATGGTCATGGCCTAGCCAGCCTCGCAGGGCTGTGCTTTCTACATATCCTGAGTGAAGCCGGGCGGTGGTGGCGCACGCCTGTAATCCCAGCAATCTGGGAGGCAGAGGCAGGCAGATTTCTGAATTTGAGGCCAGCCTGGTCTACAGAGTGAGTTCCAGGACAGCCAGGGCTATACAGAGAAACCCTGTCTCAGAAAAAACCAAAAAAAAAAAAAAAAAAAAAAAAAAAAGAAAGAAAGAAAGAAAGAAAGAAAGAAAGAAAGAAAGAAAGAAAAAGAAAAACCCTCTCTGAGCGACTTATTCTATGGGATAGAACAGGGCCCAGCCCAGAACAGAGCTAAAGAGAATGATTCCACAGGCTTGGTGTGGGAGGCAAACTTTGTGGTACATGTAAGAATCAAACAGAGGAAAGTGGGGGGAAAAAGGGAAGGAAGGAAGAAAGGAAAAGAAGAGAAGAGAAAAGATAAGAAAAGAAAAGAAAACTCAGACCAACCTTCATGGTAAAAGCTGACATCTCTTGGTCTGAGAGATGCGGCCCCAAGACCCAGAGGCACAGCATTTGAACTTGCAGTGCAATGCAAATTACATGTTGCGGGGCTGGTAGAGCTAAGACTAGAGAGGGGAGAGGGGAGGGTCTTGTCAGGGGCAGAATGAGGAAGTAGCTGCTTTTCTCTGCGATCTGATTCTTGGAAAGGCAGGATGGAAGCTAGGTTGATTTACTCTGACCTTCAGATTAGCTGCTTTCTGGGAATTCCATGGGTGACAGATTTCTTGGGACCTTGGGCCTGTTTTAGGGCATTGGTTTTGTGTTGAGGGTGGGTTTCCTATAATCCAAGACCCTTTACATATGAAGTCTGAGGGTGCCATTTCCTATCTGGCTACTTTCTACTGGGAGGGAGGGGGACAGCATTTTGTGGGTTCTCAAGTCTGGAGTGACTCTGGAAGAAGCATTGCCTTTACTTCATCTTGGCGTGGTGGACCGGGGTAGGGCAGTGATACAGTCCAGGAGGATGCTCTGGAAAGAGTTTGAAAGACAGGGTAAACTGTCCCTATGAGGATGATAAAGAGGAAGGGGGGTGTGGAAGGGGAGGAGCCCGGCCAGGCAGCAACCGGGAGCCCATCCAGAAGAGGCTTGTTGCTGGATTCTCTGTGCCTGGTCTTGAACCAGTTTTGACCTGTTAGTATTCTTGGAGGTGGGCCTGAAAGGCGTGCAGCTGTTCTGGAAGTGATGCTTGCCGAGAGCCACCGAGATAAACGCTTTCTTGCTGTTCTCCCTTGTAGTCCTGGAAAAATGCCCAGAGTGGCAGGAAGAGGGGATGGGTCTGATGTCCCATTTTGCTCTTGTTGATGTGGGGGTACTGATAGGGTTGGAGCTTTGTGGGGGGTGGGGGAAGAAGAATGGTGGAGACAAAAAGGTAAGAGCAGAGGTCCGGTGCAGCTACGGGGCAAGCATATGGAGATGTCTGTCCTGCAGCATCCAAAGAGTCCTGTCTGAAGACAGGGAATGGTGTTTAACACGGTTGTCTGGTGAGGTTTCCCCTTTGCAGGGCACTTTGAGGTTTAACAAACATTGTCACATGGAGGAGTGTCCTGGGTAGTGGGACACATGACAATGAAAGGCTGCAGGCTGACTGGGAGAGATAGGCTTATTTTAATTAATTAGTTCATTTTGAGCTACTCAGGAGGTATTGGCTTTGAGGGAACACTGGTAAGCTGTGTGTGGGGTCAGCTCTAGGAGCCTACAGGCCGCAGTAGGGTTAGGTTTGGATGGGGAGGGGTGCTAAGGATTTGAAAGGATTTCCCTGGACTAGGGAAGGCAGGTCCTTCTCCTTGTCCCCAGCAATACTGATGACCAGGAGAGGATTCAGATGGACTGACAGCGCGAAGAGGCCAGTGGGGTGGGTAGCATCAGGAGGGCTGTCTGTAAGCAAGTGGTTCAGAGTCCTGTGGAGCAAAGGCGGTGATGGGAAGCTTACAGTGGTGTGGTTGGAGCCTGACAGGGACGGAGTCTATGTATGCACGCGGGGGAAGGAGGCCTTGCGAAGTTGGCCACTCCTGCCTGGCAAGGAGCCATGGTTGATGGTGAAGAACCAGTTTTAAAGATTTTGCTAAAAGCTCAGGGATACAACCCATTAGGAAGTCCCTCCTCACTGTTTCAAGGGTTCCCCCAGCATCTTTAAGGGTGAAGTGAAAGGAAGAGGCAAGTCAGACCCGAAGTGGGGCAGGGAATGCTTGACTAGCAGTTTGAGACTGACGGAGACACACCCAGAAGAGGGACGGGGAGAAAATCCCTCTACCAAGTAGGGCAGGGTCTTGGAAACCTCAGAAAACCCAGTCTCTCTTCAAGGCTTTGGTTTTGCTTTTGATTTTTGAAGGGTCTTCCCCTCCTAATTTAGGGTGGGTTGATTGGTTTTGTTTTGAGTCAGGGTACTTGTGTGGAGTCAGGCACGCTTGTCCTAGAACGTGCTGCGTAAACAGGCACACCTCAAACTCGCAGAGAAAACCACCTGCCTCTGCTTTTCAAGTACTGGGATCGAAGGCATGTGTCATCATGACCAGGAAGAGTTGGTTAGGACAGATTTGAACAAGGCCAGGATAGCTGATTGACTCATAACTGTAGCATCCTGATCTGGCCTTGAGCTCATAGGGCCAATCCATCATCAGGGGGCTGCACTGAGAAAAACACTTTAGACCTTTGTTTTTAAGCCGCCAGGCTTTTGTCTCAGAGGAAGAAGCTGGACATCTTGGAAGTTCACCATCTTTATTACCTAGTCACGGTCCTTCTCCCTAATGGTCTTCCTACTGGGAAATTTGTCTAACTCCTAGTCCCTCGTTCAGGTCACCCTAACTGCTTAGGGGTTTGGAAACAGAGACTACTTATAAGCTGGCAAAAGAGGTGATATAGAGCAGGCAGCACTTAGAGCCCCCCCCAACCGAGGGTCCATCTAAGGCACCATGATAACACTTAATGATGGCAAAGATTCAGAACATTAGGCAGCTGAGTGACGGCAGTGTGTATTCTTACAACACGTGTATTCTTACAGCACGTGTGTACGGAACAGCAGCAACACAGCACACGCAACTGCTGGTGTATTAGACTTCTTATGGAGGGTGTAGTTAAAGTAGCTGGATAGTTCTGCCCTTATTGGAGGAAGTGTACAGGTCACAGAAAGTGTAGCAGGTCCTGTCGCAAGCATCAGCGAGGCTCCTGGTCCTCCTTGTTACCATTGCCCACCGTGTGATGTCCACACACGCATGAGATCATGTTTAAGCTCAGAGGTTGGCCATTGGGTCTCCTCCATTTCAGCCTCATAGGGGAACATCAAGAGGCAGGGTTAATGAGGAGAGCGCCTCAGCATCATGATTAACGTTAAGTTTTGCTTAGTAATCATACAGCTCGCTGGACCGTGGCCCTGAGCCCTGCAGAAGGATAAGGAATCTGTGCAGCGAGCTGTTTGTTACATCAGACTCCAGTTTGTGTAAGGAGTGAATGCCGGGAAGTCTGTTACAGTCAGCATCTAACTGAAAACTTAAAAGAGAAACAGAATCCTGTCGGGTCTTTTGTTGTTGTTGTTGTTGTTGTTGTTGTTGTTAGTACAATTCATCCAGCAATATCTTATGGACACTATCCTGAACAGTTTCCCCAAACCCATCAGTGTGAGGTACAAAATGCCCAGAACAGGCCGAGTCAGTCCATAGAGACATAGGACAGATGAAAGTAATTGGGAGCCAGGTAAGAGAAGATGGTGAGGATTCATTAATGGGATAGGAAGTTTTTCACTAGAGATAAAAATAGCCTCAAATTGGGGAGCACAAATACTTATGCAACTTCATGAGTATGTTTTAAAACACATACACACACACACACACACACACTCAAAGTTCACTAAAGTGGTGAATGTGGTGGTTTACAAGTTACATCCCAGTTTTAAAAACAAAGGTATTGACAGCCCTCACCGCCCCACCATCCTCTTTCCCATCCTGTCAGCGAACAGGGAATTATGGGGCGTCTAGTACAAAAGGCGCCTGGACCCAGTACAGCTGAGCTTTTGTAGAATTGTGCTTTCCCAGTGAGAAAGCACTCCTGAGAGATTAATAAAGGAGAAGCTCCCGAGTAATAGCATGGACTCGTTCTGGTTCATGCACACCAGGGAACCGACCCTGGACAGAAAGTCCCCGCAGTTTATATAGGCTCAGGTCCGAAGTTACACTTTGAACAATTACACATTGTTCTACAGAGACAGAAGTCCCAAGGTTTGGTTGTTTGGACAAATGGGGAGATTTATGGTGTAGAACACTATCGCCATTTTCCCAGAGAAAGAGCAGGGCTGCTTTTCCCAGGCAGCTGTAACTGGGGTCACCCTGTGCAGGGCAAATTTCTGCTCTTCCTGAGAAGGGGGATGAGTTAGCACTGCCAGTCAGGGTTGGCCTCTCTACCTACTTTACTTTAATATAACAGTGTTTTTGAGAAAGTGTATCAATAGATCCTTTATAACTTTATTACTTCCATTTTCTCCTTCAAGGGCGTGGTCCCTCACGTCACTAGCACAGAGCATGCCTTGGTGCCTGCATTGAAAGACCCATAAGATAGATTGGGAGGAGAAAGGTCAGGAGCAGAGAGAGCTTCGGACTGAGACAAGGTCTTAGTCGTTAATCAAAGCCCAAGGTTCAAGTCTCAAGCTGTAAAGTGAATTACGGTCCCACTTCCCAGGGCCATTCTGCGTCATGTCTGGGTTCAGACTTTTCAGTCATCTAGATCCCTGATCCCGATTTCAAAGTCTGAGCTCACCCAGGAGCCCTGATGCTTGGTGGAGTCATCCTCCTGGGACTGCCACCCTCGCAAACAAGTGTGCATGTGTCCATCCATCCCTGGGTCTGTCTATCTCCAAAGCGTGTGGAGTAGGCCAGCTCCAGAGGTGTCCAGCTTTAAAGTCTTGGAAAAAGGTGTCATCAGTTTGGGGTTAAAGGGGCCAGTAGCTCAGGACTCAGAAAGCATAGCAGTGTATTGGGGCCAGGAAAGGAATCCCACTTCTTCACCAGCGAGGCAGGTCTGGGGATGACTGTGTGGGAGTACTTGGGCCTAATGAGGTAAAAAGAAAGCCCCTGGTAGGGAGGGAGCTTAGTCCTGAAATGGGGGAGGGCACACGCAGCTACAGGCCTAAATATGGCACCTTTCGAGAAGGGGGCTCTGGGGAGTGGGTGCCTGCCGTGAACTTGTCTGTCCTGAAACACCCACAGGATTGAGGCTAAACAGCGAGCAGCTGACTCTCTACTGCACACTGGGGGTCTGCCTCTGTGCCATCTTCTGCTGTTTCTTGGTGGTCTTGGCCTCCTTCCTCAGGCGTAGAGGAGAGCCACTTCCCAGCCAGCCTGTCGGGCAGCGTGGGTCACAAGCAAACACTCCCCATGCCCACCGTAAGTATAGAAAGTCGGGCCTCCTTTCCTGGCAATCACCAGCAGTCCTCCCCCTTCCGCCATCTACCACTACCCCTGCATCTAGGGTAGACACACTCTGAGCCCACCGGGGTGGCCTGGGGCATATCCTGAAGCACCTTAGTAAAATCAGGTTCAAACAGTAGGGCCAGAAGAAAGGGTGGATGTCAGGTTCTTGCTTCTGGAGATCTTCTGGAGGAGATCAGGAAGGGGGTTACCCAAGGGCGGAGACTGCTTTCCGGGGTGCGGGGAGAAGTGAGCCCGGCCTTGCAAACCTCTTCAGGGGCGCTTAGAAGGGTAAGTCCTGGGGTGGCTGTAGAAGCGTTGGGCTCCTGGACCAGGCAGCGTTGGACAGTCCTAGGTGCCCACAGTGCCTTCCTTTGTCCCTGCAGGCCCCGTGACAGAGACTCGAAACGAAGTGGCCGCGTCACCCCAGCCTGTTGAAACGTGTAGCTTCTGCTTCCCAGAGCGCAGCTCGCCCACTCAGGAGAGCGCGCAGCGCTCGCTCGGGACACATGGCTTCGCGGGCACTGCTGCCCCGCAGCCCTGTATGCGCGCATCGGTTGGCGGCCTGGGTGTCTTGCGCACACCCATTGGGGACACGCGTCCTGGAGCTTGATAGCCAGAAAAATAAAAAGACAATTTAGCTGATGGAGTGACAGAGGGGGAAAGGGATGGAGAAGAGTCGAATGACACGAGAAAGGAAGCCTAGCTGCATCCACGCAGAGCAATAAAGCAACTGCCCGCAGCGCCCACGTCCTCAGCACCGCCTGTGCTGCTGTGTCTATACTTTCCAGAGCAGTCAACCTGTGCTTTTTCTCTTTAGTCAAGAAAGACGGAGAATAGCCAGCATGTAGAGCAGTACCCTTACAATTCTTACAAACTAGTGGTCTTTCCTACGACCTTAGGCAGATAGCCGAGTGCAGTGTGGATGTATTTGTGATTTAATTTGTATGTGTATGTGCAGATGCTGGTTTGTGTCATGTGTGCATGTATACATGAGTTGTGTGTACATGTGCACCTATATGTGTGTGTGTGTGTGTGAATTCCGTGCATGCAGATGTGTGTGTACATATGTGTCTGGCTGATGTGGTATAGCCAGGAAGATAGGGGCCTCTCTAGAAGACTAAACATCTAACAAACAAACAACAAAAAAAACCCTGATGGGTGTTACCTGGACTTCAGCAAGAATATATTCAACTACATCCACTTTTCATGAGCACCTATGATTAATTTTTTAAGCTACATTTAAACCTCCAGGTGCACGAAAATACCCTCAGAAGCATTTCCCAGCAAGCTGAAGTGTGGAACTGTAAACGTCATCCTTATCACCCAGGCAGGCTTACGAAACCCAAAGGTCACACGACAGGTGTCCCTGTCCTCACCATTCATAGCTAGTAGGTGGCCGAGGGAGAAGACGTCTGCACAGAATAACTCTGATATTAGTCCTAATAACACAGAGTGTCTGTACACAGGGTTTGGTTGTCTGCAGTCATGGTGCCTGCAGAGTCGGCTCTTCCTGAGGCCACTCTTCTTCCTCTTATAGTTCATGTTATGATCTGCCTAATAGCTTTAGTTTGATTTCTCTCTAAAGAATCCATCTCTGAATAAGGCCACATTTGACGCACTAAGGGTTAGGGATTTTAGTGTAAGTTTTGGGGGACAAACTCAACCCACAGTGGAGGCCTTGTGAGACCATCACTGTTTTAACTTTGTTGAAAAGTTGCCACCTAACAAGTTCTTGTCCACGATGTGTTGAGCCAACCGACATTGTCCCCATGATCAACTTCCTTCAACAGGACTGCTAGAAAGACCCTGGCTCCTGCTGCGGACATGCGCTGGTTGTGGGCTGAGGAATATCACCAGTGCATGCACAGAGAGACTCCAGTGCTCAGCCTGTATGAACCTATTTTTAGTCTTTAAGATCTGTAGTTTTAAAATTCTGCTCATCTAAACCCAAGGGACTGAAAACACAAGATGTTTCTAGAACCAGGGTAGGGGCACCAAGAACATAGGGTGCAGAGTCCAGCCTCAGCTTCAGAGTCATGAGAATTCTTTATTAGATATTTGCTTTATTTACATTTCAAATGGTATATCCCCTTTCCTTGATACCCCTCCAAAAACCCCCTATCCCATCCCCTCTCCCCCTGCTCCCCCCCCATCATGAGGATTTTTGGTCAGCTTTTCCAAGGGTCATTTGTGTAAATTTTGTCTTTTACTTTGTGAAGAATGGGCTTTTTTGCCAATTTTACCTTGTGTTGGGTCAGCCTGTAGAATACAGCCTTACTCCATCTGCATTGTCCCCTTAAATTGTTTTTATTAGTATATATTAGTTGAATAAAACAATTTTTGCTGCAGCGTTTTACAAACTTGTATGTAGCATGCTTTGGTATTCTTCCCCGACTTCCTAACTCTCCTCCACATTCTTCCACTGGTCTCCCACACACAATTCGTTGCCCTTATAAGTTCATGTCTTTAAGAAAAAATCAAGGTTTTGTAAATGTGAGAAAACCTGGTATCTGTCTTTCTTAATCTTATTTTCCTAAACACTCTTACGTATTACAACTATTTCCCCAACGGTGATCAAATTCTATTCCTGCAGTTTCCTGAATTTCTCACCTCTATTTCTGGGCCAGCCTCCTTCAGTCTCTTTGATACCTTTCACTCCACCACACATCAGTGTTCCTGTAGAGGACCAGGGGAAGCCAGTGTGGTGCATGTACCTTGTGATGTGTAACCTGGATCATACCTGCCACCAAGCATGCATATACTGCCCAGCTGATGCCTTCCCCTTGATACCAGAACAAGAGGCCCTTTCCAGCAGGGCCTGGAAAAGCCCTCTGCCTTTCTACTGAAATATGAGTCTTCAGACACAATAACTACACTGGATCATGCAACATCACTTCAGACCCCATGGCTAGCATTCTAAGATTAGATGTTATGAGCAAGTCTTGGGGCTGGATGGCTTAGTGGTTAGGAGCATCTGTGACTAGAGTTTAAGATTGGGTGTACTGAGATTCCAAAGAAAATCAAGGAAAGCAGCACTGCATAGCGTGCGGAGGTCACAGCTACACATAGTGTTCTGTCAGCTCTGCTCCTGCCTGGCGGAGGATGGTGGCCAGACTTATACAAAACGTCTAAAGGAAAGGGATAGGGATGTCTATGACAGGCTTCATACTGTTAGCCAGAAACCATTACACAATGCTGGCACCTCACAAACCAGCACAGCATGTGGGTCTGAGGTGATTTTGAAACCTGCTTAGTATTAGTCACAGACTTGTACAGGAGGTACACGGTTGATACACTGTAGAGCAGTGGAGAGCAGGACATCTTTACCCATAGGGAACCCATAGTAGCCCACCCTACCACCTTGTCTGCTGCTACCCACATTCTGGCTGTGTTAGTAATGAGGTAAACAGTCAGGTTTCAGAATAAAATGCAGCTTTATTATGATATAGGAAAGACTAAAAGCCATCAGGGAGGAGTCAAATAGCCCCTCACAATGACAAGGGAAAGAAAAGTGACATAAATGTCTTGGTAATAAAACTTCTAACTACAGTACAATCATAGGATTTTTTTTCCCTCATGATTTTTTATTTCAAAGCTATAATAAATGAAACAAGCCACTTGTCAAAAAGAACAATGATTTTACACAAGGAAAAGCATACACACTGAGCCAAATACAAGAGCACTCAGGTTCACATGGTGTGGGACGCTCAGGTAGTGCCCAGCCTGAGGGGGACTTCTGGATGAAGAGAGGAACTGCAGATCCCATCCTAAGGCCTTCATCTCTCATTGAGGACATCTGAAGAGGGCTACTTTACTGTCTTGTGAAGCTGGCGCCAGCAGTATATGGAAGAGGTCTGCTCACTGCTCTAGACTAGGGGTGGTAATGCAGGCCTGTGGTGAGATGCACGTCTGTGGCCATCTGAGCACACATATACTGTGGCTCTTGGATGGGAAACCCCTTTCCTGCCTTGCTATCCAAAGGGAACAGAAACACTCCCCAAGCCCATTGGTCAAATATGCTCTTCCTTAGTCATCCACACATGCCTGTCTAGTGGAGACGTCATGCTGAGGACCCAGGACAGAGAGGTAGGGCCAGATGATGTGTGGCAGTCATGGAGTTGCCACAGGTACCAAGTGAAGTGTTAAGAATGTTAGAACCACGGTGAAGAAGGGGAATGCTTTTGGATATAAAAAGTTTAAGTCACAATGACAGAAAACAGCTACTGTCCTCCTTAGTGCCCCCAATACAGGAAGAAATGGGCCGTGTGCTGTGGGGAGAGGAAGCAGGCCTGGCCAGCACACCTGCTCACCCCTGCTCTGGATGCCCCATCCATGGGAGTCAAGGAGGCAGAAGCGTGGGCTGTGGTCCCTGTAGGCAACTGCAGTGACATCTTTAATGTGGACTTATTCATAAATACAGTGTGCTGCCCCAAGGGCATCTCCACAGCAGAGTCCCACAAACACGAGTCCGTGTCTGAGAATCTAGGCTCAGCCATACTCAAAAAAGGATTTTTCTAAAAAACATGCCTCAAGTCTGTTATTTACTTTAAATGCAGAAATAGAAACACACCAGAGAAGAACAGGGCAAGTGTCACCACAGGACAACGCTTTTGCTGCCCCTGACCTCGGGTGATTTCCACAGCGACTGAGCAGCGGCCACTTAGGTCTGCCAGAGCGACCTCAGTCCATTGCAATTAACTAGCTAAGGAGCTGGGCTGGACCCTGTGCTGCTCTTTTATAGCCTGTAGGTGAAAAAAAAAAATCTTATTTTCAAATAGTGAAAAAAAATTTTGTACACATAATTATATGTAATTTAAATCACAGCCATACTTGCTATGCAAACTTGATGCACGAGTTACCTGCTCTGGACCTGCGGCTCAGAGCCTGGCTCTTAGGAAATACTTGCCTGTCCTGAAACTCCTGGGGTGGGTGCCAACAGGCTCCTGGGCAAGCACCACTGAAAAGGCAGTGGTGTAAGGAGAAACACCAAGACCCTAGATTTCAGTTTCTTAGACGTGGACAACCTAGGCCTTGTCCAGAGATACATGCAAAATATCTTACAATAAACTTCACGACTGACCCTGCCAGCAGAACTGGTGATGGAGTCTTCTTATTCTGGCTGTAATTGAAACTATAGTGAACTCAACAGAGGCAAGCAGGTGACACCGTGCAATGCAGTCTCCACCTGGACCACTGAGCTTCAAATCTCACGCAGCCACTAAACCTCCCTGGGCAGGCAAAAGGCCAGAGACCAAGAAGAAACATGAGAAGATTGGGCCAATGGAACCACCAAGGGATCTACTGCAAAGATCAAGATCCCAGGGACCGTGGTCTCCACTGCCTGGCCACCAGCTAACTGTGCAGGAAGGCAGGCAGGGCACAGGGCAAGGAAACAACACTGATAAAAAAGCAAGACACGCTCCCTGTAGGGGAAGGGGTCGTCTAGAATTCAATATAAACTCAATGATCATTCACCTCACTACTATCACATTGATAAAATTCACTACCGAGGAAAAGGAACAATGGGGTAGAGGGAAGAAGACGCCTATTTCTAAGAAACAAAGGGAACCTCCGAGCTGATGTTTCCACATGCAGTTGATACTAAGTTATCTGTCGGACAGATGTATTTGTAGCCTGTGGGTGGCCTCAACCTGGGCCCGGGCTATCTTACAATTTTAGAAAGAAGAGCACACCCTCTGCCCTTCATGCCGGAGGGCTGCAAGCTCTGTGCCCCTGGCATCATCTCTGGCACTTACAGCTTTGACGGGCTCATTTTCCAGGAAGCAGGTGCTTTTAAAACCCACGTGGGAGGCAGGGTGAAGCACCAGGCGGAGGGCGGTCTGCTCTGAAGACACCGTCCCCAGCCTACAAGGCTGAGCAGACAGGTGCTGGTCCACTCAGCACTTGCAGCTCATCCCAGCTGACATCTCCTGCTGCAGGGGCCGCGTGTGAGGCTCGCCTGCACAGGAGGAGGACCGTGGTGTTCTGATGTGGGGGAGCAGGGATCATGTCGGGAAGCTTGCCAACTTGTTCTCTCTCTCTTTTTTTCTGGCCAGCAAGGCAGGAGGCTACTCGTATTCCAGGAACTGTTTGTGATAGAAGAGTAGGTACCTGTGGAGGCAGAGGGAAAGTGGGTTTAGTCCTAGCTTCCAAGACAGCCTATGCCAGTCAAGAAGGGCTCACATGGCTGAAATTTTGAATGGCCACTGTAGCCCCTCAAGAAAGAAAGATGCTGCCTGGCTCCTATCACCCAACTTGACCTCCATGCTTACTAGAGAGTGAGTCACTGCGGCCCTGGTGACTTCTTGTAGTCATTACCTCCTGTTCACATGGTGCGACCCTCATGCAGGGTCCATGTCTCCTCAAACCCCGCCTGTTCCCAGTAGCACACTCTTCTGACTCCTCTCTTGGGGATCTTAGGGTCCAGAGCCTCCCATGTACCGTCTGCATCTGCAGCAGGTGGTCTACCTTGTCCCTGGGTCCAGGAATCCCAAGGAAGCCCAGGACAAAAAATGGATCACAAGTAACAAAAGCAGCACAGAAGGCGATCCAGAACCACGCATGGCATGGTGAGGGCACAGATGACCACAGTGGGCTCTCACTTAGGCGCAATTCCCATCATGTAACCATGACTACAGGCAACTTCTGATACAAGGAACCACTGCCCTTCAGCAACAAAGCCACACTAAACTGAGGTGAATATGCACACTGTGGCAGATGCAGCCGAGCCTCTGGCTTTGGTCAGACAGGAGGGATGGACAAGCAGCAGCAGCAGCTCCTGCAGCCCTAGCCCAGACATACCCTTCACTGTCCAGCACATCAGACATACCCTTCACTGTCCAGCACATCAGACATACCCTTCACTGTCCAGCACATCTGTGATGCTGGCCTTGGTGATAATGGCATCGTCACACTTGAACCACTGGTCTTTGTGCTGCCGGATGAAGCTGGTGTAGTGGCCGCTCTCCAAGGTCCCTTGATGGTTAACAACAGCAAACAAGGAGTACCTGGTGCGAGAGGAGGACAGCTGAACTATGGTCTGCTGAGATGGCAGAACCTGTCTGCTTCAGTCGGCTCTGACCCAGCAAAGACAATTCCTTGAACCACACCGAATGCAAGTGGTGGCAGCAGTGGCACCCACAGAGGAAGTGACTACTTCAGTCAGTGCTATCTGCCTGTTCTACCAACAGCAAGACGAACGGGGCCAGGGGACGAGCTCCTAAGCAGACCCTCACCAGGCCTCTACAGTGGGGCTGCCACCAGGAGGGAGTTTGTTTAGAAGGGAAGGACAGGTCAGTGGCCTGAGAAGCAGGAGCTGGGCATGCGCCCTTCCCTATATGCCATGGGCGGAGACCCGCACGACCACAATGCCAGCTCACCCTGCCCCAGGCCTCGCAACCCCACGTACTTGTTGTCATTGTTGAGACTGTCCAGGGGCTGCTGGTACTGTCCATTCATCCTGCTCTCTTTGCTGTAAGAACAGTAATAAACGGTAATTACCACCTCCCCACAGACAGCATTGACGGATACGAAGGCATGCTGCATCAAATCAGTTCCCTTCGGCAGACTGCCCCATGTGGTGATGCGCTATCTAGCGTGGGCTGCAGCTCCAGGGCCTCCCAGTGTTGGTGCTGGAGCAACTCCCACAATCCCACCCCCATGGACCCTGAAGTCACCTGCTGCTCAGGGGCTTCTGATACTGGCTTGTGAAGAGTTTTGTGTGTAACACAGCAAATGAAAGGCTGTGTAAGTTAGCCCCACACTATGCCCTTAATGGAGCCAGGGATGTCATGAAGTAGCTTACTAGCAGTAGGCTGGGTAGAATGGGACAGAAACTGATCAGGAAATACCAAGTTATAAACTAGTTTGGTGTGTTTACCTACAGCCAAAATAAGCAGAAGACAGCAAACCCCATGAGACCTTGATATCAGCAACAATGTCACTCCATCCCTAGATATGTGACTACCCCATTTTCCAAAGCGATAACTCTGATGGTCTATGATACCATTTCAGCTAGTGACCTATGAACCCAGGACAAGAGTTCCTCAAGGAAGGGCATGACTGGCTAACACCAGGCAGCCTCTCAGGACAGTGTAGTGGGCTAAGGTGTGGCTTCTGCAGTGGACTGCCTGCATCTTGACCCCCAGAACAGTAAATGTAACCCATTTAGAAAACTTGTGCAGACGGAACAGAGGAGGTTGACATAAGGCCATCTAGACGGCCCTACCCTTAACCACTAATACCTAGGAAACAGACCAACAATTGAGACACAGATTCAGGAAGGGCCTTGGCGCAGGGTAGTAACAGATAGACAAGGGCCCAGAGCCTCCAGGACCTAGATGAGTGTAGGAGGGAACTCTGTCTGGATCCTTCTCACCAAGTTTCATATTTCTGGCTTCTATTATTGAGAGAAAATAAATTTCTATTGTTTTAAGCCACCATACTAACAGCTGCTAGCCACAGACAGCAAACCAAAGACATTTGGAAGCATTGTAGTTTTTAGAGGGTTAAATTTGATGTAGTTTATGATATACAGGTTTTGATCTCAAGGAAGACAATCAACCCTGTTTATCTGTATTTCAACATCAGTCTCCAACAACCACAAAATGTCACATTGGTATGCTTATAACTGTATCTTGATGAGTGGTCAAGTCTGAGAGTTGATGAGGAACGCAGAATACAAATGGGCAGCCCCACAGCAAGATAAGGAAGTCCCAGGACAGCAGTGAGGCCTAGATGGCTGTCATTACATGTCTAAAGGCTGGCACTAGGTGCCTCCACACCCAGACACCAGCCCTTTCTACCTGGAGGCCATGAAGGGCGTCATGTCCAATTCCAGGGGAAAAGACACATATGTGGTGATCTTCCGCCGAAGTTTGGCTGAGTGTTCAAATCGCTGCAGAGAGAAGAGAGTGGGGAACAGTGAGCGGACAGCAATAGCCGGGCGACCAAGCCTGGGCCAGCAAACAGCTTTCCTGATTGGTTTTCTGGACTCGCAAGCCTGCTCAGGCTGCCACACACTGCAGGACCCTCCTGCCCACCCCTCCCAATGCTGGGATTAGAGTTGATTCTACCAAGCACAAACTGATCTTTCACGTTTTTAAAGAATAGAAAATGGATCATATATAGCCTTTAAGGATTCAAACACTAGCACTGTCCCCTACCAGAGGACCTTGTTTTGATTCCTAGCACACATGCTGGCTCATGTAATGCCAGTCTGTGAGGATCTGACACCCTCTTCTGGCTTCTGTGGGTACCAGGTACACATATGGTACAGACACACACGCAGGCAAAACACCCATACACGCAACACCTGTTGACTCTAGACTAGACTTAGACTAGAGTTTGTTTTCTGGACCTTTCTTTCTGCAGTTCTGGGGTAGAACTCAGAGCCTTGCATGTTAGGCCAGAGCTCTACCACTGACTCACCCCTCCTGGCCTGGGTCTGGGTCTGTTTTTAAGTGAAATGGAAAGTTAAAAGAAGAGTTGGGAGGACGGCTTAGCAGCCACGCGTGCTTGCTGCACGAGCTTGAGCACTTTAATTCATATCCCCAGCAGCCACACAAATGCCCGAGGTAGACGTGTGACCCCGGTGCTTGGGCAGTACAGACAGAGGATCACTGGGCTTGCCTAACTCCAAGTTCAGTGAGAAACCGTGTCTCCATGCAGCAGTAGGGTGGTGTGTTACAGTGCAGGACATCTGATGTCTCCTCTGGCCTATGCTGGCAGAGACAGACAAGTGCAGGAGGCAGTTTCACTTCCTGCTTCCTGGGACTGGTGCACTGGTGAGCTGCAGGCTGAGCTGCAGGCTGCCCCTGTGGCTGGTTTCCTGGGACACTCACTTTGAGGTGGAAGCAGGCCACAATAGGCAGCTTCTTCATGGTGAGCTGCTTGGTGGACTCTTGGTAGCTATGGCAACCGCTGCACTTGATCTTGGCACTGCTTCCTAGGTGCTCTGGTCTGGTAAATCTACAAGGCATTTAAAGATCATCCTTTTATTAAAAACAAAACAAAACAAAAAACAAAACAAAAAAAACATGAAAGGGGAAAAAGTAAAAGACATGGAAGAAAGGGGAACAGATTTACCACTCAAAGTTCACCAGCAGTTGAAGGTGTCATATTTTACAATAACACAAAGAGGAACTTTGTCTTTATCTTTTCCTGATTCTCTTAAGCGCGAGTGCGTGCGTGCATGCGTGCACATGTGTACACATATATAACAGTACTAATGAAAGGTCTGGGGAAATGGTGATAATTTTAACTTCCAGCGACACAACCTGTCTCAGAACGGAGCATACAGCCACAAAGCTATGCACAAATGGCTCAAAAAGCACATGGTGCACCCCCCCACGGGCTACCAGTCAGCAATGGAATGGTAAGATACACACACACACACACACACACACACACACACACACACACAAATTCTCTGGGCTGCCAGAGATCAAGAAGTGGAAAGAGACTATCCCACAGTGATATGCCGTGAGATTCCACTCACAAACTGCCCTGAGAATCTAGAGGAAGCTAGACTTGACCTGCTTAGGTGAGGAGCAGACGGGGTTGTGGATGCAGATGAAGGCATGGCTGGGTAGGACTGTGAAGCTCCTGTCTATACCAGCCTCAGCAACTGCTGTGACATACACCCCCCCCACCCCCCCACCCCCATCCACCCCTCTGTGCTGTGGGGTGTCATGGTGGAGGGTGAAGGTACCAGGATCGCCATGTCACCTTATAGCTGCAGGATAACCTACAATGATCTGTTAATTTTCCTTGTAATTTTTTCTTGTTTTTTCCGATAATTTTAAAGATCAAATCATGTAGTAAAATGGAAAGGAGAGAGTGTTCTGCAGCAACCCTGCAGGATGTGTCTCACCTTCGCAGGCAGTCTGTGAGAGTGGTGGTGCCGGATGTGTGGCTCTCCCCATTAACCACACTGCCCTCGCTCCCTGGGCTCAAGGGCCAGAATGGGGTGGAAGAACCGGGCAGGTCTAAACTGATGTCCCAGAAGGGGTCTATGGTGGTGGAGACCCCGCTGCAGGGAAAGAGGAAAACACATGAGAACATATGAGGACTGAAGCCTATTGTGACCTCTGAGGTGGTCCATCTGTCCACAAGGTACCTCAGGATAAAATAGTGGTGCCCACCATCAGGACTGTGTGAGGAGTCTCAAGAAGTATAAAATCCTGAGCTATAATCAGAGCTCTGTGCTCTAAGATCCACCTCCCAATAGGAACTGCAGTAACACTGCCCAGGAGCTAGGTGCCCTGAACAGGCAAGGACAGACACCCATGCTCAAGCGTATAGGCCAAACATGGCAGCCCCATAAGCAAGTCTGCCGCATTAACAAGGCTGATTCCTGCCAGGAGGCTTGAGTTACAGTATTCAAAAGAGGAAACTCAGAATAAGAAATTGACTAAAGAGGGACTGAAACTGAAGACCACCTCTCGCTAACATACATGGCCAGAGAGGGAGGAACTCTACATCACTGTCTCCACAAGCAGGCCTCAAAGGTGCACTGCTCCTGGAAAGCCATGGGGCACCCTGAGATCCCTGTGCCCTGGTCCCGAGCCCTGTTCAGACAGCTGGCGGGTACTGAGGGGCTGTGGCCAGAGTGGATAAAAACGCTAGCAGGCATGAGCCAGGGGAGTGGGACAAGGCACACTGGGGGCGGGGCTGCTCTAGCCACTGCCAAAGGAGCCTTTCTGCTTCTGAAGATGAAAGCTCTAAACATGTGTACACCTGGAAAGAACTGTACTTTATGCCAGCAAATGGACAAGGAGCCAATTCACACTATGGACCACAGAGACAATGGTCTGCCACCTGCAGGGGCCATTTGTTTTGGGTCTTGGCCTTGACTCTAAGAACAGCCAAGATGTATACGAAGCTGCCAAGGACATCCCGCTGAATGCCACGGCAAAACTCCGCAGGCCTCCAAAGGGAAGAGGAGCCTCAGACTCAGGCAATCTGTCCACTTCTTGTGTCTTTTCTACCAGAGGTATTTTAACAGCATGGCTGTTTAACTGTCCCTCACCTGAAACTAGTGTAGGTGGCTCCACCATGAGCAGCACAGAACTCAGGGAGCCTTCCCTGCGGTGGTGCTGAGCTTTAGGCTCGAAGCCCAAATAACACTCACCCTTGCTGACTGGGAAGTGGGACAGGAAGTGCACTGGCAAACTGACACTCAGAGACTGGCTGGCTGGCAGGGAGCCTTACTTACTGGCAGACTTGGCAGGTAACGTCAGACTGGAGCCCACCGGTAAAGATCTGGTCGATGATGCAATTGCAGTGGTTAGGGTTGTTAGCTTTCTTCCCATTGTCATCACCTGTGGAACCAGATGTGTAGTTACCATTAGTGATGTCACCAAGACAGTACAAAGCAGTCAGCAAGTCCACATCCACCCAGCAGAGGCAGGAGGACCAATACTCTATGAAGAGTGAAGGCATTCATTTCAAGAGATCTCTCTGGTGGTGGGGGTTGGGGAAGAGAAGGTGGTAATGTCATTCTTCCCTGTCTTTTTTCCTAACAGGGTTAGGTATTTCTCTGGCTGGCCTTCAACTGGCAGGAGATCTGCCTACCTCTGCCTCTTGGGCGCTGGGATTGTAGGTGTGCACACTGACTCTGGGAACTTTACTCTTGTACAGAGATTCCCACCTGTGATCCCAGCACTCAGGAGGCTGAGACAAGAGGACCACTGCTTTAGGCCAGTATGAGCTACACAGTGAGACCTTGCTCCCCAAAATACCCCGAATCAGTCGATACTAACAAACTATGGAGGACTGCTTGGAAGCAACCATGCGATTTTCCTTACTGGAAACAGAACCTGACTATACTGACTACAATCAAACATGTTCCTACTGGGCGCGCACCAGCCTTGCTCTGTGCCATGTTTAAGCTAACCTAGCAGGGCGAGGGTGGCAGGCCCACCTTTGCAGTGCCGGTGGAGGACATCCAGGGCTGCAATGAGGAACTCATGCGCGTCCTGCTGCTCATAACCTGCCAGATGCCGGGCGTGCGTCCACACCAGATGTAGCAGCTTGTACGGAATGTGTGGGGAGCGGTGCCCCGAGTAAAACTATTTAAGAGACAAGGAAAGGGAAAATAGGACACCTGCCAGGCTTCGTCACACAAAACATCACAGCTGCACACACTGGGTAGGACTACTTTGATCAAACTGGACTTGTTTTTCTTTTTGCAAATTGGATTGCTATGTAGACTCCTTTTCTCCCACTTTATTTCCACTGATAAGCCCACACAACAAACAGCAAATTCAAGTGGCTCACTCTATACAATGTTTGCCTCACAAAACACCTGCCCACCCTCTGGGATGGTGTCTGACTGCATGGCCACCAGGGCCAGGTGCAATGGGCCACTGAACAAGCTCCTGGGAGCACAAGGAAGACCTCATGTCCTGCAGCCCGCTCAGGGAGCCAGGCAGAAGTCTACTGCTGAGACACTAGACCTAGAGGCTCACTTCCATACCAGGCTTCATGCAGTGAAGAGCCCAGGAAGCCCTGCTTGGTGAGACAGTAAGACCGGCTGGTGTGAGCAGCTGTTTCCCTTCTGAGCCAGTGCGTGCGTGAGCCTATTCCTCACACAGCTGCTGGCATTTACTTATTTACTTTTGTTTTATCAAGTGGCATTTGGGCTAGATGAGAAGAGTTGAATGTTTCAGTGTTTGCAATACTTGCAACACTATTGAATCTAGTAATCTGAAAATGCTCATGTGCTCAAAAGGTTGTAGGTCGCAGAATATTTGCAGTTCAGATTTTCCAGGGCAAGGATGCAGAACCTGTGCCAGCATCTCTTTCTCAAGGCCATCCTGTCGCTTTTAATCATTGGTCTATGTAGACACATAAGCCCTAAGCTCTCAAGGAATGGGATATTCCCGATTCCTCGCCCAACTGATGTTGTTGCTTTGTAAATGGCTGCCAGTATCAATCTCACCAATGTAAACAATATTAAGCGAGTGAGTCTCCCGAGCCTGTAAGCCCTTTTGCAACCTGAGAAAAACAAAACTAACTCCTGGGCCATTTTGCAATGAGAGAATCAAACTCAGGGCCTAATGCTAAGAAGTAAGTCTACAACTGAGCTTCACCCCAAGCCTTAAAAGTTCATTCTTAAAAGGAACATCATACATCTCTTCTAACGAGAGTGATCAACGGCACAGTAATGCCGAGAGCCAACCAGATACCCATTTATACCAGAATGCATTTCCTAAGTTCATCATTATTAGGCCAGGGCTTCTTTTGCTTGAGAAGCCACTTCATAGAAATCCACAATACGAAATTAAGTACACTTAAGGCATTTTAGAAATGGGGAGATTCTGTTTTAATCCCAAGCCTTTAAAACAAACAAACAAACAAACAAACAAAAACCAAACAAACTCTGAAACTCAGTTCAGGAATTCAAACAGCTATTTTTCAAACCAAAGATTCAACCTCACTATCTAGAGATATATGAAGACATAGTTACATGATTACGTGAGAACGGCAGGAAAATACTCAGTGCCTTTGTTTTCTGAAATGGCCTCATCATGTTTCCGTAAGAGCAGTCATCATGTTTCCGTAAGAGCAGGAGACTGCACGGATGGAAACCACACTTAGGTCTTAGGTCACTGGTGTCTCAGGCAGCACTTACTGGCACTGGCACACAGAGCAAATGGCACGTTGTGTGTTAACACTAAGGCTGTGGTGAGGTCACACAACACAATCCTGGAAGTGTTGCTGCGATGGACACCCCAGAGCCAGCGCCTGCCTGGACCTGAAGCTGTGACTGTTAGGCTTTCAGGGTTTTGGTTTGACTTGGTGACCTCCACAGTTCCTGTCAGGACCCATAAAGCTGGGTATTACACTAATCCAGAGTGGCAGATGAACTGTTTTCATGTATTAGACACAGAAACCAAGAGAAACTCAATAGACAGTCTCAAGGTCATTTATGTGTACTGACCAGGTGGGTGCGGATTTCTCTCTCTGTGGCATCATCACATTGGTGACCACAATCTTGGAATGTGTAACATTTTGGGTTTTGTTTATCAAATGTAAGATGTTCAACTTCTACTAGGAATGAACAGTTGGAGACTAGGACCGAGCAGCAGGGTCACACGGACTAATGCCACCAAGTACCTGCTGCAGTGACTGTTCAATACTCCATACTGAAAACCAAGGACAGCAACTCAACCAAGTTAAGTTAAAAACAGAAACAGCCTACAGCGTCTGACCCAGGCTCCCACTAACTGCACTATGACCACTACACAAGTTCTTCAGCAAGAGGGAGAGCCCATGTGGACCTTGATGTACCACACCAAGGAGACACAGACAAGCCTAGCAAGGATGGTGGGATATCGCACAAACACAACACTTAAATATGCTATCCATCCATCCACATCACATGTATGGGAATGGCAATTCTGGGGACAAAAACCTGTGTCACACATTTGTCAATTCACAGAACTATATACTAGGATGTTTTACTGGATGCAAATTATACTTTACTAAGCCTGAGTTTAAAAAATAATCCAAGAGAGATGATTAGTCACATGGTAACTAGCTGTTTACCCCAGTGAAGCCCAGGACTCATTTCTCAGGATAGTTTCTCGTACCCTGCAGCCTCTGACCGTTTTACCTGTCTGCTCACTTCCACATTTCCAGTCACCAGTAATGCAGGGTCAGTAATAACCTGGACCAGGGCAAAAATTGGCAACCTTGCTCTGGAAGGACCAGCTGGGTCATCTCAGTTGCCAAGCCACTGTGATGGTCATCGACTGCTCAACCCTGGGCTGTGGCATAAAGCATCCACATGTGAGCAAAAATGCCTGGACACAGACAGGGAAAAGACCACTGAAAGAAAGGAGGCCCGTCTGCTTGTTCCTTTGCAGGGCAGGGGCCACCCTATTTCTGGGATGGGAAGAGAAGTTATTTCAGTTCTAATGCCTGGCCTGCGTCTACTTAGACAGTAGGTCCTGAGATCAAGCCTGAGCAGGCATCGACAGGCACAACACAAGTGTAGCTGTGACTGGATCAATGACACAGCCTCAGTACTGTCTCTGTGCTGCCAGTCTGCAGGGCAGAAGCCTCTGACAAACACACCTACGAAGGAGCACATCTACAGATTTCCTGAATGCATGTGGCAGACAGCAGGACTCTTGAGACAAACGCCATCCATAAGGTCACTCTGCCTCACCTGCTGTTTGAGGGCTCCTCTCCAGGGTGAACGGTTTGCCTCCAAACACCAAGTCAACAACCCATCTCTAACAACCCTTTGTAAAAGCCTTGGCTTCCACAGTAGTTCCGTAGTGGAAGATAATTAGGCAAGGTTTTCATCAATTCTATTCCCCATCTTTTTAAAGAGGGGAAAGGGCAGTTGTACAGCTGTCCCACCCCAGAAGCAGCTGCTCTCACCTCCTGGAAGAGAGAGGACATCTCACAGACCAGGCAGGAGCTGGGGCTCTGCATCTCACAGCGGTGCCTATCTGACAGAAAGAAGTCTCTCAGAAGCGGAGTGTGGGTCAGCGCCTGCACGATGCAGTTCATGAAGCACGTGTTCCCCAGGTTGATCAGTCCGCGCAAACCTGGAAGGAAAGTCACGGAGAGAAGGTCACCTGTGCACCGAGCTCAGCCCCAGGCACACCTCCATGACCAGTCACGGTCTTCAACCAGCCAAGCAGCACGAGAAGAACAGGAAAGTGCCTGCTTGCCAATATTTAATGGACCGCAGAACACGCCACCACTGCCCCCTCTAAAGGGGGCAGAGGCGGGTAGAGCTCAGAGCTCAAGATCACCCTGGTCTACAGAGTTCCAGGAGGTGGGGGGCAAGATGGTGACACCCTCACTCACTGGCATGTCACCTCTCCATGAACAGCTTTGACTTGATCCACTTGAATCCCTTCAAAAAGGCAGATGCCAAGGAACCGGAAGGGACCACATCCACTCACCCCTCTGCATCCCATATCTACAGCAGCCCCTGAAGAGCAGGTGCCTAAGCTGGATGCTTAACAAATCCAGAAAGGACTTGGTCAGACAAGGCCTACTGCCGCTCTGGGAGGGAAGTCTAAGACAGAAGAGCCCGTCACCAACCTATGGTGCAATTGGAGGTGATCTTCCGCCTCTTTGGGTTGTGCTTCAGCAGTTCCAGCTCCCTTTTGGTTGGTTCCCAAGTTGAAAACTTCTCTCCAACACCTAAGGAGATGAAGAACAGTCTTAGGGATCATGAGCTAAATCTCTTGTAAATAACAGCTTTGAGGACTTGACACACATCGGGCTGCACTGCAGAGAGGTGCCCTTCTTCTAACACCCTACTGTGATGAGAGGTGTCAGATCACTAACAGGAGGTCTCCTCAGTGTCTATAAACATGCCATGTTTACAGAGTCAAAGAAAGGAATACAACCTATCAAATCACCAGACACTAATGTTTCTCAAATGCTTTGGATCTGGGGTAGAGATGATAGTACCCAGCTCCAATGGAAGCAACTTAGTAACTCATAAAGGACCTTCCGGCAAAAGAGACTGACAGGGAAAATGTACTTCTGAGAGTGGGTGCAGCTCGGTGATAGAGCGCCTGTTTACTGTACCTGTGGCCCACACTTTGTTTTAGTTTGTCATCTGAGTATGGCTTCGCTGTGCTGCCTTGGCTGACCAGGAACTTACAGGACTGGGCTGGCCTCGAAGTTGAAGGTCAGCCCGCCCACTTTCCAAGTGCTAGGATTGTGAAACTATGCACCACGCCCACTTCTGATCTGCTGGCTGAACATTCCACAGAAGACAGGAACCCACGACAATAACCAAAAGGTGGTGAGGAGCACACTTCACTCACACACCTCACTCAGAGGAACTGTTCCACACTACTTAAAATTCCTAATTCAACACACTTCAAGAATGCATCACTTAGCCAGGCGGTGGTGGCGCACGCCTATAATCCCAGCACTCTGGGCAGCAGAGGCAGGCAGATTTCTGAGTTTGAGGCCATCCTGGTCTACAGAGTGAGTTCCAGGACAGCCAGGGCCCCTGTTTTGAAAAAACCAACCCCCCCCCCAAAAAAAGGGTAACAAATAAACAAAAAGAACAAAAAAAAGAGTTTTCCTTCAGAAACAATCTCTTAAACAAAAAATTGATCCCCTCAGGAGACTATGTGCTATATGATGGTTAACTTATTTGTCAGCCTGACACAGCTAGGATCATCTGGGATGAGGAGACCTCAACTGAAAAATTGCCTCCATCAAATTGGTATGGGGAGGTGGTCCTGGTGTGTATAAGAGGGGCTTTCTCTCCTCTGTGGGGAGGAGGTCCTATAGCAGAGTGAGCCAGAGGGGCTTTCCTCTGTGACGTGTGCTTCAGTTCCTGCCCGGACTTTCCTACGTGAGGGACTGTGACCTGGAAGTGTAAGATGTGTTTGTCAGTGTTTTTATTCCCAGCAACAGAAAGCAAACTAAGACACAGGGAGTTTCCAATAAAGAACAGCTGAGCACGGCGGTGGTTTACTCCCCCTGCACACAGAGACCCAGGCTCCCTGGTTAAATGGGACACAGCAGACTTAGCACTGTTAAGGCAGACAACTGTGAGCCTCTCTGGAAGCTGAAAAGGAAAAAACCAGAGAAACCCAGAAATAATAAACTGTTGTACCTGTGACTAAACACGTGACAGAAAGCACACATAAGGACAGAGATGGAAACATAAACCTATGATGTCACCAGAGCCACCAAGCCCCTGCCAGGCGTGCAGGAGTCTAAGCCACCAGGGAAGCTCAGCCGCTCCACTCTCCATCTAACAGGACACTGACGCCTCTCCTACAAGGAACCGATATGCTGGCTTTGGTACTACATTTCCTAGCATCCTGTGGAGCAGAGAGCAAAGCCCTGGTCAGGGATTATCTCTGCAGTCATTTAGTCTGGAAGAGGTGGGTGGAGACACTGACAGAGAAGCGCTGGGCTAAGCCAGGTTCTCCAATGTGCCCTCCAAGTGAGTTTTGCTTCCTTCCTGACTCCAGCAGTGCCCTACAGAACTCCACAGAACCCACAGCCACGGGGGCATGACTGCATTACCTGCCAGGCTGATGCCCTGAGAATGAAGGAATGAGCTGATGGAGGGTTCATTCATTAAATCAGATGCCTATCTACACCATTGCAGTACTGGCAGGCTCGCCTTGCTCCTTGTGTCTCACTACCTCATAAGTTCTACCACACCTGAAGGAAATGCAGGCTCACTGTGACAAACCTCCCGTGTTAAGGACATTATAGAGAGAAAACTTAAAATGCCTCTAAATCATATGTATTAAGTCCTTCTACTGGGCTGGGGAGATAGCTTACTGGCTAACATGTTTGCTATGTAAGCATGACAACCCAAACAAGGATCCTAGTACCCAGGTAGAAGCCAGGCATGATAGTATGTGCTGGTGACCCCAGTGCTGGGGCCAGTCAGCCCAATCCTCAGGGCTCACCAAACAGAAACATTCAAGGAACTGGGTGGCTTCCATATATGTAGCGAACTAGAAGATGATTTTACTATTCTAAACTTTACCAAAAAGAGATATAATAGTTTGTACTTAAATTGCTACCATATGCTTTTATCTAGCATTCAAAGTTTCTAAGTAGTTTCTTACTATATAAAATGTAAATTTAGGAAGTAAAGGTTGTGAGACTGTGGCGGTGAACTGTTAATACCCTCTGCGCCCCGCACTTCCTGCCACCCCCCAGAGCTACTATTCCTTACTGGGTCAATGGCTGGGCACTTGCTGACCCTCCAGCGGCTAGCACACACTTCCCTCCAGCATTCCCGAGTTAACACTTTCTAAATCTAGATTTAGATTATCTTATCTTTGTGGCTCTGCCTCTCCCAAGGGGCCGCTTTCCCTTTGCACCTAGATTTCAGTTGTCTCTCTCCTCTCCTTCAAGGCGTGGTCAGTCCTATGCCCCTCTCATGGCCCAATTCTTTGTTCATCACTCCTGTGGGTTTGTTTGTTTGTTTTTAATCCAGGAATCCTAAAAGTCCGGCCTCTTTCACCCTGCCCAGCCATTGGCTGTTGACAACTTTATTTTCCAATCAGAGCCAACTGGGTGCAGGTTTCCTTTAGCCTATGTGCAAGGCACTTCAAACAGGTTTCTTGGGTGACACTTAGCATGAGAACACAAGCCCCTACAGACTGACTGTGAGGAGGTACTTCTACATGGCGTCTGGACTTTGCTTTACCTGAACACAAACTTATCTTGTGAATGCTGAGGCAGGCTGTGTTTGCTACGTATGAAAGACACAAAGAGAGAACAAAATTCCTAATGGTATTGTCACCATGGTATATCTAACTCCACTGCTAAGAAGAGCTTGGGTCATTTAGGCACGGGCATATTTCAACAGTTTTGTTTCTGCCTTTTTAGTAGCTAGGATTCAAGCCCTGGGCCTTGTATAGGCTAGGCCACAGCTCCACCACTGAGCTAGACACCTGGCCCAATATTTTAGAATTTTCACACCAGCCCAGCAAGAGACAGTACAGTAGTATCCCAAGGTTGAGAACTGAATAAGAAAAGGGAGGGATTGTAGTGTGTAGCAGACCTTCCATGGGGAGGATGGACAGCCTGGGCTACTGTGGTACGAGAGCAAACCTCCCCTGAGGACCAATAACCCACTTCAGCTAAATCTCCATGCTTCCTGAAGTAGTTATCACTCCTGCAAGCCGGATGGCTGCCCCAGGAGTTAGGGCTTGTTTTTCTCTCCTACAGGCCCAAACCAGCTTCCCCAACCACTTTTGGGTCACCCAACCCCCTCTCTAAGCATGGTGGACGCACCTTGCATCTTCCAAGCCTTGCGCTGCTCCTCTTTGGCAATGATTTCTATGTCTTTGTCATAGATGTAGTCCTGACACAAAAAGCAGTAAATACCTCCATACATCAGGTCAATGGCTGCAGAGAAAAGGGAAAAGAACATAATTCAATCTAGCATGGCAATGTAGTTCTTCAGACAGCTGAACTCGGAGGCACTTGTTCCAGACACCTGCCTAGAGCACTTTCCTCCTTGAGTTACAGAAGCCCCAACTTTGAGGGTTTATCCAGGGTAGGTGAAGTGTGTCTGCTGTCTCCAGAAGCTTCCCTGAGGGCTGATCGAGAATGAGACACACATCTGAGCCCTGCTAAGTACTAATTTATCAGGACACACTGCTTCAGTGGCGAAAGCTCAGAACTCAAAAGTAGGGCTAAGTTCATCAAGCATTTACTTTAGGTCCACAGGCATTCCCAGCAACCTGACTGGGGATGAGGCTTTGCTACACCTTGGATGGCTGGCAATCTAAGCGAGGCAACAGCGATTTGCTGTTTCCTCTTGTCTTGACTACATGGCTCTTTCTCCAGGGACAGGTAAGGAAGTAGCAATGGCTACTTTAAAATTCACGAGAGCTGGGACTGCTGGCCACAGGGATAATTCTAGGTGTCACTTTCTGAGATGCTGCCAGACGTTAAACATGCATTCCACTGAAGCAACGGCTTTCTTCTTACAATGGAATAATCTATAATAACAGGAAAAAAAACCAAAAACTCAAAACCTTGGAAAAAGTGTTGATAGGACAGAAATATGCCCATTGAGTCAAAGGAAAAATCTCAGGAAAATTAGAAAATATTTCAAGAGAAATGAAAATTAAAACCTGCCCGGCATGGTGGTGTATTCCTTTAATCACAACACTTGGGAGGCAGAGGCAGGTGGATCTCTGAATGCAAGGCTAGTCTGGTCTACAAAGAGAGTTCCAAGACAGAGTTGTTACACAGAGAAACCCTATCTTGGGGAAGGAAGGAAGGAAGGAAGGAAGGGAGGGAGGGAGGGAGGGAGGGAGGGAAGGAGAAAGGAGGGAGGGAGGGAGCAGGCCTATCACACTAAAACTTCTGGACTTGGGAGGGGTAGACACAGTGCTAAGTTGGAAGCTGGTGGCTGTAAATGCTCACATTAACCAAGAGCAAGCCACGTGTGATGAGGTGTGTCTAGAACCCCAGCACACTAGAGGCTGACACAGGAGGGTCCAACAAGGTCTGGGCCGCCCTGAGTAATCAACAAGACTGTTTCAAAGAACAAAGCAACTGCTGGACAGAGTGGACAGACCTATAATGACAGCACTGGGATGCAGAAGCAGGACAATCGAAGTTTAAGGTTATCTTTGGGCACATAAACAACTCTATCACCCCACCCCTCCCACATACACTGCACATACCTACGGTCAGACAATGCTCAGCTAGCCTTTCATGAACCTGCTT
This sequence comes from Apodemus sylvaticus, assembly GCF_947179515.1. Classification (NCBI taxonomy): domain Eukaryota; kingdom Metazoa; phylum Chordata; class Mammalia; order Rodentia; family Muridae; genus Apodemus; species Apodemus sylvaticus. The sequence continues at coordinate 63,286,555 of NC_067481.1, read as the reverse complement.
TACTAGAAACCAGGAAACCCATGCTGAAACTTAACACCAGTTTAAAAAGCTTCAAGCAAATGGTGCGAGCCACTTGAGTTCAGTTTCCAAAAAAACCATTCCATCACAGTGGGTCTTAGGAGATCACATGCCTGCTCCTGTGCCCTGCAGCAGGGCGCCTTACCCAGGTTCCCCTGCAGCAGGGCGCCTTACCCAGGTTGTGCCGCTTTGACTTGGCGTGATCATGGATGTGCTTCTTCGTGAAACAGCCAAAGAAGACACAGTAGAGGCAAGAGTGCAGCCGGTTCAGGTGGATGCCGCAGACATGGCAGACACAGGACTTTGCCTGAAATTTAGAAAACGAGTTAGGAGCAGTGTGGGCACAACAGGGTTTGCCAAGGAGAAACACAAAGTCCATGCCAAACGGAAGAAGGTCAGGGGCTGTCTTCTTAGTCTTAGCACTCTATCACATTCTCCTCAGTCTCCCCAAAGCACTGAGTTTAGCTCAAAACAAGATCAACAAGAGCATAGCCGTGATGATGTCATCACATTCCCACACCCAGTGCAGTACCACCGGCAGCTCACACCCAGCCGTCCTTAACCCCGGTATCATTTTGAAGTTTGAGAATCAAGGTTCTTAAAAAATTAAAATACAACAACTCAAGAAAAGAGACATGAATCAAAGCAATATACAGGAACAAAAGAGAAAAGTCCACTGTCAAGAAAGGCCACAGAAGAAACAGAGCAAGGCAATCACAGCAAACATGAACACAGTGGTACCTAATTCTAAATATTCACACTACCCAAGCATATGCCAATTTGTAGCACTATGGATCAGATACAGAAAGAGGAAGAGTTATGGAATGTTCCCTGGGCAACCAGGGCACAATCTGACACAGATATCAATAGTAAGAATGAATTACTTACACCTGATAAAAACAATAGGCACCCAAGTCTGATCTGAAATTACTACAAGCACACCTACAAGCTTTCCCAAAATCTTCATAAAATTCCATATACCAACTGCAATGGGGGAGACAAAACAAAGCCCATTTTCTGTAAACATTCACAGCAACAATGGACTCAATCACCTGTGGACACCACATCTCCAGGCAGTAACAATGGTACTCAAAAACTGAAAATACAGCAAATATCTACCAAGTCAACGAACAGACAAGCAATGGCACCACTGTGGAACAAAGATATGCTGATACGGGCAAAGACATGGGCCAGAGGCCACAGAACACACAGACAAGCAACCCCTGCAGACTGTGGCTGGGAGGACAGGGAGCAGATGCAGTGTGCCAAACCTGTAGGGGGGGCACAGACCGCAGAGCACTGAATACTCCAACTCACACTCCACGTTCCTTCAACCAGGAAAGGCAGCATTCTGCTGTCTGCTGTACTTGGACTACTGGGTTTCTGTTTTGTTGTTGTTGCTGTTGTTGTTGTTTTGCTAAATCTGTGATTAGGTTTGAATCCAGAGTGCCCAGCAGGCCTACCTACTGAGGGCTCCCAGCCATTTCTCACTATTGGTTAGCTCAGGGAGTTTAGTATCTGAAAACAATGCATGTCAGTATTTGAGTATGGACTACGTATGAGATAGCTATATTTCCTCATTATTCCTGGACAGTGTTCATTATTATGGCCACAGACTATGTCCTCATTCTTATGGAGGTCAATGGCTACAATTACCAAGATGTCATCAACCAATTCTAAACAACTTGGGGAAGAGAAGGTAAAAATGAACCTGGAGGTTGCACAGCAGCTAAAGTACTGTCTGCTCTTGCAGAGGACCTGAGTTCAATCCTCAACATGGCCACTCACAACTTCCTACAATTCCAGCTTCGGGGACACTGACGCCCTCTTCTTGCCTCTGTATCAGGTAAATACTCAAAGAACAGTAAAAATGAACCAATGAGAATTACATAAACACATGACAATTGTTTTCTGACACTACTCATTGTAGGTTTCTTTTTTTTAATAAAAGGAAATATAAACTGAATTTATAAGCTGTAAAACTCCTAGACTCCAGCAGAGTAATATGCAGAAAAAGGCTATAATCTGTCTCATGAATGAATCTCAACAGACAGCACTGAGAAAGGGGCTACACAGTAAGCACACACCACATGTTCCCATCACAGAAACAGAGGCAGGCAGCAAACCAAGTGCCACAAGAGCCTTAGCAGATACCCTTGAAGGTGAGAGTAAGGACTGGCAGGAAGAGATGGGCTGCTCTACTCTGTGATGGTGTTCTGTTTTCTAAACATATTGCATTTGTGGGTGAAAGTATTCAGTGCACGGGTGTGTGTGTGTGGCACGCGCGCATGCAGGTCAGAGAACCACCAGCGGAGGCTGGCTCTTACCATGTGGGTCCTAGGATCAAACTCAAGCCACCAGGGTCAGTGGTGAGCACCTCTATACACTGAGCCACACTGGCCCTTCTTGTCTAGTCTATTAAATCAAGATGTACACATCCTCTAACATATGGCTTAAAAGTCAGAATACATGAGGACCTGCTCAGGTGAAATCCTGCAGTAATGTAAAGGATCACTGGATCTGACCGAATGAGCACAGGGCGGGGGAGAGGGGGTCAAAAAGAGTAAACAGTTTAAAACTGAAATATCTCATGTCTTCTAAGAGGTATGATTCCAACACACGAAATAAGCAGAGTCTCTATGCTAGTCTGAAAGCAAGAAAGTCCTTATGGACGGCATGCCTGCCTCTCGCCAGTTGGTACAATTGTACTAACTGTACAACCCATACAACGAGACTAAGGCAGAACTGCAGGTTTGCTACTTGCATGGAAGACACATCTTTCTGAGCTAATAGATTTAAAAAAAAAAAAAAAAAGTCAAGACAGCTTTCCTTCCCAACATCATCAGCTAACTACACACCCTTAATTAGTAATAACCCTCCCCTTATATCTTGTATACTATTATTAGCTACATGTGGTTCCTGGGCCACTGAAGTAAGGCTAGCACAACCAAGTTTAACCTTTACTTAAAGGCATATATGGTGGTCAGTGACCACTGGATACAGTTCAAGATCCTCAAGTGGGTGCTACCTACCTATAGAACTTATATGTAGTGTGTCTTCTGGGCTCACACAAGTGCAGGTTGCAATTTAGACAATGGTTTACTTCACAGTACTGAAAAATATCCTCAAAGCCCTGGGGTAGCTCATAAAACACCTACAAAATTAACGTTCATGATATTTAAGCAAAGGCACAGTTAACCCAGACAGTCTGGGGTTAGCACTAAATGCTGGCCCAAGTAACCTCCCCTCCTGAGAGATGGTGATGGGACAAGAAGCTAAACCCATGTGAACAATGAAGGAGACTGGAGGATGCAGCCAGGGTCTCAGAAGAGGGAGGCCGGGATGGATTCTTTCCAGAGTCCCGGAAAGAATCCAGCTTGTAGAGCCAGAGGCGGCTAAGCTGCTTTCCCCCATAGACAGTGACTGCTGTGGGCTCTTGGGAGCAATGTGGCTCCTGAGCTGGCAGCAGCCTGCCTAGGGCTAGCCTGCCATCAGCCAGTATCCAAAGCTAGCTCTGTGAGCTGGTGGGATGAACTGGAAGTTAACCTCGAACAGGCCATGCAGGGAGCCTTTGCCACCACACCCACACGAGGGTGCTGGCTCTTCTAAGGCACAGCCCACAGGCTGCCAACAACCCTGAAAGACACCGACAGCAGTTTCAGTGTGACATCCTAATACGTATTTATGAATATGTACCTTGTTCAACTCACCTCCAATACTACCCTCTCCTTCCCCACGCTCTTGGACCCTCCCTCTGCCAGATGCCCCCTCTCTGCACCACTGCTGTGTTGTTCAGTCCTCCGGGTCTATACTCAGGAATGCTGTGGCTCAGGGACTGGGTAGTGCACCTCTAGCTCTTTGGGAACTCTCCACTGGTTCACAGAAGGCTGCAGCAGTTTATGTTCCCACCAGCAGTGTGTACATGGCTGACTCTCCCCAAGCATTTGCTCTCCTTTTTCTTGAGGGTAACTATTTTGCCTGGGGTGAGATGGAATTTCAGCGCAGTTTTAAGCAGCCTTGCTCTGATGGCTGAAGATGAATACCTTCCCAGATCATCCTGGTCATTTGTAGTCTTGGTTTTTTGTTTGTTTTTGTTTTTCACCACCGTGTGCAGCCAAACTTGTTTTTAAAAAGAATCCCTGACTTGTAAGATGAAAACACTCTGAGCTGGAGGGACTTCAGGGGTGAAGCTCTGTTCACAGCTGAATGCAGCCCAGGCACCTTCCGAGCACAGTTACCTGCCTTCATTTCCTACTTTACTGTCATTCACCAAAACAACACAGCTTCGGAATGCTGTGCTGGTGTCCAAGCTCCCGGCTGGGAAGATCACATAATAAAGAACTTGTAGCACGGTGGAAATTTAAATATTGCACCGAGCAGTCCTAATTAAAAAGGAAACTTTTCATGCTATACAAAACTAAAGAGTCTGGGGAGATGGAGAAAGCAAAACAGGAAAGAGAGCTAGGAGGATCCCTCCACTTAATCCCATGTAAAAGTGACTTGACAGCACATCTCAATCCAAGAAGCAACAGAGTGGGTCAGTGACAAAATTATGACCCGTGGAACACTGGTGCCAATCTGGTAGTTTTGTAATGGTTCATCTCTGTGATCCCAGTCTTCACAAGGCTGAGAGAGGAAGACTGGGTGTTTAAGGTCAGCCTGTACCACATAGAAAGACTCCTGTCTCAAAATACAAAGTAACCCAACTCTAGTAATTTTTTTAATCATATGCTTCTATTACCAAAACTCTTGCTCCAATCCTAACAGACTTTCTGTTATAGAACAGAAGCCTTTAATGCCTAAAAGACTTATATCGTGGCCATGCTTGATTTAAAAAAAAAAAAAAAGGGGAATTTAGGTGGGGGGGTGGGGGCGGTTTGCATTCACCTTTAATCCCATCATTCTGGAAGCAGAGACACGAGGATCTCTGTGAGTAAAGAGGCCAACCTGGTCTACAAATCGAGTTCAAGAATGCCAAGGGCTATAGGGAGAAACCCTGTCTCAAAAAACTAAAGATGGAGAATTTGATGCTTAACATGATATACCCAGCGGATTTGTCAGTTCTCTTGTTATAAACCGCTACTCAAGACAGAAAAAAAATTTTCTATTCCAGTTTTTATCTTCAAAATCAAATTGTAATAATGAAGTTTTTTTAAGATTAAAGAATAACGTTTTCCCATCCCCAAATCACTAATAATCACCGTTGTTGGGATTTACAGGACCAGCAAACAACAAAATAGTCATTACCTCGATGGCTGCGGCTGTCAATCAATTCCTACATACTAAAAATCTCGCTTCTCAACTCGAGCGCGCAGAGGCCCTGCCAGCCTCAGGTGTCCGCGGCGGGTCCACAGAACTACCCCGCAGACCCCGAACCCCCACCGCGACCTTTACAGAAAAGGGACTACTCTGCAAAGGAACGTCCAGACAGATCTTCCTCCTCCTCGGACACATTTTTAGCTCAGATCCCTCTCCCACTCCCCTCCCCTCCCTTCAAGGCTTCCGCCGCCACACTCCCAACTGCGTCAACTAGGCGGTCCTTTCCCCCCTCCCAGCACCACGTTACTTCCTTTAGCCCCCTCCCTACATCGCGAGGCTCACCCTAGTCCCCCTCCCTGCACCACGATGATGCTTCTTCCTCTAGCCTCCTCCCTACACCACGATGGTTTCTCTAGCCCCCTCCTTACACCACGATGCCTCCCCTTGTCCCCCTAGCCCGCACCAGGATGCTTCCCTTAGCCCCTTCCCTGCACCGCGAGACTTCCCCTCACGCCCTCCCCGCAAGGCCAGGCTCCCTCCCCACACTACCAGGCTTCTCCTCCCCAACTCCCACCTACACTCCGCATCCCAGCCTGGGGAGCGGCGCAGGCCTCGGGCGCACCTTGCGCTTGCGAGCCTCGGCAGTTCCGCTCCACACGAAGCACTGGTAGATGGCCCGCAGGTTTTGCTTCCAGTTGTCCACCTTGAAGCTGCCCAGGTGCGAGCAGCCCGGCGGCGGCACCGCCAGCTCAGCGTCCATGGCCTCGACCTCAGGCTCGGGCCTGGCCACCATGGCGGGCAAGGCCCGGGCGCGCGGGGCAGGCGGCGACGGGGGCGACGACGACGCCAGCGCGGCGAGAACAAAGCTGGGGGGGGGGGGGGAAACAAAGACCGCGTTAAGAACCCAGGCAGGCGACAGCAGCACCGACCGCACGCGCAGCACCCTCCGACTTCGAGGAGGGCGGAGCGGGGTGGGGCGGGGCTGTCCACGGGAATGGATAACGTCACCCAGGCCAGCGGCCTTAGTGCGCAGGCTCCGCCGCTCTAGGCCCCGCCTATCAGCCCTCTTCTCGCCCGCTGGCTCCCGAGAAGTGCCGAAGGCAAGGGGGTTGGGTCAACAGATCCCGCCCCTGCGTCACACCATTGGTTGTTTTTCAGTCTGAGGCACGGTCTGCGCCTATTATATGCTGGAGGGCTGGTCCTGTTTGCTTTCGGGCTGCCTCCGAAGACGCCAGAGATGTGACGTTTCGAGTCTCTTCTTGGAAGGCGGGACGTGCTGAGGATTGGGTAAAACCAAGTGTCCATCAGGGCACTGAACCGGTTTGCACCGGCTTGAGCTCTGCCGCAAAGAGGCGGGGCGACGGACGGGGTGGGGCAGGGTAGGGCCTGAGTCTGCGCGTTCTCTGCTAGGAGGGTTTCCAGATTCTATTTGTTGGTCCGTGGAGTTCCTTGTGTGGGCTTTTCTGCAGAGACTGCCATCTTGGCGACTTTGTTGGGTACCGCAGTGCCACAGCTGGCGATTGGGCGCGGCAAAAACTCAGAGCGCGTTTCCTTCCCTAGGATCCTGTTCAACGCTGTCCTATTGAACTAGACTGCCAGGCGGCATACGATTTTTTTTTTTTTAGTGGCTACATTTTGTACAATATTTTGCAACAAGAACGATGAAAATTAATTTTAACAAGCAATCCAATAAAGACAATATCATGTCAAATTTTTGCATTGGCTTTGAAATATCGTTTTATACAGATTTGGTATAGCAATTCAATGTGTACTAGCCACATCACACACACTGGCGACTAATAAGTAGGGACAGTATAGAACTATAATGCATCCAGCCCTCCTATCTGAGGGTTACACAGATGTGCAGTAAACCAACTCGAAAGAGAAAATATTGATCTTCCACCCTACAAATTGTATCTACCGAGTAAGTAGACACTACTTCCCCCCACCCCCCATTCCTTAAAAAGGATAACAGCTAGGTGTCAAAGTCTGGCAAACAGGTACCCATGATGTGGAGCAGTGAAATAATTCACCAAGACAGAAAAGGCAGAAGCAGAGAGTTCATCAATGCATTGTAGTAACAGCAGCTAGCAGACAAAACAGCTGAGAAGAATTGCGGACAGACATTTTGATGTCATAGTTCTGAGGAGCAATTGCAGTTGAGGCTTGTTCGATTAGGACCACTTGGCATTAAAGCAGTGATGGTCTTGCCCAAACTTAGATATGGCTAAGCATGCTACCCTAGGTGGCATTTGAGTGTCACCCAGAGAGAGGGGGTGTTGGTGCGTCTGTTGGTATGGGCTATTTGGGAGCTACTCAGGTTGAGGCAGAAGGATCATTTGAGACCAGAGTTTGTGGTCATGTTAAAAAGAGAAAGGGGTGGGGGTGGGGAGCTGGTAGGATGCATACAGGCCATATAGGTTAGAGCCAAATATTACACCATTATATTTAGGACTTGAGCATCTGAGGGCTTTGGCATACTAAAGGAATTCTGTATGTGAATGAGTCAGCCAGGGCATATTGTGGGGGAACACACACACACACACACACACACACACACACACACACGCATACACACACAATCTTTCAAGTACAGTTGTCTTGGGAAGCCCTTGGCTTACATGTGATGCTGTTCATGTAATCTTATCCCACTGCTAGCTATTTTACTATAATCCAACACAGGTGGGACAAAACAAAACAGCAACTGCTACCAAGACTGCCATGATGCCGGAGCTCTTAAAGCTGTGGGGTTTAATGGATGGAAAACTAGAACAAAGAATCCGTGTTGGGCTGAGCATTGCCATATGTGCCTTTGATCCTAGAAATCAAGAGACAGAGGCAGGTGGATCTCTGAGCGAGTTCTAAGACAGGGAGAGCTACACAGAGAAACCCTGTCTGGGGGGCTCGGGGGAGACCTGGGTCTAGGACAAATTAGCAGTCATCCAGAGCCCCTTCCTAAAGTGCTTCCCATCACACCCCAAATCTCATACTCCCTCACCTGCCAGGAACTTTCATCAGAAACTTTCCACCCCACTACCTGCTGTACTTGAAAGAATGTATCACTATATCTGTCAGTGAGCAGTTACTTGTTTACCTTTTTTGTTAGTCTCTCTCTCTCTCTCTCTCTCTCTCTCTCTTCTCTCTCTCTCTCTCTCTCTCTCTCTCTCTGTGTGTGTGTGTGTGTGTGTGTGTGTATGTGTGTGTGTGTTTGGGGCAGATACAACTTAGAGGAGGTCTCATTTTGCCTAGGTTGACCTCAGACTCACTCTGTAGCTAAGACTGACCCAACTTCTGTATCCACCCCCTGAATGCTGAGGTTACAGGTACACATGACCATACCTCATCTCTGAGGGTCTAGGGATCAAACCCAGGGCTTCATGCATGCTAGGCAAGTACCCTTCACACTGGTGCCACATTACCAGCCTTTTACTCCCAATTTAAAGTTGATGAGGATGTAATTTGTGTGTTTTATTTCCTACTCTTTAATGTCTACAAGAATAAAATCAAAATTATCTGTCAATAACCTTATAACTTGGTGAATTAGTTAGGGTTCCTATTGCTATGATGAAACACCATGTCCAAAAGCAACTGGGCAGGAGAGGGTTAACTTCATTCACAGTTCCATGTAACAGTTCATCATAAAAATCAGTGAGGGCTTGCTCAGCCTGCTTTCTCATAAAATCCAGACACCAGCCCAGGATGACCCCACACACAATGGGCTAGACCCTCCTCCATATCTATCATTAACTAAGAAAACTCCCTACAGGCTTGCCTATGGCCCTATTTTTTGAAGATATTTTCTCAATTGAGGTTCCCTCCTCTCTGATAACTCTAGCTTCTGTTGAGTTGACATAAAACTACCTAGAACACATAGTAATTGAAACCAATTGTCTTTATAAGAGAATCACAAAAAACAAAACAAACAAAAAAAAAACCCAACCCCACATAAGTAATATCTTCACAGAATAAAACACTGGTTAAGGAGAGATATGTTTTAGGAAAAAACATTGGCCTACAAAAAAATAAATAAATAAAATCATAGTCCATCAGGAATTTTAGATTGTATTCAGAGGATAGCTTACCTGACATGTTTTAACCTCTCAGTTTGATTCCCACCACTTCAGAGAAGTATCTGCTGCAACTGAAAGAAAAAGAAAAACTTTCCTTCATATAAACAGCCTAAAAAATCATATTGAGCAAAAACCATTAAAGTGATACTTTAAAGAGAGGAATGAGCAGAGCTGAGAGACTCTAGAGAGAAAGCAAGTGGAGCTATAGTTAGTGAAATGTGAAGAATGACTACGAACCCAAGCCAGGAAACACTATAATCGACACACACCTTTCAATAATGACTTTAAATATGCACCGTCCAACTCTCCCATCAAAAGGAACAACCTTGCTGAATTTACTAAGAAACAAAACCCATCTATTTGTTGTGTACAGAAACCACACATTAGTTTTAAAGATCAGCACCACCGTAAAGAGAAAGAATGAAAAGTATTCTCAGCAAATGGGATCAGGAAGCAAGCAGGTGTTTTCATTCTAACACCCAACGAAGTAGACCTCAAACTACACTAAAAAGAGACAAGTGTGTTTCAAGAAATCAACCGGGAAATGTTACAGTGCTAAATATATAATGCATGAAATTCTGGTGCACCACATTTTATTTAAAAAAAAAGCATACCATGGAATTAAAGGCACAGATAAACACAAACTCAACAATAGCTGATTTCAACACCCTACCTTCTCTAATAGGTCAAGTGAACAAAAAATAAACAGAAACCTCAGAATTAAAGGATATCCTACATCGAATGGACCTGACAGAAATCCACACAATATTCTACCCAAGCACTACAGAATATACATTTACTCAGCAGCACACAGAAGCCTCTCTAAAATAGACACAAAGAAAACTTCAACAAATACAGAAAATTTTAAATAAGCCCCACATATACTATCTAACCATTATGCAATAAAACCCCTAACAAAACAAAACAAAAAACTCTTGTAAGTGTATAAACTTACAGATATCAAACAACTCATTACTGAATTATGGGTGGTTTAAAGAAGAAATCAAAAAAAGAAATCAAAATATTTCTGGGGCTAAATAAAATGAAAACACACCACAACAGACCTTCAAAACACATTAAAAGCAGTCCCAAGAGGAAAGTTTACAGCCTTAAGTGCCTACACAATAAACAAACAGAGCACACATAAATTACTTAACACGGCAATTCAAGAATTTGCGGGAAAAAATGAGAACAAACCAAACTTAAATCCAATAGACAGCAAGAAAGAATAATAAAAAATATCAAAGCAGAAATTAATAAAATAGAAACAAAGAAAATAATAGAAAAAATCAATAGCTCTAAGAGCTGGCTCTTTGGAAAGACAAACTAGATTGACAGACCAACTAACAAAGAGATGACCCAAACTGAGAGAATCAGGAACGAACAGGGACATTACAACATGAACATTACAACAGACACCAAACAAATGCTTTAAAAACCTATGCCCCATTAAGCTGGGAAGTCTAAAAGAAATGGATGAATTTCCTAATTAATTCAAACTATCAAAGTTAAACCAAGAGGAGATCAACAACAAATAACAAATGAGATTGAAACAGTAACAAAAAGCCAAAAATCACATGATCATCTTTAAAAAAAAAAAAGTTCACCTCAATAGATGCAGACAAAAATTATATGATCATTCCAATAAATGCATAAAAACCCTTTGTCAAAATTTCCCATACTTTCCTGTTAAAGTCTGAGAGGGAGGGCTGAAGGGAACACGTCGCAGCATAGCAAAGCCTGTATGTAACAGATGAATGTTTTCCTTAATGGAGAAAAACTTAATCCTACTCAAACCGGGAATGCAGCAGAGCTGTCCACTCTTCCTGTCCCCATTTCTTTTCAATATAGTATTTGAAGCACTAACTGGAGCAATACAGCATGAGAGAGAAATTAAATGGATACAAATAGGAAAAGAAGAAGCCAAACTATCCCTATTTACAGGAAATATGACACTATACATAAAAGACTCCAAACACCTCCACCAGACAAGTTTTGGAAATAACATTAAAGTGGCAGAGTACAAAACCAACTTGCAAAAATCAGTAGCCTTTCTATTCACTCACAACAAATACACTGAGAAAGTGATCAGGGACATATACCCATTTATGGTGGCAGCAAAGATGATAAAATGTCTTGGGAGAAACCTAACCCAGGGGGTCAAAGGCCTTACTGTAAAAACTCCAAAACTCCAAATCTCTGAAGGAAGAGACTGAGAAGAAAGACGCTTGAAAATGGAAAGGCATCCCAGGTTTATGCATTTGTAGAATTAATATTGTAAAAATGACCATCCTACCAGGAACATTTTATACATTCAATCCAACCCAAAATATCCACACCATTCTTCACAGAACAAGGAAAAAGAAGTCCTAAAATTCACAGGAACCAGAAAAGATTGCAAATAGCCAAAGCAATGTTGAGCAAAAACAATGATACTCAAGGAATTGCCATTCCGGACTTCAAGATATATTCCAGAGCTACAGTCACTGAATGCAATTGTGCTACTGGCATAAACGAGACTATATAGACCCATGGAACAAAATAGAAGACCCAGATATGAATATTCGTTAACTACAGCCATCTGGCGTTTGACAGATGCAGAAACCACACACTGGAAAAATGACAGCATCTTCGTTTGACAAATGATGCTGGAAAAAGAGAATGAAATTACCATCGTGTCTACACATAGACAAAAAATTAGCCCCATGTGGAACAGACACATCAAATTGAAACCTGAAGTGCTAAAATTAGTAGGAAAACAAAACATGGACAGAACTCTACAAGATTTAGGTATAGGAAAGGACTTTCTGGATAGGACTCTATGTGCCCAGGTTTAAGACCAACAACTGGCAGTGGGGACTCATAAAACTAAAACGTTTCTGTGCGGCTGGGGAAGCACCAGGGGAAGGAGAACCCGCAGTAGGAGAGAGTCTTTGACAGCTGCATATCTGACAGAGGGTGAACGTCCAGAATATGCCAGGAAATCAACAACAACAAGAGTCAAAGAGACAAAGATCACATTTTTAAAGTGGGCTAGGGACGGATCAGCATGGAGAATTCTCAATTGAAGAAATAAAAATGGCCAAGAAATAAGTCAAATGTTCATCATGCTTAGCCATTAGAGAAATGCAAATCTAAACAGCGACTTTGAGAGTTCCCCTCATCTCTGCCAGAATGGCTAAGACCAGTAAAACAACTTGACAACAGATGCTATCCAGGTCTTAGAGAAAGAGGAACCCTTGTTCACTGTTAGTGGGAGTGCCAATTGGTGAAGCCACTCTAGAAATTAGTATAAAGAATCCTCAACACACAAAAAATAAATTTACCAGTAGGTAAAGTTACCTGGCATGCAAGCTGGCCACTGGAGCTGGACCCTGAAACCCATTTAAAGGCGACAAGAGATCACTAACTTCACAAGTTTTCACTGACCTCTACTGGCAGGCCACACACAGCATGCTTATATGCATGCATACACATACACAACAATAAATAAGTAAACGCAGACAGATTCTGCTACATTTGAAAGTTTAAAAGAATCAGTGAATTTCTCAATACAAATTGCCTACTACAATCAAGCCAGGATGAAAGAAATAATTCAAAAATTGAAATTGGAGCTCGCTGAACCAAATACACAAAAGGGATAATTAAAAAGCAAACAAGAAGCCTGTAGGACATTACGGGGTGTGCTCAAACCCCAGGAAGCTGAGATCTGAGACGTAGGAGTGGAGCTGCCCCCTCCCGCATCCTCTTTCCTGTTCTGAGACCATCAACTGAGAAGATCACAGTCACTCAGTCACAGCCCCCAGAGTTCCTCTCCATGCTAATGAGGTGTCTAGATAGCCTTAGCCTTCAGTTAATGATCTTCCCTTCACACATATTCTCATAGCCTTCCCCCCACAAATATATAATCCCTGGTTCACCCTGAATAAAGTGTGTGTATCCACATCAACCCTCAATAAAGCTATCTGAACAAGCTAAGATTGCCTCAGAGAGCTGCTTCATTAAAGCTTACCACCGGGAAGGCCTTCGCCTAGATGAACTGCGACATTAAGATTCCTGAAGAAGGTCTCTCTCTTCTTCCTCCTCACCCAATCAGACCGGATCCTGTTCCTCTTGGGCTTTGCATTCCTCTTCCTTCCTGGCATGCAGATGCCCCAAGGGGGAAAGATGGATGGAGGATCCCCATTCCTGAATTCCTGTCCAGGTGGTACACTGCTGCAGCCCAGGGACCACAGCACTCGTCCCAGACCCTGCTTTCAGTCTGGTGTGTAGCAGACAGATTCTGATGTCCCAAAGGGAAACATGGGCTAAGGACTCAGGCTTGGGACTTTACCCTGCCTTCTCCAGGCTGCATACCTACAGCACCTGGAAAGTGGTACCAACCAGTCCAGGCCCATAGGGAATCACTAGTAAATTCTACATGACCCTCAAAGAACTAATACCACAGCTTCTTAAACTATCCCATAAAGTAGAAAAGAAATGAACACTGTCCAATTCTTTTTACAAAACCAGTATTATAGTGGTTTCAAAATTAGGTAAACACACACAAACATGTCTCTCTGTCTCTCTGTCTCTCTCTCTGTCTCTCTCTCTCTCTAATACACATAGGTGCTTGCACACACAGAGGAGGGGGAGAGGAAGAAGGAGGGGAGAGGGAGGGAGGGAGGAAGAGCATAAAACGATCTCCCTGATGAAAAACATAAAAATTATTAGCAAAAAAAATTGCAAACCAAATTTAAGAACTCATCAAAAGATTGTTCACTAAAATCAAGTTCCAGAAATGGCTCAACATCCACAAATCAATAAATATAATATATCACATAAAAGGATTCAAGGGCGGACATCACATAGATACTGAAAAGATACTGAAAAGCTGTGGTAAAACCCAGCATTGATCCACTCCCCCCCCCAAAAAAAAGTGGGAGTGGAGAGGACGATGCAGCGCAGCAGAGGCCCACACAAGACAACACTGTAGCCAACATCACAGTGAATGGAGGGAAGCCTGAAAGCATTTCTACTACGACTGGGACCAAGGCAAGGGTGGCTGTGCTCTCCACTCCCACTCATTATAATAACAGAAGCTAGACCGATACAAGAAGGAAACAAAGGAGTTATATTTGGGAAAGGAAGAACTGAAAATATCTGGTTATGGGCATAATACTGACCTGCCAAATACAGCTACCCAGGAGGGTTGAGCAGAAAATGCAAGAAACAGGATCTACAGCGAGAAAGTACAAGAGACCTCTCTGAAGTGAAAACTTGTTTCTTAAAAAACCCAGTTATGCTATGTGAATATGTTTTTGTTTTAATCCCAGGTGTAGTGTAAGAGGCTGCTTCACAGCAGGTGATTATGCTTTGTCTTGTGCTCTAGGAGAGGTGGGATTTTTGCCCAGGTTCAAATAGTTTATGTTTGGAATTCTGGGAACTTTTCAGAGGGTATAAATGCCAGAGCCCTGAGAGGGGCCAAGCAAACTCTGAGAAGGTAGTGATGGCTGCTGTTGTGGCTGTGGCTGTGGCTGTGGCTGTGGCTGTGGCTGTGGCTGTGGCTGTGGCTGTGGCTGTGGCTGCTGCTGCATTGTGAGCTGTGCTGCACTGCACTGCACTGCACTGGTCATTGTTGCTGCAGTTTGTCAAGTGGTCATGAGCAAAAAGATGAAAAAAAAAAAAAAAAAAGAAATCGGATATCCTGACTATGAAGATTGGACTTGCCCCAAGAAACTCAATGACCCTAATCAGCAGGAAGTATTCTAAAGAGGTTATGCCCCATTTCTCCTCTAACCTTCTTTCCTACCTAGTGTTTGGGGTGGTAGTGGAAGGAATTAGGGTGGAAACTAATAAAGTAGCACAAATATATGTCAACACCCCTCTCATACATAGACATGCAGGACCTGAAGAGACCATGGGGCACAGGGGCTGCAGGAACTACCAGGAAAGGGCTTACATAACACATTGCAGAATTCCAATAACACTGAGGCCGCAGTGCCCAAGGCTCTCATACATACCTCCCCATAGCACCACATGGGACCTACTAGATCCAGAGGGATCTGAGAGGACACTCCCTTTCAACTCAGCAAGTCTGTGCTGTAGGACCCCAGAAGGGGGGGGGGGAGGGACACCCACTCGAGTCTCGGGTCGGCGCACACCCAAGGAAACGCGAGCGACCGGCTTGATGCAAAAACATGAGGCAGTTTAATGGCGGAGCTCCGGCCGACATGTCTCGTGCAAGAGACAAAGGGGTCCGCGCTGAGGCTCGAAAGCTAGGGGTTTATGTGGGAAAAGGCAAGGGGGTTCCGCACTTTTACATGATTGGTCAATTCATACATTGAGGGAGGAATTGGCATACAATTACATCAGTCAGCAATGTAGGGGAGTGAGAGACTTATCTTTTTTAGCGGAGGGTCTGGTTAACATTAAACTACATAAGAGAAGAGAGGGTGAGGGGAGGGAGTCCAGATGGCCCAAGACTCAGTGGAGGTTGTTTAGGCTATTTTCTTATCTTTATGGCCTGCTAGTTTCTGGAATGTTTTAACGACCTTGGGTGGATCATCCTGCTATTCTAACAACCTTAAGAAGGCCCCAGCTTATCTGGGCTTGTCTCTGGCCTGCCTTATGCTTGGGCCTTGGATTCTGTGAGGTCTTAACTTCGTTTTTGTCTCTAACTTCCGTCATTGCCAGCAATGTAAGGGTTCTCTTCATTTCCTGCTTTCTATTACGGAGGTTCCACTCATACATAAATCCCATGTCGGTTTTACTTTCTCTTGTATATTGCTTAAGTGGGTCGTACGGCGCTCATTTCTCCATCCAGTTTTCTATGAGTCATTCTTTACCCTTCAGGCCCATCTCACAGGCCCCTCCCTCTCATACTTCTTTACCTTTCTTTCTCTTACCCTGGTCCTTTTCATTTTTTATTTCTTTTCACTGTATAGCTCTGGCTGGAACTCACTGAGTAGACTACACTGGCCTCACAGAGATCTGCCTGCCTCTGGCCCTGCCCCTGCCCCTGCCTTCCAAAGTGTTGATATTAAAGGTCTGTGTCACCTGCAGATCTGATCTACAATGCAAGTTCTAGGACAGCCAGGGCTACACAGAAAAACCCTATCTTGAAAAACCCAGATAAATAAATAATAAAAATAAAGGTGCATGTCACTATACCTGATGCTTCTTACTTCTGAATTATAACCTTCCATAGGTGGAACATTCTCTAAAATCTGTGCATCCCAATAGTATCCCAGCTTCCCCTCCCAGTCATTTCACCCACTTATTTTGTTTTCTTTACACCATTGAGCTAATAATTATTCTTTATTCTCATCTACCTCCCTTCCCTCCCACTCCTAATCTTTTTACTAAAATCCAAGAATACCCCATACTGTCCTTTGGTGTTTATCCTCCAATAGTTACTGAAATTGAAAGGGTGACTGTTATTGATTCACTAGTAAGGGGAAGCCGGGCATGGTAAACCATGCCTGTAATCTCATCAGAAGCTCAAAATCATCTTTAGCTATAAAGATTTTGAGGACAGCCTGGGCTACATAAGACCCTGATCAGAAAAACAGAAGAGGGCTGGGTGGAGAGGAGACTCAGTGACTAATAGTGTGAACTGCTCTTGCAGAGGACCTAATTTGGATTCCTGGCCCCCATGCCTGACCCTTTGAGTACCTGCACTCACAGACATACACATAACTAAAAAGAAAATAAATCTTAAACCCCCAACCAAAGATAAAACATACAGGAAAGATAGCTCAGGTTTAAGGAATGCTTCCTGCTCTTCCAAGGGTCCTGAGTTCAGGTCCAACAAATCGGGTGCTCACAGCTAGCTCCCACTTCAGTGAATCTGAGGCCTTTCTCTGGGCTCTGAAGGCATCTACACACATGCAGCATATGCTCATACAGACATATATACATAAATCTTTTATAAAGCTAATGAATAAATTAATACTCACTTATAACAACATATATGCAATCCAAGATAAGGCAAGAAAGGGGAAAAACAAATTAGAAGAAACAGAAGTAATCCAACAGCTAACTTCACAGTAAACATGTCACCAATTCCACTGGGTATAACTAGAGGGTTTCAAGCCACGGGGTGGTGACATATGCCTTTAATCCCAGCACTCAGAAGACAGACACAGAGGGATCTCTGAGTTCAAGACCAGCCTTATCTATAGAGTGTGTTCCAAGACAGCAGAAATACAAAGAGAAACCAAACAAACAAAAAACGAATTAAAAAAAAACTAGAGGGTTTCTACTTCCACTCATGATATAATACGTACTGGTTAGGTTTATTTTGTGTTTTATATGGTTGTTTTATCTTGCATGGTGTCTGTATACCACTTGGTGCCATAAAGGGCATCAGATTCTCTGGAGCCATGAACTACCACCTTGTGGGTGCTGGGAATTATAACCCAGGTCCCTGGAAGAGCAGCCATCTCTCCAGCAGTTCTTAACCACTGAGCCATCTCTCTAGCAGCATCAGTGCTGGTTAGTTTTAACAGTCAACTTGATCCAACCTAAAATCATTTGGGAAGGGAGTCTTAATAAGGAAAAGGCTAGATCCTTTTGGCCCGTGGGCATATTTGTGGGTGTTTGTCTTGTTAGTTGGCATAGGAAGACCCAGCCCATCATGGACGGTACCACAATTTCCTAGGCAGTTGTGAGAGAAGAAAGCTAGCCAAGAGCAAGCAAGCAAAGGAGTGTTTCTTCTTCCTTTGCCCTTGACTATGAATGTGATGTGTCTTGTTGCTTGTTCCTGACTTGGCTTCTCTGAAATGACAGATAATGGACTATAACTTGGAGTTGTAAGTCAAATTCACCCCTCAGCTACGTTTTTTGTTGTTGTTGTTGTTGTTTTGGTTTTGTTTCTTGTTTTTTATATTTTGTTTTGTTTTGCTTTGTTTTGTTTTTGGTACAGGATATTTTTTCACAGAAATGAAACTAGAACAGATACCAGGACAGAGTTTTCACTCCTGCCTAAGAAACAACACAAACCTGATAAAAAACAAGAAATGATGTTTTTTGTTGTTTATTTTTGGTCTTGTTTGCTTCTTTTTCTAGTGTCAGAGGTTGAACCCAAGGCCTTATGCCTGCTAATTGGGGCTTTGTAGGTGAGCTACATCCTAAGCCATCTTTTTACTTTTTATCTTCTGACAAGGTCTCACTAGCTACCCAGGTTGGGTTCTAATGTTCCATGCTTCTGCCACAGCCTCCTAAGCAGCTGAGATTACGAACCTGTGCCATCAGGCCTGGCTCAGACAATGGCTTTCAAACACTAGGAAAGAGTGGAGCTAGAGAGACAGCTCAGTAGGTGCAAGAGCGCTTGCTGCTCTTGCAGACGACTTGAGCTCAGTTCTCCATGGCTGCTAACAACCGCCTATAACTTTAGTTCAAAGGACCCAATGTTTTCTGTCTCCAAAAAGCTATGCACATGAAGTTTACAGACATAACATTGTGTGTGTGTGTGTGTGTGTGTGTGTGTGTGTAAAACCAGGAAACAGGAAGTACTAAGCTGTGAGCCTGGACAGAAAGGACACACACACAAAAAAAAATTAATGGCCCTATAGGTTACTACTTGGAAAACACCTTGTGATATGTGAGTCAAAGGTAGGAATCTCAGGCTCAGTCCTGACAGGCGTTTTCTGGGATAGCTCACATATAAAGCAGAAACACTAACACCAGAGCAATATGGAGGAGATTGAGGATCCCTGCAGAAAGGTGACAGACAGATGAGGGAGAGAATGAGAAGCACTGAGGTAACTACTGACTACTGATGCTGGGTGTGGCAGACACCCAGTGAACACATTGACAAATCTTCAGATTTCATCCTTCTGAGTAGGAGCTTCAGGGAGTATGGTAAGGAGGATGGATAGGTGATTTGCTTAATTGGTCCAGGGAATTGGTTGGTATAACTATTTCCTCCTTGAGATCCATGAAATAAAAATAAGACCCCTGGCAGGCAGGTAGTTCCATCGCTGTGAGCTACAAACCCCGGCCGGGCAGATACTTGGTGGTGATTTGGACCCACCAAGTAAGACGGCCAAGACCCTGGCATCTCCAAGTTACCAGATGGGCATACAGTGTCTAGGGGCTGCTGGGAGGCTCCAGATCGTAGGACTCACCAGCATGAAGGCTAGGAGGCTTTCATGTGCACTCAGGAGTTCCTCCAAGTCTCTCTTAAAGGTGGACTTTTCTTCTCATTCTGTAAGCAGGCTCTAGTCTAGGCCAACCTGACCAACTCATCCTTTCTTGGACATCTGCAGGGCTCAAGCATGGATATTTGGACATGGATCCTGAATGGCCAACTTATGAATTATCTGTGACATCTCTTCAGTCTGCAGTGCAAACTCATTGGACCCTGGTGTTTTCATTTAGCTCATGATAAAGGACACGCTGAGATTGATACCACGTGGTGAGCCTGGTTTGTCTGTCTGACCTGAATGTTGTGACTAGAGTTGGGGCACAGAAGCTAAGCATGGCTCTGCCTCCCACTACTACCGACTAAAGAAACAATGTGTATGGAAATCAGAGAAAGGAAATGTAATAAGTGTGTGTTGGAAAGAGGAACTAAGGGGATCTTTTAGCTCATCCTTAGTGTACCGACCTGAGCCTTGGGTTTAAGTGGAGGAACCGGAGCAGAGGGAAATACGCAGATGATTAGGCAGTAGTCCTGACAAAGTCATGTTGGTCTGCCAAGGTGGTCTAATAAACTATCAGTCTACTCTTTATTGTCATTGCCTGAGAGGACCAATGGTCCCTACAAGATGATCACTCCTGCTCTGGGGAGTGGATAATTGTCCTCTCCTGGAAGGTGGCCAATCCTAAGAGGCTCTATTTTTCCTGAAATCCAAGCTGATTTCAGGCTGAGGACCACGGCTTATTTCTACCTTCAACCTAGGAGGGCAATGAGATGGGTGAGGTAGAGAGAGGCTCAGATTCTATTAGCATCCTATTGAAATCGAGCAAGTGCCTCCCCTAAAGTAAAGATGGCAGGCTCAGAGTGAAGGCAGAGGGACAGGCTCTTTAATCATGATTTTAGTTAGCTCATTGGCCATGTGGAGAGCAGTTCTCAGAGAAGCAGCTTCTAAGTGTCTCATATGACACCACTTACAGCCAAGAGCAATCGGAAAGGGCACCAGCCTGAATAACAGCTAGAGACACTCTCCAAAGAGCTTCTGTTTGGAAGTAGCAGAGACACCTGCATATCGGGAAATGAGGGGCACGGACAAGGAAATTGAAACAAGGGGAAGGTTTTAAAGCCAGAATGGTGAGGGGAGGGCATTTATCATGGTGTTATTAGGCCCTAGGTTTGAGCCCCAGCATCAAAGAAAAAAAAAGGACAAACTGGACCTATGACTACTTAGATGCAGAATTCATTGATCTTGGAGACTGTGATAGTTTGAAAGAAAATGGCCCCCATAGGTTCATAGAGTGGGACTATTAGGAGCCGTGGCCTTGTTGGAGGAAATTTGTCACTGGGGCAGACTTTGAGGTTTCAAATGCTGAGCCAAGGCCAGTGTGGCTCTCTCTTCCTGCTGTCTGCCAATCTGGCTGTAGAACTCTTAGTTACCTCTCCAGCACCATGTCTGCCTGCATGATACCATGCTTCCCACCATGATGACACCAGACTAAACCTCTGAGCTGTAAGCCAGCCCCGGTTAAATGTTTCCTTTATAAGAGTTGGGCAGTCATGGTGTCTCTTTGTAGCAATGGAACACAGCCTAAGACTGGGATCAAAGGCAGGGAATAGCATCACAATGAGATGCTATTTGTGGGCAAGTATTCTCTTCAGAACATTATCTTTCAATCGTTGCAGCTTTAAAGAATGTTAGAGGTGATCCTTGTTACAGAAACCCATGCATATTCATGAGGCTAGTATTCATGAGATTCATGTAGAACCCTCTTCTGAGTTGTTACAAAGTTCTTGACAGATGACCCATGACCTCCATTGCTTCCAGCTTTAGTTTTGTGTGGGTCTGAGAAGAATGAGTTCATCTTGATGTCACTGGTTTTCTCAAGGGAAAACAAGGCAACCTAGTGGCACTCAAGACTGAAGAAGGACCATTCGAGGAGATGTATGGAAGGGCCTTAGGATGTCTGGACCAACTGGGCATGCGCTGCCTGCTAGCTTCAAAGCCAGTGTTGCCTAAGAAACCATTCCCAAAGGTCGTGCTTACTCAGCAGTGCTTTATGAGACTGTGCACCTATAGAACTGCCTTGAACCAGATCTCTGTATAGAAACACACTGATCTTCACAATCCTAGGTTCACAGAAAGCTCGATGGATGACCTATCAGTGAAGCCGTAAAAAGGTTCTTGAAGCTGAGCAGCGACCACATGTGGAGCTTCCGATAAGGGGTTCTCAAACAGACTGTCCCACATTTGCCTTTGCTTTGTAGTTTCTGAGGAGACGGGATCTGTGTCTACGTCCCAGCTCAGCACTGTGTTAACTCCCTGTTTATAAATCCTGCTTGACTAAGTCTACAAGGAAAAAAAAACCCACTGCTTCATTAAGTTTTTCTACACTGAGCATCCCTTTGTCCTGCAGACTACCTTCCTCTCCCTGCTGGGGTTTTCTTGGTAAGGTGTCTCACTTGCAGCACAGAAGTTGAAACACTGTCTCTCTCTGTGTTTATTATTGGCTTGTCCTTGGTGGATTTTGTTAGAACTTGCAACAGTGTGTTTGTCGATAGTCTTAACAGATAGGAAAGAAGTGTTCAAGCCATAGAAAGAACAAAGAACAGATACAGAGGGATAATCACAGAACCTTGCGTACTTCACAAGAGATATACTATGCCTGTGGGATGGCTCAGAGGGTAAAGGCACTTGCCGCCAAAGGTGACAACCTGAGTTTGATGCTGGGGCCCACTTGGTGGCAGAAGAGAAGCAATCCCCACGTCCCCTGACTCTCACATGTGTGGTGGCATGCACACCTATGTGTACCCAAATACATAATAATTTTAAAAACCTTTTTAAAAACAAAAACACTTCCATACTTTGCTTCTTTGAGCAACTATCACAACAGTTGTCCTTCCAAGTTGATGCTGAGAACATCTTTTCATGGTAAAATGTACATTTATGCCTGGAGAGATGGCTCCGGAGCTAACTTCCAGCTCCAGGAGGATGTGACACCTCTGTCCTCCAGGGACACCTGTACATGTATACAGACAGACACATACCTAAGTTACAGTTCAAATCAAATACATCTTAAGAAGTAGATATTTGTATCTTTTTCCAGATGAAATAGCTTTTAAGCATCTTTTTTGGGCATGGTTTACCCGCAAAGTATTTGCTTGGCATGAGTGAGGTCCTGGGTTCTAGCCTCAGCACTTCAAAAATATATAGAAAAAAATATAGTCAATCATTAAGAAAGCAGGTATCATCCAGCTTAGACACCAATCAACTTATGGTTCATCTTTCGTTGCCTCTCCCCCCCTCCTCCCCTCCTCTTCCTCCTCCTCCTTTTCCTCCTCCTCTTCTTCTTCCTCCTCCTCCTCTTCTCCTTCCTCCTCCTCTTCTTCTTCTTTTTCTTCTTCCTTCTCCTCCCCCTCTCCTCCCCTCCCTCCCCTCTCCTCCCCATCCTCTTCTTTTTCTCCTCCTCCTCCTCACTATCTTCCATTTCTGCAGATCAAATCTAGAATCTCACACATGATGGGTGAGTGCCATATTGCTGAGCTACATTTGACCAGAGTGTAGGGTCTTTAGATGGAGGCCAACATTCCCACATAGGCGAGGAGAGAGATTCCCCCTTCCAGTGGTTCCCTACTTTGCAGATTAGACATGATCTCATGGGAGCCCCTTTTTAAAAGGTTTAAAAAGTTGTTATTTTATATTTGGGTACATGTGGGTGTGCATGCCCCCCCTCAGAGAGAGAGAGAGAGAGAGAGAGTCAGGGGACGTGGGAATTGCTTCTCTCCTATCACCAAGTGGGCCTCAGGCATCAAACTCAGGCTGTTAGGTTTGGCCGCAAGTGCCTTTACCCTCTGAGCCATCCCACAGGCATAGTGTATCTCTTGTGAAGTACACAAAGTTCTGAGATTATCCCTCTGTAATCTGTTCTTTGTTCTTTCTATGGCTCTGAAACTTCCTTCTTATCTGTTAGACTACCTTGGGACTTTGGGCATTCTTGGTGGATCACAGTCACAAGAAATTGTCCTTGGACTTGGCCTGTGCCACTCCCCGAGACTGCAGTACACAGACACTAGATGGAGCTCTAGGAGCTCCTGAGATGCCTGGGCCGGGACAGTTGCTGCAGAAGCATCCCCTGGTTGTTTTCATCTCTTTCCACTTCCTGTCCACCCTTTTTTGCTCTCTGGGGTGGGGGGGGGGTCTTATGGGCACTGAAGGCCACGCCTAATAAAGTGGGAAGAGGGTCTCAAGGTCACTGGCATGACATTTGAGGCTTTCATTTCAGATCTGAAGAGGGTTGTCTTATAAAATGTGCATCCAGGCTGGTCTGAGTCTGGAGTTCCCTGTGTTATCCCCACAACCATTACAGTAGTGGCCTTTAAAATGAACTTGGCAGGTCCTTCCCCCATCACTTCTTATGCCATTGATTTGATATGATCAGTGAGATTTCAATTAGGCAACCAGTGGAGCTTGGCTTGGCTGTAACAGACTACAGGTATGAACCCATTAACCCATCCACGCTAAAGATCAGTCTCAGGATTTCTTATGTGTGCAGCAGGTGGTGAGGATGATGCACACCATCTTGTTATGGTATGGCAAAAGTCACAGTGGGTCTCTGAATCCCTGGAAGAAAATATAGGGATCCTGGCTAAATGACCACATCGGACTGTATTTGGGACTGGTGAGACACAGAGAAGGGGACATGTAACCAGATGCTACCAAAGTCCCCTTTAACCAGCTCGTGAAGGGGAAGGATGTCTTCTGAGAATTATCTCCTCAGTTCTATATATGAACTTCTAAAGTGGATATGTGAGGGTAGGAGAGCAAGAGGGGGAGATGGAGATGTTAAATGGGAGGAAGCAGGGGCAGAATTGTGAGGTGGAGACATGGATGATGCAAAAAATCTCAGGGGCGAATGAGTGCTTGTGTGTGCATCAAGAATGCCATCTGGGGCTAAGCTTATGGAGACAGACTAGTGTACAACTCCAGTGAGTCTAGTGGGGCATCCAACATCCCTCCCACAGCTAAGAGGTCACAGTGCCTTGGATGGAGGGATTCTCTGAATCATTTTCTAAATTATGCCAAAAGAGTAATTGTAGGGAGTGGTTATAGTGTAATGTGCCACGAGAAGACAGCTCAGATACAAAGGGACATGCTTGTTAGGAAGGAAAATAACTTCTCTTTGAGAGTCTAAGGATCAGGTTTAAACAAACATTTTGACACCCCAGGAATGAATCATAGGGAATAGAAGGTGTGAGATCATTGTGTGGGTGCTGCCAGAAGTACAGTATTCACCGGGAAAGGCTCTTTTTAAAAAATTCTATTAGCAGATTTTAACTGACATAATGAAACCCAGTGGAAGAAGCAAAACTCCCATCTCAAGATAAAATGATGTTCAGTAGAAATAGTCACTGGGAGAGGGGTCGGCTTTAACAGCAGCTCCTCTCAGAACGTATGCAGAAAATTAAGATCTCATAAGAGGTCAAGGTATTAATCCAACCTTCATAGCATTTTTGGTTTTAAATAACATTTACTGTGATGTAATTATGGGCCAATTTCCCTTTCTTCTTTCTTTCACGTTTTTCAACTTTTATTGATTCCTTGTGAGTTTCACATCATGCACCCCAGCCCCACTCAGCTCCCTGTCCCCTCAGATCCATCCTTCACTCTTGCAACCTTCCCCCCCAATAAAAAAAACACCCAAACAAATAACCCAAAAGCACAGAGAAGATCTCACCATGCAAACTGCAGTGTGTCACAGTGTGTCCTGCAGTGCACCCCTCTGTCCACACATCGTTAGTTGCAAATGAGTCATTGGCCTGGTTCAAGGTCTCTGGCTTCTGTGACACCATCAATATTGGATCCTCCCAGTTTTCTTGTTGTCACCCTGTGTCATGGAGATCCTGCAGCTTTGGATCATCAAGACCGGCCCTTTCATGTGTCCCAACCATTTGCAGATGATATAGATTTTGGGATGGGCCAACTCAGAGCCCTGGATCTGGCCTGGGTAGTAACTGAGCAGGCCAGCACTTGAGCTTTCCCTCTCGCTGCACTGCCAGAGCCAGTTCTCCGGCACTGCTCCAGCTAGGCGACCTACTGCAGCCATTGGCAGGAGGCAGGGTCAGCTCTTCTACTCCCATGCCCTTGGTGCCAGCTCACCACACCCATGCCTCCAGAGCCAGCTCCACTGTGCTGTCCAGGCGAAGTGTAGGACTTGTTCTCCTGAGTGCTACGGCCAGTGAGGGGCTGGGCCAGCTCTCTTGCAGTTACACCATTGTAATGGGGCTGGCTCACCCATGCCTTCCCCATCAGGGCCAGCTCCACTGTGACCCAGGTGAGGGGCAGGGCCTGCTCTTCTGAGTGCTACAGCTAGTGAGGGAACAGGGATAGCTCTCCTGCTCTCATGTCCTTGTAGCCAACTCTCCTGACTACCACAGGTAGCAAGGAGGGTAAGAGGGAGGCAGCACCCCTATGTTACCCCACAGCAGGTAGGTCATGGGGCCAGCTCTGCTGTCCTCTTGCACCCCACCACCAAAGTCAGCTCTGCTGTGCTGTCCAGGTGAGGTGCAGGACCTGCTCACCTAAGCTGCTGTGGTTAATGAGAGGCAGGGCTAGCTCTCCAGAGCCCAGGACCCTGTAAATGGCTTTCCTGACTGCTGGAGTCAGCTCTTCAGCACTCATGCCCTAGGGGCCAGCTTTCCCACACCCTGCCTCCAGGGCCAGCTCCACTTGCTGCCTGAGAGAGAAGCAGGGCCCACTCTCCCAGGAGCTGCAGTCGGTGAGAGGTGGGGCCAACTCTCCAGAGCTCGGCAGCCAGTGGAGGGATGGGACTAGTTCTGCACAGTCACTGGACATCCATGTGGTTCCCCGGCATCTGCCTCGATCAGGGCGTCCCCATATTTTATGAAGGTAATGAGCCACGGGCATTATCACTGACCTGGCAACCTAGGCTGGGACCAAACCATGGCCCCAGATGGTGGTGCTAACCAAATGGTAGCGCTAATCGCTAATAACAATTGACTCCCCACCACCCTCGAGTCTCCAGTCCCATCACTCTTCATAATGCTCAGGCTGCTCCTCCAAAGCAGTGGCAAATGCCAGGATGAGGAGGGGAAGTGACAGGGTGTGGTGTGTACACTAGGTGTCATAATAAACCATGAGAGTGGGCTTTATAAGGAGAACCTTGAAATCGTGGAGCCCATGGTGAGGCCTGGAGGAAGGAGAGGTAACAGAGGAAAAAAGGAAAAACCAGGACAGAGCTGTCACATGCAACCTGACAGGGACTCACAGATCAGGAAAGAGCTCGAGAGGAGGAGAGAGACAGACAGAGCTGTCACATGCAGTGTGATGGGGGGGGGGGGTCAGAGAAGAGGAAAGGAGGGAGGGGAAAGGAGAAAGGAGAGGGGAGGGGAGAGAGAGGGGAAGGGAGGGGCAAGGGGAGGGGAGAGAAGAGGAGAGGAGAGAAGAGAGAGGGCAGGGGAGAGAAGAGAGACAAGACAAGGAAAGGAAAGGAAGGGAAGGGAAAAAGGGAAGGGAAGGGAAGGGAAGGAAGAGAAGAGGAGAGGAGAGGAGAGGAGAGGAGAGGAAAGGAAAGAAAAGGAGAGAATTATTATCAAACACAATAAGAAAAAACTTCCTGGGTCCTAGGAAGATGTTTGCCACCCTGATCATCCAGTCTGGGTTTTGTTTGATTCTGTTTCTGAACTAATAGTCACACTCAAATCTTAAAATTAAAACAAGAATGAAGTGAGTCTATTGTTTTGGTTTTTTAATTTAATTTAATTATATTTTATCTGATGAGTTCTTGGCCTACAAGTATGTCTGTATAATAGTTGAGTGCCTGGTGCCCATGGAGGCCAGGAGAAGGTGTTAGATCCCTGGAACTGGAGTTACAGATGGTTGTGAGCTACCATGTGGGTGCTGGGAATGAAACCTAGAAGAGCCCCCCACACTCTTAACCAGTGAGCCATCTCTCCAGCCCCTGGGTTTCTTGTGGTTGTTGTTTGTTTATCTGTTTTGTTTGTTTTCCTTGTGCTGGGTGGAAGATAGATCTGTGTGTTTGGTGTTCTGTGTGCCCCTTGTACTCAGAAGAGTGTCTCTTTCCCTAGATTTGGGAAACTTTGTAGCTCTGTGGAGTCAGATTATGACTTTAGAAACTGGTGGTCTGGGATTTCTGGGCCTGCTTGTAAAGATTCCCTAGAGGGAGGCTGGCCCATTTTATGGTCTCTTACTAATGGCCTCTCCTTCATACCAAGAGAGTCCAAAGGGCTGTCAGGAAATCAAACATGGAGATAAAGATTACATCAAAAATCTAAAGTCATGAATGCAAACCAGGCCTCTCAGAAACGCAAACAAAGCAAGTGCTCTGCCAGGAAAGAAAACTTTCTTGTCACATAACCAAACAATTACTCAGCAAATGACAAGCCTTCCAAGTGTACCTGGTTTCCTCAAGTCTTTAAAAATGGATCCTTTCAACATTTCCGTACACGTATGTTAGCATGCACATATGTAGTCCTTTGGTCACATTGCCCCATTCTCTCTCATCTCTTGTCTTCTGAACTCCCTAATCTTACAAAAATATCCTCTTCCTTTTTTCATGCTTGCGTGTGTGTGTGTGTGTGTGTGTGTGTGTGTGTGTGTCTACATTTATTTAAGGTTTACTACATGAGCTTGGGGATGGGGTTATTTACTTAAGCCAAGGCAACTTACCAGTGGCAAGACCACTAAAGAATACCATCCTCCACTTCCACCCCAGCAACCATCAGCTGCCTGTAGCTCACCCGACATGCAGGTGGGGCCACATGTGTATCCTTACATTATGTCGTTGCATGTTGATGGCCCGGAATGTGTGCAGGAGGCCACTGCTGTGAGTTTACGAGCACGCCTGCCATGGCATGTCTAGAAGACATCATTTCACAGCTCTCTTCCCCAGCTTCTGTCTCTTACATTCTTTCCACCCATTTCCCTGATGTCTACTGATATCACTCAAGCACTCATCAGGCAATCAGTCTTGGCACTTTTGCCAGTCCTGAGTCTAACTGTTGACCTTTGCCCCTGCAATGGAAGATTGTTTGGCCAAGGCTGAGAGCCCCATTACTTGGCCTGATTGTCGGAGCTTTTCAGGACTCTGTCAGATTCCTTCTCTGCCTACCCTGATAGGTCCTCTTAAGTGTGCTGTATAACACACACACACATATGGAGAGATTCTGCCTTTGATTACAGCTGCAATGCTACACAGTGGAGCCTCTAATCTGGCCACACCTCTGTGAATTCCTTTTGGCTTCTTCCAAGATTTCTTCACAAATTGGCACCAAAACCACAAAAGAAACTAAAGTCTTGACTGTGAGAAACAGTTTGCCAACAAATTTCCAAGTCATAAAACCAAACATCCAGAACACCATTTACAAATGAGACCAGACCAAATCCCACGGCCCTTTCCCCTTTTCAATTCATAAGTATGTGCTATAGCTAGGCAGGGTCACAGGTGGTTGTATGAGAGCCAAAGTTATGCTTTAAATTTTAGTTATTGTGCCTCAGAGATCCAGGAAACAAAAAATGCTTCTAACCTGTAAGCCCCTTGCCCAAGGACAGATATTTCCTGAAATGCGGGAGGCATTGTTTATGGGAGAACATAATCCATATATTTTCTGTCCCCTAAACAAGTTTATCTAACTCAACAGTTCCTGGTGTGCTTGATCGTATGCAGGCCCGGGGTACATGGGCAGGAAATACATCAGGAACTATGCTTGCCCCTAATAGGACCTTTTGAGAAGTATGGTGCCCTTATGGGTGTGTCTTTTTAGACCTTTGCAAAATGAGAGTCATTACCACTTTCCGGGAACCCTGGAATGGTCCTGGCCAGAGCTCGCCATGCTGTCCAGTATTTAATGAAAGCTTGCTTCAAACTTGGCTCAAAAATCGTGGAACTGGTCTTTCTCTCGTGAGTCTCAGGTTTAAGAGTTGTCAGAACGCAGCCAATGAATGAATCTGTGGGAAGAGATTTCTGAGAGCTTGTGAGATAACACCAAGGAAGCAGGAGAGAAAGAAGTCTTGCAACCTCTATTCCTCTGCAACATGCCTGTTTCTGGACAGTGCTTTCATGCCCCTCCCAGGTGCACGGACTAAGGGTGAATTTTGCTTCAGATTACCCATCAGTTTACCATTGCTATTCAAAGTATTTTCAAAGCATGGTTGTCCTTGTGACTGTATGCAGCCTAAACTCATGTGACCTTTGCTCATGACCTTGCTTAACCCCCAGAATACCCTCAGACTCTAAATGATCTGAATAAAGTTGTCTACTGCATGAGACTTTACTTCACCTCCCCCAGTCCCCACTCTCCAAGGCTCACACCATCATCTAGAGCTGTAACAGGTGATAACATACTTGAAGGGCCTGCCAGCGGCTAGGATTTTTCTAAGCATTTCATCTATGGAACCAATTCACAGTGGGTAGCCTTTTGAATCCCTTTCTCCCAAGACATGATGGTTCCAGAAACCAAGAGGGATGACGTCATCTCAAGTACAGCAGATCTGGCTCCAGGTCACCTCCCCGAAATTATTAGAGATCACTCAGTTATAGACAATGCCACCATTTCCCTCTAGTTTACCAAAACAAAACAAAATAAAATAAAACAAAACAAAACAAAAAAACAAAACCCTAGGAAATAGAAACTAGTAAAGAAACATAGAATTTACAGTTTGGCCAAACCAGGATGGAAAAGAACCTAAGTTTTGCTCGCCTTGCCTGTAGCAGCAGATAAATGGATTTGGCTAGTGCTGGTCCAGCACTAGAACACTGGTAATCAGTGCTCACACAAACTCATGGAGAAAAAACTCCACAAAATACGCCTTTGCCTGAGAGACATCATGGTCCCAGCCTACAAAGTGCTCAAGACACGAAGAATTAGAACAGGGACATTAGGGAAATCTCAAGAATGTCCCTTTCCTTGGCCCCAGGTTCAGTTCACTCTCAAAGCCTCTCTGTTGCAACCAGGGCAATGACCTGGCACCGGTATGTCCAGGGTTTCACTATCTTCTGCCTCCCCCACTCCTGAGTCTGCTATGCTTCCCACAGCATCTTAATGTACTGGGCCACTAGCACAACAACTACTTAGCAAGCGTCAATACCTATGAGCAATCCCACAGTACACAGGAAGAAACTGAGTTCTTCTCTGTGTCCCCTCTATTGTCTTAGCCGAATGTGGGCAGACTGGTGGACACTGGATGCTAGAATCTGTACCCATAGGGATAGCCTATGATGGGCAGAATACTGGGTGCCCTAGAGGCCCCCTCCTTCAGACCTGAAATCCTGGCATTATTCCTGACCCTTAATCTTGGTTCCTAAAAATCGGGGAGCTGCTTCCAGCTACTTTCCTTTTTATTTATTTTCTCCCACAATTCATTCTTCCTCTTAAACAACCTCAGCCTACAGCTTGGGTGACAGTGTTTGGTGTGTGTGTGTGTGTCTATGTGAGTGTGTGTGTGTGTGTGTGTGTGTGTGTGTGAATGTATGTTTGTGTGAGTTCTGTATGAGTGTTTTTGTGTCTGTGTGTATGTGAGTATATCTGTGTCTGATCTGTGTGTGTTTGTGTCTGTGTATATATGTGACTATGTGAGTGTGTTTGTATCTGTCTCTGTGTGTATGTGTATGGGACTGTGTGTATGTGTGTATATATCTGTGTGTCTATCTGTCTATGTGTAAGAGTATATGTATGAGTGTGTGCATATTATGTGAGAATATATTTGTGTCTGTGTGTATAACTGTGTGTATGTGTGTGTGTGTGCGTGTGTGAAAATGTGTGTGTGTGTGTGAGTGTGTATGGGGGGGGGACCATGAAATGCAGCCTGTGTTCTGACTGAGTTAGGTTTAAACCCAGGTGACCCAGCGGGTGTTCCTGCAAGGGACAGAAGGCATTTGTCACATGCTCCTAGACACATTCCTAGACAACAGGCTCCTGACACAAGGCCTCAGCTCTCCATAATTCTGTGGTCATCAATCACGTAGGGCAACACCCCAAACACCCTCCACAGAGGATGTGACCACAGATCACTTAGCCTCAAGACAGATCTCCATTTTAATGAGGTACCTAAAGGCCCGAGGGCTTAGCCAATCAAGCTCTCTTTCCCAGACACTCCTCCCTGCAAAAGATATCTAACCTCAGGTCCATGGACTGCCTCTTCTTCTCTGGATCTGACGTGCTGGAGCAATGGAGCAGGTCTTCCTCTAAAGAGCTACATCTAGTCTCACTCAGGAAACCTCCCTGTGCTCCCAGCCAAGAGGAGCATCAGTCTTCAGCCTTCTGGCCCAGGATCATCTGACAGACCTTGGTAATGCAGAATTTCGAAGGGCTGATTACTGTCTTGGCAGAGATTATCAGTCAACTATTCTGCATAGTGTGTCCTTTTTGTTGGACAGTATTTGTCTATATAGATGAAATGAGGCAATTCTTGGCTGGTGACTGTCTCACCACAACTGAAGCAACTCCATTGATGTTCAAGTTCTTCTTTGAATTCAAGAAAGGGGTGCTGTCAGGAGCAGACAGGTCTCCAGTCAAATGATCTTTAATAAAGAAATGTCAATAAACATATTCTGTGGACTTCTGACACTTTTGAAGACCATCTGTCTACCTAAAACATCTCTGAACTATTAAGCCTTGACTATTCTCGGCCGTTTCTAATTGAAATAACTCAGGAACACCCTTTTAACTAACTCACAACCACGAGTTTGCTATCTGGCCCTTAACTTGTATTACTTAATCATCTAAAAGCAGTTTATACTAGCAGTTGTAGAAGGACTGGGTCTAAGCCTTGTATTCTTAAATGTGTTATATAGGCACAATGCCTACATGGGAGTAACAATATTAATCCCAGTTTTATATCAACAATAAATTTATACCAATGAAAACCTTAAATTTGCATCAAATAAATTTTGAACCACTATAAGAGATTATAACTTCAACTTTGTATCAATTATAAAGACTTCTACCAATGTAAGATCTGGCTATGTAATATGTTGCTTAAAAGTATATTTGCTAACCCATCCCTATTTGTCTGTTTCTATAATTTCTATGATATTATTATATCACCATTTTTCTTTTCCACCCACTTCTCCTTTACCTAAGAAGGAAGGATAGAGAAGAGGAAAGGAAAGGTAGAAATCCCTGAGTTTAAGTTCTTTAGTTCCCTCCCTGTCCAAAGTTACATTTGTAAAGTAACCCTAAAATGATAACATATCTATAATTCCTAAAATAATCAGAACCATCCACCCCATATGAGGAACTGGGATGATGATTGTCTTCTGTCTGCTTCCAGATGAATTGGGGTGAAGAATTCCCATCTGGGGGCCCAAAGGGAGATAAGAAATTTTGAGAGCTAGCTGGCATCATTTGCCTTCCAGTCACTATGTGGTGAGAAAGTTCGTGCCTCCAGGTCAGGTGATATCTTGACCATAACAGTGTGAAAGTCTGGAGAGGCAGGTAAAGTTCTGGAAACAAGTCTTTAAAAGAATCAGCTCTGATGTAGTTGAAGTAGAGTCAAGTGGGAAGCTGGAATGGAAGGTCCCGGAATCTCAGCATCCTGGAGTGTGAATCTTTTCAGGGCTGTCTTTCTCTTCTTTCATCCCTGTCGTATACAAAACTTAAAAGCAACAAGTAAACAGGTAAAGACATTCACACAGAGCATGCAGGGGGCACAGGTTGGCCAATGAAGATCAATAAAGAAAGACAACTGACTGCCTTTCCTCAGGTTAGCTTGATCACCTAGTCAAACTACAACGTAACTGTGTGTATATGTCCTTGTAAAGGATGGTATGTAATACCTACTAAGTGTTAATGGCTGTGTATAGACATTTTAGTCTCAGCCAGTTCCAGAACTGTCTCCATATACAGAGACATAAACATCACCACATACATCACCTATTTTGTTGATTGTGCTACTCTCCCTTTTCTTCTCCAACCCCATTCCCCGGTAAAAGAAAGCTCAACTCAATCAGTTAACAAAACAAACTAGAAGCCTAGATTGGGCGACCTCCCACTACACTACTCTATTTCCATATATATTATCCCATATAACTTGAGGTTTCCTCAGGCCACCAGCTTCTCTCTCTCTCTCTCAGCTGCCTCTCTGTCTCAACCAGTTGCTCCTTCCCCTCCTGTTTATCCCCATCGCTCCTCCCCTCCACCCTCAGCCCAATCATTGGATCAAACCTTTATTTGAAAAGTTAAGGTGGGGAGAAGGTTCACAAGGCAACTCCTTATCTGCAGCCCCTCTGAGGAGTGGAATTAGCATCAAAATACAAGCCCAGGGCTCTCCACAACAGTGATGTGCACCATAATACTGTCACTCAAAAGGCTGAGGCAGGAGAACTGCAAGTTCAGCACCAGCCTGATCTACTTCACAAGACAAGTCTCAAAAACAAACAGGATCAGAGAGATGGCTCAGCAATTAAGAGCACGCACTGTTCTTGTAGAGGACTCTGGTTCAGCTCCCAGCACCCCACAGTGGCTCATGACTATCAGGCATACACATGGTTCACATAACATACACATGATGCAATCGAAGCACTAATGAACATATATTGAGAGCCAGACCAACCCAAGGATGTCTCACAGGCCCTGATCAAAGGACATAAAGACCCTAGTTCTGTGTCCTTGCCCAGAGACAGACTTGGCAAGGTTAGTCTAGGGCTGGGATCCAGGGCCTCAAAGGAATCAAGTCAGCTCCTGGGAAGGTGGCTCCCCATGGAAGAGACTGGAGTTTCAGTCCCAAGGCTGCTGTGTGCTTGGTCTGTAATGCTCCTGAGATATCCTAAGTTCGTCATTGCCTGACTGGCTCCTGCTGACTTAGTCCCATTGTATGATAGTCTCTGCTGACTTAGTCCAATTGTATGATAGTCTCTGCTGACTCTGTCTCATTTCTCTCCTGGGAACAGTAAAATGCTGCACCTTAATAAACATACTTAGCACAAATAACAGGTTGTACAAGACCTCAGGATCCCAGACTTATCTGTCTCTTATCTTCTGATCCCATTATCCATTTTCTCAGGATTCTGTCACTGAAGAATGATCTGCTGGTCTAGATTAAATATAAAATAAAAGATTTCAATTTAAAACAGCAAACAAACATACATGGAGGAGCCTCCCTTATGAACCCTGGTCAACATCTGAGACATCCTAACTCGCCCTCAATCTCCTGAGGTTTGCATACATACTAGGAGATTAAGCTGAACTGTGGACTTCCTTAAGACTGTGAGATGAAGACAACATACGTACAGACAGAAGGGCAGTGAGCCAGCCCAGCCTTCAAATATTCTGTGGGCAGTGGAGATGCCAAGAAGCAAACCATTGCCAAGGGAAACACGTCAGTGAAACCAAACCCAGGGGCAAGAGAGCAATCTGCCTGTTTCCTGGCCCAGTTAGGGAGCACATTCCAGGTGGTAAGGTATGAACACGTGCATAAAATCATCACTATCACAGTGTGCAGTGACCCTTGCCTTGCTAATATGGTAAAATTCACAGTCTGGGGGGTGGGGGGAGACAAGAAGGCATGATGAGAGCAGACACAAGTAAGCAGACACCACCAAAGACCATCTCTACACATGGTGACATGCAGTCTGGGTCCCTGCCCACTATGAAGAGGCCATAAAAGCTCCACACCTTTGGTCTCTCCCTAGGACCAAATTGGAGTTTTTGCTCCCAGATGCCGGCTCCCTTATTCACTCCTGTGCTTGGAGGATTGCCCAAGACTTCTGACAGAGGGCTGGCTGGGAATGCACTGAGTAGGTAAGATGATAAACACGTGTTGCTAACACAGCGTGCAGTTACCCTTGCTTTGCTAACATAGTAAAGGCCACAGCATGAAGAGAGCTGAGATGGCATGATGAGAAAAGACATAGAACATCTCTGGTGAACATGATCAGAAAATAGAGTTTGGGGCCCCTGATATCAAAAGATCACCCACATGCCCAATGAAGGAGTCCACTGGTTTAAGCTAGAGATAAAACAACCTCTGTACTATTTTTTAAAATTACATCTTGTTACCTGATACACTGCCTCAGCTTCCAGTTCCCACAAGCTGTCTTTTGGCATCCATACCCATGCCATGCACGGCACATGTGTGGCCCTTGCAAATCTCCCTCCTACATATACATGCAAATGTTACAAACTTGAAAAACATTGGGAAAATAATGAAAATAAAAAAACTCTTCATTCTGGGACATAGCAAAACTATATTTGGTGGAAAAATTAGAGTTAGATACCTTTCTATTGGAATAAGAAGGAAAAACAAAAAGCAAAAAGACCGATATCGTTTAAATCCAAAGGAGAGGAGAAAGGATCACAAAAGGATCAAAACAAAAGTTAATGAGCCAGAAAGACATCCGTGTTGCTGTGGAGAACAGCAGCCACCTTATGCATGAAGCCAGACACTGCCCTCGGTCAAGGCAAAAGGACTTAAGCTCACATGTGCAGGAAGGCATGAGACATGAGCGGTAAGTGCGGATCCAGGAGGTAGCAGAAGAATTTTAGGGGAAATAGGCTCGACACTCTGGCACCCGGCTTGAAGACTTAGAGGAGACAAGCTCAGCAGAGGCTCTTCAAGGGGGACACTGAGGTGGAATCCCCTGGGTGTGTGGCCTCGGGTCAATTACAACCGTCCTGTGCCAGGCCCCCTGAGTGTAACATTCATAGTTCATTCGTGGTTGTGAAGATTACATAAGTTAGTGTGGTCAGAACAGTCCCTGTCATACAGCAAAGACACAGTAAGAGGAGTGAGTGTTATTACACACCATGAGTACAGCGAACTCTCTGACTACAAGAAAGAAATCCACTTAGTTCATATGTGAGATAAATTCTTGATGAATTCAAGGCAGACAGTGGAGAGGCCAAAATCTTTCAGGACAACCAGAAAATTAAAGGAACAATGTAGGAGCAGGGAGGGCCCTTCTAACCCAAACTGGAACAAAAAGTGTGTGTGTGTGTGTGTGTGTGTGTGTGTGTGTGTGTGTGTGTGTAATCAAAGCAGACAGACAGACACCACAAACTCCTCACACAGGCAAGAACAAGTGGAGGTGGGGATACTACTGACAGATGCACACAGACAGCAAGTGTGGGACAGTACCACCCAAACCAGCACCCAGTGCAGCGCACCCATCAGCCCACTGTCAAAGCAACAGACCCACAGGGGCAACCTTGGCAGGAAGGCATCCGGCAACACCCTAGAGAATTAAAAACAAAAACACTCCCAGGAAACTTTTATGTAAGAATAAAAGTTCAAGGCCTTTTGTAGAACCCTTGCCTTTGCCTTTGCACACTGGCCTCTCGTGAACTGGAGACATAACGCGCTACATCTGGTTAATAGCAAGATTCGTAGAAGCAGAGTATTCACACTCTCTGAATGATTGTCTCCACACTCCAGAGAGGGAAGGATAGGAAAGTGTGTCATGGGAGGACCTTGCTGTTTCCACCTAGGATCAGCTTAGGTGTGTGTTACCGCTGTGTAAGTCAGCCTTCTGTTACTCTCACCAGTAGCAGTGGGTAAACCAACTTGTGAAGAGGACGCATTTACCTTGGCTCATGGCCCCTGAGATGTCGGTCCTTAGTAGGCTGGTCCTGTTGCTTTGGGCCAGTGGCTGCCCAGAATGCAGAGAGTGTGTGGCAAAAGCAGCTGTCAAATCACAGGGGTGGGGGTCGGGGGGAGGGACAGAAATGAAAGAGAAGAGATGAAGGGTGGGCTTGTAATGGCTCCTTCAAGGGCATGTGAACACCGGGGAAACACGTTCCTAAGCACGCATTCATTCTGTCCACAGAGGCTTCCCCAGACCATCGTGAAAACAAGACATTCTTGCCAGACTCCTTACAACTGCCCAGGGTCACACGTGTGCTTTTGTGTTCTGTGTATTATATATGCACTGGGGATGGGGGAACAGGTGAACATTAACAAAAGTGTGAAAGCAAGGCTGAAGCTGAGACATATATCACGTGTGTGTGTGTGTGTGTGTGTGTGTGTGTGTGTGTGTGTGTACAATCTCACCCATGTAGTTCTCAGGGAGAAACCAAGCTTAACGCCTCTTTCTGTGGTGAGCAGGTTGCTTTACAGGTGATGAGAAGATGCTCGTTGTGTTGGTTATGATCTGAAAGGAGCCTTCTTAGACCCAGAAAGACCACCACTGCCAACTC
This sequence comes from Apodemus sylvaticus, assembly GCF_947179515.1. NCBI lineage: Eukaryota > Metazoa > Chordata > Mammalia > Rodentia > Muridae > Apodemus > Apodemus sylvaticus. Next base: position 63,248,917 of record NC_067481.1, on the reverse strand, counting down.
AAGAGTGCCCTGGTATGACTTTATGGTATGCCAGCTGCGGCCCCTATGGGAGCCCTGAGCTGGGTCTGTTCAAGGCTATGACTCAGGCCTGGGCTGGGCATGAATTCCTGCTGCTAGGCAGCAGGTGCCTAATTCACAGTGACTTGCATTTTGCTACACCCTGCCCAGAAGGCTAGCTTAACCATCTCTAACCTTCTATTGTTTTCTGCCCCATTGGGTGACCTGACTTCCTGGAAGCCATGGCCTACTGCTAGTGGGAACATGTATAGGTGCACACACACACACACACACACACACACGTGAACATACATACAAGGTGAAGGGGCTTTGTCATTGGCTGGGACCCTACCTGCTGACTGTGGGAATGGGAGGGGACCTAGGAGCATTAAACCCAGATTGGAGGTACTTTGAGGTTGCATGAAGACCTCTCCCACCCTCAACATCCCCACTTCAGTCCCAACAGTTGACTCAGATAGATCAACAACTTCCACCACTGGTGCCTCATCTGGAAATGACCCTCTAGCTGGCTGGAAGGTGCTTCAGAGAGTCTTGGGGTGCAGGAAGACCCCAGAGAAAAGTGTCCTCATCTCCATGCATCGAGGATACACACACACACACACACACACACACACACGAACACTACAACTTCACTGCTCGCTTTGACAGGGACGCCCTGGGTGAGATTGTGCTGTCACGCTCCCACTACACAGCTTCTCTGCCTGCACCCTCCTCACTGGCTTGTGTGTGCAGCCCTCACTTAAGGGCAGCTGTGCAGAGCAGCTCCACAAATCACAAACTAGTCTGGCACAATATCCAGTTGGGCAAGGCCTTACTTTCCAACCCTAGCACTGCAAAAGAAAAATAAGCAAATAAAAGCTTAAAAGAAAAAAATTAATGCTACAAGAACATAATTCACACACCGTGGTGATTTGAATAGGAATGCTCCCCATATATTTGAGTGCTGAGCCATCTGAGGGTGGCACTACTTGAGAAAGATTAGGAGGTGTGGCCTTGTTGAAGTAGGATGTGGCTTTGTTGGAGGAAGTATGTCACCAGGGGTGGACTTTGAGGTTCCAAAAGCCCAAGTTGCGCCCCGCCCCCACCCAGTGGCTTTGTCCCTTCCTGCTGCCTGCAGATCCAGGTATAGAACTGAGCTACTTTTCCAGCACCGTGTCTGCATGCGTGTCGCCATGCTTCCCACCGTGTCTGCATGCATGTCGCCATGCTTCCCACCATGTCTGCATGCATGTCGCCATGCTTCCCACCATATCTGCATGCATGTCGCCATGCTTCCCACCGTGTCTGCATGCATGTCGCCATGCTTCCCACTGCGATGGCAATGAAATAAACCTCTGGAGCTGTAAGCAAGTTCCAGTTAAATGCTTTCTCTTATAAGGGTTGCTATGGTCATGGTGTCTCTTCATAGCGATAGAACACTAAGACACACAGCATACATTTACTTGTTCATATAGGTAATTGATATAGGTAATTAATTTTTCAGCTCTTTGAGTAATATAAAAATACCACAATCTACCCATCTCCCTTCTTTCTGATGTTTTGAGAAAATGATTGCTCCGTGGCATATGTTTAAACACACGCCTGTCAGCAGTCACCCCTTTTCTTTGCCTCTCTGCCTCTCCAGACTCTGTCAACCACTTTTTGTGTCTTTTGTGTCTCTGTGAATTTGCATTCTCTGAGCATTTCCTGTAAGAGAGCCATGAGGCATGTGGATTTGTGCACCTGGCTCCCTTTCACTTGACACTATATTTTAAGGTTCGTTTGCACTGAGTCCTGTGTCCATCCTTGATTTCTTTTGGGGGCTGTGTTCACTGCAGGGGTGTGTCCCATACTGTTCATCCACCCACTGACTGTCGGGCGTTTGGCTGGTTCCCACTTTGAGATTCAGGATTAGCCATGCTGTGAACTCTCCAGTGCAGGCTGTCTGTAGACACACGTTCTCCTTTCTCTTGTGTGCATACTCAGCCATGGGCCGGGTGGGTCACATGAGAGCCACATATGCTGTACTCAGAGGAAGAGCCACACTGTTTCCAAGTGGCTATGCCACTTTTCCACGACAGTGCAAGGGGCTCTCAGCTGCTCACTTTCACACCAACACTTCCTTCCCCCTGTGCCTTTTTCATTCTGACAAGGATGCCTCCTGAGTCCTTGGCACCAGAGCCTCTCACCCTGTTTGCCTGTGGGGGGAACAGCCAGGGTATCTTTGTGTGGCTAGAGTTACTTTTCTCATTGCTGTGTCGTTTGTTCTGAGAGGGAAGGGATGAATTTTGAGCCGCAGTGACAGAGGGATTTTGCCTCATCCTTGAGGGGAAGGCATGGTGGCAGAAGTGACAATGTCTGGTCCAGGAAGGTGGCAAAGTCACACCGCAGTTAGCCCTGGAAGAAGAGAGCTAGGCAGGACCAGAAGAGAATACAGCCTTCAAAGATTCATCCCTTTGTGACTTTCATCTACCAGATAGATCCCAGGGCCTAAAACTTCCTCAGTTTCCCAACCATCACAATGGGGACCACATATTCTAACACATAGGCCTTTGGGGGACATTTCACACTCCAACTGTAACAGCAGGCCCAGCCTTGGAGCTGCTGCATCCCGCCAATTTTGAGAACCATGGGTCCCTTACCTATTAAGCTGGGAGAGCAGCCATGTCTGGGGGCTGCCCGCTTGGCTATGGTTTAGTGTGGGCCCCTGCCAACTCTCGCGTCTGCAGTGTCTTGCCTGGGCTGGCAGTTCCCAACGTCCTTGCAGTCGACCCTCAAACAAGCAGTAGCTGAGTTTCCACTGACCTGGGTACCTGCCAGCCCTATGCTTGCCCTGCCACAGGTGGGTGGCTAGCGTTAGGAGTGGTCTCAGTGTTCACATACACTCTCTGCCTCTCTGGTCCCACCAGAGAAGTTTCTTCCTGTCTGACTTGAAGCTTCAAGTGTCTTTGGGGTGCCTGGGTGGTCTCACCACAGGTCCGGTTTGCATATTCTGATTCCAGGGACTTTTCTAACTCATGGCTGCTGCTCATATATATATAGATGGTCCTTCATGGATGGAAGGATAACAAACTGACAGAAGCCAAAACTATCCTAAGTCAGGTCAAGGGGTGCAGCCCAGGGGTTGCTGAAGAGTTAGCCAGGGTCAAGCCTTCAGGGACTCAAAGATTGCATTTTCTCCCAGGAAGCAACCAAAGGACAGCAATAAATGTCTGGGAGGAGAGACAGGCTTTCACCAATCAAAGTTTGTCTAATGTGTTTGAGGAGCCATCATGGGAAGCGTTAAGTGGCCAGGATGAGCAGGCTGATGGCGGCCCAGCAGCCAGGGCAGGGAAAACTGGAAGCAGGTATTGTGGATGGATTATCAGGGCTTGCGAACATTAACACTGGACAGCAGGCATCTGCAAGAGTTTCTGTTACAATCAAGCTATTCCAGAGCTGGAACAATTTTTTTTCTCTATACTGCTCCATACTGGGCAAAGATCTACCATTCAGCTACATTCATCCCTAAGACAATTTTTTTTTAACCAAAAAGAAGAGGAAACAACCCTGGAGACTTTGCTCTTTATCAATTTAAATGGCTCCGAGGCAGTCTGACCTGTGTCACGAAGTAGTAAGATACCATTGTCATCAATCACAACAAAAGCAAAGTCAAACAATTACCACAGGTGTCCGTCTGACCAGCCGCTTGCTGCTCCCCAGCCCATGGCCTAGCCCAGTCCACAGGGCTCTGGGACTTGGAGTGTGGTCCCTCTCCTCACCTCCTGCAGGCCACAGACACATCAACTGTATGGGTGACAACCTTTAGCAGTCACACTCCTCTGCTTCCTGCATTTTGCCTTGGCCAGCTATTCCTTGTCTGAAGACTTGTCTCTGCCCAGGGGTGTCCCTCCTCTCAACATCCTATGCACACCCTCATCATGACAAATGCACACCCCATCACTAATGCACACCCCATCACTAATGCATACCCCATCACTAATGCACATTCCATCACTAATGCACACCCATTACTAATGCACACCTATCACTAATGCACACCCCATCACTAATGCACACTCCATCACTAATGCATACCCATTACTAATGCACACCTATCACTAATGCACACCCTGTCACTAATGCACACTCCATCACAAATGCACACCCCTATCAATCACTAATTCACACCCCATCACTAATGCACACTCCATCACTAATGCACACTCCATCACTAATGCACACCCCATCACACCCCCATCATTAGTACTTTTCACAGTGTTTTGAAATATGCGTTTTCTTTATTTCACCATTTAGCAGATGTTTACTACACGTTCACTTCTCGGATTTTCAGCCCTTAGCAGACCCAGTTCTGTTTGGTCAGGGAGGGCCAGAGAGGGAGGCAGGTAGTAGTGAGCATAAGACTGCTGTGTTAATTAACTACCAGGGTATGTTTTCAGCAGGCAGTTTTGTCTCTGTGTGGATATCATAAAACACACTTAAACAGACCAAGCTGGTTCTCGCCTACTGCATAGCTCAACTGCTGCTCCAGGGCCACCATGGACAAAACAGCACAAAATTAGGTCAAGAAGAGGAAATTATGTGGTAACCACGGTATGCACGGGCAGCCGCTGGCCTCAAGTAGCATGCTGTTTTCCTTTTTCCTCTCCTTTTCTTATGCTAATCAGAGGGATACACTTTATGATAAGGTAAATAGCAAATTCAAAAGCCAGTAAGTCATTAGTTAGCACCCGGTGTCAGTTACTGGAATGTATGTGTTGTGCCTTGCTGCAGCCGCTGCTATGGCACAAAGCCACCAGACAAGAGAAATTTCCAACTCCATTATAATCTTATTACCCATAACTGTAGACACAGGGTGCCAGAGGGCATAGCTGCTCTGGAGGAGAAGACTAAAGAGGACAAAATGTTGCTATGTGATATGACATTGGAGCAGAGCCATGGCGTGTGCAGATCACGGGGAGAGAGAGCACAGGCTTTGTGGCTCACAGCCATGGTGGGAACTTGTCCTTTGAGAGAACTGAGATGCAGGAAGGGCAGGTGGGTAAGAGGGCTAAGGGGCCTGGTGGAAAGAGGCCGAGAAGCCCTGTGACAGAGCAGGTATGGGCTGTGCCGACTTTGGTGCTCCCTGTCAACCTACACAGCACAGTGTGGCACAGACCAGGGGCTCAGAGAACTTCCTGTAAGCATATAGGAAGGGACTTCCAGCTTCTATCCTCCCTGGGTGATACAGAGAGGGAATTCCTGGCAGTTCTGGTGGGGCCTGGCCATGCTGTTCACTAGTCTCTGAGGGAACAGATCCACTTACTATTGGGGACTACGTCTTTAGAAATCTCCAACCAGCAGGCTGTGTCTGTAGCTCAGTGGGACCCTCATCCCTTTTCATATGACAGCGACAGAGTGGGATGTGATTTTTCTGCCTTTTCTGGGTGCTGTGCACACATTGCGTGACTGCAGCTTACCCGACATAGACCTTACATAACAGGGGACTCAGGGAACAGCAGCTGGCAAAAGCAGGAAATGCACGAGCTTCATGCCAAGCTGAATTACTCAGTGGCCCTCACGCCCAGGGCAAACATGGGCTTCTGTTGAGGGCTGGCTAAGAGCCCACACAAACTTTCACAGGCCCATCTTGCATTTCAGAACAGAACAAAACAGACAGCCCGAGACGCAATCTTCAAAACCTGTGTGAAGCAGAGGTCCGGATTATGCTGCACCCACATTTGAATATTGTTTTATCCTCGTCACGCGAACTTCCTGAGGAAGGACTCCAAGATCCAAGTGGGCGGGAAGGAGGGTCCTTAAATGTGCCCTCTTTGGGCTCTTGCTCATTTCAGGAGTCCTGGCTACTGGAGAAGTCTCTGCACAAGGTAACCTATTCCATCTTTCTTACTTTGTCTCTAGGTTGGAGCATACAAGTACAGCCTGCTTGGAGCAAGGACTTTGAGAGGCTGAGACTTTCATCCACTCTGGGGGCAACTGGTCCAGACTCTACCAGGTTAGCATTTCCTGATTGGATGCATTGAATGTCAAGCACCAGATCTCTGGAGGGCTGTCATCTTCCAACACTGGATGAATAAAGTCCCAGAGACCCACAAAACCACAGGAACAGAGGTGTCCTTTGGGTGAGAGACCTTGGTGTGCACCGCCAAGCATCTCAGATCCTAGAAAGGCAGCAAGGCTGAGGAGCTAAGTGTGTGCACCTTGGGAAGAGATTTGTGTGGGTTCAAAGCCTGACTTCAGTGCTTGTCTCTGTGAGGGCAGAGGCAGCATGTTGAATGTGATCCATCTTACTTTTTTTTTACCTGTGGAACAGAGGCAAAACTGATTTTACTTCGTGAGCACTATTAGTGTGCATTTAAAAAATCTCTCTCTCTCCCTTTCTCCCTTTCTCTATCTCTCTTCTTTTCTCCTCTTTCTCCACCTTCCCTCGTGTGTGTGTGTGTGTATGTGTGTGTGTGTGTGTGTGTGTGTGTGTGTGTACAGGTATATGTGCCATGGCATGTGCACAGGTTCAGTAGACTGCCTTGGTTGTCAGTCCCCACCCTCTACTTTGTTCAAGGTAGGTTCTACTCTTTATTATTGACTCCTATCCAGGTGCATCAATCAAGACAGCTGGCCGGTGAGGTTCCAGGGAGACTCCTCCCTGGAGTCTCTGCCTCCCATCTTATAGCAGGAGTTGTGAGATTAGCTTTATTTGGGTTCTTGGCATCCAAACTCAGGTCCTCTCTCATGCTTTCCAAGCCAGGACTTCACCCACTGAATCACTCACCAGCTCCACTATGGAAGTTTTCTGAGAACTGAGGGGAGTGTGAAGGAGCGCTGAGAGTGGACAGGTCTAGAAGGAAGGTATAACCTCAAGGCTGTCTGGTCCTGAGAAAGGAAAACCATCTCGTGTCCTACTCCATGGCAGGTACAACACCAAATGTGGCTCCACCCATCTGTCAGTAACTCTGTAGACAGCACAGTAGTTAACTGCCTCACAGAAGAGGCCCAGGGGCCTAGCTTCATTCACATGTGGCCCTCCCCTCCGGGGCCCCCACCTTGGTGTTTAGTGGCTGAGGCCATGTGGCCCTGGTGAGACCTCAAGGGTAGGAAGGGAAGTTCAATCTTCCTTGCACGGCTGATGCTCTGGAAGCAGGAAGGAGCTGGCCCTCTGGCTGGCAGAGCCAAGGGGTCCAGCGAAGGACCTGTCCAGTCTCCTGGTGGTTCGCAAGGAAAGAGGCATGGCATGTCCAGATTTGAAACCTGGATGCCTCTTCCCAGGGTAGGAAGTCTAAGGCTCAACATGTATGGGTGAGGGAGGTGGTGGAAAGAATCTACATGCAAAATCAAGCAAGTTCCTGTACCCATGTCTGACATATGTTTATGTAGATTTGTGTGCGGGTTAAGCTTGGGGGCACTTGCTGTACTTTTTGTGCAGTAGCAAGAACTTTCTTCACACCCCAGTATCATACGGTACTGGGCCAGATATCTCTGGAAGGAGGGTGAGGGGTTAAGAACCTGGGACCTCTGTGCAATAGAAACAATAGCTTCTTGGGAAGAGAGAGGAAGTGCTTTTAAATGCACCCTCTTTTGTTCAGTTTTGGAGCATGGTCATCTTTACCTGCTCACAGATACAACAGCCCTTCAGGGAAAAAGAAGAAGAAAGTGTATCATGAGATATCAGAGGCCATGAAAAATGAAAAGCAAGGTCCCTGCCACTGCGTGGTAGTGTGGGGGTAGAAATGATGTACAGGTCCCAGGACAGGGAGGAGGAGAGGGGAGGGGAAGGGAAGGAAGGAGGGAAGAGGAGGGGAGAAAGAGAGGGAGAGGGAGGGGAAAAGGGAGGGAGAGAAATAAAGAAAGGGAGGGAAGAAGGAATGGAGGAAGAGGGAAGGAGGGAAGGAGGAATGGAGGAAGAGAGAGAAAGAGAGGGAGGGAAAGAAAATGGAGGAAGGAAAGACAGAGATGGAGAACGAGAGTGAGGGGTCAGCACCTGTTTTCCTCCCTCGGTCGCCCCCTCCCCTCACACTGGGGCCACTCCTGCTTTTCTTTCACTCATGCATACACCACACACAGGAAAGGCAGAGCCTTTGTGAGTGTGCTTGATAGCCCTCTGTCTTGCTTCTCAGTAATCCATCACACAGGTGCCGCAGGGTTCCTCTAGCCTGTCCGGGACTACAGTGCTCTTAGACTGTTCCCTGTGTGTGTCCCATGCAAACAGTAAGTGCTGTCTGGTTTGCAGGTGCTCGGGGTGGAAACTGGAAATTCCTGTGCAGACCTTCGCTGCTGCTACATGGACTTACTTTTCAAGACATTTAATCATGTGTTTTTTTAGCCTAAAGAATTATTTTGATTATTTCTAGGTGTGTGTGTGTGTGTGTGTGCGCGTGTGTGACAGTGGATGGGAGTGCAAGTGCCTACAGAGGTGTCAGGTCCCCTGGAGCTGCAGTTACAGGAGAGGGGCTGGGACTCAGACAGGGGTGCTTTGGGCGAGCAGTGAATGAGCGTGGTGAGCCATCCCGCCATGCCCTGCAAACGCTTTCAGGAGGACTATGCCAGGACTTTGCCAAATCACCCCACTGCGACAGCCACCCCAACTTGCCATCATCATGTATCACACTGGAAGCAGCAGTCACCTCTGCAGTTTTGCACAAGAACCTGAGAGTCTGCAAGTCTTGTGTTGTCCTGTGTCACTCTGGGGTGGACACATTGGTCTAAAAACTAAGCCTGCTTCAGCTTCGCCGGGCAACGAGCAAATCTGAGCACAGTGGTGTAGCCGGGAAGGGTGTGTGGGAACTTTGGTGCTCGTTTTCCTTCTCTTAGGTTGGGAGTGGAATGATGGTTTGTATGCGTCCAACGATGTAAGCCAAAAACTCGGTTGCAAGGTTCCTGGAAGGTTTACCCGCAAGGAAGCTGTCCCATTTGCAAGGAGATGGGACTGGAGAGTTGCCAAGAAGCACCCCTGACCCCTTCTTCCTTCTGGAAGATTCTGCTTAAGATGGGTGTGGTTCACTGCAGAATAGTGTCATCTGCCCTGAGATGTCTAAAGACACCAGAAAGGCCTAGCCGGCTAAATCAGAAAAGGGGACTTTCCGGTGGGAATGCTTTTTCTAGTCTCTAGGAAGTCTTTATTCAAATAAAATTAGCATAGTGGTGGAGCCACTGCCAAAGCACAGCCTGGAGCGGAGGATGTGGCCATCCTCCTTCCTCTGATGCAAAGTGCTCTCTATCCCCAGTTACAATGAGCAATATCAGTGACACCGTGAACCGGGCCCGTGAGGCCTTTAACTCCGGCAAGACTCGACCGCTGCAGTTCCGAATCCAGCAGCTGGAGGCGCTGCAGCGCATGATCAATGAGAACATGAAAAGCATCTCCGGGGCGCTGGCCTCTAACCTGCACAAGGTGCGTTGGTTGGGTGTGGGGATAGAGTGAGGCTGGGTGGTGGATAGGAGGCTACAAGAAGGGACTAGTAGGGATACAACAGGTACGGGGACAGTCGTACCCTGAGCGTAGGGCATCAGTTGCTGCCCCCCCAATTCACCGAGGACTACTCTGCTCCCCAAACACTGCATGTGTAGTTCAGTGTTAAAGAGGGGGAAGTGACGCTAGGAAAGGATTAGCAACGCTTTCAGGGTCGCCCTCTCCTTCCACCACCACCACCGTTGCACAGAGTCTCCTCCCTCTGCCTGTCGCCTTTTCTCTATGGCTTCTTCACTGACCCCATTTCAGCGAACCCATCCCTACTCCCGCCCTCCTGCCTCCATCTTCCCTGGTCTATCTGACTCTTGCATACCAAGGACCACCACGATCGCATCGCGCTTCTGAACGATGCAGCTCCACGAGGCGTCCTCCTTCCTGCTGTTCCCTGAGGTCGCTCGCTCCGTGGCTCTGAGCAAAAGCAGCATCCTCCAGATCCACACGGCTTTCCCTTCGCTGTGGACTCACCTGAGACTGCTTCCACGCTCCTTGTGGCGCTGCCAACCCTCTGCCCTGTCAGGGCTCACTCACCAACTACTGTCTGTGCTTCTACCCTTTGGGCAAGAACTAGAAAACTCACTCTTGTGACTTCCCAAAGTCCAGCAAAGAGATGCACATATGCCATCGGTGCTCCCTCTTTCTTGTTCCCCTACCGTTCCAGGAGAATCTGGGTTCCCCAGCAGCCCCAGTTCCTGCCTCCCTGTGCCATAGTTCTGGATTTTTGCCTGCCACGCTTGGGCACATCTTCCCGGGTGGGGGTTACACCCGTGTCTACTCAGCATAGTGGTCTCCCAAGCTTTCTTGGATTCAGGTCTCAGTGTGGTCTGTAAGCCCCCAGTCAATGCAATTTCTTCCTTACCGACGCCCCTCAGCCCTGTGTCCTGCCTGTGCCTTCTCTAGATCCCACCGCCCTGCTATAGTTATGTTAGACATCCAGTTCACCAAGGCAAGCAAAACCTTGGCTCTGGTCCTCAAGTTCACATGGAGTTTCTCTCTAGAATGAATGGACCGCCTACTACGAGGAGGTGGCGCACGTGCTAGAGGAACTTGATATCACAATTAAGGAGCTCTCTGCTTGGGCTGAGGATGAGCCCGTGGCAAAGACTCACCAGACCCAGGAGGATGATCTCTATATCCACTCGGAGCCCCTGGGTGTGGTCCTTGTCATAGGTGCTTGGAACTACCCCTTCAACCTCACCATCCAGCCCATGGTGGGTGCCATTGCTGCAGGTATGAGAGCTCCAATCCCGAGGGACTGTGACAGGGCTTGTGATGGCCAAACCGTCCTGCCAGGTCTCCAGGCTGGCTTCTCCGTACTTATGGGGCAGGGTCAAGGGTGATGACCCTCCACTCTGTGACAGGAGAGAACAGAGTCACTCTCTCATCCAGCCTGGGCTTCTCTCCGTGTGTTCTTTCTTCTCCCCCACCCTTCCAGCACTGCCGAGGGGCAGGCGGTGCTGCTCTGTCAGCACGTGCCGGTGCATGCGCCTGCAGCAGCGGCTCTCGTGTGTACCTGTGTGTGCTTCAGCCTTGTGTTCGTATGTGTATCCCTGTGCTTCTCAGCGTGTACCTGTGTGTGCTCACAGCATGCACTCCTGTCTAGCCTCCCCCCTGCCCCGCTGCCTTCCAAAGGTACAGATGATACCGTGGGATTTCTGCGCCTGGTCACTGGGTGGGAAGCATCTTTGAGGAGGCCTCCTGAGGAGGCTTCTGACTTTGTGTTCTGCAGGAAATGCAGTGGTCCTCAAGCCCTCAGAAGTGAGCAATCACATGGCAGACACGCTTTCGACACTTGTCCCTCAGTATTTGGACAAGGTGAGGTCCCCCTTAGTGCTTAGGGATGACTGTGTTGGGGGATCAGGTCTTTAAATCCAGAGAGACAGTGGATTATTATAGCAAATGGGAGGAGTTCAGCTTCTAACAACAGGTTAGAGGGAGCCCTTGAGCTAGGAGAATAACTTACCTGCTAGGGTCCCCAGGTAAGTATACAGCTCAAAGGCTGAGGGGCTGCCAGTCTCCTATCGCCCACCCTATGTGTGGAGTTGGGAGAAGCCGCATCTTTGCTGAGTCTCATCTGTCTCTTCCCTGGAAGGAACTGTACCCAGTGATCAAAGGGGGTGTCCCTGAAACCACGGAGGTGCTGGCAGAGAAGTTTGACCACATCATGTACACCGGGAGCACAGGTGTCGGGAAGATTGTGATGGCCGCTGCAGCCAAGCATCTGACCCCTGTCACCCTGGAACTTGGAGGAAAGAGCCCTTGTTATGTGGACAAGGACTGTGATCTAGACGTGGCTTGCCGGTAAGGAGACTTGGGCTTGTCTGGCTACAGAGGCTTGGGATCCTGTTGACTTTCTACCTTGCTACTACCATGATGGTACTAAGCTTTATGACTGTTCCGAGTAATAAAGATGGTCCCTGCCCTTAGGGAGCCTGTAGCGTTGGGATGGTAGGAGTTGGGGGGGTGCACCATTCATAGACCATCCCGAGAGGGTGCCTCCAGAGAGAGCAATGACTCTCTGGCATCTCTAGAGGTGGCGCTTTAAGTAGAAGCTTCAGGAAAAGCAAACGTGGGTCATTCAGGGCTTGGAGACCTTTCCCAAGCCCAGTTGTCCCTCTGCAAGAGATCTCAGGAAAGCAGGGCCGCTTGCTCAGAGTCCAGGATGGGACTCACATCTGGACTAGCCAGGCCTCTGGTCACCTCTGTACTCCAAATCTATGGTGGAGTGCAAGTAGAGGTGTCTGTCATCTGGCTATGCAAGACTCTGTGAATGTGATCAGAGTCACAGAGCACTCGCCCCAGATGTCCGCAGAATCTCCTCCTGTCATTACCCATGATCTTAACCACACTGCAGAAACCCCTGTGGTGCAAGGAGGGGCTGAGCAGCTCAGTGTGTCTGCAAGTGAGTTGCTGCTTAGGAGGACTTGCGTGGCAGCTCCCAGGCCACGGACTGTGCTCCTTCACTCAGCCTTCAGCGCCTTGCCCTTGAGCCTGTGGATGTTCTCAAGGGGACTCCCGTGACTCACAGACTGTGTTTTCACAGGCGTATTGCCTGGGGAAAATTTATGAACAGTGGACAGACCTGTGTGGCCCCAGACTACATCCTCTGCGACCCCTCCATTCAGAACCAAATCGTGGAGAAGCTCAAAAAGTCACTGAAAGTGAGTACGACCCGAGAGTGGGGGTAGGAAGCTGTAAGGCATGAGATGCGGGGTGTATTTAGCCTCAGCCAACCTCTAGGACTCTGAAAAATAGTAGGTGTTATGAAATAAAGTGTGGCAACGGGGTACCTGGTGGGCCCATGCCACCGGGTATTCCCCTGAGAAATTACTCCATGCAACAGATCAATAAAGAACAATAAAGAGGGTTTGTTGGAAGGCAAGGGAGAGCCTGGAGTAGAGGTAGAGGCAGATAAGTAGGTAGAGCCTGTGAGGGCAGAGAACAGAAAGGGGGAGAGACCAGCTAGGAACATGTGGGAACAGAGAGAGAGAAAGAATGAGAGCTGGGGTGTCACCCAGTCCTTCTCTAAGCCTCTAGCACCTGGCAGCAGCAGGTAGCGTCTGCAGATGATGACGCAAGCTGTTGCCAGGTCCCTGGGAGGAGCCTAGCAGAATTGCCTGTAAGATAACAGTTGGTATATTTCTTCTGCTCATAAAAGAAACACACACACACTGCAGACAATTGGGAAAGGTACAGAGCATAATGGAGGTGTGGGGGTGGGGGGAAGCTCTTCTCAGATTCCCACCACCCAAAGGTTGTCATTGCCTAGCGACTAGGAAGTCGAGGCCATGATGGGGCCGGGTCTTCCTTGAGTCCTCATTTCTCCTCAGGATTTCTACGGGGAAGATGCTAAGCAGTCCCGTGATTACGGGAGGATCATCAACGACCGGCACTTCCAGCGGGTCATTGGCCTGATTGACAGCAAGAAAGTAGTCCATGGAGGCACCTGGGATCAGTCTTCACGATACATAGGTGTGTGTTCTGCCATTAAGAGCGCCGCCTGTTTGCCTGGACTGACAGGGTCTACAGCAGGTTTACAGGAAGTGGGCCCAGGCGGTGAGCAAGTAGCCTTTCCCAGGTGGGTCTGCAGGAAGCTTGGGGCTCTCAGAAGACACATACTAGGCACAGCTCCCAAGGCCTCTCAACTGCCCTGGAAACCTCTCTCTCCTCCACAAGCCAGAGACAAGGGCTTCATCTCCACCTCCAATCTGTGAAAGGAAACAGGGAATGCAGCCAGCAGTGGCCACGAGAGCTCAAGGCAGACCAGGCTGGGAGGAACTCCCAGGACTCTGGCTGGGGGCAGCATCAGTTGGGGCTCTTCTGGTCCCCAGTTAAGGAGACAGGAGAATTATGGGATGAATACATGGGGATGGCAGATATAATAACTGTCCCTTCAGTGTTTAGAGCTTGTTCCCCCATACAGGCTAATCTGTAGATAGCCCCATGGCCTGCCAGGATGGAGTCCAGGATGCGGGAGTAGGGAGAAGGCGGGTATGAGTTTGCTAAAGAATAGAAGCAGGAGCTCGATGTTAGCATTGACTGTGTGTGTGTGTGTGTGTGTGTGTGTATGTATGGTGGGGAACCTGGAGTGGATCAGGACAAACAGACTCTGCTCACTTCCTGCTTCAGCTCCCACCATCATGGTGGATGTGGACCCTGAGTCCCCGGTGATGCAGGAGGAAATCTTTGGGCCAGTGCTGCCCATTGTGAGTGTTCGAAGCTTGGATGAAGCCATTAAATTTATCAACCAGCGTGAGAAGCCCCTGGCACTCTATGTGTTCTCCAACAATGACAAGGTAGGCCTAGGAGTCCCCTTCCGAGATGCCTGGCCTATCAGGCACAGCACTTACATGCAAGGGGGCCCAGGGATCCACAGGCCTGGGTTCAAATTTTCAGCTTCCGCATTCATTAGATGTGTGGCCTTGCACAAATCACTTAACCTGTCAGTGCTTCTTTGGCCTTATCTCTAAGATTAGGATAGTCCCATGTTGCTAGATCTGTGGACGAAGTAGCCATTGCTATTTTGCCATCCAGTGCCAAGGGCTATGAGATATTTGCAGAGGGCTGGAGATACGGCAGGGACTAAGGATGGCAGAACTGGTGGTTGGGGCCTAGACTCCACTGGTCCCTGTTCTTGAGTCTCCAAGATGTATTCAAAAAGGGTGGGAAGAATGCAGGACAGCAACGTGGCTGCCTGGGTCTTTACACAGGTGATCAAGAAAATGATCGCAGAGACATCAAGTGGTGGAGTGACAGCCAATGACGTCATTGTTCACATCACTGTGCCCACTTTGCCCTTTGGGGGTGTGGGTAAGTCTGGTGCTGGTCACCTGGTACTCTGGCCTTTCACAGGGGTCCAAGCTTGGGGGGGGGGTGTCACACAGCCATTTAAAGATACGGCTGGGATGAGATTCTCTCTGTGCACTCTTGTGCCTGGCAGAGCTGCCCTAGGAGACACTCTAAGCTCTGGCTAACCCCAGAAGGCTCATAAAAAGGGATTCATGAGGATTGAGAGTACAAGATTGGCTGGGATCCTCTCATTTAGGAAACAGTGGCATGGGGGCCTACCATGGCAAGAAAAGCTTCGAGACCTTCTCCCACCGCCGCTCTTGCCTGGTGAGGTCTCTGCTGAATGAAGAAGCTAACAAGGCCAGGTACCCTCCAAGCCCAGCCAAGGTGAGAGGCAAGGCCCTGGGGCTTGGGAAATATGGACTGCACAGGATGAGGGGTGAGGCCTTGGGTCTCATGTTCTCTCCCTGTCCATGCAGATGCCCCGGCACTGAGAGGGCTGCTGCACCTGACGCTTGTTTTGCTGGCTGTCCTGTCCTTGAAGAATTGCTCAGGGAGCCTCTTTCTGGCTTCTCTCCTGCCTACTGCCCTGTGCAAGTGTCAACTCTCCAAAGGTTCCCACCTCACCCCTCAAAATCCTGCTGTTTGCTGGGCACAGAGATCAATAAAAGCCTCTGAGGAAGAGTCGTGTATGCAATACTTCTTTTTATACCTTGACCCCAAGTCCTTCAAGGTTTGGTCACCCTGACAAGCTTACCTACAAAGCTCCTTCTCCCCACATTAGCTCATGGGCTGTGAGGTGAGAGGCCATGGTTTGGGATGACATTTCTCTTGCCCATGTTATGTTTGGGATGTCAGCTCCATCCCCAGTGTCTGGGTGAGAAAACTGAGCCTTGATGGCAGAGGCCCTGGCACAGGTGGAAGTCTACTCTTCTCAAATCAAATGTGACATCTAGGGAAGGGTCTCTCTATGAGACATCACAGTGGTCAGTACCCACAACCCCCACCAGGTTTGTCCCACCCACTACCCTGTCCTCCAATCACTAAGACTTTTGCGAGAGGAAGTTCGTTCTGAGGTTGGCTGAGCTCAGGGGCAGAGCCCTAACACTCAAATGCACCTTTCCAAGGAGTGACTAAGACACGAGAGACGACTGA
This sequence comes from Apodemus sylvaticus, assembly GCF_947179515.1. NCBI lineage: Eukaryota > Metazoa > Chordata > Mammalia > Rodentia > Muridae > Apodemus > Apodemus sylvaticus. Next base: position 63,233,016 of record NC_067481.1, on the reverse strand, counting down.
AGGTCTATGCTTGCGTGATCAAGTTTCACACCTCATCTTGTGATGCACGCTTACAGCATGGTAAGGCCAGCATAACTCAAAGTGTAGTTTTTGGACTCATCAGACCCAAGTGTATGGTTTTAAGAACAGCACCTTCGAGTCCCCAGAACGCAACCTCGGCCACTGTTCTTATTGTAACCCACAATGCAGAGGGATCACCTGCAGCAGCATACTCGACCAGGCCTGGCCACCAGTCAGAACATACTAATTAAAGACAAGTAGCAATGAATAGCAGAGCAAGAAGATGTAATCAGCATGGCCGTGTTAGGAAGTATGTACACGTGACTCATTAGAGTGGCTTACAGGCTACGGTCCACTAGTCCAACAATGTCTGTCTCCTGACAGTAAGGTCCAGAACCCAGTAGCTGTTCAGTCTACAGACTAGATGCCACAGCAGTTTCAATCTGCTGCAGGAGCCCCAAAGACTCCATGGGTCTTGAATCCATGGGTCTGAGGCACTGGGAGGTTGATGTGTGGGGGTCAACAATACACATTTACCCAGGACTTATCCACTCTACACAAGCACTCAAGTCTTTCTTTGCTCCCCACAATCTTTGGCTGAACATTTACATGGGAGGCAAGCATCGTCAGGGCCTTTTCCCTCTTTGAGAGATCTATCCACATACTTCTCCAAAAGTCTTCCTTACTCAGCTCTAAAAAAAAAAAAAAATGAAGTTAAAATATTTTCACGAAAAGAAATGGACTTAGAGTATATAATATTAAACAAGGTCATGCAGTCACAGAAAGATGGATTCCGGCAAATAGCATATGCATACATGTATACAAATGTACCTGATGGTAACAGTCCAACGTGAAAGAAAGAGGAGAAAAACTAAGTGCTAGGGAAGGAAGAGGGTTGAGTGTGGGCAATGGGCAAGAGTCGTGAAAGAAGATATAGAACTTTTTTTTTCTAGTTCTAATTTTGTTATGGGTTTTTTGTTTGCTTGTTTTTGTTTGTTTGGCGGTGAATAAGTGCATAAAACACACTCAATACTGAAAGTGTGAAATGTATTGCAAAATACCACAGCATAGATTCTGAATGCCTAGTCTAACTGTACAGAAGCTCATTGAGTATAGAGACTTCGGGCTTAGTCAATATTGGTGTGTAACATTTCCATTTATTTGCAAGGTTTTAAAATAAAGTTAATAAAATAACAAAAATGAAATTTTTATAAAATTCACAGGTAAATGGATGGAGCTTGAAACATTTATTCTGAGTGAAGTGACCCAGAAAGACAAACATCATTTTTTTTCTCATTTGTGGACGTAGCTTTGAGTTTTCTAATACAAATGCTCGCTTTGAAATATCCATAGAGGTCAGGGAAGCTTTCAAGAGACTCAAGAGGCTGCGAGGAGGGGCTTTTCAAGAGAAGGATGACAGAATGCAGTAGCTGAAAGATTTAAGGAGGATTAATGGAACAGAAATTAGTCAACATGGAGTTATTAGATAACAGAGTGACAGCGTCCCTATCAGACCACAGGTGTCTTAGTCAGGGTTTCTATTCCTGTACAAACATCATGACCAAGAAACAAGTTGGGGAGGAAAGGATTTGTTCAACTTACACTTCCACATTGCTGTTCATCACTAAAGGAGGTCAGGACTGGAGCTCAAACAGGTTAGGAAGTAGGAGCTGATGCAGAGGCCATGGAGGGATGTTTCTTACTGGCTTGCTTCTCCTGGCTTGCTCAGCCTGCTCTCTTATAGAACCCAAGAATACCAGGCCAGGGATGGCACCACCCACAAGGGACCCTCTCCTACTTTGTTCCCTAATTGAGAAAATGCCCCATAGTTGGATCTCATGGAGGCACTTCCCCAACTGAAGTCCCTTTCTCTGTGATAACTCCAGCCTGTGTCAAGTTGACACACAAAAACCAGCCAGTACAACAGGTTACCTAACAAAAAGCCCAGTGCCTGAGATGAGGTTATCTCTTTTTGAACTGTTGGCTGGCGAGGTTCGAGAGACCACAAATATTACTTTAAAAATATTTTTATGAGGGGTTTTCTTGCCTACTCTTTCCCATCTAGCTCCTGAATAAGAGACCTAGAATCCTGATGTTTTATTTACAAGCAGTAAACCTAGATTGAGTCTGAGCTATTCTAACTCACACCCCAGCCACTTGCCCCTTGTTACTTGCTGTTCGAGTCTCACCCAGGCTGTTTCTGCTCCCTCAGGACGTGCTTCTCCTGGCTATGTGCTCATGATCATCCATCCAGCCTTGTGGCAGCCTCCTCTCTCTCTCTGTCTTCTCTCTCCCTCTTCCCCCTGGTCTCTCTCAAAACCTCTCAGTTCTCAGATCCTGCCTTCTCCCCTCTCTACTGCCCAACCTCAGGTTCTAGCCTTTTATTAGCCGATAGATCTAAACTGGGGAGCAAGATTTACACAGTGGTGTATATGAGAATAGCAACCAGATCTTGGGGGTCAGAATTTAGCATTTGTGTACACAGCAACAGACCCGCCCCCAACATATTACAGGCTATTTATTTAGACTGGTATTAGTTTCCCTCCAAAATTTTATGTTTAAGACCTTACTGTTGAAGACACCATATAGTTGAATCACAGAATGTGGAGAAATCAAGCTGGTACCGACCTGGGCTTTACCCCTACCACTAGCTTTCACAATGCTGAAAGGCACTCTGCACACTACAGAAGGAAACAAGTAGTTATCAGTCCTACCCAGCTACAGTACCCAGAGAGCTACAGTGACTACCTGCCTGGAAAGACAGTCCACTGGTGTTGAGTCCATTGCTGTCTATTGTAATGCTAAGTATGGGCCCCAGGACCTGGAGTCTGCACATAGACCTGTGGCCCTGTATTTCTGATTGGTAAATAAAGATGCCAACCCCCGATAGCTGGGCAGAAGAGACATAGGTTTAGGTTACCTGGGCTTGGGGCTCAGAGGAGAACCAGGAGGAAGAGAATAAGCAGGAGGAGGAAAGAGAAGCCACCAAGGGTTAGGAATCAAGAAAACATAGCCCTAGCCGGGCGGTGGTGGTACATGCCTGTAATCCCAGCACTCTGGGAGGCAGAGGCAGGAGGATTTCTGAGTTCGAGGCCAGCCTGGTCTACAGAGTGAATTTCAGAACAGCCAGAGCTACACAGAGAAACCCTGTCTCGAAAAAAAAAAACAAATACAAAAAACCAAACCAAACCAAACCAAACAAAAACAAACAAACAAAAACAAACAAACAAACAAAAAAACACAGCCCTGAAGGCTGGCCAACTGGAGTTAAAGAGTAGTCCAGATGAAATATAGTAAGTAATAACTCTAGGTTATCAATAGGAAAGAAGATTCTAATAACATAGTGCCAGGGACCAGCCCCAGCTTGGAGGCTCTTCTTTCTTGTCAGTTCTTCTTGAGGTGGCAGATGGGAAAGATCATCAGCGGAGGGTAAGACTTTGTCTTATGAGATATTTAGGGTTGCTGTATAATAAAAAGTTTACTTATCTAAGTTACTATGCTATTATAGCTGACCTGCCTTCTATGTTCCTCTGAGACCAGAGACTGCAGTCTCAAGCACTAAGCACCTCATTCTAAAACAGCAGGAGATTAAGTAAAGGTTGCTAGAGCCTTTTCTCTATTGTCCAGATGCCTCTTTTTTCTTGGGCTAGGGGGAAGTTTGGAACAATAAACTTCTATTGAACCAGCAGAAGAGAATAACGCTGACAGAAAGAAAAACTTCTACATGAGTGAATATGCATGATCTCACATAAATTCATACACAGCTTCATGTATGTTCATTTAAACATTTCCATTCAAATCCAGTTGGGCCCAGCTTACATGCATTCTCACAATTACATACTTACACATATACCTGCATACATTCTCACAATTACATACTTACACATCCATACTTACATTTGCATATGGAGCAAAAAACCAAGCACTGGTGCATAGAGAACTCACTCATTCTGGATGAAAAGTGAGTTCCAATCTTTATTGCATAGAGAAAGAAAAAGTTTCTACCCTTTTCATGCTAAATGAATTAAACCCACGTTTGTAAGAAAAAAAGCTTTGTTCCTTTTAATAAGACTAAGCCTACCTTGTTATTAAGAAAGGACCCATCCTGTCCCATGGTAAGGAGAAGCCTCCCTGCTCCTTCTGCTCTCTGCTGCTGCTTCTTCCCTCTGTCCCTCTGCACATTGCTCTCTTAGTGTTTTATGTTACCTATAGTTTCTAAGTTATTCCACTCTGCATTCTCCTTCTAATCTTGCTCTTTCCTGCTCTGAAGTCACAACAATGCTCTTACTCTCAATGCCTTTTCTCCCAATGCTGTGCCTATACTTCTAAGTTCTTCTTGAGCTCAGTTCTGCCTAAAAAGTGTTCTGACTAAAAACTTCTCTCGGCTCAGTTCTTCTCACCTTTATTCTTGTCACCTCAGTTCCTCAGTTCTGACTCTTCTCTTTGTCCTCAGCCCTTAAATGTCTTTCAGAATACACGATCACATGTTCAAAAGTTCATCAAAAGTTCACACACAAAATCAAATCATAAATTGAAATAGAAGTTTACAACTGAGAGTGTTTACATGCATATCCATTAGGAGTAATTATCTAGCTAAACATCTATCACCTGTCTCAGATTCACAGGTTCACTGAAGGTTTAAAAACCATAACTAAGTTATTAGTGAAGTTTTGTAAAGATAAAACCAATTAATATTTTGTCTTCTGTCCTAGCACCTATAATAAATCCTAGTTCCCTTTTTATGACCTTTGGTTAATTGTGTTACAACCTCTTAGAATGTGCTCTGAGTAGGAGAAAGTCTGGTTACTATCTAAGAGAATTAACTGGTGACACTTAGGAGACTGGTAGAGTTCTCATTGCAGCTTTGACTATCAGAAAATGACCTAATAGCAGTCCCACTATAAAGAGATTAGTAATCACAGATATAATTTTAGGAATTCTTACAGGATTATCACTAAGACTTAAGTCATCTATTCGTCTACACAGTATCACTATAAGACAGTACATCTTCATGGATCTGCAGAGATCTGCTCCAAAGAGGTGTGCTACTACTCAGTGATTGTTATATATGTTTATAATAACAGGAAAAACATATTAATAGCAGGAATCATTCCTAAAATGGGTCCTTTACAGCCTTGCTTAATAAGGGCATACCTGGGGCTGGAGAGATGGCTCAATGGGTAAGAGCACTGACTGTTCTTCCAAAGGTTATGAGTTCAAATCCCAGCATCCACATGGTGGCTCACAACCATCCATAAAGAGATCTGATGCCCTCTTGTGGTGTCTGAAGACAGCTACAGTGTACTTTCATATAATAAATAAATCTTTAAAAAAAAAAAAGGGCATACCTGCCATAGATTATATAATAATCCAAAGCAGGCCATTTAAGGGTGATCACCTGCTAGTTATTAGCTTGTCCCATTATGGCTCTTGACAACATAGAGAGTAGATATCTTCCCAGCTCTTGTGCTGTTTAGGGCTTGTTGTAAATATAAAGGTTGTATGTGCATTTTATCTGGGAACAAAATGACCAAAGGCAGGATAGAAACTCCGGGTCTGAAGTACATAATTTCTACAACCCACTGGTGCACCTGTGGCCTGGATGTCCTGGGGGTAAATTCCTTCCTCTGAAGGATGAACATGACTTCATTTTACCTTACTAGTCTCTTTAGAAGATTCCAAGACCAGGGGCATTCTGAGTTGCTGGCAGTTAAAACTCGATTGTTCTCTTTGGTGGGCACACATACAATTCAGCCTACCAGTCAGGGTGAGTTCTCACAGATGGTGTTGTAGAGTCCTCTCTCCTGAGAACTAGTTAGCTCTCCCAGAAAGCATGCATTGGGTTGAACCAGATGTCTACAAGAGATGAGATTTATTTTTGTCTTCACATACTCTCAGCAGATGGCTTCATGCCATATGCTCTACAGGCCTGGACCCTTCTATCCATGAGGAACTAAATGGAGGTTCAGCAGGAAATGTCACATCTCACTGTGCTAGTGACAGAGCATCTGCCTATTGTTGATCCTTCAGCACTTGTGCATGACCAGCTGTTGACAGAGTAGATAGGCTTGACTTGGGGAAAAGAGGTGCAGGGACCCCAAAATTGTCATCTCTATGTTCTAGAAGGATATGTGAGAGTAAACAGGTAGTGATCAAAATTGCTTTCTCTCCTCCTCTTATTTGCTGTTAATATTTTAATACTATTTTTAAAAAATTTTAGCTTACAAAATGGAAATGCCATACTGAAGTCTTATTCATATTCATCTCTAGCCCTCTCCCTTGGGCCCTTCCCACTGGGTACCTTCCTCCTGCTGAGCAGTCCTTGTGCTTTCATGAGAGAACACAGGATGTGTGGTAGTCTAGGCTCCACATAGCAGAGCAAGCCCGCTGTGTTCGTCTCCCTCCCTGACCCCCTTTACACCTTTTTTCAACATCCAGAGCCTATCTACTACCTTCTCATCCTATGGGTTTTGTTGTTGGTTTTTGTTTTGTTTTACATTTAGATTCTGGGGCCAGTGACATGGCTCAGCAGGTAAAGGCATGAGTCTCAAAAGCTGATGAACTGAGTTTTATTTCCAGCTTCCACATGATAGAAGAAGAAAGGTGACCTCCAAAAGATGCCTTCTGACCTGAGCTGGTGCACCCATGCAGGTACTTAAGCGTACTTGCTGTCTCTCTGTAAATGTAAAATTAGGATGGTTAAAATGAGCCTAGGTTCTGCATCTGAGAATCTGCCATATTTCTGATGATCTCCAGCTTTTCCACTTCTCTGCAAATGATATAACTTCTTATTTCTTCATGCCTGAATAGGATCCACTGTATCTATATAAACCCATTAATCTGTTGATGGGCAACTAAGCTGGTTTCTTATCTATGCTATTATGAACTTGGATATGCTGATGTTTGCAATATGCTGACTTAGATTTCTTTTGTTACATACCTGGCAGTTTAAGAATTTTTATAATACATTTTTTTAATAAAACCCCAAAGCTGACCAGTTCTTTACTAACTCTGTTTTTAGAGTAGATCTGAAGGCAAAACAATTGAAGAACAAAACACACACACCCTGGACTAGACCCAACATCTTTATTCAATCTATTTCTATTGCATGGGTTAGGTACTAATCTAAAAAGACATTGCACAATTCTGAGTCAATTCTTCCAATGATTGCTTTTATCCAGTACACAAGCAGCCAAGACTTTTCAAAACTCTTGTGTTTGTTACCAGGGAGAGCATGCTACATCTCTGGGTTGTCCAAAGCAGTGTATTACCATATACAATCCATTGGCCGGAAGCCACAGCCTTAGCCAGTCACCTACAGTCCCATCATTTGCTCCCTTTACTGTCTAGATGCTCAGGTTAAATGTCTCTTCTGCTTTGTTTTGAATCTGTAATCATGCGTGGAAGTCACAGCTCACAGAAAGCTTTAGAAAATTCAGATTTGTTAAACATGCATGCTTTTTTCTTCAAGGGAAAGAATGGATGGTGCCTGGCCACCCGGAAGGCTGGAGTGGGCGTTGTCTAACACCCTGGTGATCTTGTGCTAGTCTATGGAGCCAGCCTCCACCTGAATCCACCAAAATCCCGAGCATCCTCTAGGCCCGAGTCCAGAGCTTTGTCTCTCTGTGAAATCCCATTTTCATGATGGTTCTATTGTACTTTGCATTCTCAATGCACAGAGCCCATCCTTATGCAAATCCCTCCTCCCCAGATCCCTGGCTGCATGCTGTTTCTCTGTGAACAGCAATCCATTCTTACTCAATAAAGACTAGTTTAGGGAGTTTCCACATAGCCACAACTAAAGCTTTATTGTAATAATTGTCTTGTGGAAACCTTCCCCCCCCCCAATGTTTGCTGTGTTTAAATGTGTAAGGATAATAAACCACTAGCAGACTCTAGAGGTTTGGGGCCCAGCTGATGCTTGAAGAGACACCCCACCCCCATAAGCACGGTCACTCCCACGTTACCGTCTATGATGCAAAGCTCGACTCTGCAGGCAACTTCTGTCTTAGTCGCACTTGCTGTCTTGTTACAGGACAGAAAGAAAGAGCTCATTCACCTTTTGTTCACTTGTAGTCATTGGATGGCCTGTTCCAGGCACAGGCACCGGAGATTGTGAAAGAAAGAAGCCGGGCTATGCTTTGAATTACACTGCCTGTGTGTGGTCAGAAGAGACTAGCTTTTGCTACCAGAGAAAGTTCACCTCCAAATGCTGGTGGTTAAGTTGGCAGGAGGCTGCAGTGTCATCTAAGCAGGGGTTGAGGGTGGGGTGTGGGTGGGGAGGAAGCAGGAAAGTCTACCAGATCTGCATCTCTCAAACGCAACTGGAGAGAGCCTGGGATCCTGGATCAGACAAGATGCTGGAAACATGGGGAAGCAACAGTTACCTGTGAGTAACAAGGGTGTCTACCATATGGGCAGAGAAGGCCAAACACAAATGAACAGATGAGAAAAACCCAAGACAGCCATGCTGTGAGGATAATGAAACTTCCAGCAGCCAAAGAAAACCCGTACACGAAAGTTGATCCGGGGAGCTCAGCTCAATTGTTAGAGTGTTACCTAGCACAAAACCCAAGTTTCATCTCCAGCACTGTGTAAAACTCTCACGGTGCCTGGAATCCTAGTACTAGAGAAACAGAGGCAGGAAGATCAGATGGATGGATGTTCAGGGCCATCCTCAGCCAGAGAGAGTGGAAGTACAGCTGGGCTAGAAACCCCATCTCACAAGAGAGAAAGTTAAGATGACCCAGCTTTCACTAGGGATCGGCATGACTGGGTGTGGCAGTCTTCTCTTAGAAGATCTAATGGGTGAGAGTGCAGGGAGGGTTTGGAGACAGATCTCAGTCTTGCTTTGTGTTTGTTCTGGAACTGTACCAGCCAGGATAGCACCTGAAGTAAAGCAGTGTGAGTTTTCAGCAGAAAAGGGATTTGGGACTCTGTGGAAGCAGCAAGAGAGCCAGATGGGGAGCCAAGCCTTGCACAGGCTTCCAAGGAGGGCTCGTCCCTGGGACGCATAGAAGGGTCCGCCCAGGACCTGTGGTATTTAAGGACTCAAGCTCTTGGTCTCATCCCAAGGAGCAGACAATGGTATGGAGAACTGGTTCAACTGCCTTTGGCTCCCAACAAAGAGGTGAGTGGTCACAGGAATTACTGGCTCTCCTCCATTCAAAGTACTTGTCAATCAAAGCAGCCAAGTTTCATACAATGTCTCTAAATGACAGACCTTAATTTTTACATAATGTCCTGACTCCAAAGGAGTATGGGAAATGTTAGGATTTCTGGCCTCTGAGAAAGTTGTAAGCAGAAGTAAGAATGGCGAGGGTGGGTGGGTGAGGGTGAAGGGTGGTTGGACCATGTTCTCAGCACTAGTGGCTGGAGGGGCAAGGGAAGGCAGGGCGGGGACGGTTGTTGTTCAGCTCCTATATCTTTCATAACTGATTACAGTTCTGTTTGCCTCCTAGGGCTGGCCTGTGGATTAGATGAGCTCATTTGTTGACTTCCTGCCTTTGCATGGGACAGTTTGTTAGCTATTATTTTGGATACTCCTGAAGTTTCTCTTATTCTGAAATAGGCTCCAAGAACACTCAGTTGGTAGAAAGCTTGCACAAGGCTTAGAAAGAGTGGCCCTGAGAGGGTGGCTCAGGGGTAGGCTGGGGACAGCTCAGCCCCTCCCCTGTCCCCAGGCTGCTGTCCTATTTGAGGGGAGGGAGCCGTCCAGTGAGGGTGTTACATAAGCCTTATCTTTCCCTTTATTTACAGGAAATTCTGAGAAGATCAACTGGGCTTGGCCTAAGCTGCTTAAATCCTTGAGGCAACAGAATTTGTCTGGGCAAGCCAGGCAGCCATATGCAAACCATCTGCACAGGCCCATAGCCAGGCTGGCAGGCTGGGTGGCTGCTGGCAGCCTCTCACCAGCCACTTTCTCTCCAAGATCTAGGGCCTGGCGTGGGGAGCTATGTAGTGTATGTATGGGCAGCATATGTGTGCCCACCGTGGCCTTCGGCTTGCTGCCTTGGCTCCCCTCGCCCAGCAGAGGGCAGGCACTTTAGCCCAGTGCTGAGAGGAAGGACGGTGGGGAGAAGGCTGCCCCTGCTTTGGTTTGAGCTTCTTCTAAGCAGAGGATGGGAACACTCACAGCTTCTTTCTCCCTCACAATGACAATGGCTGGAAGAAGCGTCAAACTTCCCCAGAGACAATGCTCTTGTCCTCCTAGGAATGCTGCCAGGTCTGGTCCTGAGCACTGTGATCCCAGTGCCATCCTGGGAGCAGGTGTCAGGTGTGACCTCCCATGTCCTCTTGCTACCTTCGAGGAAATGAATGTCAGTGCTGGTAACGGTCTATCCAGCTTGAGAAGCACAGCTCTATTCTCAGTGGCTCATGTTCCTGCTGGAGGTTTTGGAAACTGGGTGGCGTTCCAGTTTCCTTTCCTACCGTGGGAAAGTCAAGGGTATATACCAGAGAGTCCTGGCCTCAGCTAGCAGCTCTGGCAGAACGTCTAGGCAGAGTTCTTTTTTCAAGCCAACCTCAGCTTTATAAGGGTCCGAAAATTGCTGAAGAAAGACCCCAGACTCGAACAGTGTGCCAAAACAAAGAGCGTTTATTCTGCAGAAACAACCAGCATATGGGGGTCAACCATTCTCTAAAATGGTGACCCCAGACAAAGGCATGCAGGTCTTCTTATAGAGAACCGTGGGAACTCTCTAGAAGGATTTGGTCATCTAAAATTTTGGTGGTGGGTGCTAGGCAGTCACGGGTGGTCAGAGGTCTGCATTCCTATGTCATGAATGTTCAACCATGTGATGAAATTAGGCTGCCTAGAGCAGATGGCCCATTCTGAGATAAGATATTTCCCCATTTTTGTGGTTATCCCTAGGCTGTTCTTTGGAAGGGAGTTTTATGATCTTGTTCTGGACATTATAGTCTATTCCTAGAGCTAGAATCTCTTATAACTTAGTTTCTGGAACCTATGGTCTGTTCCTGAAGCTAGTGCCTTACTACTGTTTTTCGTCGTCATCATTGTTGTTGTTGTTGATGTTGTTGTTGTTGCTTTTAATCGGGCCTGGTCCTTAAATGGAGATAAATAGGAGGCCCCCGTACATCGCACACGACCACCCCATAGCCCACTCCCATGGCAGGTATCTCTAGTTGTCACCATATACTTCTCTGCTGAGTTGCCTAAGGTTCACTGTGAGGCTGTATGATATAGTGGAACTGTTATGAAATGTAGTGTGGCAAAGGGGTCCCCTGAGACATCACCATGCAACAGATCTGGTATAAAGGGGGTTGACTTGGGGTAAGGGAAGAGGGTGAGGGCCTGGAGAAGGGGCAGAGGGAGCAGAGCCATGAGGGTAGAGAAGGGGGGACAGAAAAGGACAGAAAGGGGGAGAGAGAGCTGGGGTGGGGAGGCAGTTCTTTTATATGCGCCCTCACCTGGAGGCAGGCAATGGCTGCAGATAATGACCTAAAGTTGCTGGGTCCCTGGGAGGAGCCCAGGGAAACCAAACCAACTGCAAGCTAACAGGAACACTGAGAAGCCCCATCTGCCATCTGTTGAAATTTAATTGCAATCACATCAGTGCAAAGAGGAGGGATTTTAAAGGGTGATTTGGTCTTGAGGATGGGTTCTTATGTGATCCTCAGGAGGGTGGGCTTGCTATCACGGTGCAGTGCTCCGTATGAAAGAGGAATTCGCTCCTTTCACTCCATCTCTCCATCCATCTTGGTGTGACAAACCAGAGGGCCCTCACTGGCTGTCAGACCTTCACTCTTGAACTCATCAGCCTTCAGAACAGCAAATCCCCACCCCACCCCGTATCTAACACAGTCTCTTCTAAACCTGGAAGTTTAGAAGATGAAGGTTCAAAGGAGATGCTTGGGTTCAGAGCCTCTGCACTCAGTCTGCCTGGTTCTGACACACCGAGAGGAATGGTGACCTTGGCTTACCTATCATGAAAGAGCCCTCTTCCCCCATCCCTCTGTCCCTCCCTCTCTCCCCTCCTCTTTTTCTCCTAAGGGCAGCTGACCCGAGGCCAGTGCAGCAATAGTGGATGGAGTGGACCACTCTGGGCTCCTGGGCTAGAACATTCCAAGGCTTGGGGCTGGCCTCCAGGGACTCTGTGTGTGCAGTGCCTCCTGCTGTCCTCACCCTCAGACTCCTCTGAATCTGACTCAGTTAGGGCAAGGAGATAACCATCCTGACTCCACTGTGAATAAGGTTGCCCAAGCTTACCTGCTGGGCCTGGAACGGTCCTCAACACTGCACATTGTGGTTGTGTGCAAGCTGGGAGGTCAGCCTTCTCCCCCCCCCCCCCCACTTCTAAGAGTGCTATTAGGATAGAATTTATGCACCACAGCTACCTTTTCCAGGCATACTAATGGATTTTAGTACAGTCATAGGCACATGATGGTTATTAGCACTGACTCAAGCCTATGGGCACACTTAGGGAGTCTCCAATTGGGTTAGCCTCAGGGCATGCCCGAGAGGGATTTTTCTCAGTTTGGTTCATTGAATTGTGAAGGCTTACCCTAAGTGTGGGCCTCACCTTCCAGGGGTGTCCCAGACATAAGGAGGCTTGAGGGAAAGCTTTTGGTTTGTGTGACTTTACTCCTGCTGGTGAGCTCATCTACCCTGCTACAGCCACACTTCTTGGGCATCAGAACCCAGCTTCTTCCAACTTCTAAAGTGTCTCAAAGATCAACAGTTTACTAAAAATCTTCCAGACGTCTGGCCTCATAAATCAAGCAACTACTGCATTCTCAGCTTCCCCATTATAAAGATGGCCACTGTTGGACTATATAGACTGTGTTGTATAAGACAGCCTAATACATCCCCCTTTGATACACATCCTCAGTTCAGTCCTTCTCCTGTAGAGAACCTTGAATACACAACAGTCCACTTTTACCCATAAGTCGCCTCCTCCTTGGCTGTTACACATGGACCACCCCAGCCCCTGGGAATCATGAGCTTCCTTCTGTATTTGTGGATTGCCTTGGCTAGATATTTAATATGTATGGAATCATGGGGGATGTAACCTTTTGTGTCTTGTCTTTGCATGATGTTTTCCAGATCCTTCTATGCCATAGAGGGTGTTGGCAGCTGACTGATCATGGCTACCATGTGAAGAGACAGCACTTGGTTTATCCTTTCATGAGTTGACAGGCACGTGGGTTATCTCCACTTCTGGTGTGGCTAAGTAAGCTGTTGTACTCTTGAGCTAAGGTGATATGTGCAGGAAAAAAGGCGTAATGGAGTTATTTATCATGTTTAAATATTGTTTATTTGAGACAAGGTCTCATGTAGTCCAGGCTGGCCTCTAATTCACTAAATAGCCAAGGATGACCCTAAATCATGGATCCTCCTGCCTTTGCTTCCCAGGTGCTGGGGTTACAGGCATGGATCACCATTCAGTGTTGCTTTGAGTCAGATACTCTGTGCATGCATGCTAGGAGGGCACTCTGCCAACTGGGTTGCATCCCTTCTTCCTAAATAAACTTTTTAAAAAGAGTCGTGTACATGAGATCCAGCTGTAAGGCATTTTCTCAATTAGCGATCAGGTGGGGAGGGTCCCTTGTGGGTGGAGCCATCCCTGGGCTGGTGCTCTTGGGTTCTATAAGAAAGCAAGCTGAGCAAGCCAGGGGAAGCAAGCCAGTAAGAAACATCCCTCCATGGCCTCAGCATCAGCTCCTGTTTCCTGACCTGCTTGAGTTCCAGTCTGACTTCCTTTAGTGATGAACTGCAATGTGAAAGTGTAAGCTGAATAAACCCTTTCCTCCCCAACTTGCTTCTTGGTCATGATGTTTGTGCAGGAACCCTGACTAAGCAAGTAGCTTTAAGTTTACACCCCCCCCCCCCAAAAGAATTGCACAAAAAGTAGAGACAGTGGCCCGGCCTCTTTCCTCACTACCAAGCCGTTCTTGCCTGCCACTAGTGCTTCCTCGATTGTTACAGATGACTCACTAATGCTGGTATGTTATAGAGAGCTTATGCCTACAAACTACAGCACAGTTCACTTTACGTGTCAATCAGTTTTCTGTTGCTATGATAAAATGTCCTAGATCAGCTATTGAGAAGGCACTCCTGAGGGAAGGCCTATTTTAACTGAATTTCAGAGGCTCCTGTCGCCCTTATCCTCTGGTGAGGCCGCAGGTTGTGGCAGGAAGCATGTGGCAGAGGAAAGTGTCTCCCTCGTGGTGGCCAGGAAGCAAAGAAAGAGGCAAGGACCAGAGTCCCATTGTCCCATTCAGGGTATTCTACCAGCACCAAAATTCTAATAGGCCTCTCCTAAATACCCCACCAATCTACAACATCTTCATTTCACCTCAAGTTGGGAAGCAGACCCTTAACTCATGATCCTGTGGTGGAACAGCTTTGTTCTAGGTTGTAGTTTACACTCTAAGACTTTCTGCAAATACATAGTGATGTTTACCCATGGGTCTGTGGTCTTTGGGGACTCACTGTCCTGAGGTATACTTAAGGCTAACTCAGAGCTGGCAAAGGTGCACAATCCAGCTGGGTAGCTGTGTGCACAAAGAACTCCCCACTTCTCATAGAGCCTCTGTACAGCATGGGTGTTTAAGGGAGTTGGCACTGAAGATGGAGTTTTTAAACATGCAAGGCACTCACAGACCGAGAAGTCACTTCTGACCTCTGCCCTTTCATTTGACCCCAACTGTTCACTGGGCTGACCCAGACTGATGAGGGAGCCATGTTGGCCTGAGGGAGGAGTAGTGGAGAGGTGCGGCTTCTTCAGGATAACATGGCGCCCTCCTTTGACGGCCTCCCTCACCATGCTCTTCTCTGTTCTTTTCCTTAAAACCTACTCCTCACACCTTTGGCTCCGAGAAGGGCCAAGTAGACAAAGACCCCTAAACTCAGCAGAGAGAATTTAGACCTGCCCAGGACCCTCACAAGGAAGAAAGACCTAAGCCCACAAAATCCTGGAGCTGACTAAAATGGCAAGGGTCACACCAGGAGGTTCCTACACAGTTTATGGACATCTTCATAAGCTGAGGACTGCATAAAGAGGGGTACTTCGTGTTGGCAGTGGCATGGGCTGAATGCCAGGGAGTCATTATTACTCAGTAAGGAAGATAGAGCCCATTGGGGGAAGGGCCAGGTACCTGCCCCTCAAGTAACTGGATTTCTGGGCTCCTGACAGGTGCCTCTGTTAACCTTTCTCATGCTTTCCTGGGCCCAAAGTGCCTGTGCTTGTCCTCTTTCTCTCATCCTCTCCACTAAGATGTTAACCCCCAGGCCAGGGGGCCCGAGTGTTTCCCTGGAACCCCCCCTTGCTGCCCTACAGCCAGCTGATGACTCAGCTCCACCAGTGTAGGCTTAAATATTTCAAAACCTACTTTTAAGTGCTTTAAGCTCCCTTCTACCCACCACTCACCACCAGAGGTAGTGGAAAGGAAAGGTTAATTAAAAAAAAGGAGGATGTGAACCAGTTTAGAAATAGTTTTTTGGAGCAATTCCAATCTGCATTGTCAGGATATCAGCAGTTCAGTCCCCTCAAATCAACAGCAGCAGCCTGATCCACTCACAAACACCATTCACGAATCAGCAATGGCAGGTCGATCCAGAAGAAATTTCCAGACTCTGTTGTAGGCTGTTTAGAAGTAGTTCCTTGGGAAGATTCCAGTCTCCATTAGTCAGGATACCAGTAGTTCAGTTCAGTAGTGTCAGGATAGCAAACGTAAATCAGCAGTGGTGGCACGATCCAGTAGAAACAGCCAGGCTTCCGCCAAATCTGCATGAGTCAGCAGGAATGACCAGGAACAGCAGGGATGCCAGGAGAAGTTCTCTGCTGTGCCCCTCTCAATGAAGTGAAGATGAAGATCAAAACTAATGAAGGATTGCACAACTAGCTTTGCAAGCTTCCCTTCACTGTCTGTTGAGTCCCATTTATACTCCCTCCAAACACCAGGTGTCCTCTCATGAGTCTTGCCTCAGTAAAATACTATGAGTCTGTATCAGGTGACATATCCAGAAACTTCCACTTCACATTGACAATTGGATGAGTTCAAGGAAGGAGCAAGAAGCTACCAGAACACCACCAGAATTTTTTTGGTGCGTTTCTCTATATGAAGTCATGACAAACAATGACCAATAAAGAATAGTAAGGCATACTAATACCATCCAGGGCTGTCCACTATCTGTTGGGTTATATTTATATTCCTTCTAAACATCATGTGTCCTTTCACGTGTTTGCTTTAGCAAGACATCCTTTCACCTGTGTGCCCCAACAAAACATCATTTGACATAACCAACTTTCCAAAGAAACCAGAAGTTTCCACTTCAACTCAGAGCAAAGGACAGTTAGAAAGGACAAATCTCATGTCTCGCTGTGAAGTGAGCAACATCTGCTAAATCCCTACATCCCCCTGACCTTCACACACTGCCTGTTAAATATGGGCAATGGCTTCTCTCTTTCCTAGTTCCATCCTAATACTGCCTCCCTTTACGCTTCTCTTTCTAATTTCCTCCTTCCCTCTCCCTTAAGGCCTCACTGTGCACCTTATGGGCCCAGGTCTGGTGTCCCTATAAACTCCTGGAGGCCAGTCCTTAGTCTAATGTTGGACACTCCAAACCCTGTGAGTAGGAGAGATGGAAGTAGCACTTAAGCCCTCAGTGACAGCAAGGCCCCCATTCCGTTCCTGCCATATGCCATGGCTCCTGGAAAGAAATTAAAATGAATGTTATTATTCAATGAGGGGAAAATTTGGCCATCAAGAAAACACTGAGAGCCAAGTGTGGTAGCACACACCTTTAATCCCATCACTTAGGAGGCAGAGACAGGCAGAACTTGTGAATTTAAGGGCAGCCTGGTCTACAGACTGAGTTCTGACCCTACTACTCAACAAAAGAGCTGACTGAACAGGTTGTTCCATGTGACTCAAACTATCTGGAATCTAGAAAGGACAGAACCATAGAGACAAACAAAAGCTCAGCACAGAGGGGTGAATAGGAAGGAGGGTTAGATGGGATGCAGAGAATTTTAGGGGAAAACTTTCTAGCTTGCTCCTGGCAGCCCATGGGGTTACAGGTGACTTTTTTTTTAAATGCCAGTTTGGGGGTCAAATGTGGTGCAGTAACAGATAGCAGGAGCAGGACACGTGGTACTACACTTTACCCACACAGCATACTGCCCTCCAGAGGGACCACCTTGAGCCACTCCAGGTGGGCCCTGGCCTCCTTCTCCCCATGTTTCACCTTACATTCTCAACACAGCTCAGCTCCTGTCTTGGTCTACTAGGAATCTATGAAACTGAAGGTGTTAGTAGTTGAGTCAGCTCATGGGCTCCTGTTGGTCAGTTCTCTCCCAAGGCTGCTGCTCAAGTGTCTTCTATACCAAGAGCCAACAGTGTCCCTTCCCTGCCTTCCCCTCTTCTCCTTTCCTCCCTTCCATCTTCTGCCATTGTCCAAAAGTTCTTTCTTCTATTTCCATCAAAAAGCTGCATATTCCCTGGAGAAATAGAGACCTCGGGACATTGATGTCAGCGTCACAGCTCTTGCTGGTGAGGTGAGCTGCATTCAGGCCTTGCTGTGGTACCTGACATTACAGAGCATGCAAGCCAGCAAGGGTTGACTGGACATCCTTCAAGGCAACAGACAACGTCTTGACACCCAGGTAAGTCAGAGACTCATTCAAAATGTAAGTACTGCCCCTGCCTCCATCTGAGCTTTATCACT
This sequence comes from Apodemus sylvaticus, assembly GCF_947179515.1. Lineage (NCBI taxonomy): Eukaryota > Metazoa > Chordata > Mammalia > Rodentia > Muridae > Apodemus > Apodemus sylvaticus. The sequence goes on along the minus strand of NC_067481.1, from coordinate 63,215,324 downwards.
GAACATGATTTTGTGAAGAATAAACTTAGTATAGTGGGAGCCTTGAGGAGTACAGCGACTAGGGTTGGAGATATATTTAACCCCAGAGCCATCAGGGACAAGCCTTTTTTTTTTTTTCAGATACCATGTCTTCATAGTTATCCACGTTAAACTTACTGAAGGCTCACTTCTTTGAGATGGGAACCTTGGTAGCCAGGGAACATGTGCTTGGCTCTATGCAGACTCTTGATCTCATGTTCCTTATTCCACGGTTTGGCGCAAACAGGTAAGATGAACTGACCAATGTCAACCCTAGCACTGTGCCCTGGAGCTTCCCACAGGCATCTGCAGAACTGTCTAGAGATTAGGTTGGGTCTAGCCTTGAGATCAGACCGGAAAATCCACCAGAAACTGTGCACAAAGTCCCTTAGGGAAACCCATGAGAACAACAATCTGCATTGTACTACCTAAGAGGCTGCTATTTGCAGCCCTTGCACATCAGGCCCCTATCAGAAACCTGGTCAGGTTAGTTAATTGCAAGTAATTGCCAGCCTCACTAAAAACAGAGGAGTAGGGAGAAAGTCATAACGTGGGCCAGTCTCTAGTGGGAAAAGCTGGAGGCTGAGAGGGCCTTGACTCTAACCTTGAGGAAGCCTCTCCCACTTTCAAGCCTGTGCCCCAGACTTCCATTCCATCTCACATTCCGTCAGAAAACAGTTAGCTCCTCCCCCAGGCTCCACCTACTCAGGCCTGGGTTTTAAAATTCTGAAAGCTGGTAGGAGAGTTCTGCCCTTAGACAGTAACATCTGTTCTCTCACAGCAGTTATGGGAGCTGTTTGAGGAATGGATTTTAAGGATGTTTAGCCAAGAAATTGCCCTTGGGGAGATGAGCTGACGTGTAGGCATACATTTTCTGCAACCTGCTTTAATAAGCATTCAGCCTCTCTCTTGCCCACCACCAGAGGCAGCAGAAGAGAAAAGTTAGTATGATGTGGGGGAAGTGGACCTGTTTAGCAATGGTTCTTCTGGAGGAGGGCGTGGCAGGGAGTTCAATATTCTATGTCAGCAGTTCAGTCATGTAGCAAATACCAAATATGAACAGTTCTCTCGGCAGGCAGACGTGACACATGAACCAGCGGCTATAGTTCAATCCTGAAGAAACTGCAAGACTTGCCAACTGGCCTGAGGAGAGGCCTGGAAGTGGCAAGAAACTGCAGGAACCTCACAAGCAGTTCTTTGGCGAGTTTCTCTCAATGGTGGCATTAGTACAAGTGGAGCTCAACAACACTGTAAAGCAAACTGATTCATCCATGTTGTTAGAAGAAAAGGGAGATAGAGAAAATCAAACCAGTGCTCTTTTCCTACTGTCTGTGGGGTCATATTTCTACTCCTTCATCATGGGTCCTTCTCATGTCTGCAATAGTAAAACATCCTTCACCTGTGTCTGCCCCAGGAAAACATTCCTTCACGTGTCTGCTCTAGCAAAACATTCTTTCAAACCTGTGTCTGCTTCAGGGAAACATTATTTCATGTGTCTACTTTAGCAAGACATTCTTTAACCCATGGACCCTAGCAAAATATCATTTGATATAATTGACTTTGCAAAGAAATCAGAAAGCCAGGCAGTGGTGGCACACGCCTGTAATCCCAGCACTTGAGAGGTAGAGGCAGTCAGATTTCGGAGGCTAGCCTGGTCTACAGAGTGAGTTCCCGGACAGCCATGGCTATACAGAGAAACCCTGTCTCGAAAAACCAAAAAATAAATTAATTTAAAAAAAAAAAAACAAAGAAATCAGAAGTTTCCACTTCACTGACATGTTAGGCCCTCCATGGGACAGCACCCTGATGTGTTTTGACCCCAAATGAAAACTGTAGTTCTTTGCACTGAGTAGCTTCCACCTTTATGTAAGCAGTGGAAACAACTATTCTCAAACTGACCCCAGATTCTGACTAACTCTGTTGTTGCCTGTATCCCATTCACGGGATCAGTGACACCTCTCCTCGGGTCAAATCACTTCTGACTGCAGAGAACCCTTCCATATAACAGAGGAAGCAATGGGCCAAGGCCAGTGGTGACCACTTGACTGCATATGCAGACAAAGACCGCAAGGAGCAGCCAGTTTCCTAGTCACAGGCCTTGGGACTCAGATTTCTGGGGACTGTAGAGGAATTTTAATCCAACAACATGGCTGCTCTGGCAAGGGTTACATCTAAAGCCCTTCTATATCTGTGTGGTGTGCTGGAATGTAGACAGGCTCTGGATTACAGTATGATCTGACTGAAATACAGATACGACCATAGAACACACCTTCAATCCCTAATGATGAAAGCAGGGTTACTTTGTAGAAGGAAGCAGCCATGTTTTAAAGTGAAGTCTATTGAGGGGCAGACAAAGTGATGAATCAGAGACAGACTTGACAGATTAGGATGTGCACGACTCTCACAAGAGCAGTGCAGAGGAGAGGCCACTTAGAAATGCAGTGCAGAGCCAGGAGCAGGGGGCAGTGCAGCTCAGTTCCATGCAGTTAAACTCAGTTGAGTTCGTGCAGTTCTTTTTAGTTCTGTTCAGTCAGTGCAGATCAGTTCATGGAATTCAGAGGCAGTTTTTTTTTTTTTCCCCAGAGCAATTCGGTGAGAAGCCAAAAGAAGCCAGTTTGAATCAGTTAGCTTGGAGAGGAGTTTTGAGCCAGAATAGCTGAATTGAGTCAGCCAGCCAGAGTTCAGAAAGAACTAGAAAGGGTGAGCTTATTCAACAGTAAGCCTCCGAGATGACAATTACATCCTGTGAATAAAAGTTACTTTTACAGGGGACAATGGGAGAGTTTGAGACTTCTTTTCAGAAAATGACACTGACCAGCTGAGCAGCTAAGAACTGGCTAAAGGTGAGGCACGGGGGAGGAGGGGATTGGGAGCTGTGTGAAGAGACATGTGATGGCTAAACCAAAAATGCTTTAAATCTGTAAGTCCCATTTGTCCAGGGACAGATAACTTCCTGGACTGTTGGTGGCTATTGTTCATAGAAGCCGTGCTTTTTCACTTCCATAAACAAGGTTGGTAGCCCAAACGGCACAGGGCCCGCTGATCACACAGGCAGGAGGAGGTACAGTACATCAGGATGTAGCTTGTCCCTGGTTGGATGACGGTGGGAAGTGCATAGCCTTGTGGATTTTATCTTCATAAGTGTCTGACCAATGAATTTGGTGCCTTGCTCTGGGCATCTCAGGTATGGACCTGGCCAGTGTCCATTGTCCTGGCAAGTATTTGATAAAATTTGATTCAAATTTAGCTCAAAAACTGCGGTAGTGATTTTATTCTCACTTGATGGGATTAACAGACAAAATCATAAATGCTGTTCTGGGAGCCAGAAGACCATGTCTTGTGACAGCAATCACAATGGCGATAGCACTCTCAGAGGGAGGTAGCTGTTAGGTTTACTGTATTGTGGTTATTTTGTTGCCTTTGAAACAAGCTCTTCTGTATCCTAGGCTGGCTTCAAACTCACTTTGTAGCCAAGAATGACCTTGAGCTTCAGATCCTTCCTTATCTCCCAGAGGCTAGAGTCATGGGATGTACCACCAGGCCCTCTTTACGCAGTGCTGGGGACTCAACCTAGGGCTTTTGCTTTTGTGTAAGCACTCCACCAACTGAGATTTATTATTTAGTGCACAGGTTGGAGACCGTCTCTGGTGAAGGGAAAGAAACTGCACCAGCCAGGTCTCCTGTGTACAAACAACCCTGGAGCATTTTTTGGAATTTTATGCAAAACTAAGAGAGGGATGCCAGGGCAGGGCAAGGGCAAGAAGGGCGTGGCAGCATGGGAGTCTTGTGATTTGCTTATCTCATTATCTCCCCTGGAACTCACTGCTCAAATGGATGCAGGACCCAACTCTCCTTACTGTCTAGCTTCTCCTCCCTTACCCCCTCTTACTCACTCGTCCTAATCCCAGACTGACACTTGTTAAGCAATGCCTTGTTCTGAGCTTTCCATGTGTCCCCGTGCTCTGCCTGTCGTCAGGGGTCACAGGTTACAGGTGTGTGAAAGAGCGGAGTTTAGGGTGGAGGTTGCTGGACAAAATAAGAAGGCAAGGAGGTTGCTTTCCCAACTGGAGTCAGTCCTCCCCACAGGGATGCTGCAGAGGGACAGTAAACAGTCGATTCGCGGCCGGAAGCAGCTAGGACCACAGGGCAGCAGCTAGGACCACAGAGCAGCAGCTAGGACCACAGGGCAGCAGCTAGGATCACAGGGCAGCAGCTAGGATCACAGGGCAGCAGCTAGGATCACAGGGCAGCAGCTAGGATCACAGGGCAGCAGCCCCTCCCCCACCACGCCGGTGTTGCATGGACCCACGCTCTGCTTCCCTTTGTTCTAGGTCTGTGTGCAGGTCACCTACTGGCCTCTTTGAGAATTAGACGTTACTGTAGTTGTGCTCACAACCAAGTGCAAGAGACACGGAGCTTTAGGTAGCCTCAGCTCTACGAATGAGCGAATGAGCGTCTCGTCTCATTCAGATGCAGAGCGGGGCATCTGGCTAGGTGTGTGGAAAAGAAGCAAGCAACGCAGCATGCTGCTTCCTCTATGACCAGCAGGCGGCAGACAGGGGCCAATTTTAATGAGGAAAGTGATCATGAAGGGCCATCCACAGGTCTGTGTTAGACACAGTCCCGCTTAACAGACGATTTCGACGAAATGAGGTGTTCTCCAGCCCCAAAAGGAAACCGGCAGCCGAGCCCATAGCCAATAGCTTCCAGAAACGTCCTCTCGCTAGGCTGCCTTTTTCATAAATCATATACTCGTCATTTGCCTATTTTTTAATTATATAAGATATAGGGTTTTGTTGGAAGTGTTGTTTTGTTTTACAAACTACACATCATTGTAGATTTCAACTCGCTAGCCATAAGGCTGTCTCTTGGGCTCTGTCTTCTGGCTCCTGCATCCGGAAACCACCAATCTGACTTTTTAATATCCTGGTCAGAGACCTACAGGTTTTGGTGAAGTTCCTCTTCAAAAGGAGCAGGAAGAGGACCATATCTGGCCAGCTTCAGGCTGGTCAACCCCTGAGCTTCTTTTTCTAGTAGGTGTAGACCGGCACCTTGTGTAGATGTGTACCTAGCACTTTCTGTTTTATGATGACTTCATGACACTCCCCTGAATTCTTATGGGAAATCTGATCTGGCAATTTCCTTAAGACGCACTATTGGAAGCAGAGTCTCTTGATTAACGACTTTTGAAACTCAATGTCAAACTGTACTGATTCTTATCCAGCAGTAAAAGCTCACTAGCACTCAGAGTAAAAATAATTTTATTGGAGATTTTCTGTCCCACTCTTTCCCATCTAGCTCCCAAATAAAAGACACAGAAATCTGGTATTTTTCATAGCAGGTTATATTCCTAGACTGGGCAGGCTCTGAGCTATTCTAACTTACAACCCAGCCAAGGCCCCGCGCTAACTGCTTGCTCTGTTCAGTGTGTGTCTTCAGGACGAGCATCTCTTGGCCATGGTACCTGATCCTAAGTTCTGCCTTCCTGTCCTCTCTGCCCAGTCACAAGCTCTAGCCTTTCAATAAGCAACAGGGACAACTGGGGAGCATTCTTTACAGCACATTGGTTAACATTGTGCCCCAAGATCAGGTTGCAGTCTGGACAGGGCCACAGAACTCAGCTTCTGAATACACAGTACACAAGACTTAACACCAACAAGTGTCATTTATGAATTTTTTTTGTTTACTGTTACAATTTTCCCAGTGATAAAGAAATGGCTCTGACATGCATTTTTTCTTATTGTTTATAAAACTAAATTGTTAGCGGCATGGTGGTGGTGCATGCCTGTAATCCCAGCACTCTGGGAGGTAGAGGCAGGCGGATTTCTGAGTTGGAGACCAGCCTAGTCTACAGAGTGAGTTCCAGGACAGCCAGGACTACACAGTGAAACCCTGTCTCAAAAAACCTAAATAAATAAATAAATAAACAAATAAAACTAAATTGTTTTTATATGTTGATGGTTCACTGGTTTCCTTTTGTAAGTAGTTCTTATTCTTCGATTACTTTAGTAACTTGAACTTTCCCCATTGTTATAACCCTCATTTAATAATATAATTCTTTTCTACATTTTCCAGTTTGCAATTTTGCTTTTAATTTTTTTCCACATTAATATGACCTTTGTTTTGTCTCAAACCAAGAGACACCAGAACTTCTGGGCTCATACTTAGCCTTCTACTTACACCAGCCAAATGTAACACGCAATAGCTGTGGGTGGGACAGTGGGGAAGTGATCTGTGGCAGGACCTGTCTATGAAATGTCCGTCCCTCCCACGGCACGACCATGACCACTCGGGATGCTCGATCATGTGGGTCTTGGGGACCTGACTGTATAGGTCACATGTATTCTGGCAAATGTTACAACCTGTGTTTCTGTGGTGTGCTCTGGGTGGAGTCAGCGTTTTGTTGGGGGCATCCAGGTACTGGGAAACCAGGCATGTTAAACACACAGGAAGAGATGTATAATTCAGTTTCCCTCATGAAGGCTGGGAATGGAGGAGGTTAATAGCCCAGGTGAGCTCTGTAGGGTCAGGCCACCCTGGATTCCCCAGACCCTTACAAACAGGACCAGAGGTGGTTGACAGCCTAGGGACTTCTGTGCCATCTGTAGGACCTAGATCACACCAGATCCTTTCCCAAGCCCTTAAGATAACACATGCAGTCTATGTATAGAACTCATCTGCATGGAAGAAGTTACATGTGCTTTGAGAAGAGTTTCGATGTAATTATGTCTTATTGTGCACACAGGATTGTGTTATACCAGGAAACTTCGTCTGCAAATTGTATTGTACTTAAACATTGCCTAAAATAAACTCTCTCCTCTAGATGGTTGAATCAACATTGTCTACCAAGTCATGTAGAACTGGACTGTCTTCTTGTTCCACACAGACAACCTGCTGACCCTGGTGTTTGGTTTCACACTGGGGACAAGGAACTGAGATGGATATTTTAGTATCAAAGCAGACCTAGCCTCCAGGTGCTCCCAGCATCCTTCAGTCCCCACCCCGCATATACTACCCCCAACCTTGAACTTTCTAACTCATGGGCTGGGTTGCTCTTTTCCCAGAGGCCTCTCCTTATATAATCCAGACATTTTGTACCTCCCTCTCCCTCTCCCTCTCACTTTCACTCTCCTCTCTCTCTCTCTCTCTCTCTCTCTCTCTTTCTTCTTCTTCTTCTTCTTCTTCTTCTTCTTCTTCTTCTTCTTCTTCTTCTTCTTCTTCTTCTTCTTCTTCTTCTTCCCTTTCTCTTTTTCTTCCCTCTCTCTCCCTCTCCCTAGGCCTCAGTCCTTGGAGACCAGTGACCTCACCTGAGAGCAGCCTCCCAATAAGCCTGCCTTTAATATAATCCAATCTGGTTTGAATTGACTTATTTCACCAGCAGGGAAGTAACCTATCACCTGGTATTTGTAGAGACCTTCACAATGTTTGAATGAACAGTGCATGGTCCTCCCCAGGGGGGATGGCCTCACCCAGACAGTAGAAGGTCTGATACCGAACAGTTTATTTTAGGCATGTTTACATGTAGTACAATGCAAATGAAGTTTCCTGGTGGAGCACAATTCTGTGTGCACAATAAGGCATTGAAACTTTTCTCAAAGTGTCTTGATTATTAAACCTCAAGTGGTCCCAGAAGCCCCCCTCATGACAGTGTAGGCACACACCTACTGGGTTCTTCACTTTCATCTTAGTGTTTGAGAGGCTCCACACTGCACTGCACAGTAACCTTTAGGACATTTTGTCCAGCCATAGACCAGTGCAAGCACCCATAGCTATGAGCTGGGGTGTGTTGGTGGGTTAAGTGTAGTCAATGTCTTGATGATATACATGGTATTTTCTGTTTTTGAATACCTTTAAATGTACTGATTGTTATTTAGCCATTTCATATGCACACACACACACACACACACACACACACACACACACACATACATTTTGGTAATCCCTGCTGCTGAGCATATCTTCCCACAAGGTCCCCCCCCCCCTACTTTCCTATCCTGTTTGGCTGGCTTATTGGATGTGGTCCACAGTACCATTAACCACCAATACCTCACCTATAACAGTCAACTCCACCTTAATCTAATATTTTTCAAGCACAAAGTATGATTTTGCCATAATTTGTTCTATGCTAAGTTAACTAGAAGAGCCTCCATCCCATATAATATCGGGTATTTCCGGCTGACCCAGAAGTCTATACTGGGACCCTGTGTGGCACAATTAGATCCACAGCTCAGTGACACCTGGTATCACCTGGTGGCACTGTTTTCCTGATGCTTTAAATTCAAGTCCTTCACCCTGGTGAGATGCTGGCAAAAACAGAGTGCAAAATGCCCTGAGTGCGCCCGAGCCTGGTGAGCCACACCCCACCTGTACCCACCCAAACAAAGGGCCGGCACCGCTGACTTCTTTCAGGCAGCAATAGGTTTTGTCTGCTTCACTGAAACCGCTGGAAGGGACTGCTCTCTCTCCTAAAGTTTGCACCCTTCACACCAAGCTAATGGGATCTTGTCAAACAGGACTTTGGAAAGCTAGGTCTAGAAAACGCCCGATTACAATATCACTGTAACAAGTAAGACCTTTCCTAGATACCACTGCAAAATTTAATTGCTGATAGCAATGTCAATAAATAATATTTACTCAGTGCCTAGCACATGTTATGAGGAAATGTGCCCCAACTGCTTTGAAAGCATTTTATAATATTGAAGTTCTAACATGTGCTTGCTACACCTACACGGAGGTGTTACATACTCACGTAATCATTTCCATGACATATGCAGAAACTTAGTTTTCCCAAGACCACGCGGCTCATAGGAAGCAGAGTTAGGATTTGAACCCAGGATCTCTAGCCCCAGCTTACAGAAAAGAAAAACTAGGGAAAGCGATGAGACAGAAATACTCAGGACCCGGGCCAGGATGCTGATGTTCCCAATGCAGTCACTGGTTTGCATGCATCCCTTCTGACCTGTGCAGACTTGAGGTCCTCCACCACCCACGAGAGTCTAGAACTTGGTTTGCAGAGGCTTCCTGCAGTCTGCAAGGCTCAGTCTAAGGCCACTCCCTCCACAACTTGGTCTCTGGAAGCCAGTCAGTCCCTAAGACAGTCTGTGTTGCCCTGTCCAGCAAGCCAACAGCCCCAACAATCACCATCTGTATTCTTGCCCAGGCTGCCAGAAGTGAGTAGTCATGGGGAATTGGGGAGGTCTGCTGGTCCCTCAGGTCCTAGGAGCCTGACACCACAGTTTGGGGTCCATTTGGAGAGGAGGTACACCGCTGCCTATGTGGCCTATGTCACCATGAAAGGCAGAGAGTTGGGGATAGGAGCTTGCAGAGGACACTGGAGGGATGACTGCTGGGGTAGAGGAGAGGTAGTTAAAGGGCCTACAGCCCCAGGAAACTGATTCCAGGCTGAGGGAGTAAAGGAACTAATGAGGCAGGCTTGAGGCCCCTCCCTCCTGTCCTTCTGTCCCTAAAGCAAGGGCTCTGCAGAACGGAGCGTACTACCCCTGTCCAGCCTCCCTGCGGCCCAAGGGCTGTCTGTGCAAAACGAACTCATCTGGACACAAGGGAACACACACTGGGTGCTGTTGCTCTGGAGCAGCCATCTTGGTACCACCACCCTCCTCTGGGAGGTAGAAGCCCTGTTTGGGCTTCCTTGTTCCTTCAGGACCCACGTTCCAGTCCATCTTCTGTGTCACACTTGTAGAGCCCAATGCAGGGATGTGGCGGGAGCCCTTAGAGGAGCCTGGCCCAGTGAGCTCCTACTTGGGTTCCACCCAAGATAATGGTGGGTGGTGGCTAAGAGGACTCACAGGTAAAATGAAAAGGTGTGAGCTGTGTGCCCTACATTCCTGACCTTAAAAACATCACAGCTCCGGTTGCCCGCCTTCATGATTAGCCCAAGACAGAGGTTGGGTCGTTTCCCTAACACCAGGGCTGCACCCGAGCCCCAAGCCTCTGGCGAGCAAACTCTGCAATGGGACAGTAACCCCCACCAGGCCCTTCACCAACGGCTCTGCTGGGATCTTGCTCCTCCTGTGAGTCCTGCCTGGCTGGGCCCATCTCACAAGCTGGGAACCATTATCTGTTCACATCCCTTCAGTGACCTTGACCTGTCATTTTCCGAAGAGAAGCCAGCCTGGGAAGGGCATGTCGTTACTCAGGACCTCAAGGTGTGGCAGGTGAGTGGAGACGGAGCCTGTTGTGCCCTGGACCCTAACTAGGCCACCCCATGGTGTTGGCCATGTGACTCTGGTTCTTGTCCCTGCTTGCCCTTCCATCGACACCAGCAGCCCAATCTCCCTCCACCATGTGCTTTGCACAGAGGTCTGCGGGCCTGGGACTGAGCAGAAGAGCCTCTCCTCAGGCAGCAGGGCAGGTGTTGGCTCTGGGAGCGCTGTTCCCCAGTGCAGCAGCAACTACAGAGGCCAGCCCTCTGCTCTGCCATGCTCCCAATGTGTGCCTAATGGAGGGCCCAGATGACCCACAGGTTCCTTGTAAGTCTCTGGAAGACACAGGCGGGCAGTCATTTGAGGGCTGCTCACCCAGCTGAGAAACTCCCTTCACAGCACGGGTGCTTCCCCAGACAAAGCCAGGCAGAGCAGTTTCAGAAGTGCTCGGAAGGAAGAGGCTATTGTTGGTCCATCTCCCCATCAAACTGTGGGGTGCTCAGGAAGAAGAGCTGGCGTTCCTGCCCGAATAGTATCACAGACCTGGCACTGGGTCGCTCATGCCAGGCGGCTGAAGAAGTCCGTTTGTGAGGATGTGCATGTGGCAGGTGTGGGGCTCTTTGACGCCTTTGCTCTGCCGTGTCAGCCCAAAGTCAGAAGGACAGAGCTAGATTGACCCAAGTCACCACTTACTCCAGTCCTTGACATTTCAGATAACAAACCAAGCCACAGGAGCAAGAGCAACTGCCCAGAGTCACACACAAAACCTACGGCAAGCTGAATCCTGAGCTCAGGCTACCCAGCTCTGGCCCAGCTCTCTTTTTCTCTCCCTGGCTGAGCCTGCCACACATTCTGGATTTATCCAGACAAAGGACTCAGGGCCTAACTGTGGGCTGAACGCTCTTCTCTCATTCTTGCTGCAAAGCTGCTCTTCAAAGTCCTGTTTATGACTTTTGAACTCGAGCAAAGCTGTCAGCTCAGGGTCTGGGCATCTCCCCTCATGCCTGGGGCCCTGGGTGGGTGGGACACCAGCTGCCTCAGGAGGCTGCATTCTCCAGTCAGGTTCTCATACACAAGATGGCCACCACCTGTGGGCACCTACCCTGTTTTCACCTGATGTCTTAGAAGAGTCACAGGAGGAGAGCAGGTAAGCACTGTCTCCAAAGGACCCTTCTGGTCTCTCAGCACCCTCAGAATGCACCTCATACATTAATCATTAATATCTAAAGCATATTAAAAAAACTTGGGGCTGGAGAGATGGCTCAGCAGTTAAGAGCACTGACTGCTCTTCTGAAGGTCCTGAGTTCAAATCCCAGTAACCACATGGTGGCTCACAACCATCCGTAATGAGATCTGGGATGCCTGCTCTAACTAGGACCCAGGTTTGGTTCCTGGTTCCTGTGACATGAAAGGTCACGGCTCTCTGTGACTCCAGCTCCCCAGCATCCTGTGTCTTCTACTGCCTTGCCCAGGATATCAGGTACATGTTGTGCATATGTGCATATGCAGGCAACACACTAGTGCACATAAAACTAATATTTTAAAACTTTCATAAAAATAAACAAACAAACCTAAAGACAGAACTACCCTATGACCCAGCCATATGTCTATAGCTTGCTTTAGCAATCAACTTGATATAACATAGACTCCTTTGGGAAGAGAGGCTAAATGAAGACCTGTCTACACTGGGTTTGTCTCTGGCATGACTGTGGGGCTGGGGGCTGACTTAAATAAGTGAATTGATGTGGCAAGACACAGTCTAGAGTGGGCACCATAATGTCTTTGCTAGAGGGCCCTGAAATGTCTTAAGAGTCAAGAAGACATGTGAGCATGCGTGAGTCTTTCTCTTTATTCTAGACAGTGGATGTGACTAGATTCTCCAAGCTCCTGCCACCATGACTAACTACCACAAAAAATTGGGCTGTAACCCAGAATTGTGAGCTGAAATCCTTTCTTTCTTAGTGCCTTAGTTAGGGTTTCTGTTGCTGTGAAGAGACACCGTGACCACAGAAATTCTTATAAAGGAAAACCTTTAAATGTTAGTCAATTAATTGGGGTTGGCTTGTAGTCCAGAGGTTTAGTCCACTCTTCTCATGGTGAGAAACATGGCTGCGTACAAGCAGACATGGGGCTGGAGAGCATGGAGAGTAGAGAGTTCTATATCCAGATGACAGGCAGCAGGGAGAGAGAGCAACACTGGGCTTGGCTTGAGGTTCTGACTCCTCAGTGATACACTTCCTCCCGTAAGGTCACACCTACTAAAACAAGGTCACTCCTCCTAATAGTGCCCTTTGCCATGAGCCTATGAAGGCTATTCTCATTCAAACCACCGCACCCAGGTTGCTTTTTATCTGGGTGTTTTTTTAAACACAGCAACATAAATGAAAGTAGGGCACAACATAAAGGAATTATATGATCATATAGAGATATGTGTATACCCACCATATAGAGACATAATGTATACCCCTCATATAGATACATGTATACCCCTTGTGCTGGATAGGATTATGGCTATAGAAGCTCCATTTTATGCTAGCCATTCCTCTTGGTATCCATTACTAACTCCAGACACTGAAAGATAAGTTCCTGGTAACCTGACTCAGTGACCCCCCTACCCAGTAATGTAAGTCATGACTTGTTACGATATGACTGGTTTGGTTTTGTTTGTTTGCTTGCTTGCTTCCTCAGATACCCTAAGGATGTTGTCTTAATCTCTTAACTTGGCAGAACAGAACAATTTTACTTGCTTGTATAGATACTGAGGTGTTTGTGTGGTCCCCTTTAAAAGTCCTTCCCCATCCCCCTCTGTGGTGGTTTGAATAAGCTTGGCCCATAAGGAGTGGTACTATCGGAGGGTGTTTGAAGGTGTGGCCTTGGAAGAAGTATGTCACTGTGGGGGTGGGATCTGAAGCTCTGCCCAGAGCAGAAGAGTCATTTTTCTCCTGGCTGCAGTCAGATCAAGATATGCAGAACTCTCAGCTCTTCCTGAACCATGCCTGCCTGTAAGTTTCCATGCTTCCTGACTTGATAATGGACTGAACCTCTGAACCTGTAAACCAGCCCCAATTAAATGTTGTCCTCTGTAAGAGTTGTCTTGGTCTGGGTGTCTCTTTGCAGCAGTGGAAACCCTAACGAAGACACCCTCCTTTGTGGCAATCGCTCATCCTGCTAGCAGCTGACCAATACATCTGTGAATTATAATTGCATTGAGTCTATGCCCTCCCCCTTCCGGGGATCACAAACTCCATTAATTTTATGTCAACTTGACACAAGCTACAGCTATCTGAAAGGAGGGAATCTCAACTGGGGAGATGCTCATTAAGTTCTGGCTAGAGTGCATTTTCTTAATTAGTGATTGATGGGGTAGGACCCAGCCCATTGTGGATGGGGCCATACCTGGGCAGCTCATTCCTGGGTTCTATAAGAAAGTAGGCTGAGCAAGCCATGAGGAGCAAACCTGTAAGCGGCACTCCTCCATGGCCTCTGTATCAGCCCCCACCCCCACCCCCACTCCCCCACCCCCAACACACACACACACCAGGTTCCTACCCGGTTTGAGTTCCTGACCTGGTTTCCTTCCTTCATTGATGGACTAAGATGTGGAAGTGTTACCTGAATGAACCATTTCCACCCCAGCTTGCTCTTAGTCATGGTGTTTGATCATAGACAATCATGTTTATAGAACCAAACCATAGAAGCAGCCTAAGTGCTTGAATGGATAACAAAGAAAGTATTTGTCTACAACAGAGTTGCATTCCATTATAAAGTAGGAAATAGTGTCACTTATAGGAAAACGCATGGATTGGAAATCATATTAAGTGAAGGAAGCTAGAAAGACAACTATCACATGCTTCCTTTCATTATGTGGACTTTGTAAAAATAGGGGGAGGGGGATTGCTGATATTAGTTCAGATCCCAAGCATCTACATAAAAGGGAGACATGGTGGCACAAGCCTGAAACCTCAGTCGTCTGAGGGCAGAAAGGGGCAGGTCCCTGATGCCTACTGGCCCATCCATACAACTGGTGAACTCAAGATTCAGTAAGGTGGAAGACAACTGAGGACCTTACCTGACATCAATCTAAACACACACACACACACACACACACACACACACACACACACACACACAAACATGGAGGAGCATTTGGAGAAAAGGAAGGGACCAAATTATATATGTATCTTACAAAAAAATGTTACTTGGTACTATACACATTAAGAAAATGTGAGTTCCCCACCAGCCAAAATAAACTTGGGCATGATAGCCTACTTCTTTAATTCCATCACTAGGGAGGCAGAAGCAGGAGGATATTTGTGAGTTCAAAGGTAGTTTGGTCTATAGTGAGTTTCAGGATAGCCAGAGCTACATAGTGAGACCCTTTCTCTACTTCCTGTTCTTCAGAACCTATGCTGCATGGTACACAGGACTTTAAAGATATAGTAATTTAAGGATCTAGAGGTGGGGTGCTGGATTAAACTGATGTAATTCCAAAGGCCTTCATAAGGAGACAGAAAGGTTACAGTGCCCTGACCTGTGCCATAGACTCCTTGGGAAAGAACACTCAGCCCAAGAAGCAAGTAAGGCAGGGTGGGGTCAAGTGCCCGGGCTGTCTCCTAGCAACAGCCATCCAGGGTACCCGAGGAGTCCTGGGAGGCACTGGACATGCCACCACATGCATGATCTGTGATCACACTGCTACAGTGCTGGCCTTGATGGTAAAGAATCATGGGTGGGCACGTGAGTGGGCACTGGGAGGATGTCAGGAGGCTCAGGGTCACTGCTATTCCTCTGCAGCAGTGTTGTATTCCATAGCTACCTGCAGCTATTGTGAACTGGGTTGCTGGAACAGAAGCTGAGGAATAGATGGGGAAGGGGCAAAAAGAAAGAAGGGCCAGGACAATGTTTCACTGATCGAGGCAGAAACTTTAATGTTGGTCAGACCTTTTAACAGTTTGGGCAAACCCTTCCCCCCCCCCCCAGACTCCGGGCTGAGTTCCAGTGGAAGTTGTCTAGCTTCGCCTGGCAGTCCTCCTTGTCTTGACTGCTCTGGCAGCTGGGTGGGTCACCTGCTTACTTCAGGAATTCGTAGACCTAGAGGAACAACAAGCTTAACCCTCACTGAGCTTTTCCACCCTAGGATAAAAATTCCTGCCTCAACCTACTTCCCTATTATGCCCTAACTTCAGATTCCTGCCTGAAGCCAGGGATTGTCCTTGGCCAATGTCAAGTTCCTACCAGGTGGTATGACTCCCAATATGGCTCTGTACACAGCAGGACCCTGGTTTGTTGAGGCCATGTGCAGTTGGACTGGAAGCTTGCTATAGTGTCTTTCAGCTTCTGCCAGCAACCAGTCACACACTGCACCTGGTCTGCGTAGGCAGAATAACTGTTGGGCCAGAAGTGCCCTGGATGTAGGGTACCAGAGCCATGGTATCTGCTGTTACAGACACACAAAAGCAGAACCCCCTGGAGCTAGCCCCAGTGCTGAAAGTCATACAGAAGAAAGGGCTGGAACTGGCCCGGACCTGGACGAGCAGCGGGAGAGAACTGAGATGAGCTGGTCCTGACACCATCTTCTTGGCCTGATGACCTAAGCAGAGCCTGATCCTACCACAGTGTGGATTTGCCTCTGCATTAAGATAAAGTCATCCCGACAGTCAGGAAACTGACTACAGGCTTAAAATTTCCTACTATTGAAAGGATAGAAAATAATACACCCTAACTCTAATGACCCCAAGAAATCAGGAGTTTAAAATGCTATCTCGTTTTGTTAGAAACTAGGTAAAAGGTCACATTCCAGAGCCTGCCCTTTGTTTAGACCTAGCAGAAAGGCCTTGAATAGGTGATCCTGGCCCCATAGGGTAACTGGAAATGGGCTAAACTTATCTTCGGTAAACTTATACCATTACCCCTAAGCAGTTCACGCAGCTATAGACATTATAGGAAACTAATTGGTCCACCGAGCGCAGGCTCCGATAATTTAAACTGATTGGCCTAAAAACTATGGAGTGGTACAAATCAATTGGCTTGCATTTCGCGGGCTCTCCATGCTAAGAAATGATTGGTTTGTGATTTGAGGGCTCTGTCGTAAACTTATAAAAGCTGTCGCAATTCGGCACTCGGGGTCCATGGTCCTCTAACCCTGCGTGGTGCATGGCTATGGAACCCAGAATTCTGAAAATAAAGAAATCCCCATGCTATTGCATCGAGACCATTTCTCGCGAGTGATTTGGGTGTCACCTTCCGGGGTGTGGGGTGCTGGGGTACCCTCAGTTTTTGGGGTCTTACACTATGAAGACAGCTACAGACTGCCTTTGTGTGTGTGTGTGTGTGTGTGTGTGTGCGCACACGCACACATGTGCATGCGTATGTTTTCCAACGAGTTTTCTCTGTGTAGCCCTGGCTGTCATGGAAATCACTCTGTAGACCAGGCTGGCCTCAACTTCAGAGACCTATCTACCCCCCTTTGCCTTCTGAGTACTGGGACTGACGGCAGGCACCATTGCCACCCATTAAATTTTATATTTCAAAACTTTTATACAATGTATTTTGATCACATTCTTTGCCCTCCCCAATCCTTCCCAGATCCACTTCTCCACCCACCCAACTTCATGCTCTTTTTCTCTCTGAAACAAAAACAAGAAACCAAAAAAAAAATAAAAAAATAAAAATAAAACTCCAAAATCAAAACAGACCCAAACCAAAATCAGTAAGACAAAAAAATACCAAAACAAAATGGAAGTACACAAAACACCGTGGAGTTCATTGTGTCAGCCAGCTACTCCTGGGCATGGGGCTTGCCCTGGGGTATGCTTTATATACCCAATGCCACTCCATTGGAGAAAAAGTTTCCTTTTTCCAACAGGTATTAATTGCAAATAGTTTCTTTGTTATGGGGGGACTGTGTCCACCTCCCCTTCTCTAGGATTCTGTCTGGTTTGAAGCTGTGCAGGTCTTGTGCATGCTGTCACAGTCTGAGTGCATATGTGTATCAGGCCTATTGTATCTGCATGATGCTGTTCCATCAGGCATTTCTCTCCTGAGGTGTTGGATTCCATAGCTGCCTGCAGCTATTACGAAGTGGGTTGCTGGAACAGAAGATGAGGGATGGATAGGGAAGGGGCGAAAAGAAGAAGGGCCAAGACAATATTCACTGATCAAAGCCGGAAACTTTAATGGCGCCAGACCTTTTAACAGTTTGGGCAAACCCTTCCCCCCAGACTCCGGGCTGAGTTCCAGTGGAAGTTGTCTAGCTTCTCTTGGAGGTCCTCGTCTTGACTGCTCTGGCAGCTGGGTGGGTCACCTGCTTAATTCAGGAATTCCTAGACCTGTAGGAACAATGAACTTAACCTTTACTTCGAGCACTCCACCCTAGGTGGAGCAGGATCCTGGCTATCTGGGAGAAGTTAACCTGGACCAAAGTCAAGTACACTCTTAGCACTCCACCCAAGGATACAAATTCCTGCTTTAACCTACTTCCCTATTATGTCCTAAGATTCCTGCCCGAAGCCAGGGATTGTCCTTGACTAATGTCAAACTCAAACTATGTGCATGACAGCCCCAATATGGCTCTGTATACTGAGGCCCAGTCAATGCAGCCTCCTGTAACCTGGACTTCCTGCTGTGCGGTCCAAAGCTCTTCCCTGTCCCCGCACTCTGAAGTTTGCATGCAATGCCTGAGGCAGCTCTCCCAGAATTAGCTTCATGATGAGGTCAAAGCTGAATGTTATGTGCTCAGGGCTGCAGTATCCTTTCACATACAGCCTGCAGAGGTAATGGGAATGCCTGGGGGCTGCTCTCAGGGTAACACACACCTACAAGTCAGGCCACTGCGGTCAGAGTTCTCTAGGTGACATTCCGAGAAGTGAATTGCACAGATGGTTATGCTGTGGCCAGCTTGGCTTTTCCATCTCTGACCCAGAGATGTTCTTTGGAATGTTAGCCAATCTTAAAAGTGAGACTTCGGAGAGTCCTGGTCTTATTCAAGGATATAAATAAGATTTTAAATAAAACGAAATTTCAAAAGCACTGGTACACTGCAGTTTTTCCTGGCACAGTCTACCTGTCTTTGTGGAGCCATGAGAAGGGCCAACAAGCCCCAGCTAGGCAGCTCTGGGCACCTGCTGGCCACGGGTGGGAAGCCTGGCCAGGTAGCCATCCTCTGCCTCAGTTTACCCATCTCAGACTGAGAAGTGCTTGCTCTGTGGTGTTCTGCTTTACAGCGATGTAGCAGAGTCCTGCTTGCCTGGCCACACAGCTCAGGATGGCCCATGGCACTAATTCAAATTCTCCCTTGCTTTGGGACTGTGCCTGGTGGACAGTTCTAGGCTCAGTGGTGACACATGGCACAATGACCATTACACACTCACAAAACAGAATGTGAGGTCTGAGAAAATTTAAAATGAAAAAACATGACAACCAGAGATAGCAAAAACCATCCTTGAGGAACAGAAATGAAAAATGGGCCAGGCAGTGGTGGCACACACCTTTGATCACAGCACTTGGTAGGCAGAGGCAGGCGGATTTCAGAATTTGAGGCCAGCCTGGTCTACAGAGTGAGTTCCAGGACAGCCAGGGCTACACAGAGAAACCCTGTCACGAAAAACAAAAACAAACAAAAAAAAAGGACAAAAACAAAAAAAGAAAAGAAAAATGGATTCACAAAGAAATTGTATCATATCTCCATATCTGAGGTCAAATTAACACTCACAATAATTTATGAAATACATTTATTTTGAAGATCGTAGAGTATGTAAGTATTTTGGCCTAACTAGAAGCTATGATTTATAATTTAATATAACAACAATAAGTGCAAATTCAACATTGAAATTTTGTGCAAAATATTTTATGATTAGTCTATGACAATAGCTACTTAAGCAACTATTTGCAAAACGAGCCAATGATTTGTTCTTGATACCTCACACAATACACTTCAGACAGCCCCAGAACAGATCACTCAGCAAACATGGTTGTACATTCAGTAAGCAAGTTACATTCTCATTGAGTGGGCCAAGTATTAATTTGGATCCCAGGAAGGCAGTGAGGGCTCTGCAGCGTGGAGCTTTGGGCCTAGCCAGGCCACTGCAGCAGGAAGCTGGTTTCCGCACAGATCTCTGCCACATCCCTGCTTGGCCACATTAGGATCTGACTGAGAATGATGTCCCGCTTGCTCGGAGCACTTCTGACCATCCCGTCGCTTCAGCGTGCCTCCTCAGCACAGTCTCCTCCAGCAGTCCCTGACCCGTGAGGTCTACCAACCCCCTTCTCACAGCAGGAATGACTCCATGCTTTAGTATTTGTAGGAATCTCTCTAAGATTAAGAAGTAAAATTTCCTTGCATTGTGCTACGAAAATAAGCAGAAGAATTATCTTTGAAGATCTACATAACATTCAACTTGAGGGTCTCGAGGGGATTTTTATGAAGAATGGGGAAGGGTCCCCATCATGTTGTCTAGGTTGGCCTCAAACTCCTGGGCTCAGGAATCTTCTGGCCTCAGGCTCTGGAACAGATAGATGTGACTGCAAGATGCTCTGAGTGGCATTCACAAAGAAAGCACTGTTTCTTGGCAAGAGGCTCAGTATAGTTTAGTTCATCACGAAGGCACTGGGACAGTCACCACAGACTGTCACAAACACACATCCTTTGAGTGATGCTCTATGAGTAAGAAAGGATGTTTACATGAGAGCTGACTCCTGAAGGCCACAGGGAGGAGGTGGACATATCCGCCTGCCCAGTTTTAGTACCTCGATCCCTAACAGGAGCTGGGAAGACCTAGCCTCAGCTCTCCAGACAACAGAGGACAGCTGGAAAGCCTGGGTGGTGTTGACAATGGAGTGGGCAGAGCTATGGGCTAGAGTAAAGAGGTCAGGAGCAGTTAGCAGGTCTCCCTGACACAGCGCTGTGGACTGGGATCTAGTGTAATGTGTTCTTACCCCAGCCCCGTCTATGCCCTCTCAACACCTGCGTGGCTGACAAACGCTGAGGCTTGGCTCAAACACTGACTTTCCTTGGTGGTTTGTGGCAACAACTTAGTTTTGACTGCAGCACATCTGTGAATCTCCTGCTTTGGGTACGATTTTAAAAGTATTGGTTTGTTAACCATTTAGTAGAGGGATACTTCAGTAGAGGCTACGAAGAAGTCATTACAGCTGATCCTAAGGAGAGGAGAAAAGGATTCATGTTATTCTGCTATGAAAAAAGGCCCCCAGCCCCCTCCCAGCCTTCAAACATAAGCCCAGGACTGAGACTCTCACAAATATTTTCTTCAGAGACCTGAAATTCATAATAGAAAAAAAAAGCTATGTGCTCCTAAAAAGCCATAGTGCAGTTTCAACTGAAAATAAAGAATTATGCTTTTCCTCAGCAATGACAGTAAGTCAGAGGGAGCAGACTGTGCACTGTGCAAAGCTGATAGATATCAGCAGAGGCACACTTTATCCCGGCACTGTGGTAGGGAGTTCAAGTGTTGGCATGAAATCTAAAACTAATGAATTTATTTCTAACTTAAAAGAGCAGCAAAAATGTTTTCTGGATGTTTTTTTAAAAGACCCAAAGGAGTGACCCAAGCTACACTCTGAATCACTGTTTAGAATAAAATGTGCTTTGATACAAACAGGGTAAAAGGTCAGAGAAGAGAGCAAAGAGGCAGCAAAGGGAAAAGGCCAGATCTCCACCTGACTCCACACTGGGTAAAAAAGAACTGAATGCATCGGCCGAAAGTAATGAGACGGGAGAAGCTGAAACTAGCCTGGGAAACTGCAGACTCCTCCCACTGGGTGGGGAAGATCCCAGTAAAGCCCATTGAAGGCTTTGCCAAAAATCTCATTCCCACCAAAGACCCTGGCTAAGGAAGACCTGTCTGCCACACCCTTCCAGGACACAAGGCTACCTTGTGTGCTGCATTGACAGCTAGGAGAGCCTTCTTGGGAACAAGGCAGGCCTGGGAGGCACTAACTCAGCCTGGTCCTCTGTGTCACCACAGAAGTTGAGAAATTCTACCCCAACCAAAAGTATGCACATTAGGCTAAGTGTCAAATGAAAGAGGCTATTGACCAGAGCTGACTTCCAACAAGATCTCCAGCCTCAAGGAGATGTAAAAAAGGAAAAGTCCTGAACTCCCACAGTGAATCCCTAAGCTGTAGGGTTTTATTTTTAATTAAATGAAACAACTGAGATTTTAAAAAATCATTCCCACATTATGAAACAAACGTTAAACATGTACATAGTGACTGTGGACTAGCGCCGCATGGCGACCCTCCCAGACTGACAGAGGTAACAGTGCAGCTCAACATGTGACCGCTCGCTTTTAGTCAGGATGCAGGCTTTGCCAGACTCAGCCTAGACGTTACTCCTATACATTTCTCTCAGATTACCGGGACCCATCCCTGGTCCTTTTAAATGATGCCTAAATTGAATTTTAACACTGATTAGCTCCCGGCCAGGGTCCAGTATATCTCTGTAAGTAACTTACACCTCCTTTTGTCAGTGACCCCAAACCTTCAGCTACAGAAACTAAAACCAAACAGAACCCAGCCTGGCCCACCTCACACACAAAAGAAAACAGGAAGCTCCTACCTCACTCTCAACAGACAGCTGAGGCCTGACCGTCAGTGCTTACTGGACCAGCGCAGTCTATGAACTATCAGAGAAGCCAACAGGGCTTTTCCCCTCGGCAGAGCTTGGTATTTCTGAGAAAACCCAAATGATTTCAAATGCAGCTGTTATCACCAATCCACCAGCGTGGTGATAGTGTTAGACAAACAACTTTTCACATTTTAACCAAGATACATGATCTGTAAACATGGCGGTTCCACTAAACGCATGCTTATGCCTCTCATCCACGGCAGCTCTTCATAGCCACCGTCCCACAT
The DNA here is from genome assembly GCF_947179515.1 of Apodemus sylvaticus. Taxonomy (NCBI): domain Eukaryota; kingdom Metazoa; phylum Chordata; class Mammalia; order Rodentia; family Muridae; genus Apodemus; species Apodemus sylvaticus. The sequence goes on along the minus strand of NC_067481.1, from coordinate 63,193,272 downwards.
CTCAGTTAGCTGTCTGAGGAAACCTTTCCCCACGCCACCTTGACATAATCCCAGTCTCTCTCCTTCACCCCAGGGATGTGCAGCTGCTCAGAGGAGGCCATCACGAGGGCCTCTTTGCGATGCCACCTCTGTGTAACCTGTGGCCCAAGACAAACTTTATCTGTCAATCCACTTTGGAGGGAAAATATGCCTAATAAAAACTACACCCCTTGCCTATTTCTTTCCGCCATTCCACATCACCATGCCAACTTCATGCACGTTCAAGAACACACTGAAACTGAACGGAGAAGACCAAACCCCAGAGGAGCAGAGGGTTAACCGCTCGGGATCTTCCAGCAAGCTCCACAGTCTTAAACTCTCAAAAAAGAGTAGGGAAACTCCTCTACTAATTTTGACATTGTAGGCCGTTCAGCCTTGGTTAGAGCTACCGAACTTTGACACTGCAGTTGAAAAGCAGCAAGGACAGTAAACAACTGTATTTACAAAAACAGGTAGTTGGCTAATCGACAGACTTTAGAAGCTGATTGATGTGGCGACAGCAGCCCCCAGAGAGGAGGAAGGGCCAGAGGCAGATAACAGTGTCTTGACAGGACTTACAGCAGCCCCCAGACAGGAGGAAGGGCCGTAAGGCCTGGTTTGACAGGAGGGGAGGGACTCACCTTGACAATCACAGCTACAACCGCGACCAAGCACACAAGCAGCAGCAGCCCCAGCCGCCCTGTGTTGAACTGCTTCAGCAGGAAGAACTTGGCCCAGCTGACCTTGGACTCGCTGTTGGGGGGGTACCTGAGCTTGTTAACACTCTCCCCCTTTAGCCCTTTCAACAAGCAGGGGCGCTGATGAGAAAAGGTATCAAAACTGTATTTTCCATGGTAAGCCCCCATTCCACTGGCACCTGAAATAAACGGAAGAGAAGAAATGAATTTCACTGTAGCGGCTTCCCATTTCAACAGACTGAGAAGGCCTGCTGTGCTCTGCCTGAGGGGAAGACACTCAACTTCTTGGCCTTTCTTCCCAGAAATCCTCTCCCAACTTGGCTCTAAGCACACACAGCCGCCCTCTCAATCAGGATGCAGGGCCAGGATCTGCATCCCTTCCGGGGTTGTGCTGTCCTTTATACTGAAAGTGTGCTAAGTGTTTTGGGGTGTTCTTTCGGGGATTACCACCACAGCTGTCTGTGGTTATCTGTACCTTCAACCCAGAGCCAGCTGAGCTGCCTGAGGTCACATGGCTGCTAAAGGAGGAAGCTAAAATGTGAGCCTAGGTTAGTCTGAGGCTGAGTGCAGCATGTGTGTTTTCCCATCAGCCCATGTGACCTTATTTACCCATGGATCCTCCCATTTGTTTCCTCTTAACTCCTTGAAGAACAACTGACAACAGGGTAACAAGGTGACACTCTAGGTGAGAGTAAGCAAGGAAAAACTTCTGTCTTCCTGGAAGCCACACTCACATAATTCGCAATGCACACCACAGACTGCAGGTGAAACTGTCCTGTACAGTGTCAATGGACGTCGACGAGGTAAGGCAGGCTGACCGGAAGCCAGGGACGGCTGGCTGGGGCCAGGCCACAGCTGAGTTACCAGTGTTTTGGAGGAGGGGGTCATTCAGAAAGCAAGTGACAATGAAACCAGAGAGAAAACCTGAGGACACTGAGGGAGGAGAGGAGGGGCCAGCTAAAGCCATGGCTGTGGTAGGAAGGACCCAGAGGAAAGGATCAGACTGCATCCACAATGCTTCCCCAACAACAAAATGCCTCTTGCCCATCCTCTAGAGAACAGGGGACTCTCCCACCTCAAATCAAGCAGCATGCGAGGAAAGGCTGCCCTTCCCCACGGAGGCGTGGGGGGGGGTAGTGTGTGGAGCACTGACTACCCACCTCAACATCACCTTGAGCAGAACACAGAGGGATATCAGGAAATTCTGTTTCTGGCATTCTAAACCTTTCTCTCACTGTACCTCGCTTAAATACAGGTATCTTACTAATTAATTTGAAACCTGATTCTTGGCCCTTAAGCTGCATAAATCTGGAAGCATACATAGTAAGTAAGGAAAGTAACTAGGTAAGAAGGTCATCACAGCTGTGGTCACTGACAATGAGGACAAGAGTGACAGGACAGACAGTAATGGGCAGGCAACTGGGAAATGACTGCAAGCCAGGTGGGCAGCAACTGGGAGATGACCCTAAGCCGGGTGGCTGGAAGAGGACATGGTCACAAGGACGTGTACAATAAATGGTACCCAACTTGCAATAGCCCGTACAAGAAATCCAGAAAATATGCTTCTGGCACATTTCTAGTCAGAGAAGGTCGCTATGGTGATTTGGGAAGCCATTCTCTTAATCTCCTAGGTCTGAATGTTTGGTCTCCCGTAGTTGAATTGTTTGGGTAGGATTAGGTATGGCCTTGTTGAGATGGGTGTGGTCCTTTTGGAGGTTTAGCACTTGGGCTGGGCTTTGAGGTTTCAAAAGCCTACTCCAGGTAGAGTCAGAGTCTGAGTGTCTTTGCCTGAAACTTGCAGATCAAATATGAGCTCTCTGCAACTGCTCCAGCTTAATGCCTGTCTGCCTGCCTCCATGCTCCCTGCCAGGATGATGGAGTAACCCTCTGAACTGTCATGATGATGGAGTAACCCTCTGAACTGTCAGGATGATGGAGTAACCCTCTGAACTGTCAGGATGATGGAGTAACCCTCTGAACTGTCATGATGATGGAGTAACCCTCTGAACTGTCAGGATGATGGAGTAACCCTCTGAACTGTCAGGATGATGGAGTAACCCTCTGAACTGTCAGGATGATGGAGTAACCCTCTGAGACTGTCAGGATGATGGAGTAACCCTCTGAACTGTCAGGATGATGGAGTAACCCTCTGAACTGTCAGGATGATGGAGTAACCCTCTGAACTGTCAGGATGATGGAGTAACCCTCTGAACTGTCAGGATGATGGAGTAACCCTCTGAACTGTCAGGATGATGGAGTAACCCTCTGAACTGTCAGGATGATGGAGTAACCCTCTGAACTGTCAGGATGATGGAGTAACCCTCTGAGACTGTCAGGATGATGGAGTAACCCTCTGAGACTGTCAGGATGATGGAGTAACCCTCTGAACTGTCAGGATGATGGAGTAACCCTCTGAGACTGTCAGGATGATGGAGTAACCCTCTGAGACTGTCAGGATGATGGAGTAACCCTCTGAGACTGTCAGGATGATGGAGTAACCCTCTGAACTGTCAGGATGATGGAGTAACCCTCTGAGACTGTCAGGATGATGGAGTAACCCTCTGAACTGTCAGGATGATGGAGTAACCCTCTGAACTGTCAGGATGATGGAGTAACCCTCTGAACTGTCAGGATGATGGAGTAACCCTCTGAGACTGTCATGATGATGGAGTAACCCTCTGAACTGTCAGGATGATGGAGTAACCCTCTGAACTGTCAGGATGATGGAGTAACCCTCTGAGACTGTGAGAGAGTCCTCAAGTAAATTCTTTCTTTTTTAAGTTGTCTTGCTCATGGTGTCTCATGACAGCAATAGAATATAACAAAGACAGTCATACTTACCCACACCTCCAAAGGGCAGAGAATTAACAGTGAAGTGCATGATGACATCGTTGCCTGTGACGCCACCACTGGATGTCTCATCAATCACCCGTTTGATTAGCTGAGGAACAGACAAAGGCACCCAGGTTAGACCTAAGGTCCTATCACTCCTGTGTCTTGGAGGGCACTCACTGTGGGCTCTAAGGACATGAATTCTGGCTTTGAGTGTCAGTGCAAGTTCTTAAGTTCGGGGAGACACAAAATTCATGTCAAAAATTATTAAAAATGTTGTATTTTTACATTCAGGTTATGAATATATTGCCTCACAAAACACAGAAGAAATCTGTGCTTAGACTTAGATCCCATCTCCAAAATAGCTCATAATTTATAGGGAAATATTCCAAAATCTGAAAAAATTCTGCAATCAAGCTGGGTGGTACACACTTGTGTCTCAGCAACTGGGAAGCTGGTGCAGGAGGAGCATGAATTTAAGGCCAGCCTAGGCTACACAGTTCCTTAAAATTCTGAAATCTTAAACACTTTTGGTCTCTAGCGCGTCGTCTGTAGATGAATTAGAATGGCCCTGAACCTTTGTTTACTTGATCACCATCGAGATCTATAGTACCAGCAATGGACAGTTGAGAAATGATTACTTCTCTCAAGTTGGTACTGACCAGAAGGGTTCTGCCCTGCTGGATAGCTTTCGCAGTACCAAGGGATGCTAACAGGCTGTTGGAGGTGAGGGAGTCGGGGGTGGTAGGGGGAGTCTTATCCAGCAGTGAACCTGTGCACTGCGATAATGACCAGCAAGGCAAGCTATGCCTGTGAGCACAGGGGTGGCAGGAATGCTATGCGGGTGATACCACAGAGGAAGCATGCCTGGCACTACAAATCAAGAGTCCACGGCTGGAAAGTTCAGGGTTCCTGATGAAGAACCTACGACTAGGAGTATTCTGCTAAGTGGACTTAGGCTCAAACTCCCCTCTACATCTGCATTTCTACACCACTGATTGGTTCGCTTCTCAGACCTCATCAGAGAGGTTTCTTTGTGCAGCAGAGAGCAGTTACCACAGAAACTCTCCTCTGGCTAAAGTAAAGAGAGTAAGAGTCTGCAGAGTGCACAGACTCTAAGTGCAGACTCTAAGTGCACAGACTCTAATGGCCATTTAGATCACACTCCTTCCCTCGGGGGTGAAGATTACACAGGAGTGGAGAGACTGTAGGAGCCAGGGGGTGGGAGGAGCAAATCAGTCTTTCAGAAAAGACCGCTGAGCTCCTGAGCGCACACAGCTGTGGGTGACCATGGAGATGAAGCCAGTCAACACTGCAGCATGGACAGGGAGTGAGTCCCGAGCCCCTGTCCCATAGCTGAAGAGATACTGACAGTTTGGTAGCTTCTGGGAGCAGAAGATGCCTCTGAGACTCTCAACCACGCCCAGTGGAAGACCCCACACCAGGAGTAAGTGGGCAAATCAGAGTTGGGGGGAACTAGGGGGTGGATGGGTCAAAATACATTGTATGCATGTATGAAATTCCCAAAGAGTAAATAAAAACAGTACATTAAAATTACTATATCTCAATCTCTGATCTAAATTATACTACATGATTAATAGGTATAAAGGGCAAAAGACTAGACATCTGATTTTTGAAGAAATACATAGTTAGTTGACCTAAGATCAAAAAAGCCACAAGCTGAGTGTGGTGGCGTTTGCCTTTAATCCCATACTCAGGAGGCAGAGGAAGGTGGAACTCTAAGAGTTCAAGGCCAGTCTGCTCTACGAACTGAATCCAGGACAGCCATGGCTCTGTAACATAGAACTCTCCACTAAGCTGCATGCTGCTGGCAGACTTTACCATGCACGCTCATGTCATTTCAAGTACGTGTCGCCATGAGAATTCCCTAGAACTGCAAGCTCCAGAAGCCACCGTGTCACTACAGCACCTCACCGTCAGAAACTGCACATGGTCCCTAAGGCAGCAAGCTAGGAATAGCTGTTTGGTCAACTTTGGTATACAAATAAACCATCTATGTTTTATAGTAGTAAAGAAGTCGAGAGTGGATCATTCTCTGTAAAGCGTACCTTATTGTTATGAGAAAATATGTAGAGTGCCAGGGGCTTTTCTCGATCATTTATGAAATTTATGGCTTCATCTACATTTTTCACAGACACTATTGGAAGAATTGGTCCAAAAATTTCCTCTTGCATCACCTTGGAGTTAGGATCAACATCAATGAGTATGGTTGGGGCTAAAAACGAACAAACAAACAAACGAACAAATGATACAAATGGCCAAGCTGAAGACAAAGAAAGCAAACCTCACTTCCTCTTTACTCCACTGGGTCAACCACCCACTGGGCACCCACTGTCCACAGCTTATTGGTGCGTCCTCCCATACTGGTGTGTCCTCCCAAACATGCCAGGCCTCACTTTGATTGATAGATAGAAGCCATGACTCTTCCCAAATTCTGCTTTCCAAATGTGGAGCTCAGGGAGGAGTCCTACTTTAGACTAAGCTAATCTTGACAAGTTTCCTTCCTTTTGTCTCTGGTTGAGACAAATGGCTCACACTGCGACCTAGAAGATGCGAAGAAACGCAGGATGGAAGAATTCTGTTTTTTAATGGTATTAACAACAACAGAACCAACCAACAACTCAGGAGAATCTCTATGAGTTCCCTTATTATTTGTATCCTTCTCAGATTTAACAGCTGATAAGAAAGATGAGTAATTAATTTGGGGTCAACTTCCTTGCCCATCACAGGTGCTTGTATTCTTTCATCATCTTGTATGCTAGTTTTGGAAATTGTATTTAAAAATCCCGTAAGAGCCGATGGCTCAGCGAGTAAAGGTACTCAGCACTGAGCCTGCACACTTGATTTAAGTCCCTAAAGCCTGCTCAGGAGAGACCGCCTCCCTCAACTCGTCCCCTGACTTCTACACATATGCTAGTTAGTTTTTATGACAATTTGAGTTATTCGAAAAGAGGAACTTCAATCGAGGAACTACCTCCATCAGACTGCCTCAGGCAAATCTCTTAATTAATGATTGACGTGGACAGGCCATAGGGGTGGTGCACCACCTGGGGCAGGTCATCTTAGGATGTTTAAGAAAGCGGGCTGTACAAGCCACAAGGAACAAGCCAGCGAGCAGGGGTCCTCCATGGCCTCTGCTTAGGTCCCTGCCTTCCCTTGGGGATGGAGAAGGACCCAAGAGTAATAAGATGAGAGGAACCCTTTCCTCTTCAAGTTGCTTTTGGTGATAATGTTTTATCTCAGCAACAGAAACACAACTAAGATTGGAACTGGTGCTAGGATCACAGGGTATTCCAATGACAGACCCGGAGGTCTGTTTTTGGAGAATTATGGGAGAAGTTTGGGCTGGAAAAGGTGTTGAGTGCTCTTCTAAGCTCATGAGCTGTCGTGTGAACTCGGAAGGCCATGTTGAGAGCAGTAGAGACGATGGAGGCCTGGCTTGTGCAGTTTCAGAGGGAAGTCTTGAAGAGTCCCTTAAGACAATAAATATCAAGACCATTCAATATTTTGAATTAAAGCCTGTAGTTCTAGTGACCTGGGGCTGAAGAATCATTTATGACTAAGAAGAGACCAACATCAATGAGGTGCAATCTTCTAGGAAATGGTTCCTCAGGGTCAGGACACAGAAGCTCCATTCCAGAGGTGGCCAAGACTGTACCTTGTGCTGGCAGCTGAGCTTGGTAATGCATAAGAGACTCCCAGGTGATTTTGAAGCCACAAGAAGCATAAGGAGCAGTAGAAGCTTCAGGATTAAAGTGGCCATGGAGAAAAGTGAGACTTGGCACCATATGGCAGGGTCAAAGTCTCTAAAGGGAGTCCAGGAGACTCTACTGGTGAAGATGCAGCCCAGCTGCAATAGTGACCTCAGAATTTTGGAGATGCCAATACCAGGGGAAGACCACCAAACACAGTGGCGGTGTGGAGTGGAGCCAGCCTATGCGATCCTGTGAGATAACTATGCTGTCTATGGATGTCAGAGCTGGAGATGTGGAGCTGTCTAAGGCCTTTGGGGGCCCTGAGGATGGAGCGTGGGTCCCAGGAATCTGACACTGGACTTCACACTGTGGACTTTGGCTTTGCTCTGACTCGAGTATAACTGCACCCTGGTTCTTCCCTCCTGGGGTAGAAAGGATTCTATTTGTTTTTATTTTTACAGAATCCACAGTTATGAGACCTTGGATATGTTGGCAAAGCTTTGCACTGGAGTTTCAGAGAAACTAATATCTAATGATATCTAATGAGACTGAACTTTTTAAAGTGTTTGAACTTTTAAAGACCATGGGACTTCTAAAAGTTGGAATGTCTTATGTCATAATGTTGATATTATTATGAAATCTTGGTGATTAACCAGGAGGGAAAGGTTATGGATTAATGAGAGAGAGAGAGAGAGAGAGAGAGAGAGAGAGAGAGAGAGAGAGAGAGAGAGAGAGAGAAAGTATATCAAATTGACAGGTGGTCAACAGTGTTAGTTTTATGCCACTTAACACAAACTAGAGTCACTTGGGAAAAGAAAACTGCCAACTGAGATGTCCTACCAGCCTGACCCGTGGACAAGCCTGAGAGCATTTCTTTGGTTAATGAATGGTGTGGAAGGGCCCAGACCACTCTGGCTGGTACCAGCCCCAGGCAGACGGTTCTAACTTGTATAAGAAAGAAGGCTCAGCAAGCCACGGGGAGCAAGCTAGAAAGCAGCACCCCTCCACGGCCTCTGCTTTAGTTCCTATTCTAGCTTCCCACCTTGAGCTCCTACCCTGACTTCCCTCAGTGATGGAATATGAGCTGAGAGTTGTAGGATGAAATAAAATCTTTTCTCCTCAACCTCAAGCTGCTTTTATCTGTGGTGCTTTATTATAGCAATGGAAAATTAAGTTACTATAGCACCTGTATGTATATGCACACATATATACACATAAAGTAAATAGAATGAAAAATCAAGATAAACAATTTAAATTCAATGTAACAAGAGCTAGGGATACAGCCCAGTGGTGTGGGCCCCTAGGTTCCACACAAGATGCAATTCGAAGTAATACATATTCATGGCAAAAGGCAAAATACACAAGGAATGTGAATAAGCAAAGGTCAAGAACAGTAGCTCAAAGCACCTCTCTGGAAGGGTTTGGTGCTATTTAATTGTGGGATTCTGAGATACTTTCTCATCTATAAATTGAGATAATTATGTAAAATCCCCTTCTGCTTCTCATGATTTTAGAATAAAAGAAACAAGTAATATATGAAAATACAAGGAAATGAAAGTAACTAACTAGATCATCTAAAAGGTACATGCACACATATATTTTAAAAGTATTTACAACATATGTAGGACCAGTCAGTGTTGGGTAAAATGCCAAACTGCTATCTTCCACAGGAAAGGTGACATTCCTTTACCTATGTAGCGTGTGGCCTCATCAGTCTCTCCACCAAAAGCTATTTTCTGTCCTTCAAGCAAACTCTGTATCCTCTTAAAGTGACGAAGATTGATGATCCTTTCATAATCAGGAGAAGCTTTTATATTTTCCCCATAAAAGTCCTATTTAAAAACAACAGGAGTTATTTAATTGTGACAGAATCCATACACGTATTTCGTTAATAAGTTAAAAGTCTGCTGGTCTGGCTTGTATCCTCATCAAATCCAACACCCACTCTTTAAATAATTTAGTTCTAGTACAGTAGGGGTAACTTCAAGCTTTTAGACAAGTCAACCATTAAAAAATAAGATAGATACTTAAAGACACACATCCTCACACACACACACACACACACACACACACACACACACACCCTTCTGCCTGCACTTCCCTGGTTTCAGGTTCCTAGAGATCCCTCAGTCTCCTCACAGCCCTTCCTGGTGGAGCAGATGTCAGGGAGAGGCCATTTGTTTGCTGGGCAGTTGTTGCAGAGTCTCTTTGATCTTCAAGCTCTAAGTATTTACTCTTCTCTAGCCTTTACCTAAGAAGTTTGCCAGTCTTTGTTGTTTTGTTGGTTTTGTCTTCTCTGTACTGGTATTTTCACCAGTCACTGATAACAGTAAAACTATTCAATGTTTCAAGATATATCCTTGTTAAATTACCAAGGGAAAACAACTCAACAGGGATATCCAATATTTATCATTTAAAACAAACACAAAAGCACTGACTTGTGAAAGCTCGATTCTACTGTAGAACCACAACAGGTCTTACTCACTAACCAATCTAGAACAACCCAAAAGTTTGGGAGGCAGGAATGGCCCAGGGAGCCTGTTAAAATGTTTTCTGTCCGAGGCCGAGGCCACCAACACAGTCAGGTTTCCAGGTTAACTGAAGCACAGAATAACAAGCTGGGGGTGGGGACCATGCCAGAGCCATTACAGTCTTTAAGACCAGGGCTAGAGACTTACTTTTAAGTGGCTCCCTAAGCCAGGTGGTGGTGGCGCACGCCTGTAATACCAGCACTCAGGAAGCAGAGGCAGGCAGATTTCTGAGTTCAAGGCCAACCTGGTCTAAGGGTGAGTTCCAGGACAGCCAGGGCTATACAGAGAAACCCTGTCTCGAAAAAATAAACAAAATCCAAAAAAAAAGTGGCTCCCTAGTTATTCCAACTTGTTATTTGACTGAGAACTCTTATGTCATAGTACAAACTCCTCAAAGGTAGGAAGAGGAGCCCTTGATTCTCTGGAATGTATCATCATATTCAATAAAGCAAAGTTCTAATTCCTAACTACATTCAGTCTCGCAGGGACCTTGATCCAGTCTTTGGTCCATAGCCCTGATGGAGACAGCGTTGATGTTCTCCTTGTCTGACTCCTTGGTCTCACCTATGCCATCTCTCTATACTTCCTGGTCTCCAGGTCTCACTCTCTTCATTACTCTTTGCTCTTCTCCACCCTTTCTGGTGATCAACTAATAAAAAGTTCATCTCCGAGAGATGGCTTAGCACTCGTCATACCCTCATCAAACACTCTAACAATGCAAATTCCATATCTCCTTCAAGCCTTGGCTTAGTTACCAGAGCACAGTCTTCATTATTTCCTTTATGTACCCTAGAAGATGATAACCTTCTATAGCAGCAGTTCTCAACCTGTGGGTCGTGACCCCTCTCGGGGGTTGAATATCCTTTCACAGGGGTAATATATCAGATATCCTGTGTATCAGATATTTACATTACAATTCCTAACAACAGCAAAATTATAGTTATGAATAGCAATAAAAACAATTTTGTGGTTAGGGGAATCACATAACATGAGGAACTGTATTAAAGGGTCACAGCATTAGGAAGGTTGGGACCACTGCTCTACAGGGCGTACTTTAAGTAGACATTTACTTCACTCCTTCAAACTACTGGCCATCTGATTCTCTACATACACGACAACTTGATAACCTTCATCAGCAAGAACCATTGAGGGCTCTCCTCTTCCAGGGATTTGGAAACATTCTCTCAAAGCCACAGACAACATTGACTTAAGTATGTGCCTCCACTAATCATCAATAAACTAACCACCGGATTTAAGTGGACTTGTACCAACTCAGCCTCGATCTGAAGATGCAGAGTGTTTTCAACTAACCAGTAAGTTAATGCAGCAAATACGTTACAGGGCTTGTCTGGGTTGGGAGTAAAAGTGAACAGAGATGCTGTCTGAAAGCACGTCACTTGACTTTCACCTTACTGAAATCAGTGGGAACAGAATTGCTGGACACAGACCTTCACTGTATCCTTAATCTTCTGTACAATTTGACCCTGGAGGGAGGCTTCGCAGAGGATATAGTCGGGAGCAATACAGGTTTGACCACAATTCATGTACTTTCCCCAGGTTATGCGTCTGAGAAGAAAAACAAAAACAAAACAGAATAACTATACAATTCAGTCTCTTTTTCACTTTTTTTTTTTTTATGTATACGAGTGATCTGTCTTCAGACACACCAGAAAAGGGAATCAGATTCCATTACAGATGGTGTGAGCCACCATGTGGTGCTGGGAATTGGACTCAGGACCTCTGGAAGAGCAACTCCTCAACCACTTATGAGGACTTGTATCTGCTGAGCCACCCTCCAGCCCCCCTCATTTCTGTTTTAATGTCTTCCAATGTATTAGTTACTTTACACGTTGCTTTGACTAAACATCTGTCAAAGGCAACTTGAGGAAGGAAAAGCTGGCTGTGGCTCACAGTTGAAGGGTACTATGTCAGGGCAGGAAGTCATGGTGGCAGGAGTTTGGTGGCTGGTCACATGGCACCCATAGCCAGGAAGGAGAGAGCAGCCAATTCTTATGCTCAGTTTGACATTTTTTTTTCACTCATAACCCAGACTTAAGATAGATCTCGTTACTTCAATTAACCTGATCTAGATAATCCCTCACAGACATGCCCAGAGAATTGTTTTCACTGTGATCCTAATTGCCATCAAGTTGACAGCCAAGGTTAACCATCAGTGCCAACTGATAAGGTTCTGTATACTAAGTAATTGTTAAAACACAAGATAAATAAAAACTTGAGCTATAGATCATCTAGTTACAACTTAGAATGCATTTTCAGATTTCTTTTCAATTGTGTGTGTGTGCATGTGTGTACATGGAAACATGCATGCCACAGTGTGTGTGTGTGTGTGTGTAGGTCAGACAACAACAGTTTGGGAGTTGGTTCTCTCCTATCTCACCGAGGCAGGATCTCTCGTTTCCACTCCTCTGCTTGCTGCATACCTGAGGCCTCCCATCTACTCATAATCTGGCTTTTTAGAAACATGGGCTCCAGGTATCAAACTCAGATGGTCAGGTTTGTGCATCAAGTACCTTGACCCACTGAACTCACCAGCCTTTAGGACACACATTTTTAATTGAGGTGAAAGATTCTAAGTAGCAAGAAAATGAGTCTGCCTAGGTACTGTTTACCTGTTAGTTAAACAGTACCTAACAAGCTATGAAGACTTGGCCTACAGGAATAGAGAATGGCCTCCCAACACTCCTTCCTTATCCAGCCAAAAGGCCATTTGGGATGGCAGGCACAGACCAGGGTCCAGTTCTTCACTGTGGCTGCAGTACTGCTGGCCAGCTGTGCAGGTCTAGAGGGCACAGCCAGCAGCCTCGACCAGGCTCCTCTTTGTAGACCCTTCCTCTTCCTACAGACAAAGCCCTAGCACAAAGCCGAGCACTCACCACTGGCCTCTCCTTCTGGATGTTATGCTCTAGTCAAAGAGGTCAAGCAGCAACCCTGACCTAACTCCCTACCTCCTCCACGGTGCCATAGCTCTAAAGGAGAGAAAACCATACGACCCAGAGCACAGAGGCAGTCATTCCCTTGTAGTCAAACCTAATTTAGTGAAGAGGGACTGAACTCTTAATTTCTGGTTTGTAGGGGGTGGTTCTGGTGCTCTGATGGGAATCTCTGAGAGAGGATATGGAGTGGAAGACATGGTTTTCAGGTGGTGTTACAGGCTAAAATCTAAACATAATTCAGGGATAGAATCATAACTCTTTAAGATAGGGATGATGGTAGAGCATTTTATCTAGTTGGCAAATACGAAGAACTGGATGTTAACTGTATATCATACTTTGTAATTTACGTGATTGTTATGGTTTTGTTCAATTTATGTTTGAGAGAAGAGTTTTGTTTTGTTTTGTTTTTTAATTGGACAGAAAAGGTGACATGCAGGGGGTGGTTCTGATGCTTTGATTGGGAATCTGTGTGTGAATGCTAAAGGTCATGTTCCTCAACTGGTTCCTGATAGATCAATAAAGATACCCTCGGCCAATGGCTGGTTAGAAGAGGTGGGACCTCCAGCTTCCTGCAGGCAGGACAAGCTGCAAAACACTATTCAAAATATCTGTCCTACTGTTTTGCCATCAAAGGATCGCAGCAGAGAAGTGAACATAATACCCCTCCCCCCTAGACAGGGATTCTCTGTGTAGCTCTGGCTGTCCTGGAACTCACTCTGTAGACCAGGCAAGGCCAGCCTCAAACTCAGAAATCCACCTGCCTCTGCCTCCCAAGTGCTGGGATTAAAGGCATGCACCACCACCGCCCGGCCATAATACCCTTTCAACTGAGAATTTAAACCACTAACACACTTGACCCTTTGGACTATCTATTTCATCAACCGGCAAAGCATCAGAATTCCTTGCCCGGCTCAGAGTGTAGCTTAATGTGGAGCCCAGGCTTGCCACAATGAAGCCCCAGATCCAGTCCCAACACTGGGAGGGGGAGGGGATGTTTATCCATAAGAATACTTCCAAACTTTCTAAGGAAAACACCATGCTGGCAGGACCTATGTGTGGCTTCCTATTCCAGCGGTGGCGTCAGACTACAGTTTGAGAGGCTCCAGTTATTCCTGAGCCACTAAAACCTGATGAACCTTTAAGCTATCCGTCATGAGGTTCACATGTGAAGGAAAACAAGCCATTAGCAAAACTTCCACCTACTGGGGAAAACCTCAGGAACAAAGCCGGTCCCACCTGCAAGCAATGTCCAGGTCACAGTCTCTGTCAATGTAACATGGGCTTTTGCCCCCGAGTTCCAGGGTCACAGGGGTCAGGTGCTTGGCAGCAGCTTCCATGACAATTTTTCCAACGGCAGTGTTTCCTGTATAGAGAATGTGATCAAACCGCTGCTTCAGAAGCTCCGTGGTTTCCTCAACACCGCCATTAATAATCGCGTACAGGTCCTCAAAGAGAGAAACAGATTCTTGCTTTGTCAAATTAATCTTATTGCCTCGTGTCAGCAATTTTTTTTCCAGCATAAATAAGTAGCACTCAGCAAAACCAAAAGATCAAAATCACCTCCTGAGAGGGACCGATCAGGGAGGTGATCCAAGAAAAATGGAGGACAACGGATCTGCTGGCATCCGGGAACCGCCGAGCTACACAAAACTGAGAGTCCGGTATTTCCCATGTGAGCTTGTCAATGAACGCACAACTGAGACCTAGTGCACTCCACGGGGGTAACGTGGAAGAGGAGGGGACCGTGCTGTGAGGGGAGGGTGCTGTGAGGGACTTCTGTGGCTTCTGTGTCGCACAGTGCGGGGGAGCCAGTCCAGAGCCTCGTACACACCAGGCCAGCATTCCACCTCCTGATGCATCTCCAGCCCTGCAGTTAGCTGTCTTAATCCCTAAGCTCTCTCTGTCCATGATACAAGGGGAGGCAGGGCTAAGCCTACAGTGAGTAAGTCCCTGACTACTAAATGAACAGGACAAACTCAGAGCATCAGATCTGAGGAGCTGGGTTCTGAAGTAGCTCTGGATTGGATCTAGGCTCTGTAACTCACTAGCATCTGTGACTTTAGACACTGTCTGGGCTTGTTACTAAGTCTCACGTCACATAACGTCTGTCCCATACCCGGTACATGCACTATGCCTCCGTTAGGTAGCTAAGGCTGATGGAAATACTGTGAATGACAGAGAGCAGATGGCAAGGGCAGCATGAGGAGCTGTACGAAGGCGTCTAAGCCGCCTGGTGGATGAGCTGGCCCGAAAACCTCTGTTTCTCATCTGACCTCTTGCTCATTAGAAGGCTAATTAGTTCTTATTTACTTCATAGGTCAACAGTCCGATGTAGTGTAAGTTTTAATTTTTTCCATCCCTTACTCCATAGGTAAATGGACAAATTGAGATCTTAACCCTGTATCCTCTCGTTCCAAGTCCTACTTGATCTATGACACTTCACTATCTTCCATTTGATCCTCCTACATTGGATAAGCATGCTAGCGGACAGAACTGTCCTGTGAGCTATGACAACCATGCTAAGGCAATGAACAGAACAAAATTACTCTAAGAACTGAAGTTGGAAATTACAGGGAAATTACAAATTAATAAACATAATACAAACCAGGGGTTTTAAAGTTGCCTTTTGATGAAAGCTAAGTGGATAATGTCCCCTGCAGATGCACATGGGACCCCACAGCCACAAGGCAATCAGCTTCCTCTCTAGAGAACAGGAGAACTTCTGAATTTGATCCCCTACTCAAAAGCTGGGGTCGGACACTCCCTAGCCAGTCTTTGATGTGCTCAGAGTGCTGGCTTGGGAGGGCACTTTCTTTACAAAGCAGAAGTACTCACGTACACTGATATTCAGTTAGGACAGCCAGAGCTACACAGAAAAAAAAGTGATCAAAACTTGCTAGCTTCTCATTAAACTACTTCACTAAATGAATGATGTCTAAAGTTGTATCCTCCCATGTGCCGGATGGTAGAAAGAGATGAGATCTATAAAGCCACAGGCCAAAATACACTGAACTGAGCAAGTGCAGTTGCTGGGGCACTCTACAGGATAGTTTGGAAGACCCTGGCTTCCTTCATTAAGCCAACTGTTGTGGACTTAAGGAAACCGCACCCATCCCCAGGCAGCAGTGACATGTACTAGCAGGAGAATCGGATCTGTGTTTTCTATCATAAACAGGTGTGCTGAAGGTGGATGAAGATATTCTTACCTGATCTAAATACTGAGGGAGGAGTTCAGCCAAGATCTTGGCCGTGTTTTCACTGAGTTCCGAGGGCTTCACAATGGCAGCATTTCCTAAATAAAGAGCATAGCACAACAACGTCATGCAGGGCTTGAGTAACTTTGATAGCTCCCCCATACTGGTACAGGATAAGTTTCACTTACTTCTGCAGCTCTAAAGTCTGGCCCCCTCTCAGATCTCCTGTCCTCTTCCCTTTCATGCTTTGCTTCCCAAATGCTAACCCGCTAGCTCTCAGAATCTCCAGGTCACTGATGACAGGCTCCACCAGCTCCTCCTCAAAGCCCCCCCAGATTTCTGTCTCTTTCTTTGTCGCTCTGTCTGTGGTGTTTCCTCTCCGCCCAGACTCACTGAGCAAACAGGCTCTGTCAACATAAGTCGTTGATCTGGGACTTCCAAATGAAGAAATCTATCTGTTGGAATTTAATCTACACTCTGGCTAGCATCACACCCGATACCTTCATTTAAATAAAGAAACTGGTCAGACTCAGATTTTAGACTGGTTTGTCTAAAGACAGAGCCAGTAAACTAAAACCACATTAGAATATGGATGCCTGACTCTAAAGTCTTGGGACTACTGAGTCCATCAGATACTTCTGACTCTCACAGAGTCACACCCTAGGTACTCCAGCAGTCATGGAAAACCTCAACTTCTCAGCAGCATTCATACTTCATACATGTAAGGATACGGATGAATTCTCAATAAATTGCTGCTGCAAACCAAGGCAAATCACTAAAGTAAATGTATTTAACTAGACACTTACAACCATTATGACATTAATAAGACCCCCTACAAAGGAATAAAGGCATCAGCTGGTGCCGAACCTGCAGCAATGGCTCCCACCAGGGGTTGCATGGTAAGAACAAAAGGGTAGTTCCAAGCTCCAATAATCAGTACGACTCCCAGAGGCTCTGGCTGAACATAGGCCTCATCCATCATGGTAAGCAGGTTCTTCTTAGCCGGTCGAGCAGAAGCCAGCTCAGGAAGATTCCCCAGCATAAAATCAATCTCCCCAAGGATGGTAATGACTTCATGACTGTATGCATTGAGTGCACTCTGGAAAAGAAAACCAGTTACTCTTACACAAACAGTACACTAGGCTTGGCTTGGGACAGTGGCTCTCCACCTGTGGCTTGCGACTCTCATGGGGGCCGCATATCAGACATGTGACATATGATTCATAACAACAGCAAAATTACGGTTATGAAGTAGCAATGAAAATAATTGTATGTTTGGAGGTCCCCACAACTGTATTGAGGGTGGCAGCATTAGAAGGCTGAGAACCACTGACTTAGGATGTCACAGAGCTCAGACCAAGTATACTTGCAGTGATAACTGGTATTATTAGATACCACCCCCACCCCCACCCTGTTTGCTATCAGATTTTTTTTTAATCTCCAAGTTCTCAATGAGGCACACCCTGGATACTCATGACGGCTCTTCCTCTCTAATATATTCAGTGCCTCTAAATTCCTCACTACCAATCCAAGCCTTTTAAAATCGGGTTAAAAATGATCTCTTTCAGCATCACCTCCCAATTAATAACAGCCTGCCGCAGTCACAATTTAGGTACCACGACAACTTTGCTTTTGACCTGCATCTTGATACGCCATCCTTAACGCACTGGTTTATAACCATGGCCACACTTTTCTCTGCATGTGTTCTATTTTGGAGCCAGATTTAAAACTCTGGACTTATGGCATTTCTTCAGGAATGCTGTCTATACAAGCATACACAAACTATCTGATGTTTGAGGAATAAATGATGCATAGGGTTTTAATATTCATTATCCTATCTTGTTTACTAATTACCACAGCCCCTCTTTACCAAAAGTACTCTGAAAAAAGGTTTTAGCTTCTACTATAACTACTGTTACCACTTTTTCAAACAGTCTTTGATTGAGGAAGGGAGGAATGCAAATCTGAAAATAAAGGTCTTACGATGTCTGGAATACAGATAGAAAGCAAAAAGGGTAAACAATATTACTAGAGAGTACAGGAGACTATAGCTGTACCTCAAATACTACTTAAAACTTTGGTATTCAAAGCTTGCTCCTAAAGAGGCCTTAAGGGACCTCATTAAAAATCTCAGACAGTGTCTCACACGGACTAAATCAAGATTTGTATTTTAACAGGTCCCGGAGGTGATTGTCAGTATACTAGATTTCAAGCATATATATAATTAATGATACACAAAGTCGTGAGGGAAATTGTGAGTGCTGTAGATTATTAGGAAATAATAACAACACTGTCAACAAAACGTTATGAAATAAGACGGGAAGTGAAGTAGCTGAAATCTACCCAACAGACAAACTACTGACACCCAGACTATCCAGAGTCAACTGCACAATTAACTGTAAGGAAAGAGACTATAAATGCAGCAGAAATGGGCGAGTCTATAAAGAGCATTCGCAGAGGAGAAACTGTGGGCACCAAATAAAGCATGCACTTCAATATGAGTACAAATACAACAGTTTGGGCTCTAAGCGGAGGTGGAGAGTCCAGAGTCCAGGGTAACTCTGCTTCCTCTTTACCGGTGGAAAAACAAAACCAAACAACCTGCTACAGAGCAGGAATTAGATGGCGCACCGGGCCCCTCCCACCTAGTGGACGCTCACTTTACTCAGGTCTGCTGCGATGGCTGCTAAGATGTCCTTCTCGCGTTCTTGCACCATCCTCCGCAGGGCCTCGAGCTGCTGCAATCGGAAGCGCAGCGGCCGCGATCGGCCGGACCGGAAAGCCTGACGAAGCCGTTGGACCTGGCGCTCCATGGCCGGGCCTGAGGAGAACGCGGAGGAGGCAGGTGAGGAAGCTCAGTACGGATAAGACGCTGCTATGGGTGACGCCACAGCTCACTGTCACTTTCCGCGGCTGGGTACCATCCGCCTACTGGCCCAGACTCGGCCCAGTGTGGGCCAAACCCCAGTGCTCCGCGGCTAACGACAAAGTATGCACCCATTGGCGGGGCCACTGCACGTGACTACGAGGCCACGCCCCTTGCCGCTAACCGAGCCTAGGGATTGCTGTCCCCCGGCGGCGGGTTTCTAAGTGCAGCTTTTGGCTCGCGGAAGAGTCGTTCCGGCTTCAGAAAAGAGCCGAGCGTCCTCTAGGAGAAGGAACTGAGGCCCGGAGCTACTCACCAGGCCGGAAGCAGCCTCCCTTCGCCTGTGGCGCCTCAGATTCGAGGCAAAGTCTCTGGCCGTGGGTGGGGCGGGCCGGGTGACGCACGCGAAGGAGGTGAATCCAGCGTTCACTTACACAAGCATTGTCATAACCCACACCGCTTTGCAATCCTCTCTACTGTGAATCATCCGAGGTGTCTCCAGATTTCCTCTCCAGGCTAATTAGCAACGGTTGGCATCCAGACCCATCTGGGGCTGCTCAGCAATGGCGGTCACTTAGTGTTGTCCTTCCCATCTTCTGGAAACATTTCCGTTTCCCTCACTCGGTGTTCATTAGGTTTTCCTTCTCTGGATTTTCTCCCTTTTCTGACCGATTAAAGTGTTCAAATGTCTGGGACTACGTTCTCTCTGCTCAGTCACTCATCTGATTCTACCAGCAGTGAGCAGAGAAGGCTCTCACTGAACCTTTCCTCTGGACTACCAAGGACACATTTAAATGCTCATCTCTATTTACACTTATAATGAACATCTTATAGTTAATTTCATTAGAATATTTGGTTATTCTTCACCAAACAATTCCTACTTCCTACAGCGTTCCCTGTCTCTTTGACCTTATCTTCAGAATATATGTTGAATTCAATAATTAATGGTTCGAACCATAATATTTATGGGCTCCTTGATTGGTTGGAGACTATGGATCTGTTGCTTCTTAGCTCTGAACTTACTGTTTTATACTCTGTAGTTCAGGGGCCCAGAGTGGGTTCTCCTCCCTCCTTGGCCTCCCAGGAAGTTCTCCCAAAGAATGAAGGAAGAAAGGACGGACTACCAGGAAACTAAAAATTTCTGTGTCTCCATGGATTCATTAGTGTGGCATGTGTTAGCATTTCTATCATGGAAGGAGAGATAAGTATATTCCTGCCTCTAGAAATTTCTTGGACAAGATGGCACCTAGGGTAGACAGAGGATGACAGTCACAGTATTTCCAAATGTTACAGAAGTGGGTGGCACTGCCAAGATTTCCAATCTTGAATCATTTGAACAGTTTCTGATCTTTTGAGAGCCCCTCCCCCATGCTTTCTTCTGATGTTTTTTTTACTCCTGAAACCCCTCCTTCATGAAGTAACTGGGTGGGTTTCTCTTTCCTTGGTGGTTTTGACTAGTTGTCACTGATACTTTCAGAATGCACGATGACCTTTATTAGTCCCTCGTTCAAAACTCTCCAGAGAATGAAATTCAAAGCCAGTATAATCCTCTATAAGCCCTGTATGTCCTGGCCTCTGGATGTGCCTCTTCCTGTAGGATTTGCCCACGTAATGAGTTTTAGCCAGAATGGCTTCCTTGCTGGTCACACTGACCACTTGGGCACATTCCTATCCCAAGGCTTTTTGGCACTCTGTGTCCTTTGTCTGGAGTATCCAGCTAACTTTCTCAATTTTGTAGCTTACACAATAGCCTGTGAGTTGGAGCTCATCAGAGGCACTTTTTGGTGAAGCAATTGGCAAGGCCCTCCCACCCTTCACCTCTGCTCTGCCCCTGTTAAAGTCAAACCACACAGCACAGCACTCTGTTTGAAGGTTTCATGCTTGATGCTGGTGGACAGCAGCTGAGAAAGTATAAGAGAATCAGGCATCTAATGTTACAAAACAAATCAGGACCCTGCACCCTCAAACTCAGAGTCACCTGTGCCGAAGGTCAGTGTCTAGCCCTGTGGAGCAAAGTTGAAATCAACTCAAAGTTCACCTTAGGCTGGTTATCTTTCTTTATCTGATCTGAGAGTCACCAATTTTAAATTCTTGCGTTAATAAGCATTGTATGAGCATGAGTTATATAAATCGAGGCATGTATTGTGCTGTGAACTAAGGAATAAAAGTCATGAAATTCTAGTGTGAACTGGAACAGGAATCCATATTATCACAGGCAAGTTGGTCAGAGTGACAACAAGCTGATTTTCTTCCCGAGAATGAAACTGAAGGTTTCCTGAAGAACACACCAGCACGGTGGTACACACACCTTTAACCCCAGCACTCCAGAGGCAGAGGCTGGCGGTCTCTGTGATTTCAAGGCCAGCCTGGTTTACACAGAGTTCCAGGGCAGCCAGTGTTATGTAGTTAGACCTTGTCCCAGAGAATAAACAAACAGAATACTGCGCATAGTCACTGAAAGTTTGACTCTTCATTGTCTCTTGAATATTTACCTTATTAGAGAAATCAATTGTCTTGGGGTTTTTATTACAGTGATAAAACACTGTGACCAAAGGCAACTTGGGGAGGAAAGGGTTTATTTCAGCTTACACGTCCACATCACAGTCCATCAGTGAGGAAAGTCAGGACCGGAACTCAAACAAGGCAGGAATCTAGAGGCAGGAACTGAAGGAGAGGTCAGAAGGAGAGTCGCTCAGGGGCTTGTTCCCCAAGGCTTGCTCAACCTGCTTTTTTATAGCACGCAGGAGAGTTGCACCTCCCACAGTGAACCGGGTTCCCTTCAGAGCCTCTTCAGGAGGGAAGAGTACTCTGTCCTGAGTACAGCAACTACTTCTGACTCTGTAGATCAGGCTGGCCTGGAACTCACAGAAATCTGCCTGCCTCTGTCTCTGAGTCCTGGGACTAAAGGTGTGCACCGACACACCCAGTTTAGGACAGGGATCTTAATAAAGAGACATAAAATTGAGATTGTGTGCATAAACTTTCAGCTCCTAACCTTTGATCACCTTTTCTGTTTCATAACCCTTTGAGCTTGCCTAATCAAAATAGATTATTTTCTTATCTTCAATTTGATTTGTTCAGAGACTAAATCTTGTGGTAGATTACATTGACTGTAGAAGACTCACTTTATGATGGCACCATTAACCTTTAAACGCCTTTCCTTTAAACACCAATCTCTAGACCAGTGAACCAAGAGGAAGAGTCCATTGAAGGCAACTTACTCAGATCCTTACACGTACTCTTCCAACCCATATATACCTGGCTTTCCACAGAACAAGTCTGCAAGCATGCTATAACCAAGGACACAGTTCGAAGACAGTGTGAACATCAGAAATAGATTCAAGTACAGCAGAGCCTCTGGAACTATCAGACTGGAAATTTAAAATAATTGATTAGCATGCTCAGGGGAAAACATTAACACATTAAGGTAAACCTACAGATGAGAACATTTTTTTGAGATGTATTTTAAATTTTTAATTATTTTAATTTTTAATTATGTGTATATATGTGTTTCTGCATGTCTAAATATACATGTAAATGCACTCGATCCACCAAGGCCAGAAGGTGTCAGACCCCTTGGACCTGGAGTTACAGGTAATTGTGACATGGGTGCTAGGGACCAAACTTAGGTCCCTTGCAGGAGCGACGTGCACTCTTAACTGCTCAGTCATCTCTCCAAGCTCCAGATGAAAGCACTGAAAAGCCAGCTGTGGCAACACCAGTAACTGGAAGATTAAAGCAGAAGATTGTGAGTTTGAGGACAGCGTAGGATACATAGTGACACCCTGTTTCAAAGCCAAAAAAAAAATTAAAACGCATTTGGTGATCCATACACTGCAGGGCCCAACCCATTGTGGGCGGTGCCATCCCTGGACTAGTGGTCCTGGGTTCTATAAAAAAAAAAATCAGGCTGAGCAAACCAGTGAGCAGCACCCTCCATGGCCTCTGCGTCAGCTCCCGCCTCCAGCTCCTTACCCTGCTGAGTTCCTGCTCTGACTTTCTGTGGTGATGAACTGTGATGTGGAAGCGTAAGCTGATTAAGCCCTCTCCTCCCCAGCTTGCTTTTTGGTCATGGTGTTTCGATGTAGTTATAGAAACCCTGAGTAAGATACATTCCGAAGAAACAAAAGAGATAGTTTATTCAGGACTTGAATATGAGTGACTTCGGCCTGGGACACAGATTCAGGTCTCTCAGATGCCATGACCCAGAGAGGGAGCAGTTTTGTAAAGGTTTTATAATAACAGAACAAAACCATAAATCAACACACTTTATGAATACTTTGGTATGCTCCTCTGGTAGAGGGGTTACAGTAAAGTGGGGGGAAACTCTGTTCTAGGCCTCACGTGCACTTTGGTGGGATTCGTAGCCTTTGGTTTGTGGGAACTAGCAGTTGGTGTCTTCATTCCAAAGGATGTACCTGACGGCCACAAAGATGTCAGGTGATGCACAGAGGCAGGGAATACAAGGCTATTAAGGGGTCTAAAGATGGCCCCCCAGTGATTTGCCTATGGTAAAGCATTGCAACCTCTCTACATCATTGATGTTCGAGTCAGCCAACCTCTGTAGTCACAGCTTCTTCCCCAGAATTCTCATTTACAGAAAGCCGAGGAGAAAAGACACCCAAACTTGTATTCAAGCTGTCAACATTTGCTAGCACACAACAGTAAAGGACAAGGCTTCTGTTGGTAGGCTTGCCTTGTGCTCCTTACCGAGAAGAAAATAGTGCACATTGGAAATGCAGTCACAAGGCGAGAAAATGATAGGAAGACAAAGAAGAGAAAGACTAGTGTGGGTCCCACCCACACATCTAGTGCCAAGAAGAGAGGAAGGTTACAATAGGCTGGAAGGTTGAAGACAGTCAGCGGCACACTGGCAAGCACAGGCTCACAAGCAGACCTGTACTCACTGAAGTTAGGCACACACAGGTCTTCATAGGCTGGCTGGCAAAGACAGAGCAAAGGCAAAGGGCTTGACCCCAAAGTCCCACTTATACAGAAATCACACAGTAGGACCATTCTGCCAGAAATGGCTAGATAACCGATGCCGTCATTGCTTACTTTGAAATTCTCTGCACCAGCTCTAGCTGACTCATGCAGGACATCTGTGTCAGTACCATGATGTCTAAACATAAACTGGCCCATATGGACTCCTGCTCCAAATGTGCAGGAAGTGGAAGGAGTCTGGGCATAGACTCTCTCCAGCCGAAAGTCAAGAATTTCAGCGCCGTTAACATTCTCAGTGATGACTGCCAATAGAGAGATGATACTCGGTATAGAAAGAAGAATGTTAACATAGGGGGGAGGCAGTAAAGCCTGAACCCAGATGGCCTTTCAATATGACTAAACATTTGTTTACAGGTGGGTTTTTTTTTTTTTTTACTTGCTGTGCAGCCTTTACTTTATCCGCTAAGCTACATCAGGAACCACCCCCACAATCTCATTTACAAAAAAGAAAAAGTTCCTTAGCAACCCTTTGAGAAGTAACACCAGAAGCCACCCAAAGCAGTATAATACTGCTACTGTGAAGGCAACTGCAGACTGATGTGTGAGTCTGATCCTGGAACCCAGGTGGTAGAAGGAGACAACCGATTCCTGTAAGCTTTTTTTTTTTTTTTTTTTTTTTGACCTCTACCTACAGGACACACACACACTGTAGAAGATAAAGGAAAAGAAAACAAATAAAAAATAAGATAAATGTTAACCCAGCCATACCTTTCCAAAATAGTTAAAAACATGGGAATAAAAAAATGCTTTTGTCAATGGTAAGAGGAGAGAGACACAACTCCACAGTGCCTCACTGGTCTGAGGAGTTCTCTGAGATTATCAGGGACTGTGACTCCAGCCAGGCCGAGGTTTGTGGCTTCAACACTGGAAGGGATTTCAGGACTAGCCAAGTTTCAGTGAAGAAAAGTTGGTGGTGTTATTAATGATTTCAATACAGGCTAAAGCGTGAGGATTAGAGGCTCTCAGAAGA
Source organism: Apodemus sylvaticus (assembly GCF_947179515.1). Classification (NCBI taxonomy): domain Eukaryota; kingdom Metazoa; phylum Chordata; class Mammalia; order Rodentia; family Muridae; genus Apodemus; species Apodemus sylvaticus. Next base: position 63,168,489 of record NC_067481.1, on the reverse strand, counting down.
AAGAAAGCGTGAGGCCCCTGAGTGGGAGCACAGGCTTCTTAAGAAGCAAGCCACTGTCTCAGCACTTGTTAGACTCACCATTTCAATGGCTTTTCAGTCACAGCGCTAAAGGCTGCTAAGGAAGCTGAGCGCTGCCCCACATGCTAAGCGGTTTATGGGGTTACTATGGAGCCCCCTTGGATGGGGTTAGAGTCTGATAATGTAAAATTGGAAGCCACTGAAATCGAACAAGGATTGGGTACATATAATTTATCTGTAAATGAGGCTTCTGGTGGCTTCCTAGAACATTCCAGGTTTATGGCTAGGAAGGGAGAAAAGCCTTAAGCGACTGTGCTGGAATTCCTGCCTCTCTGCGGCCACAAGCATTAACTGGAACCGAGATGGGGCTCAGTCTGCTTGTGTTTCCCCAGTTCTCTGCCTCCCTGTCTTGACTGGCCTACTCTCTTACCATTCTAAAAGCTCCGTATGGAAAACCTACAGTTAACATCATGCAGTCCCCCACTCAGACCTGGGGAACAGTGCTGCCTGCCCACAGCCAATCCTGCATAGCCACGCTCACGGGCCCATCTGATCTCAACACTACCTCACTAAGGCTCTCTTCTCAGGTGAGTCTAGGCTGAATAACGCTGACCACCGCACAATGCCAATCTGAAAATGAAATTAACAAAATAAGCCTGGGTCGGGCCTGCAGCTCACTGGCGGAATATATGCTTAGCACACTCACGGCTGGTGGTGATTCTGGAATATATGCTTAGCACACTCACGGCTGCTGGTGATTACGGAATATATGCTTAGTACTCTCACGGCTGGTGGTGATTCTGTTCTTAGCTTATTAACTAGGTAACCCAGGCTTCCTTTTGAGGGTTCTTAGTCTTGTTAATAAAAAGAATTTAAAAATAACTTAAAAGGAATCCCAAAGACCATTTTGTGGAGGTTAAAAGAAAATAAATGTGCAGACAAGCTGAAAATCCCAGCAGCTACTGGAAGGAGCGGGTTGGGAGGAAAGTGCTGCCTTTTAAATTAGGGGGAGAGGTCAGAGAGAGACTGAGGAGCAGGGCAGGGTGTGCAGGGAAGCATGCATGGGCTTTTGGCTGGTTTCTGAAAAAGAGATAAAGAGAAAAGGAAAAACACACACACACATTTAGTGCTGGGCCACAGATTTGAGTTCAGGGGACACCAAGCTCGAGGCTCTTATGATTCAGGACAAAGGGTTGTGCCAGGACACATGGTAAGGCACAGCAGCGTCTTACCCCCTGTGCTATAGCAGACTAGCCGCTGCACCTCCCTCTTCCCTGCTTTATTTGGAGCTGATCATACAGATCTTCTAGTAAACCTTCCTCCCCACTCACCCCCTGTCTCAGACCTCACTCCAGCAGACTTTCGCCAAGCCTTCCAAGAAGTTGGCCAGCTAAACAAATAGATGAGCTTCAGATCTTCCCTTCCCCTCCTCCCCCCAAATCCACTCTCCTAGTCTCATCCCCAGCTCTACCCGCTGAGGCCTCTTCACAACATAGGCTCCCTTCTCCACCCCCAGCCCCCACAGGACTAAGCAGATCCTGGTGGAGCACCTACTTTCCTTCCTCTTGTGCATCGTTCAGCTCGTTCCCACTCCTAAGTATCAGCTTCCAATGCCTAGAAACACAGTGTACCCAGAACCCTCTGTGCCCACACCTACCAGGACCCCTAGCAATCACCACACAGCAACCACACCCTCCTTAAAAAACAAGAGTGGGCAACAGAAACCAAGAAAGAGAACACCCATTCAACAAAGACAAGAATTACAATCATTCCAAACCCAGACACCTAGATGCCAGCACAGATCTACACAGTAACAGCCAGGACAACACGTCTCCACCAGAGGCCCGCAACCCCACTACGGTGTCCACTACAGCGGGCCCTGAGAATTGCAACATGGCTGAAGCATAAGTTAAAGACCTTAGCAGAGCCTTTTCGAACATGAGAGATGTCCTGAGGAGAAAATGAACAAAGATTTCATAGATTTAAGATTCCATTAAATCTATGAAAATGCAAACAGCGGAAGGAAATGAATAAAACAGTTCAAGACCTGAAAGTGGAAATAGAATCAATATAGAAAACTCAAACCAAGGGAAACCTGGAAATGAAAAATTTAGGAACTTGAATGGGAAATGAGAGGCAAGCTTCACCAACAGAATAAAAGAGATGGAAGAGAAAAGTTTAGGTATGTAAGTTTTACGATTTGTATATGCTTGGCCCAGGGAGTGGCACTACTAGGAGGTGTGGCCTTGCTGGAGGAAATGTGTCACTGTGTGTGTGAGCTTTAAGACCCTCCTTCTAGATGCCTGGAAGCAAGTATTCTGCTAGCAGCCTTCAGATGAAGATGTAGAACTCTCAGCTTCTCCTGCACCATGCCTGTGTGGATGCTGCCATGCTCCCACCTTGATGATAATGAACTGAACCTCTGAATCTGTAAGCCAGCTCCAATTAAATATTGTCCATTGTAAGACTAGCACTGGTTATGGTGTCTGTTCACAGCAGTACAACCCTAACCAAGACAGTAAGACAAGACAGACGATATGGACAGCTTGACCAAAGAAAATGTAAATCTGAAAGAAAATTGGCACAAAACATCCAGGAAATCTGCCACACTATGAGAAGACCAAGTTACAAATAAAAGGAACAGAGAAAGGAGAAGAAACTCAGATTAAAGGCACAGAAAATATTTTCTACAAAAATCATAGAAGAAAATTTTCCTGACCTAAAGAAAGAGGTGCCTATCAAGGTACAAGAAACATATAGAACCCCAAATAGACAGGACCAACCAGAAAAGAAATTCCCCCTAGCACATAATATCAAAATACTCAATGTCCAGAACAGAGAAAGGAAAAAGCTGCAAAGAAAAAAGACCAAGTAACAAATTAAGGCAGACATATTAGAATAACACTTGACTTCTCACAGGAGACTCTAAAAGGCAAAAGGGCAGATGTTCTATAAACACACACACAGATACCAGCCAAGACTACTATCCCTAGCATAACTTCTAATCACAATAGTTGGAGGAAAAGATAAAAATCAAATTTAAGTAGTATCTGTCTATAGAGATATTTGCTTGACCATTTTCATTGTTGTTCTATTTATAATAGACAGAAGCTGGAACAACCTAGATGACCACCAACAGACGAATGATAAGGAAAATGTAGTACATAGACACAATGGAACATTACTCTGCCATTAAAAATAATAAGTTCACAAAATTTACAGGTAAATGGATGGAACTAGAAAAAAGCATCCTTCGTGAAGTAACCCAAACCCAGAAAGTCAAATATGATATTCACTCACTTATATGAAGATGTTAGATATTAAGTCAAAGATAGACAAGCTACAATCTGTAGAACCACAGAGACTAAGTATAGAGTAAGGGGATGGGGGAGGGACAGATCTCCCTAGGAAGGGGGAACAGAATAGATAGTTGTAGCTGGATGATGGTGGAGTTAAGTGGAAAGTCAGTTGAATGGTGTTTTGCTGGGGCAAACCCATGAAAGTGGACAAAGGTGTGAAAGGCTCTGGCAGACTCGTGAAGGAATGTTTCACTGAAGCAGACACAGGAGAGAGGATGTTCTGCTAAAGCAAGCACATGAAAGGATGTGTGGTGAAGGATTCTTTGTTACTGACACACATGTATTGGTCCACCTTGCATTGTGTAGTTGAGCTGCATTTATCAGGATTCCATAGAGAGAAACACACCAAGAAACTTCTGGTGGTGTACTACAGTTTCTTGCCACTTCTGCTGACTTAGGCTGAGTTGTGTGCTGAGGTAAGAGCCGTGCTGAGGCAAGGCACACAGAGGACACGTGGTGTTTGAAGGGTATAAATAGGACTCCATGGAGTGACGGAGACAGAGCTTGACTTGCTGGTCCAACTAGCTCTGCAATGCTTGTGGGTCTCGCATCATTGCTGGTCTTCCCTTCTCTGAGAGAGGCACAGCAGAGAACTTCTGGTGTTCCGGCTGGGCCTTCTTGCTGACTCGAGGCAAGACTAAGGCCTGGCTGTCTCTACTAGGTTGTGTCACTGCTGTTGCTAACCTGACTCTACTGAACTAGACTGCTAGTGTATCCGTGAAGCATTTGCGAGTGGATCGAGCTGCCGCTGCTGACCTGTGGACTGAACTGATGATTTCCAGACAACACAGATGGGAGGTTCTCCAAAGACCTTTCTAAACAGGACCACTCCCCTCTTTCCTATCCTTCCTTTCGTACTACTTCTGTTGGGTGGTGGGCTACAAGGGAGGTTAAAGCATTTAAGAACTATCACTAAAAATAAGGTTTGAAGTTGGGCAGTGGTGGTTCATGCCTTTAATCCCAGCATTTGGGAGGCAGAGGCAGGTATAGTTGGAGGCCAGCCTGGTCTACAGAGTGAGTTCCAGGACAGCCAGGACTATATAGAGAAACCCTGTCTCAAAAAACAAAACAAAACAAAACAAAAAAAAAAGCTTTGAAAAAAATTAAAGCTACAGTGGGGACTGGAATAGAAGAATCAGCCAGGGAGAGAGAGAAAGAGAAGGGGATGAGCGAGAGAATGTGGGGGAGGGACAACTAAAACTAAGGCCATCTGAGAAGCCATATGGGAATCTAATATATATAGAAGCTTCCTACGTTATAGACATTTATAAAGGCAATCTAATGAAATCAACAAATTATGGGGGAGACAGAATCCCAACTAGACATCTTTCATTACCAAATGAAGCTTCATTTCTGGAAATGCATTCCATCTAATCAAGTTGCTGGCCGAAGGAGTCCCACAGCAACCCCCAAACAACCCAGGAGGTTCCAAATGCCTGGAACCGTGTAGGTTGCTCTCCACAAACTGATGGCAAGACGCTACTGCTGAAAATAACATCCGCACAACTCATTCATCTCAGAGAACTAGAGCTGGTGCCTACCTAGAGCCTCTACCCCTACTTGCTAGTGTTCTTGGTACTAGACAGTACTCTGCAGTCTACCAACGGAGAAATGTAAACACCAACCCAGCTACAAACCCTTCCATAGTGACCTGCCTGAATGACATGTTAGTGTAATGGTGGCCCAATGCTCCTGGGAAGAACCAACCAATCTCTGATTTGACTTAAGGCCTACTCCATGTGATGGAACCCATACCCAATGGTGCTTGAGTGGCCCAAAACCTTAGACTATATAACTCAGGAACCTAGGGGGAAACCAAATACTACTGTTCTACAAAAGAAGCACGGCAGTAGATAGACTCCTAATGATATTCTGCTGGGCTCACAGATCAGTACCTTGCTCAGCCATCTTCAGAGAAGCCTCCTCCTATAGCAGATGGGAGCAAATCCAGAGACCCACAGCCAGACAATAAGCAGGGACTGAGTGAGGCTCAGGGAACCTGTGGGAGAGGAGGCAACCCAAGTGTGAGAGCTAGAGGGTAAAGGACACCTAGGACAGGGCCTTCTAACCGCAGGACTGATGCAACTATGAACTCACAGAAACTGAGGCAGCACGTGCAGGGTCTGCAGGACTGACCCACCAGATAGGGTCCTAGAGCTGAAGAAGTGGACCCATGCCCCATCCCTAAGCCAGACGCTATCTGCATGTAATAACTGCTTGCAAATAAAAAATTAACTTCTTCCAAGGGAGACTACTCCTAAGGGTAGGCTGCATGCCCAGAGGTGGGTAGCCAACAGAAAAACATTCAGTGACATCTTTGGGAGTTCTTTGACTCATAATGTCATACCAGGGCCTTTTGGGGTTTTTTTTGTTTTGTTTTGTTTTGTTTTGATTTGATTTGGTTTTTTCGAGGCAGGGTTTCTCTGTATAGCCCTGGCTATCCTGGAACTCACTCTGTAGACCAGGCTGGCCTCGAACTCAGAAATCCACCTGCCTCTGCCTCCCAGAGTACTGGGATTACAGGCGTGTGCCACCACCGCCCAGCTGCCTTTTGGTTTTGAATTTTATTTTTACTCTTTATTTTTTCCCTTACAGGTTTTGCATATATACTTTGGAAAAAAAATATATATATAAAAGTCTTACAGTTTTGTGTTCTTGTGGGATTTCTGGATGTGCAACGAGTGTGCATCCTTGTGTCTATATCTGTTTCTTGTACCTTTTCCCCCTTCTTATTTGTTTGTCCATATTCCAATTAGTTTCTTTTTCTTTTATCTTCTTATATTTTTTAAAATTATTATCCCTTAGATGCCCATCTGTTTTCTGATGAGAGACACAAATGGGTTGGGTTTAGATGGGGGAGGGAGAGGAACTGGGAGGAGTAGAGGGAGGGAAAACCGTCATCAGGATATATCGTACGGGGAAATCTACTTTCCTTTTTTATCTCCATAATATTTTTATTGATTATTTGGGAATTTCCTCCCACCCCACTCCCTAAAAGAAGAAAACAACAAAAAACAACTCTAATCTCTGTTGCCATACACTCAGTGGAGCGCAGCCACACTCCTGGTGGCCAGCCCGTTAAAGAAAGCTGGGACCTTTCCTACCTGCTACCCATGGTGGAGAGCTACACTGCAAGCATCCTTACCACAATTTTTAAAAGTTCTCTTCAACAGCTTTCTGTCTAGGTTCTTGCTTTAAAAAAAAAAAAACTATTTTAAATAAAAGAAAAGGTTACTTAAAAAAAAAAGAAAATAAAGAAGAGGCATTTCCAAGAATGGAAGTGGGCTATGAATCGAGAAGGGAAGCCCCTCCCCCCCCTCCAAGTGCTGGCTGCGAGGCACCGAATGCTTTCAGAAGGACATTTCTCTCACAGAGCATGGCCTCTCCATGTGACCGGCTTTTCTTGCTCAGGCTCTTGGCAAATGAAACCCAGGAGAGGAGGAGCCCCCGGGTTCCTCTGCTGACTGGCTTTCAGCTGACAATCTTGATACTTCAGCCTGTGGTTCCCACTCTCTTCTCACAAGCACATACACACCCGCACCCGCACAGGTGAGCACACACACAATTCTGCTTTCAGTAACACTGAAGAGAGGGAACGTAGGGAAGAACTAGATGAGGATGAGAATACTTGTAGATTACAACATCGAGACACTTACGATCTAAGTGTTGACTAATAGGGAAGATGTGTTGTTACTGGCATGCCTGGAAGGAATGACATATCTTTGTGTTTCTTTGTTTGTATCTTTGGTTGGTTGGTTGGTTTGGTTTGGTTTGCCCAATAGGGTTTCTCTGTGTAGCCTTGTATGTAACCCTGGCTGGCCTGGAACTCACTCTATAGACCAAGCTGGCCTCAGACTCACAGAGATTTTCCTGCCTCTGCCTACCGCATGCTGGGATGAAAGCCACATGTCACCACCATCCAGCTTGAATGAGGGATTGTGCCTCTCTCCCCCAGGGCATTGCAATTATTCTGGAAAGGAGAAAGATAAAAGCCTGAATTAGCCAAAGGGAAAACTTTTCTTCTGGAAAGAGAGTTGAGTAAGAACACAATGCTCAACGGTGAGCACATGTTGAGCAGGGTCACGCTTGGAGCAGGATTGATTAAATATGCATATTTCTTGCCTTTCTTGACCCCTGTGATAGAACCCTGAAGATGAGTTGGGTATGGGGATCGACGGACCTGTCTTCATAATGGGGTCCCATTGAGTAAATTACCCTTTTCTGGTAACTTGGCCTTTAATTGGCTTATTGAGGACAGGTGGCTGAGCTTGGCCTCTTCAAGGCTGCCTGTGTCTCAGGATCTGACCCCGACACTATTAACATTTTTGGCAACCCTAAAGGGACAAAAGGGACATGTCTGGATGTCTTCTGCTTGCAGCAGCTTGATCCCCATTGAAGAGGAAAGATTGGAAAAACCCCAGCAGCTGAGGGAGTAATGCTATCCGAACTGCAAAGAAGAGATAAAGCTGCCTTTGTTCACAGATCACATAATAGGCAGTGTAGAAATCAGAAAGCCCATTGTCCCAACTAGCTGGGAGGCTGACGAAGGTGGCAGGTCTCAATTGTCAGGGCTCCAGAGGGCCACTGAGGTGGACTGCCCTTTGGGGGTAAATGAATGATTAAGGCCGTAGAAAGACAACCTGGTAGGGACTGTGAGGAGCATTCAGAACCACGGGTCTAAGCTGGAGTTCCTTCTCACAGGTTTCAGACATGGAGGTCTCATACCATGTAGTTGATAATTGCCCATAGTGTACGCTTACATGCTTGCAGGTAGGCTGTCTGATTCCCAGGCAGCAGTGAAAGGGGGAAGGGTCGGTGGTTTGTCTTGGTAGTGTGTGTGTGTGTGTGTGTGTGTGTGTGTGTGTGTGTGTGTGTGTGATCTGCAGCCTAAAGTACTTGGTAATCTTCCTTTGGGAAGCCAGGATTACAGAGTCACTGACAGCCAAAGGACGGTGATTGCTTTCTTTTTTCTATCTTTTTTCCTTTCAGCTTTTTGAGGCAGGGTTTCTCTGTATAGCCCAGGCTGTCCTGGAACTCACTCTGTAGACCAGGCTGGACTCAAACTCAGAGAGCAACCTGCCTCTGCCTCCCCAGAGCTCAGATTAAAGGCCTGTGCCACCACCACCTGGCTTCTTAGCCCTTCTTCTCCAGCATTTATGAGGACAGAGGAAGAGGCTACTGAAGACGAGAATGAGTCCCTATCCCAAACCTAACAGAAATATGGTGAATTCAAGGCTAGGCAATTTGGTGAGATTCTCTGTCTACAAATAGAGAAAGAGAAAAAAATCTAAAAGACCAAAAACATCTCTGGCATCAATGGTTAATTACACAAGTTTGCAGGATACAAGCTTAGTATAGAAAGGTCCCTCGTTCTATATCAGCATCAAAGCATTTGAAATTAGAATAAGAAGGAATAGAAAGAATAACTAGGAACATGACAAATGAAAATGCAAAAACCTTAGCTCTCATCTTAAAGGGAATACGAGAGAATTTATTCTTGAGCTATTTTGAGTGAGCACGGCCCAGGAACACAGAGCTGGGTTACCCCAAATCCACGTGGAACCCGTCTCATGAAGTTTTGTAGTTTTACCAAAGAAATTCATAAGTAGAGGCAAATTTAAGATACATTGGTAGGTACGCCAGAGAGGTGCCTACAGCAAGGTGGGGAAGCGTTCCCAAGCCTCAGATGTTCCCTGATGACATTCTTAGCTTTTGGGTTGGTGTGGAAAGTAGTGTAATCCCTTCCTCCCTCTGCTCACTAGAGTGTAATCAGGAAGGCACAACCCTACTGGTCACCTTTCCTACAGTGACTCATAGTCGTCTTTTTCTCAATAAAAACAGCATATGGGCTCATCTCTACCTTTTTACATCTTGTTTATTTTAAAACTTTATCAGGCAAGCTTGACTGAGTAATTTTCTACTATAGAGTGGGCTCTTGGCCAAGTCGGGCTGGGGAGAGCTGAATCAGGAGGTAGTCACAGTATCTAGTATTTTCTGTTTATTTGTATCTGGCTTGAGGCAACTTTGAAACCAAGTGATCAGATTTTACTTTTTATAGGTAATACATTTTATGACACCATCTGTCCTTTGTTGAGACTGGCCATTTGGGGTAAGATGCCATTTGTCATTAGGTGTTAGGCCGTAATTATTTCTGTAAAGCACCGCAAGCCAGCGGTGAGGGTATAACTGTTAGGGATTGAGACCTCTGCTTTTCATTTTTGGCCTTTTTGTCTTTATCTTTCCTTGAAGAGATCAGGAAGCTCAAATCACTAACAAATGACAGAGGTATTGTTTCAGAACCGCTTTAGAGTTAAGAATGGGCATCAAGGAGACCTGGTTGTCGTTACAAATCTGTCACCGGTTAGAGGACTAGAGGACCGTGTCCTTGCTTTTTTTCCCTTTGCTATGATAAAATACTCTGCTCAAAGCAACTGAAAGAAGAGGCAGTTTGTTCTAGCTCACAATTCAAGGCACAATCCATCATCTCAGTGAAGTCAAGGCACCAAGAGCTTGTAGCAGCTGCTCACATTGAATTCCCAGTCAGGACACGGAAGTGAATATATTCATCCTCTCTCACTTTCTCTACTCTTGTACAGTCCAGGATCCCCTTTGTAGAGAATGGTGCTACCCACAGTGGTCAGGTCTTCCCATCTTAAGTAATGCGGTCACAGACATGCCCACATGCCAACCTAATCTAGATAATCCCTCACTGAAATTCCCTTCTCAGACGATTCTAGACCTTGTCATTTTAACATTAATGCTAACTACCAAGGATCTATATGGCATAAAAAAGCTTGAGCCACATTTTCAGAGCGAGGCAATGTGATTATTGTACGAGGTTGGAGGCTGAAGTGAAGCATTGATCGGAGGTCCAGGGGACCTCAAAGGTAGGAGCCAGGCGTTGGAATTAAGCATAATGGTTGTTATTCTGGAGACAACACCTTCTGGAGCTCAGTGGTCTCAATCTAAAGGAGAGCCACCACATGAGAAGGTTAAGCAGGCAAAAGCCAAAGACACAGAGCAGAATTAAAAACAAAAAAGGCCGACAGAAAGCTATACGGTCATTAGCAGCCTATAAGGTCTAAAGGAGGCACAACCCTGCCAGGGGGGCTGTGCCAAATTTTTATTTTAATTTAGGCTTTCTAGTATTTTGATGTTTTATTTTATTTTTAGGTGATCTTCCAATAATTCTCCTGAAATAATGATTCAGAAGCAGCAATCTTCAAATAAAGAGGGTGCATGTGCTTCCTGGTCCTGCAGCAAGCATATATAGGGAATATATAGGCAGACTAGCTAGAGTTCAGGCTTACCTTCCTGGGTACGCTGTAGAATGAGATATCCCATACTCATTTCTATAGCTTAGGTTCAAATCTGCCAAAAGAGTCCTCTAAGAATTGACCAGTCCTAAGTTTCCCCTCCAACCTCCTACCAGGTTGTCATTAGTGTCCAAGATAAGAAATGCTAGGCATTCCTAAGGTTTTGGTTTAGTTACACATGAAGCAGGAATGTGAAGGTGAGAGTATGTTCTTTAGAATGGACCCAAGATTGGGAGAAGCATTTGGAAGATGGGAAATCTTAAATGCTGACAACCTAGACATCAGGGACAGTCACCACCATCTAACAACACCACTTTGTAGTCAAGAGGACTGGGGGTGGTCAGAGCCACACGGAAAATGGTAGTTTGTCTTCCTGAGGCTCACTCTAGTAGGTGGCCCTTGAATCCACAGATATCATTGGTTTGTCAGTAGAGTGCTAAAATTGGCTCGAATTGAGAAGCTCTGGGGCCTCAGAGATTGAGTCTTTTTTGGCCTTTTTGGCTTGTGTGTGTGTGTGCGCGCGCACACTGACATATACCAGTGGTTGCATATCAAAGGCCATGCTGGCCCCATGATCTCTCAGTCCCTATTCCTAAGTATACATTTCAAAGCCCCCACACTAGCGCTCCAGCTCACAGGCTTCCCTCCCCCAGCATCTCATTCCCCTATTGTATGACATTTCCACACCCTACTTCACTAGCCCTGGCCATGTCCAGTCTACTTATTTTTCTCTCTGTTCCAGCCTCTTCCAGATGCCTCTGGTTGCTCACTCTTTCTTATCCTCAAAAAAAACAAAAACAAAAACAAAAAAAACAAACAAACAAACAAAAAAACAAACCTTCCCCACTAATCATGAAATGGCCGTTTTGATAGTTTCTTTACTGCACCCATCACATACTGTTAGAACCTAGGTAAAATATTAAGGCCTAGATGGAATGTTGGGGCTTATAAAATATTAAGACCTAGGTCAAATGTTAAGGTCTAGGTGGCAGTTACTTGGCTAGCCTGCCATTATAAAGAAACTTTCTCATATGTTTCTTCTCTTAATTACTGGAAAACTTTCTAATGCCAAGATTTATTACATATTCTGCTATGTTCTGTGCACTTGGAAACCAATCACATTAGAAGTCAGTAGAACTGCTTTGTGTAGTTACCTACAATAAGCTCGGACCCAAACCACCAAGCTGCACCTCCTGCACCTATGTATGAGTTTTTATGGTATTTGCTCTTTAAGCTGCCCCTGGGGTGGACTCCAACATAAGAGAGACACCTGCACCAATATAAGAAACTATTTGGAATAAGACTTCCATTTTGAGTAGTGCCAGTAAAGTTTAAGTTCCCAAGACCTCCCTAGAGGTACAGACAACCTACTTGACAGAAAGAAGCATGCACATGGGCACCTGACATCTGGGTTGGAAACTATTTAGTTAATGGGCCCATTTTTCTGGTATGTCGACTGGCTTATAGGTAGCCATTTTGTCCCCTGTGCCAGGGAGTTTTCCTTCATTTCAGTCTGTTGGGAGGTGGGTGGCGGGAACTACTCCCAGCTGGCATGAGGGCATTGTTGCCAGGGCCCAGGAAAGCTGAAAGGCTAGTCAAAGGCTGGGCAATGGGGCATTTATCAGAAGCTCTGATTAGCTGATCCGTTGAAGAGACAGGGAGCAGTCACATCCACCGGACTGGTTTATACCAGCTTTTTATACTGAGCTTTCAGCAAGTTCAGAGTTCAGCAGTTTGCAGCCTGCAGGTGATGCCTGCTTGGAGTCAGCTAAGTGAAAAATCTGTTGAGACAAATACACACTAGAGATAGGGATTAACATTTCCTAGTAATTAGGAAAGGGGAGGAATCCAAAGACCAGGGGGGGAAATCCTATTCTCAGGAACAGACAGGTGCAGAAACTTAGAACTTATCTGGAGTCATTTGATCTGTGTGACAGTGGATCCGAGTCTTATGACTTTTTTGATTCCCTGAAGCTTGCATGAATTTTAAGTTTACAAAAGAGATATTTAGCATTACCATTGTATTGAAATTGACGTTGTAAAAGATCAGTTGACAGGCATCTGTAAAACAGCAGGAGTAGACTCCCGTCTTCAGATCTTAGCAAAACACTACAGCTTTAGGTTAAAAGGCATGAGCATTTTTTTCTGTCCAGAGAGCCAGGTATACAGATTAGACAGAGATGTTTTAGCCTGATGAAAAGCATTTAAAGACTATATACAGAAGACAACCTGAGACAACGTGAAATCTTGTGACTGAGTAGCAAGCAGCCAGTGTACCGTCCAACTCTGAACCTTTGAAACTTCAGGGTAGACAGTACAGAAGGGGAAAGAAATCTGAAACATTTTTATTATTTTTATATGCCTTAAATCATTTTTGAGACCCTCAGAATTTAAGTTTTATATCTTTAAATATTTAAGTACCTCAGAGCAAATTTTTATTTAGTCATTTGCCAATGACAGGAGACATGAATAGGTATTGTTGAGAGGTATTGTTGAGAGCCGTCGTTGGGGACATATCGTTAGTGGGAAGTTACATCTGAAACCTGTTTCTCCTTTGATAAGAAGCCTCAGACCTGTTTGCCCTCTTTTAATAAGAGACCTAGCAGTTTTAACTAACTAGTGAACTGACTAACAAACAAACAAGTTGGTTGATTACATTGGGGTAAAGAGCCAGCTGCCTGCTGTTCCTAGCTGATAAAACTTCAGTTAGTTTAGCAGTCAATATGATCAGAGACTTGAGAAGGATGAATTATAATCTAACTGGCCTGTGTATGAATTAAAATGACAGGCACTAGTACACAGTCCATTACTTAGACAGTTATCCCAGGCTCCCATGGTTTCTACGGCATTGTGGAGCAGAGTCATGAGGGCATTAGGCCCAGGAGTTAAGAGGCTTTTCTGTGGAGGAGGAACATGGGAGACACTGCCCTTACTTTATCTAGGCAAAGTGAGGCAATCAACACTCCAGTGTCCTGCTTGTCTAGTTTGGGCTGGGTCCTAGCAGTGGGTGAGGCATTATGGCAGTATTGCACATTGGTTAGTGCTGCAACAATCCAGGTGGAGGTATTTGTCATTATGCCCATTATCTTCTTGGATACCTTGGGGGTAACTGCTGGGATCTGGGAGTCTTGGCTGTCATAGTAAGTTTAAGCATCTTACATGACATATTCAGCAGATCTCTGGCAAGTTTGAGGGCTAGTGTCTATGTTGCATATCTGAGTTAAAACAATCTGTCTGGTTTTTGTTATTTGATTTAGGTTATACCTTGAAAACATATACAGGAGGCTAAATAAGACTTATTCCTGTAATTAATTACATTAGTACTTAGGATGACTGCAAATATAATTCTGAACATGTTAAAGTATTTGATCTTTTATAAGGTGAGCTATAACTTACGCTTCGTAGTTATTCTTAATGGCTTATAATAAGTTAGTTTTCATAAGACTAGGACTTTACATTATACCCTTGTTAGGTTCAGCCTTAAAATAATAATTTAAGAAGCTGGAGAGATGGCTCAGCGGTTAAGAGTACTGACTGCTCTTCCAAAGGTCCTGAGTTCAAATCCAAGCAACAACATGGTGACTCACAACCATCCTTAATGAGATCTGACGCCCTCTTCTGGGATATCTGAAGACATCTACAGTGTATTTACATATAATAAATAAATAAATCTTTAAAAGAAAATAATAATAATAGCCAGGCGGTGGTGGCGCATGCCTTTAATCCCAGCACTTGGGAGGCAGAGGCAGGCAGATTTCTGAGTTCGAGGCCAGCCCAGTCTACAGAGTGAGTTCCAGGACAGCCAGGGCTACACAGAAAAGACGCTGTCTCAAAAAAAACGAAAACAAACAAAAAATAATAATAATAATAATTTAAAATAGAAGTTCTTCTAGTATCAAAATAAAACATTTATTTCATAAACTCAGTCCATAAAGAGACTGGGAACTTTCCTGATGCTTACATGATATCCCATAGCAGTTTTCTGTATGAGTCAGTTTACCAAAATAGCTAAAGTAACTAAAGCTTAACAACACTATCAAAAGCAAGGCTAGACATATCGGTCTCTGTTAGCCTGAATACACCTTAGGTAGAAAGAATCATATACACATATACATATACATATATATTTTTGGTTTTTTCGAGACAGGTTTTCTCTGTGTAGCCTTGGCTGTCCTGGAACTCACTCTGTAGACCAGGCTGGCCTCAAACTCAGAAATCCGCCTGCCTCTGCCTCCCAAGTGCTGGGATTAAAGGCATGCCCCACCACCACCAAGTAAGAATCATAAACCTGCTGTTGTTTTGGTTTGTTTTTAATGTTTTGGTCACTTCAACCATAACAAATGTTTCGGCTGCTATTTTACAATTGTAATTTTGCAATCACATTGTTACATTTGCAATCATGTAACTATCTGACTTGCAGACAGACCATCCTAGGTTACCCCTGTAGAAAGGTCTTTTGTTCTCCAAAGGGTCATGATCCTTAGGTTGAGAATCTGTTCCAAGTTATCTGTCATACTGCTTAAGGTCATTCTTACTGCATCATAAAATAGGAATTACTTGGTCTTTGTTTAGCTGTGGCCATAGTTTTTTAGGCTTTTATTTACCTATTTGTTAAGATTACATATTAATAGAAACATTATAGTAAAATACCTTATAAACTATAAAATGTCCCATAGACTTATAAGCTTAAATATTTTTAAAAGCTGTTTTTTTAATTATTCAGTTTTTTATTTTTCTGTAAAACTCCAAAACTTTTTCAAAGAAGTTTAAAATTTCTCAACCGTGTGTTTTTGTAACACCAAAATAAAGTACCTCTCATAAGAGTAATGACACAGAGTACAGCCGTAATATTTAGAAGGCAAAACTAAGCTCTGACAGCGCAAATAGTTTAATATCTCTAAAATCAATACTAAGTGGGTCTCTCTTACAAGGTATGGCTGTCAGCAAGGTATATTCTTTATACGAAAACATGCATGTGCAATCATAACACCTCATTAAACAATCATTGTTTTAAATCCTAATTTATTTTTTTTTTTGTAAATATGCTTTTTAAGACAGGACAGGAATTATACAGAAATCTTATCCCAATTTAAAAGCACCTTTGGGATTCTGTTGTCCCTTTGCTCCTACCATGTGTTTGCCCTTAGTCAAAATGGCGCTGAAGCCGAATGACTTCCATCTTCTCTAACCCTAGCAAAGATGTCTGTTAGCCACACAGCTGCCCTCAGTCAAGATGGCAATGAAACCATGACTCTATATCCAGCAAAGGTGACACCAGCCAGTCACGTGTTGTTTATGTCCCAGAATGGAGTCATGCCCTATGGGTTTTAAAAAATTATCTAAGCACGTGCTTTCAATTACCATCCTGAGTAACAAGCTTTAAAATCATTTTGTTACAGGTATTACAGATTTTTAACCATACGCCAATAATGTATATGCTAATAATCCCTTTAGTTTCTAAGCTGGACGCAGACTTAAAAACATGCCTGGGTGTGAAAAAGGATGAGCCATAACCCAATCTCAGAGCCAGCATTTAACAAAGTAAAATGGAACAAATCAACATTTAAGCTCACCGGGTCAAACAGGCAGTGCCCGGCTTTAACAGTAGCAGCTGAACAATTGTCAAGATGCACAGAGCACAGTGTGCTCACACATTCAAGGGAAATCAGTCAGTAAACAAGCAAGCAGTGGCCACTGTGCACTCACAGAAAATAAACAGGCAAAACTATAGTTACTCCCCCAGTGTTGGCAGTTCAGGGGAGGAGCACCTCCATTTTCTCAAGTACAGAGGTGTCTTGGTGGGATTGGCTGCTTGGTGGGATTCTACAGAACTCTAATTTTTGTTTTTGTTTTTGTTTTTTTAAGTTGCCCACTGGCCCCAATCATTGTATTTTGTGAATCCCATCCCCCAAAAGCTGTTTGTTTAGGAGTGACCTTTTTACTGGAGATCCTGTGGCCTCACCTCGCTGTCAGCTAGACCTGGGCAGGAGGTAGGGCTGCACGGGGGACACCTGGTTGCAATACAGTTCCAAATCAAAACACACAAAGATAGACCAGACATACGAGTCAAAGCAACAATACAAGAGTGAGACAATGGCATTTAACAACTGGAGTTCCCTGCTTCTGAAGCCCACCCATCCGTTTTGTTCACCACCAAAGTGCCAGGCTTCTCCTGGCACAAAATTTTTGAGACTTATTACTTTGGCTCTCAGTCTCACCAAGGAGTTCCCAGGATACCAACCTCCCCAATTAACCAGAAATGGAAATAACCAACAGTCTGTTGGAAATTGTCATAGAAAGCTCTAGAAGGAGGAGAAAGAGGAAGAGGAAGAAGAAGAGGAAAAGGAAGAAGAAGAAAAGATGAAGAAAAAAAGAAGAAGAAGAAGAGGAGGAAGAAGAAAAAGAAGAAGGATGCTTGCTGTTTTCCTTTCAGGGTAGCCATTCATCTCTGGAATCTAAAAAGTAGTAAGTACTTCCTGGAGATCTTATGTCAGCCAAGGTGTGTGCAGCCCTGAGTAGGTTCACTGGAGAATTCTGGAGTGAAGGGAGAATTTGTGGTGGAGTTAACTTGCTGGGGCCTCCATTTTTTATCCTGAGATCCACCAGAGGAAAAACCAATTCCACCATTTTGGGCCAAATTTAAAGCAAGTTTATTAAATATTAGATACTGACCAAGAGATGGGCTTGGTCAGGACCATTCCCTGGAATTTCCCAGCTAAAATGGTCCTGAGTCACATGTTGCGAGGGTTTATAAGGACAAACCTATAGGCCATTATACTTTCCCACTAAGCTTTATTTTCCAAGATCTACAACTCCTAGCATTCTAGAAAGTGACCTGGTCCTTGGCCAGGTGAGGTTTACAGATTAGTTTGGGGCATTACACTGGCCCTGATGACATGATCAAGGGAGAGCTGCTGGGCTGACCAACTCAGTACCACCCAGGTCCAGATCTAGGGCTTTGAGTTGGCTCACCCCAACATCTACCCCATTGATGAACTTCTGGATCCCATGAAGGAGCCAATCCTGTGGATCCAAAGCTGCAGGATCTCCATGACAACACAGTATCTAAGAGGAGTCCTTGTAAGGATCCTGTATTGACAGCATAGCACAAGCCAGAGGCCTCAGACTAGACCAATGACTCACTGCAATTAACATTTACAAGCGAAGCTGTCTGGGCAAAGGATGTACTGTGTGATACACTACAGCTTTCACAGCAAGATTTTTTTTCATTTTATTTTTTTATATTTTGTTTTCTTTTGAGGGGGAGGTTGCAAAGTCAGAGGGTAGCTATGGAGGGACAGGGAGATGAATAGGACTGGGATGTGTGATATGAAATTCACAAAGAATCAATAAAAAGTTTGTTTTTTTTTAAAGCAAATCACATTTTTCCAACATTCAATTGCATACTTCCTGTAAGTGTTGTGGCTCTGAGGGGAAAACATTCTCCAATGGGAGCGCTGCCACTCTGCTGGCTAAAGTATCCTTGGGACTTAGAGCAAAGGAATATCACAATGTCACACTTTACACTTCAAACCTCACAGAAAGATTAGGAGGGGGGAAAGCCAGGAGGGTGGCTGCCTCTAGTCAGACAGAAACAGCTGGCAGGCTTTATATAAGGTCTCTTGGGGGAGCAGAGCTTTCCAAGGTAGCCTGGGATTAGAGGGATTCTGTGGCCTGATCTTAAAGCTCAGGAATTGGTGTTTGTTTGTTTTGTTTGTTTTTTCCTTGTCCCTGGTCTGGGGCTTGGGAGTCACGGTGCTTTCACCTACACTTCCAACATACAGAATAAGTTACCATTACACAAGAGAAGAGTCTGGGTACAGAGAGGAAACACTAGGCCGAAGCAAGGCTGAGACCCAGAGGGGCGGACTCCAAGCCCCGTAGCCCCATGCCTGTTGTCAGAGGCGTGGCAGCAGCCCTTCCAGCTCTGCTGCCTGAAGTACACTTCTGTATCCTGGGCTAGTTCTGCTCCGTGTAGAGACGCAATTACACGATGGATCTGGATTGCCAACATCGTAGGGTCTCAAACACAATCCAGGCCTCACTTCCACTGCTTCATGCAATCATCTCTCAGGGTCTCCTCTGCTACGCACCTGACCTCAGGAGCGTTCCTTAACAGCAGAGGAAGATTCCACAACCCCTGACTCTAAAGCCAACAATGGATGACATTGCTAAGTTTGACTTTGGAGTTGAGGCAAACACTGCCGCCCTTGAATTGTAATGTTTTGATTTGTTGCTGCTTTCTAGGAGCAGAAATGACTTTGGGCCTTTTCCTTTCACAAGTTGGAAGCTTGGCTTGGTAGGTTCTTGAGCTGAGCTGGAGAGTTAAAGAAAAGCTTTTGGGGGTAAAAGGGCAAAGGAAAAACATCCTGACCTTGACTTCACCCCACACAGAGACTCCTTGAGCCTGGAATTTCACCAGTCCCTCCAATCCCAGGCCACCCTGGAAAGTTCTGCTCCCTCAAGAAACCCTATATAAACCCTGCCTTCTGCTCAGTTCACTGCTGCTGGTAATCTCAGTCGCATGCATCAGGGAATGTGAGGATAAATCTGTTTGCCAGTCTTCCCCCAGCATAGTTGTCCATCACTGCACAGGCTCTAAAGAGGGGTTTTTTGAGGAAGCCTTCAGGATTAGCTTTGGAAGTGAGTTAGCAGAGCTGATGGCTGTAGAAGAGATGCAAATAGAGGAGGTGGGTGTGGCTTCCAAAGGTGTGGTCTGGTGAAAACTTAAACTTCCCTTGGGAGGATGAGGAAAGCAACATCTTGTTTGCCAGGGTCAGCAACCATTCTTCTGGGAGCTGAGGATCCCTTTCGGAACCTGTTGGGTTTCCTGAGGGGTATACGAAGAATTGAGAGGGAGTGAGGCTTTGGAAATTTTTAGGCTTGTAGAAAGACTCGCTTGTGTACTGTGTGGAAGCATCACCTGTCAGTAAAAACTGGTGGCCAATAAACTGAGGCAGGATTAGAAGATGGGAGAGAAAGAGGAATTCTGGTAAACAGTCAGGTGTGGGAGATTCGCAGTCTGGACTCAAAGGAAGTCAGACGTGTGAAACTGAGGTGAGATACCCAGCCGTGTGGCAGACGTAGAACAGCAGACCCGGGTTAACTGAGTTATGAGCTAGTCGGAGAACAAGCCTAGTTTAAGACATAGCATTTGTTAATAACAAGCCTCTGAATCATTATTCAGGAGCTGGGACACCGGTGGGAAAGCCTACAGGCTGCACTGAGTGGAAACCAAGATGGCTGCTTGTGCAGGTGATGGGCTTGGTGTCACCCACAGAGATGGCAGCGTGGTCCCCCTGGTGGACATTGTGATGCATTGTGGCCACTGATTTGGAAGACAGATGGCTTCAGTTAGGTCCAAAATCAGGGTCATGCTTAATAGTGATCATGTTATGAGCAGTGAAGAGGCCCCTTTGTCGTGGTTAAAATTGGGGCTTCTACCCACTTATGATCATTTAGTTCCCAAATGAAAGACAGAAAACTTATAAGAAGTCTTAATCAGCACTAGAACTGGGCAGATAGCCACCCTCTGTGCTGTTTTGTCTTCGACAGACATCCCTATTGACAAGGATGTCAATAACCCCAAGTTATAATTCGCCGTTTTGCCTGTGTCGCTCCTACTCTGACGGCCAGCCCTCAGGGCCATGTTCTCACACTCCATCTACCCCACGGCATCTTCTTCCTTTTTCCTCTCTCCTCTTCTCATGGTCCGTGCCTCAGACCCCAAACCTGGCAACAAAGGCCCTGATTACCTCTCTTCTGCCTAACCACAGGCTGTCAGCATCTTTATTTGACCAATAGTTTTAAGTTAAGGGGTAAGGTTATATACACAGCAAGAGACCACATCTCAACATCCCTTCCCTCCAGATGGCATCTGTGAGGGTCATGTGGGTAGATGGGCGGGATCTGTGGGAATGTTGTGTCATCTCCAGCCCAGCTGGAGCGCCCTAGTGAAGCCATCAGTTTAGCTTGTCAGGCTAATATGAAATTACCCACATGGGTCCTGGATTCTAAGACTCCATAGGCTTGCTATCAAATACCCAAAAGCCCACGTTTCACCCATATAAAAGTTTCCATCTATGAGCGCTTTAGCTTCAGTTTGGGAATGCAGGGGGGGGGGGGCTGTAACTCTGCTCTACCACCGTGGGTAAGGCCAATTGTCTCCTACACAGAGTCAAAGGATCAGACAAGGTTCCTTCAATGGAATAGCTCAGAGGTAAATCCAGACATGGAAAAGGTTAGTGTTTTCTAGGGGCTGGGAGAAAGAGGCTTGACTGCCATCTTGATGAACTGGGGGTGTCTTTGTTGATGAAATGCTTTGTAACTTGGCAAGACTATAACTGCACACTTGTACTGAATGCTGCTGAGGTCCACACTAACAAATGATGCACAGTATGTGGTCTAAATTTACCTCAAAATATTTTATCCTATTCTGTAAGGCAGTTATAATATTTTCTAATGTCGCTTTGATGATGTAAAATCCCCATAAACTTTTTATTATGGATTTCTTTATCAGCTTTTCAGAGAGGGCTGATAATTCTGGGTTGTCTTGGTATCCTCAAGAGAGTGAATCAAATAAGCAAAAGGAGTGCTGGCTGCCTAGCAGGCGCGATAGCATGTGCTGAGGACCATGTATGAAAGGCCTAGTGCCCAGTGCAGGGCTGGGGGAGACTGTGGAGCCTAGTGGAAGACGGGCCAGTCACTGGGAGCCTGGCCACTGATGGAATTGTGGGAGCCCAGCCTCTTTCTTTTTCTTTGGCTCTGGGTCATGAAGGGAGCCTCTTGCTGCTCCAACACAGACTCCTGAGGTCAACATTGCAGCTGACCATGGGCTGAAGCTTCCTAAACAAATTAAATGTTGTTTCTTTGTCTTCTGACCACTCTGGGTGAATGGTAGTCATGGAGGCTGAGGAACACAGTGGGCTTTGCACCTCCACCCCGGGTAACTTGGGAGCTTTGTGTCGGGAAAATGCTTGCTATTCTGTATTCTTTTGTTGTCTTAGTATATAATTTTAAAAAGCGTTTTATCTTGGATTTGACCAAATTTTCTAGAGTAGGCTATAAAAATGTCTGTCCTGGAAAGTGAAACCAAACCAAAGCACTGTGGGAGCCAAGGAGAAATAAATAAATATCCATGCATTTCCTTTCTAATTAATAAGAAAATTGCCATGAAAAATTGTTTAAAGGTATAAACCTAAAAGGTATAAACCTTTTTATGATAACCTTCTGTTCCCAAATATTCTCAGCACACATTTTAGATCTTAGACATTTATTTTATAAATGCTTCTGTGGCACAGTTCCCAGATAGAGCTAGAACAGGCACCTGATATTCCACTCATCGCGAGGAACGCAGCAGCAGAGGATGCCCCGGAGAGTAAAGCACATCCACAGAAGGGAAAATCAAACTGACAGATTGGGAAATCATGATAAAGTCAATGGAGAAAAGCATTCTTACAAGCAGAGCTTCCGGGGTCTGGGAGTGCTCAGTGTTAGAGTTCTTGCCTAGCATGTGCTGAGGTCTCCGGGTTCCCTCCCCAGGGACCCCCCCCCCAAAAAAAATCTGGATAGCCGTTTATTCATCTGTTCATCCTCCCCTCCCCCCTCCTAGTGCTGAACATCAAACAAGGGCCTTGCGCACACTAGGCGCATGCGCGCTGCTCCTTTCGTGACCTGCAGTACAGTGGGGCCGGTATTGCAGCATAATGGACACGCTCACGCAGCTTTTCTACCCACAGTTGAGAGAGTGACGAGCTCACAGCCATGCTCAGGACACGGCATACAGATATTACCAGTCCACAGACTGGGGACAGTCCTGTCTTAGCCACGGTCATTGAAAACTCGCACTACAATCCCTACAATGAGGACAGCAATAGAAACAGTCAGAGCCATCCCACGGTAGATAACCAGCTGACGCCCTGTCAAGACCTCCCCAACGGTGGGCACCACACCCTGACTGCTTTCTTCTGCTACCAGCTGGCCAGTCTGGTTCTCTGGTCTGATGATGTCAGGCAAAATCACTCCGTCGGTAACTTCTCTTTCCAAGATGGGTAGATCTGTTTGAAGAGAGCAGTTGGGACATTCCGCTTTGTCTCTGTGGTATTAAAGAAACAACCCTCCACCAACAGCATTTTTTAACTGAAATTTTTTTAATTAAAAATGCATTTTAACAGGAGAGTTCAGAGCTGATCTGACAAATTATGGCTGAGAAAAATGTTGTCACAAGGAGCTCATTAACTCGGCCTCTCTGGCCAAACTGAGTTCCAGACTTTGCAGAGCAGAAATAGAAAGACTGTAAAGATAAGACTCCATTACCTGCTGGGGTGGGGATCGGCTCCTTGTTGCTTTTTAGGCCAGCTCGAACTTGAGCCTAAAAACAAGACTACATGAGTAAACAGAGCGGAAGCCAAGCCAAGGTGTAGATTTTTGTTAAAATGTCAACTTAAGGCTAGTGCTGAAAGTCTAGAATCTCAAAAACAGCCTTCCTGGCCATGAAAATGTCACATGACATGCTAAGAGTGTCACATGACATGCTAAGAGTGTCACATGACATGCTAAGAGTGTCACATGACATGCTAAGAGATGACAGTGCCAGAAAATGGCTGCTCTTGTCCCATGCGCCGCTGGCAGCAATAATGGAAAAACCAAGGGTTTAACACGTTTGCACTTATGCCTTTAGTGTCTCCAAACACAAATAAAAGGACCTAGAGGTAAATGATATCACCATCCAAAAGCTAGTTTACTGACCAAGTCAATATCTATTTTTCCCCTAAGACTTATGTACATGTACGGGTGCTTTGTCTGCAAGTATGTCTGAGTGCAACGTGCACGCAGTACCCGTGGAGGCCAGAAGGTGGCACTGGATTCCCTGGAACTGGTGTTACAGGCAGCTGGGAGCTACCATTCGGGGGTACTCGGAAACAAAGAGAGGATCTCTGGAAGAGAAGCCAGTTCTCTTAACCACCGAGCCAACTCTCCAGCCCCCTAGTCTACATTCCATATATTCTGTTCCCTCAACATGTCAGCATGAATTGAAGAATCACACAATCCATCACCACTAGGCAAAGCCAAGGGGATCAGAAAGAGAAAGGGTGATGACCGGAACTCCTGAGCTCGCCTCCTGTTTCCTTAAGAATCCTTCCTCTTGGCCACCGGCCTGTCTTACATTAGTCCTCACCACAGTGAGATGAGCGCTCAGTCTCTCCCACACGCTCTTGTGGGTCCCCACCAGGCCCAAGTGTTCCACAAATCACAAGTACTTAACACATTACTTCTTTGTAAACACAGAACCAAACACATTGTTAATTGAAGCCTTTAAAAGAGCTAATCAGCATAAACGGGAAATTATTTTACAGAAACACAAAATTTGTGTTTTGAAGCCAATTCCTGTTTTGTTTCAAGCTGAGTCCTGTGGTCAGAGGACACCAGCCAACTCTACTTAAGAGGAACTCTCCTCCTGTCCCCTTTCACCTCCCATTGTTAGTGTGGGTCATGATGCACTGTCTCAAAACCAATGGGTTTTCTTTATCATTTCATCCTGGAAGACACCTTATCAACCACGGATCAAGCACTGATGCATTTCACAAAGCCTGTTACCTGCTGTGCGACTCTGTTCCAGTTTGTCCTCAGGATGTAGATTAAATAGGAGAAGGCTTGGAAGAAGACACAGACTATCAATCCAGCCCAGAGGCCTGCACACACAAAATGAGCATCGTCAATCAGTTCATCCCCATGATCACTAAAATTCTTTCTCGATAACTCAGGATCAATAGAGCAAAATTTCAGTTAAATTAACTTCTCAAAAAATTTGGATAAACATGGAGCAGCCTGAAGTCTGCCACTGATCTATCAGAGACACTGAAGGGACAAGCCAGCAAGCAAGGAACCAAACGGGAAATGCCAAGGGCAGCAGGAATGCCACAGGCACTCTCTGGTCGTTGGTGAAACCTGCAGTAGACTCTAGTGAGTGGCCAGGTGTCTCCTGAGGTGAGAGCAAAGGGTGAGGAACCAGCCTAGGGAGGGTCCAGGCCAGCAGTACAGACAGAGGCAGGAGGAGCCTGCTGCCAATGATGCCAGCATGGGAACCCCACAGAGAGGGCAAGTAGGAAATGACAAGGTAGGAGAAGGCAGTGGAGGACACGTAAGCCGGGAGGAAATAGGAGTTACTGTTTATCCATGGTAATGGGAACCCATGAAAGGGGTAAAGGGGTTCAGACTGCTGTACGCAGGGGTAGGTGTGAGACCTGGTATTTTCAAAAGCTTGCTTTGAAGCCAAACATGGTGGCTCTCACGTACAATCCTAGCATTCAGGAGGCTGAAGCAAGAGGATAATGGTTCAAGGCTACCCTGGGATTCATAGTAAGCTCCAAGCCAAGCCAGTCTCAGCTACAGAGTGAAAATGTCAAAAAAATAAAATAAAAAATAAAAAATAAAAAAAAGGAGGGTAGAGGGAAGGAGAGGAAGTAGCTTGCTTAGAAGATATTCCTCTGATTCCTCTGTTACATGAAAAATATGGAAACTCGGAGACTACAGAGATGGCTCAGGGATTAAGAACACTTCCTGGTCTTACAGAAGACCCAGGTTTGGTTTCCAGTACCTATATGGTAGTTTACAACTGTTTATAACCCCAGTTCCAAGAGATTCAATGCCCTCGTCTGGCACCCACAAGCACTGCACATACGTAGACTCAGGTACACACATATTAAATAAATAAACCTTAAAAAAGTATTGAGACTCTAAGAGAGTCCCATGAATATATATATATATATATATACATATACATACATATATATATATATATATGAAGAAACTAATTAAAGATTTTTTTATGTATATCAGTGGTTTGCCTGAATGTAAATGTAATGCCCAAAGAGGACAGAAGAGGGTGCTAAATCACTCTAGTGCTGGAGTTATAGCAGTCACTGCAGAGCAGGCTGTGCAGAGTTGTGATGCACTGTAAGTTAGGACTAAATCTCCCAATTTGCTTGTCAGCAGTTTGCTAAGATTGATTCTAGAATTTACTACTGCAAAAACATTAAGCAGACGCTAGAGTGATCCTTACGGAAGAGGTGTAGACAGCAGTCAGTGTATACCCTTAACTGATTCCATTCCTAGGAACTGATCCTAAAGCAAGGTTCAGGAACG
The DNA here is from genome assembly GCF_947179515.1 of Apodemus sylvaticus. Classification (NCBI taxonomy): domain Eukaryota; kingdom Metazoa; phylum Chordata; class Mammalia; order Rodentia; family Muridae; genus Apodemus; species Apodemus sylvaticus. The sequence goes on along the minus strand of NC_067481.1, from coordinate 63,142,652 downwards.
TGTTAGTGGTATGTACACAGTGGGTGATCCTTGCCCCGTGTTGTGTAAGCAGGAGCCACTCAATGCCCACTCCACTCAGATGCAGTGCAGAGGGGGTGCATAGCACCTCTCCTCTGCCAGCTGTAATTTCATGCTTTGCAAAGAAATGGGAGGGGGGATAACATTTGTTATATGATGTGAGGAGGGATTTCCATACATATCATCATAGTCTTGAAGTTCTCTAATTAGACTTTTCAAAAACAGTTCTGGGGAATGAAGCCCAGGGTATCAGGCATGGTAGGCATCCCCAGCCCCAGCTGCACTATTTTTAATATGAAATAGAATTCAGAGAAATATACAGCAAATGAAAACATGACTATATATACACAAAATACATATACAACCTTTAAATTACTTTGCACAATTCTACAGATTTTGAACCTCAATAAAACTTTTCTAAGAATGATATAGTTTGTTCACGTAGACACAATAAAAGTCCAAGCAGAGCAGAAACTGAGATGCCCTCAGAGGCATAAACTTCTTTAAAATCCTAGGCTAAAACAGGTTCATGGAAGAATTCTACAAAAATAAGTAATTCTTATCATACATAGCTTGCATCGGGGCATACAAAGAAATTGGTCTGATTTCATGGAGTAAGCAATGTCTAAAATAATATTAATATTGTCTCTGACAAGGACTGAGAGTGTGTCTCAGGCTCCGTGGTAGAACAATCACCTGACTCGTGCAAGGCCAACAGCTCAAGCATGCACAACCCGACCAAAACACACATAAATAAAACTACAATGAATTGCAAAATTCACATAAAACAGTAATATAAAAATTTAGCCATTCAATTAGTCTATCACAATCAGTATGATCATGAGGAAGACAATATCCCCCACCTTTGTATTTCATCTAAGGTTAAAAATTACACCAAAAAAAGCATGTCTCAGGTGTTTTTGTTAAAAAGATTCAAAAGAAATAGATTCCACTATCAATTTTTAAAATTTTTCAATTTACTATTTATATGTATGACTATATATGATTGTGCATGTGACCACGTGTATATATAATTGTGTCTGTATGGTTGTATGCTTATGATTGTGTATACACACAGTGGTGTGTATATGACTGTGTGCATGTATGACTGTGTATGATTATGTGTGTATATGAGTGTGTATATGAGTATGCAGATATTTATGTGTGTGTGATAATGTATGGATGGTTGTGTGCATGATTGTGCACATATATATGGTTGTGTGTAACTGTATATGGGTGTATGACGTGTGTGTAGGAGTGTGGATACACGTGTTTTGAGGTCAGAGGACAACTTTGAGGAGTTGGTTCTCTCCTTTAACAGTGGACTCCAGGGTCTGACTGAGGTGAAGAGTTCATTGCAGGCACTTTTACCCACTGAGCCACCTCACCAGCCTTCCGTGGTAACTTAAACATGGCTTACGCCATATGCACACATGTATACTGCAGCCCCCAATCCATTGTGCCCTTTAGTGGAGAAATACCATGAAGTCATAAAACCAGTAAGTCTACTGTCACCACCAGGACTCAGTGCACCATGCAGGAATGACCCCGTTTCCACAGAACAACTTTCCAGTCAACTGCCTTATATCTCACGTGATTTATTTTCCTGCAACAGTGAGATCTGAGGTGAATCGCTAAGGGATCAAACACATACCTATTATCCCAAGTTTAGCAGCAAACATCAGTGACACTCCGATAGGAAAACCAAACCCGTAGTAACCAACGGCGTTCAGGACAGCGCCTATCTTTTGTTTTCCGGTACCTCTCAGGACCCCGCCACAGGTGCCCTGCAGGGAGGAAATTCACAGCAGCACTCAAGTCAGGCGCCTGCTCATCACATGAGTTCAGAGTACAGTGTTGCTGCCCCATAGACCAAGCTGTCCCAGAAGCAGACATCACAGCCGGATGAAGGAAAAACGTCCTGTTTCAAAAACTACTGAGAAAAGGCACAGGGCAGCTTATGTTAAAGAACTGTCAGGTCGTGAGCTGTTTGCTATGAACATGACACCATCTAGAGTCACCTAGGAAGAGAGAACCTCAACTGAGGAGTCCACTCTGTCCCACTGGCCTGTGGCCTGTCTTTGGGGACTGATGTGGGAGGGACCAGCTCACTATGGGAGGTGTCAGCTCACTATGGGCGGAGTCAACTCACTATGGGCGGAGGCAGGTGGTTTCAGTTCCTACCTCCAGGTTTCTGCCTTAAGCTTCTGCCTTGGCCTCCTTAAATGGACTGTGTTTCAGGATATGTAAGTCAAATAAACCCTTTCCTCCCCAAGTTGCTTTTGGCTGTAGATTCTATCACAGCAACAGACAGGTGGCATTGTTTAAATTTCTGACTATCTCAACTGTTTACAGTTATTTTACAAAGTCACATAGCGTCTGAAAAGTTAAAGGCTTCTATAATGGCACCTTAGCAGGGAAGTGTGGGAGTGGCCGAAGGTCACCCACAGAGGGTGGGTGTCTCCACCACTGTTCTCACCCCTGCAGTGCTCACATCCCTTAGCAGGGAAGTGTGGGAGTGGCCGAAGGTCACCCACAGAGGGTGGGTGTCTCCACCACTGTTCTCACCCCTGCAGTGCTCACATCCAAGGGTGGCTGTGAAATGCAGCCAAAGGGTCTTAAAACACCCACAGGTCTGCAGAAGGCAGCCCACGGAGAGACCGTCTGGTGGTCAGTGTAAGCTCATCATCTCTGGCCTGCCTGGAAGTGCACAGCAGCCACCAAGCCATGGGTCACCACATCGCTGAAGGCATTCGGTGTAGAGAGGAGGGGGAGAACCAGGAGCACCCTTGACCTTCACTCCAAACATTAAACCACAGACACGCCATGTTCAGATAAACAAGCTAGGAATATTTTCCACACATTCCAGAGTGAAAAATCGCTGCATACTTACTGCGAGTGCATCAAACAGATGAAAGGGGGCAAAAATGGGCATCACTTGACTCACGAGGGAAATTATGTCCCTGTTACAGGAGGAGGACAGTAGTCAGTGACTTACATCCGGGTCAGCAAGATGGCTCAGCTGGCAAAGGTGCTGTCGGCTCAGCCTGATGAGCTGAGTTTTACCCCCAGGATTCACATGGTGAAAGGAAAGAATCAAGTCCCATAAGTTGTATGCTGACCTCTATACACACACACACACACACACACACACATATACACACATGCACACAACATACACACATATACACACACATACACACATACACATTTGCACACATATACATACACATATACATACACATATACATACACACATATACATACATACACATATATGCACATACATTAGACACATACATATACACATACACACACAACATACTACTACATGATTTTTTAAAATCATAAGCCTAGCATATTACATTTTTTGCAAATCAAGTATATAATAAAATCATACTAATTCAAATTTTATTAATAAATAGGACACTATGAAAATATTTTCTTATTTTTAAAAAAAAGTATTTATTTGAGACAGAGTCTTACTAGGTTGTCCAAGCTGGCCTTGAATTTATCTTCCTGTCCCTACTGCATGAATAACTGCAATTATAGGCTGGTCTGGGCCACTAGGTCTGATAATGGTCCATGTTATTCAACAGACAAGTTCTTATTCTTAAATAATTATGTAATCATCATTACAGAAAATACAATAAAGGTGAAGGTTGAGTCTGTGATTTTTGCAAACATGGCCTCACATGAAGAGTTGGCTCCCACAGACTACCCTGGCCCACGATGTGCCCATCTGAGGGCGAGACTAACCCAAGTGCTGTCTTCTGTTTCTCAGAGCCAAACTCCACTCAGACCTGATGAGTGTCGTGGGCACTGAAGAGTGGGCTGATCTGCATGGGTTAGCACCATTCAGTCTTGTCTCTCCTCTGTCCCCACCCCTCCTTCCTGGTTGTGCTACAGGCTTTCATGTGGCGTGAAGGGCAGCGCCCCCTCACAAGCAGAAGCATGCAGGGAAGAAAGCATCAGAGCAAAGACAGGTCCTGGACGACCACCTACTTGTCATTGGTGAAGATGTAGGCAACCACATCCTTCAGGGCTGCGAGCAGAATTCCCACCAGGAGCGCACAGACACCTGGGAAATAAGGCGGAGTCACAGGAAACAACGGTTCTCCAGAACATGACAATGCTTCTCAGGGGAGATTTGTATCAATTAGTCAAGAATGCAGCTGGGCTCGGGGACATGCATCTGCAGTCCCAGTTTTGTGGGGAGTGGAGGCAGGAGGATTGCTTAACCTTGTGACCTGGGCATTTACAACCAGCCTGGGCCACATGGCAAAACCCTGTCTCAAAATCAGTGTTACATTGTAAATACTCATTCTTTTTTACTGTCTGTGAAAAAGCCAACTAACATCTGCTGTTCTCCATTCCTTCTAAGGGAGCCTGTTATCCAGAGCTAGACCCTTGGGAACGTGAGGCTTACATTAAGAATGTTTTTGTCTCTCTAATACCCAGGGTGAAATTTCATCCCCAAAGCAGAAGCAGGTGACTGAACCATGGGGGCCCTGCTGCCTAGTGCAGGACAGGCCTTTCGGAAAGGCCCTGGCCCCCTTTTTCCACTTCCTGCTCTCTGGCCACACGAGTTCATCCTGTTCCTCCCTTCAAGACTTTATGATATAACATCAAGTAAATCTTGGAAGCTGAGAGCAAATTTCACCAGATAGCCAGACCTGGTGGTACCCTGATCTTGGGCCCTAAAATCTGTGAGCAATAAACTTGGTTCTTAACGAATCCGCCCATCTCGGATATTCCGCTGCGGAAGCACAGACACAGACATTCCACTAAACTCAGACCAGACATCAGGGGCATCGCTCACCAGCACACAGAAGGACAGTGGTACAGGAACACCGGGCCTGGTCAGCGTTCCCTGCCCCGAGAGCATTGCCCACTCGGACACTGGCAGCCACACCAAAGCCAAAGGGCACCTGGCAATCAGCAACCATAAGTCACAGTTTAAAAAAAGAAAGAAAAGGAAGCCTGCATGTTAACTAAAAGCAGCAATTGACGGATGATAAGTGGAAAGACATTATTGATTATTTAGTTGGGGGAGGGGCTTGGATTGTGCACCCACACAGGTGTAAGCCAGAGGTCAACCTCAGACACTCCTTGAGAACTTGTCTCCTCAGCTGCCCCTCCCCACTTCCTCCAGTCAGTCCTTTGATCCAGGTCCCTCATTCCTGAGGTGTCTGGTGACCTAGGGCCACAGCCAGCTGCCCTGCCACCACTCTTGGATTCCTCTACACGCTTCTCTTGGTCTTCCTCCTTCTGTCCTGGTCTCCTCCGGCTTGTGGCTGAGAACCCTTTTAGTCCTGCCGTCTGCATACTGGGCCTCCTCTTAGACAGCCTTCTTCTGTCTTCCAAATTGAGCAACCACTTCCTTTCTTTTTCATTTTTATATTCATTTCTTATTGAGGCAAGAACACATGTGAGGACTCACTCTGTCTGACGCTAACAATTGATTCTAGGCTTCAGGTGTGATAAGCATTCTATCAACTTACACCCCTGCCTCACACACCCCTGCCTCACACACCCCTGCCTCACACACCCCTGCCCTCACACACCCCTGCCTCACACACCCCTGCCCTCACACACCCCTGCCTCACACACCCCTGCTTCACACACCCCTGCCTCACACACCCCTGCCACACACCCCTGCCACACACCCCTGCCACACACCCCTACCCTCATACACCCCTGCCTCATACACCCCTGCCTCATATACCCCTGCCCTCAGTTTTACAATTAAAGGGGGGTGGGTATCCAAAATGGATCCTATTCCTTTTGCCCAGATGGCCTCTGATCTTTATGAAACAGGCAACCAGAGCATCTTTAGCACCAGGTGCCTGTGCTGCTCTGATTCTCGGTTTGCACTCTGCAGCCACACTCTGCCTCCCCCTGCTCCCCATCCCCGCCCATTCTCTTCTCTCTTCTGTGGCAGCCTGCTAGTTCCTCACCTGGCTGACTCCAGCAGCCTCCCCCCACCTTCCTTCCCCCCCCCCCCCACTTCCCCATGCCCACACACCTCTCCCTCCTACCACCCCCACCCCCACCCCTCCACCCCCACCCCGCTTCGCTTCCCCAGGTCTACACACCTCTTTCCTCTGAGACCAGTCGGGCCTGCCCGCTGCTCCACTCTCCCTCTGCCCTTCCTCTTAGCGACCCCTGCGGCAGCACCAAGTAGTGTCCCAGCACAGAGCCTCTGTTCCACTGCGGGCTGCCAACCCTGGGCTCCCCAGGCTAGCTGCTCTCATCTAGTTCAGTCAGCTTAAACTACTAAGCAGACAAACACTCCCAGCCCAGCTACCCCATTTAAAAGATTAGATGTATCCCAGACCCTGCTGTGTGGGTTGTTTTGGGTTTTTTTTTTTTGTTATTTGTTTGTTTGTTGTTTTGTTTTGTTTATGTTTTGAGACGATTTCTCTGTGTAACAGCCCTGGCTGTCCTGGACTTGATTTGTAGACCAAGCCGGCCTCAGACTCACTGAGACCTACCTGCCTCTACCTCCCTCCCCATCCCCCATACCCCCCCCTACCCTCTCTCACCCCCCCACCACCACCCCTGCCCCCCACCCCCTCACCACCACCACCCCATCCCCCCTCCCCCCCACCCCCCCACACCCCCACACCCCCTCACACTCCCCACACCCCCACCTCTCCACACCCCCTCCTCCCATCCCCACCCCCCCCACCCGTGCTGGGATTAAAGGCACATGCCTCCATGGCTGGTCCCTGTCTGCTTTTTGCTAGCTTGCTATACACAGGTGAGATCCTGAGATCCCTCGTGCTTCTTTTTCTCTGTCTCCTGACTAGGCCACAGGCCAGAGGAGGGGAGGAGCTGATCCCTCACACTCAAAACCAAGTCCCAGCAGCAACTTCACAACGGTTAACTGAATATACCAAGCGTCCTGCTGTCTGACGCACAGGCCTTGTTCAGTCTTCACTTGCAGTGGGTAGCTACGGTTTCCTCTCAGGTGTGTGCACAAAATTTGAAGCAGAGAGAATTGGGTGAGGAGAGCATGGCACACAACGGGAGACCATATGGTCAGGACCCAGGTTCCTCCTCCGCCCCTCGGTTAAATGTAATGACAATGATCCACAGATTTTATACAAAAGAAGATACAACGTGTCCTCATATTCTTACCATGTAGGCGACAGAAGCCAGTTCATAGATGACGGCCTGGGCTCCCAGTTCTGTCACATTAACAAGGCCTGAAACAGCAACTCAGACAATACAAGTCAGACAGTAGACCGCAGGGACCATTTTCTTTATGAAACTAGAACACATATATATTTATTCATAGGCGTGTGTCTGTCTGTCTGTCTCTCTCTCTCTCTCTCTCTCTCTCTCTCTCTCTCTCTCTCTCTCTCTGTGTGTGTGTGTGTGTGTGTATGTGTCTGCAACTCTGCTATGGCCCCAGCTTCTAGCCCATATTTTCATTTAAGAGAAGCCAAGAATAGCCCAGATGCAGAAACCCTAGACACCCCTTCCTGGCACTCTACAAACCCCTGTTCCATCAGGGAAGACGCCCTGCAGAGTACAGGTATGGTGAGGGTCCTGAGTGGCGGGGTCTTGGGAGTCAAGTGATACAAGGGGGAACAGGACGGCTTTGGGGACAGCTGAAGCAAGCAGTGTCCACAGAGGGTCACTGAACTATAAACATTACCAGAAACAAGACCAAAATAATTACAGGTCTGGCAGAAACAAGGGTCTCAGCTGGCACACAGCCAAACTCAGTTGGAAGCCTGACAAAGCATCGACCACACAGGGTGGTCAGAGCCGGGATAGCTGGGCTTTTCATCACCCCATCACATGAGCCTCCCTTTCCTGTTCACAAAGCACCGGCAGACAGTGAGCGCCGTACCAGCACAAGCGCTGACGGCCCGGCTGCCGGTTCAAACCTGTATTGCAAGCCCCTACGAGTACCCCACAGAAGCTTCCACTTCCGGGAAGCCTCTGGGCTGTGTCTACCCAGGCTGGGTGGCAGGTTCCCCTGGTACAGACAGACCTGCAAGGAAGGTCCCAATCTCGAAGGTCCACCACTCGATGCACACCATGAACATGCTGGGGATGGCCAGGCGGGTGTAGGAGCTCCACTCCTGGAAGCACTCCCTCGTCCACCCTGGAGAAGAGGCGAGAAAGTAGGTGCGTGCACTGTATAACAGCCACCACCTCTCACACAGTGGGAGCCAGGGTGCAGGTCCCCCAGCAGGATACCGGGTGTCAGGGAAGACCACAGCTGGAGAGGGAAGGAACCAAACTGGCCATGTGAGAACCAGTCTCCAAAACCAAATGTATAAACAAACACCCACGGTGAGTTATCAGCAGGCACTTAACAGGCTGACCAGCGGCAGCACCCCTCTCCCACAGCAACGATGGCAGAAAATAGAAAAGACCCACAGACGCAGAGAAGTGGAAATCTTAAGTACTGTTATTGGGAACATAAAAAGGAACAGATTCCTCTAGAAATGAATGATGGAATCCCTGCACGAGTCAGAAGGTTTGTGTGTGTGTGTGTGGGGGGGGGGTATTTGTTTGTTTTTTGCGTCTATTTCTGAACTAAAATTGAAATGGGATTTAAGGCCAAAGAACAATTTGTATGTTCCTTCACTGGAGCCCAGAGTGCTGGATAGCTCTATGTCAATTTAACACAAACTAAAGTCATCTGGGAGTAAGGACCATCACGTAAGATCAGGCTGTAGGCAAGCTTGTAGGGTATTTTCTTTTTGTTTTGATATATTTTTATTCTATGTGCACTGGTGAGAGGGTATCAGATTCCCTTGAACTGGAGATGCAGACAGCTGTGAGCTGCCATGTGGGTGCTGGGAATTGAACTCAAGTCCTCTGGAAGAGCAGCCAGTGCTCTTAACCACTAAGCCATCTCTCCAGAGCCTCGTATTTTACTTTATTTTTTATTCTTCTCTCATAAATTACATCCTGGCTGCAGTTCCCCCTCTTTCCATGCCTCCCAGTCCACCACCCCCACCTCCACCCTCACCCTCCCCCCCACCCCCCACCTTCTCCCTAGCCCCCCCCACCTTTCCTCTCCCTCAGATCCCCTCCTCCTTGTTTTCTTAAGGAAAAAAAAGCCGGGGGGGGGGGGTGGTTAGAGGGAGGATCAACTCAACATGGCATAACAAGATATAAATAGGATTATCACAAGCCCTCATATCAAGGTTGGACTAGGAGAAAAAGGGTCCCAAGAACAGGCAAAAGAGTCAGAGACACCCCCCCACTACCACTATTAGGTGTCCCACCAGAACACCAAGCTACCATGACATACATGCAGGGGACATAGCTCGGACCCATGTAGGGACCATGATTGCTGTCAGTCTCTGTGAGCCCCTATGAACCCTGCTTTGCTGATTCTGTGAGCTTTATTCTTATGGTGGTTTTGACTCCTCTGGCTCCTTTATTCCCCACCCGCTTTTCTTCACAGCCCCCTGGCTTCGTCTAGTGTTTAGCTGAGGGTCTCTGCATCTGCTCCCATCAGTTGCTGGAGGGAACTCTCTGAGGACAGCTGGGCTAAGTACTGATCTATGAGCACAGCAGAAGAGCATTACGAGTCATTCCATTGACTTTTTTTTTTTTTTTTGGCCAGTTGTGTTTTGTTTTATCCTGGGTCTCTGAGCAGTCCAACCTCTGGTTCTTTGCCATCCAGGCAGTTCATCGTGAGAGAGGTAGCCCACACCCAGTAAGACAAGCATGGTATGTGTTTTCTTATTTGTGGACATTAGCTGTTAGATAAAGGATAATCATGGTACAATCCACAGACCCAGAGGGAGGGGCTAGGTAACATGGGCTCCAGGTGGGAAGCGTGGATCTCCCTGGGAGAGGGAAATAGACTTCACAGGTAGACTGGGGACAAGTGGGGAGTGGGACCGGAAGGATGTGGGGTAGGGTGGGGGGAGAGAGTACTAGGAGACATGACGGGAATTGGGGGGCATTTGGGATGAAACCCAGTGCAATGAAAACTCCCTGGAGTCAATGAGAGTGACCTAGCAAAGACTTCCAGCAACAGGGTTATGGAGTCTGCACTGGCCATCTTCTATAAGCAGGCGAGGCTCTCAGCAGTGGGACTGGGACACCAAACCTGCCACAAAACCTTCAACCTACAATCTGTCCTGCCTGCAATAGGGTAATGTGGTACAGAACTTGTGGGAGTGGCCAGCCAATGATGGGTCCAACTTGAGGCCTGAGCTATGAGAGGGAGGCCTGTGTGGCATCTTCTTAATTAGTGATTGATGGGGGAGGGTCCAGCGCATTGTGGGTGGGGCCACCCCTGGCCAGGTGGTCCTGGGTTCTATAAGAAAGCAGGCTGAGCAAGCCATGGGGAGTGAGCCAGTAAGCAGCACCCCTCCACGGCCTCTGCATCAGCTCCTGCCTCCAGCTTCCTGCCCTACTTGAGTTTCTGCCCTGACTTCCTTTGATGGTGAATTGTGGACGCATAAACCAAATAAACCCTTTCCTCCCCAAATTGCTTTGGTCCTAGTGTTTTGTCACAGCAAGAGTTACTGTCTAGGACAAAGACTAACTACATAAGCAAGCTCTGAGTGTAAGAGACCCTGCCCTGCATCAGAGGAATAAAATGCAGGAGTGAATGAGGAACATTCTCAGTATCAGCCTTGGGCTTCCACAAACATTTTGTTTGGTTGGTTGGTTTTGGTTTTTTTTTGTTTTTTTTTGTTTTTTTGTTTTTTGTTTTTTGTTTTTGAGACAGGGTTTCTCTGTGTAGCCCTGGCTGTCCTGGAACTCACTCTGTAGACCAGGCTGGCCTCGAACTCAGAAATCCGCCTGCCTCTGCCTCCCAAATGCTGGGATTAAAGGTGTGCGCCACCACCGCCCGGCTTCCACAAACATTTATGCACTGTGTCAAAGCATATCTGAACACACACACACACACACAAACATACAAAAGAAAGAAAAACATAAAAGGCACACAAATATAAAAGGTTCAATAAAGTTACAGTAGAAAAAATGTCCCAAATGTGAGCAGAGAGGTAGCCTACCAGAGCAAGTTACATCTAGAACCCCAAACAGGCAGACCTGAGAAGAATCCTCCCACAATACTCTAAAACAGTGTAATTGCTAAGACTACAAAATAAAGAAATATTAAAATCTGTGAGCAAAAAAGGAACCTTGTAAAGGTGAGCCCATCAGAATAACATCTGACCTTCCAGCACAGATCCTACAACTCAGGAAAGCATGGAATGATTTACTTACACACACACACACATGCACACACATATACATACATGTGCACACACATATATGGGGGTGGGGAGAGACAGAGAGAAGACCCATGAGTAAGTCAGGCAAGCTTATAATATAAAGCAAGGTTATCTTTTAAAACCAATGATGTAGGGCTGAGGATGTGGCTCAGTTAATAGAGTACTTGCCTAGACTGCAAGATTTAGTCCCCAGAACCACATCAACTAGGCAGCTGCCAACAATCAGAGGATGGAGGGAGGCAAGAGAATCAGAAAATCAAGGACATCTTCCACTATGTATCAAGTTCAAGGCTTCCTAGGAGACATGAGAGTCTCTGTTTACAAAACAAACAGATACGTAAAGCTATTTTAAGGGACACGCAAAGCCACCTGCCAACAGGTGGACGATAAAGGAATCCCACCCACAAAAGAGAGAGAAAAGCAAGTGTAATCGGGAGAGCACAGATGAACAAAGAAGGACTGGGAAATAATCATGTCCCACTCAAAAGGACACCAGCCTTTATATGAATACGTGAATGAGGTGACCGTGGGAAAGGAGAAAAGACTAAAATAAATAGCCAACTCTGTCATGAAAAAATCAAAGGAAATAAATAACCCCGAGAGTGAATGGTCTCCATGCTTCAGCTAAAAGATACAAAGTATCTGATTGGATTAAAAGCAGCACTTAACTTACCCACAAGAAGCACTCCTAGGTGGTAAAGATGCTCACTCACAGAACCCAAGGGGGTGGAAGATGATACTCCAATCAAATGGAAGCACAAGCAGACTTCACGCAGAGACAGAAGGATTCGGAAGGCACCAGACGCTGCCAATGGGCCCGTCCATTAAGAGCATGTTATATATAACCGTATGCACTTAACACTGGGGCCCTAACTACATAAACACCATAAGGCACAGCAAGGACATATTAGACCAGATTCAGTAGTTTTGAATGATTTCAATATTTTTCTCTCACAAATAGATAGACCATCTAGATAAAACAAACAAACCACCAAAAGAGAAACTACATTACAACACACTGTAGATAATGTGGATGTACCACAGTCTCGTGGAAGACATGCCAGTAACAGCTATGGAATACACAGTCAACATGAAACTTTCTGTAAAACAGACCACGTTTCATTCTATTAAAAAAAAAAGTCTTATCAAATAAAACAAAATAAGTTCTTTTCTACCATCAGATAATGGAAACAAACTAAAGGTCATTACTAAGAGAAACAACGGAAAATATACAAAGACCTGGAGATTGAACAGTATGTCATTTAAGAAATCAGAAAAGAAATTCTAAACTCTCTAGAATCAAATGAGAATGAAAACACAATTTATTAGTTTCTTTGGGATGCAGTGAGGGCAGCCTCTCACCTTTCTTTCTTAAACTGGTGTGTGTGTGTGTGTGTATGTGTGTGTGTGTGTGTGTGTGTGTGTGTGTGTGTGTGTGAGAGAGAGAGAGAGAGAGAGAGAGAGAGAGAGAGAGAGAGAGAATGTATGAGAGTGTGTGAGGGTATGTGAGGGTGTGTGTGTGAGAGAGTATATGAGAGTGTGTGAGTGAGAGTGTGTGAGTGTGCAGGCAGGCATGTGTGTGTGTGTGTGTGTGTGTGTGTGTATGTATGCAAGCATGTCACAGCACTCGTGTGGAGACCAAAGGGAAACTTTCAGAAATTATCTCTCTCCTTTCACATTAGGTTCTGGAGATGAACTCAGTCAGGTTTGTGAGGAACTGCATTTACTGGCTAAGCCATCTTGCCCACCCATCCTTTCTACACCAAAACCAAACCAAATCAAACCAAACAAAAAACAAAACCCATAAATTCTTCCCTTCTATCAACCTAAAACTAAAACTGTTTCTCCTTTATTTTTCCATTTAATCCATTTCATTACTTATCTATTTCATTCACAATGGCTCAAAGGAACAACTCTATTAGCACAAAAAGTACCACCGGCCTCTTGAGAGGCCAAAACAATTGGTACTTACAGCACGATTGCTGTATAGAAGGTTGTTAGTCTGTTGTTCTTACTAAGTATTCACCCCTGGGTAAGAACGCTATTGCAGACAGTAGCTGTCTCTCAAGAGAGGACTGGGGATAGTGTCTGGGGAGCACCATTTCTCCAGAGGGAGGGATAGTAAGAGCGCCCTTTGAGTGCAGAACACAGAGAGATCACACCGGAAATGAGTGGGACTCTGCCTCCCTGCTGTCTTGCTTTTACTTGTGAAAGCTGCCGCGCAGGATGCTGGGGGACAAAAGCCATCGCCGGTCTCACCCAGCTGCACATCTTCTGGGTTACAATACCAACATGCCAGGGAAGATGACCCCAGTGATGCAATCGTATCTTGGCTACATTCTGGTTGGATCTAGGACCCACTTCTCAGGAGGCGGTCCATGCTTTGTAGTGTGGACTTGGTCAAGGCTGATGGCTGGGGAGGTCAGAGTCTCTAGTGATAAACTAAACTGCTTCTGTTTGACTAAGGGGAAGTGTCATTGAACTGCCTCCTAAGCACATGAGCTTACACCCTAGACTGGCACCTTGCTTAGCCTTGGTCAGAGAAGCCTCTCTTCACAGAGAAAGACAGTAAATGCAGAGACTCCAGCTGGTCCAGTTGTCGAGAATAAGTGATTGCTGAGTACTCGGCCCTCACCAGGACAGCCATGTCACCACCTCCAGGGAGCAGAGAACTCAGTGCAAGAGACAGTGGGAAGACTATGAGAGTGGGGTTATGGGGAGAGGGCTGGGAAACATCTTCAGACACAGCATGGCTACCACTCTCACAGACTCAGTGGCTATGGTTGTCTGAGCAGGACCTGGACAAGACTGAGCCCACAAATGTCCAGTCATGGAGAGAGGACAGACTCCTGGGGCTCAGCCACAACTTGGAACCTGTGGCCAGAGAACTCACGGACCCCAGGAGTAAGTCTACTATTATTCTTGTGCTGCATGGACATAGTATAAAACTGTCTCTAAGTTCATCTCTTTACCCATAGGTCAGTGCGGTTCTCAGCCATTGCCAGGGATGCTGTTTTACACAGTAAATGGCAGTTAACCCAGAAACTCAGAACTGGTGGAGGGAGCAAGCGGCTGTGGGGTATTCAGACACCAATCAGCATCTACACCACACTCCTTCCTCTGTATATCTACACCACACTCCCTCCCCAGAGCTCAAGGACTATAAGGAAAAAAGGCTGGAAAAATCGTAAGAGCCAGAGGGTGGGGAGGACCGGAGGGAGGCAGTGTCATCTGACACTGCACTTGTGAACTCAACAGCAGCTTCCGCTGTCCACACACAATCTGCAGAAGAGGAAGCCAGTCAGCGTTCTAGCTAGCAAAATACGTCCTCTTGGATTCCAGTTGTACATGCCACTTATGTAAACCTTCAGTGGCTAAGCTAGACTGAGTCAGTTCCCTTTTTCCTAACTTATTCCAGAATGCACCATGGCTGACACAGATACACCTAGAGCCTAAGGATGTTTGAGACTCGCAGTGTGATCGCTGATTCGGTGGAGAGTCATCACAGCAGGTTAGAGCCATTGGATGAAAAGTCACCAGGGAACCAGATGCTTGAATGCTCTGCTTTTTTACAGATCACAACCCAGTTACAAAGGATGAAGTGTGTCTTTCCAGTGAAGAAGAAAGCCACTGAGCGCCTCTTATCTTATCCCCACTTCCTGACAGCACATGCAATGTGACCAGCCACCTCACCCTGCTGCAGTCACTCCCCCAACCCTGATAGACTGTCTCCTCACAATTAGCTGAAACAAATCTCTCCCACATTAAGTTGCTTCCCGTCAGTTATCATCTGGCCATGTTGCTGAGAAAAGCAACAAATACATCTATTAAAGGCACAGTGTTGAATTGTTGGCAGTTCCCAACATAACCAGGTAGCTCACAGAAAACAACTGAAATCATCCAGAAAACGCCAGCCTAGAGACTAACATCTACCCAGGCGGAGAAAATTAACTCCAAACTGTCCAGAGGAATCAGCTCCATATGGAAACATTTTAAATCTAGACCATATTAATGTAAGTCTATACACCAGTGAAAATAATCCCAAATGGGTCTGTTTTACAGTATACAAATTATACTTCAGCAAAGCTGTAAAAAATAATCAAGATTATTTTCTTCATTTTTGACTTGGAAAAAACCCTGAAATGACTAAGAATTGTGAGCCGAGAGGGAATTAAGGAAGAGTACCGGTGTGAGGATGTGGAGTCTGGCAAAGCAATACCGAGAATTCTTTCAACATTCACTTACCTCTGTCAGCTTCTAAAAGTGAAATGGAAGCAAATAGCAGGCTAGAAGAAAAACAGGGGCCTAAGAGTGTTCTTATTTTAAGCACTTTCCACAGATTCATTTTGTTTTAAAACACGAATATGTAAATTATTCATTACACTTGTTTTGGGTAATGAAAGGTGGGGCAGGGGGGCTAATCTTCACAAGTAGACTAAATCACAAGCCCTATATCTCAACATGAACAAAAAACAATTCAAAATGCATAAAAAGCCTTCATGTAAGATCTGACACTCTGAAATCTCTGTAGAGAAAGACTTCGAGAGCAAACTCAGATAAGGACTTTCTATAAATAACTCAAATAGCTTAAGAAAGAAGAACAGAGATTGGTAATTGAGTTGTATGAGATGGAAAGTCCCTGGAACAGCAGAGCAAATGACCACTAGAGTGGACAGAAAACCTATGACATAGGAGAAAAAAATCTCTACAAGCTATTCTTCTAATAATGGGCTAATAACCAGAATAAGATAAAAGGCTAAGAGCGATTAATCCAGTAAATTAGTGGGTAAATGAATTGAGTAGCTTCAAAGAAGAATATGGCCAACAAACTATGAAAAATTGGGACAACTTCAGCAACCAGGGAAACAAAAATCAAAAGTACACAGAGATTTACCGTGTGCCAATCATAATGGCTATCATCAAGAAAACAAATAACTACCAACTGCTGGCAAGAATTCAAGGGAAAGGAACTTTATATCCTGCTGGTAGAAAATGCAAGGCAGTATGGGAGGACCTCAAACTCCTAACATAGGATGACATATGTATGATCTGGCTAAGCGACTCCTCGGCTAGGCCTGAAGGCAACAGAGACCTACAAACTTATGATTATCATGTTGTTAGTTACAAGTATCCACAGTATGGGATCAGCATAAATGGGATCTCACCATCAACAGACAAAATGTTGAAGAAAATGTGGTACATGTTCACAGTGGAGTTTTATTTAGTCATAAAGATCAAGAAAATTATATTGTTTGCCAAAAAAAAAATGGATGGAACTGGAGATTGCCATGTTATGTGCTACTAAGTAGAAGAGGGACTAAGAGGAGGAAGGAATTCAGCAGGAGGGAAAATACACATGGTACACATACACACTTGGCAAACACATACACACAGTTCACGTGTACATACATAAAAATACATGGTATATACATGGTACACATATATACAGTTTACATGTATACACATGTTACACATGCGCATGGTATTCACAGTATACATGGTATATGTGTACACATGTATACATGGTACATACTTACATGTGATACACACATACACATAGTGCACACATATAGTACACAGGCAAACATGTATACACAGTATACATGTACACATAGTATATACTGTACATACCATACACAGGTACACAAGGTATACACATAAATATAAAATATTATTAATGAAATGCATTTTTGTTTGTTTGTTTTTTCAAGACATGGTTTCTCTGTGCAGCCTTGGCCATTCTGAAACTTACTCTGTAGACCAGGCTGGCCTGGAACTCAGAGATCCATCTGCCTTTGTCTCCTGAATGCTGGGATTAAAGTGTGCGGCACCACTGCCCAGCTGAAACCCATGATTTGTGTACATTATAAACTAATAAAACATGAGTGGAAAAAGAAAGTAAGTAGAAGACCCTGAGCTCAGCCATCATTACTTGGGGACATGAAGACTAGAGAAGATAAATCCCACTTTTAACATCATAAGGAAGAAAGTACTTAGGATTAAGTCTAACGAAGAGCCCAGTGATGGCTACAGTGGAAGCTTTAGCTCAGGGGAAAGAGACTGATGACACACAAACAGAAGATCTCCATGGTCTTGGACCTGAGGAATCAGGACTGTCAAAATGCCCAGGTGCTGGCTGGTTTTGTGTCATAGAGTCAGAGAGAGAGGAAGGAGCCTCAGTTGAGGAAATACCTCCACGAGATTCAGCTGTAAGGCATTTTCTCAATTAGTGATCACCCAGGGAAGGATCCAGCCCACTGTGGGTGGGGCCACCCCAGGCAGGTCATCCTGGATTCTGTAAGAAAGCAGGCTGAGTAAGCCATGGAGAGCACCCCTCCGTGGCCTCTGTATCAGTGCCCTGTTTGTGTACCTGTGCCTCCAGGATCCTGCCCTATTTGAGTTCCTGTCCTGACTTCCTTTGGTGATAAACAGCAATGGGGAAGTGTAAGCTGAATAAACACTTTCCCCTCCATCTTGTTTTTTGGTCATGGTGTTTCACTGCAGCAATAGAAACCCTGACTAAGACAGTCCACAGTACCCAACGTTATCTAACAATCATTGTCAAAATTCCAATAGCATTTGTCACAAAAATAGAAAAAAAAGTTCTAGAAACACAATCCTGAAGAACCACAACAATCTTGAAAAATAACAGTGACAGGAACATCCTGATTTCAAACCACATTTCAAAGCTATCAAAACATAAACTGCATGGCACTACCACGGAAAGTGTTGGATACACTCAACTAATCTTCACCAAAAGCTCTAAGGCTACAAAACCAGGAAAGGTGATCTTTTCAGTAATAGCGTTGACAACACTGGATCTCTACAGGCAAAAGTCAGGCTGAAGTAAAATCATTTTAGATATGATTTTAAGATTTAGAGTTAAAAAATTGAAGATTATACCATATACAAACATCAACTAAGAATGGATTCAAGAATTGTTATGATCTCAAAATCAAAGAAGAAATCATAGCAGGAGAGGCCATGGTACCAGGATTGGTAATGCCTTTTTGCAACCAAGAAGAATAACATAAAACTAAAATAAAAAGGCAGCCCACAGAATGGGACGAAATATCTAATATATCTGATAAGGAGTTTAAATCAAAATACATAACATAACTCAATAGCAAAAGGGGGGGAAGGACTTAAATATTGACATTTCTGAAGTCATCCAAACACTATGCTATTTTGTAATGAGCTCTACAGATGGCGATCAATCAATCAATCAATCAATCAAGTGCTTGCTCCACAAGCTGGAGGACCTGAATTCAGATCCCCAAAACCCATACAGGCATGGTGGTGTTTACCAGCCATCCCAACATAGGGTGGGGGAGCAGAGATACACAGAGACCCATACAGGCAGGAGACCCTGGGGGCTTGGTGGCCAGCCAGTGTAGCTGACCTGGGGTAAGGGGCTTTAGGTTCAGGAGAGATGATCTCAAACAATAAAATGGAAAGGAATTGAGGGAGACACTGGATGTTGCGCTCTGTCCTTCACATGCATACACGCACACACGCACACACGCACACATGCACATACATGCACACACAACAACATGGGCATAATCTCATTAAGTTATCACAAAGGTGTGTGCCTGTAATCCCAGTTATTAGGAAGGCTGAGACGAGGTGGGGGACATAATGTAGGAGGCCATGGGGGGCGGGGAGGTCCCCAGACATGAAGCTACCCTGGGCAACTAGCAAAACCCTGTCTCAAAATTTTTTAAAAAAAATGCAAAAGTGGTGGGAAATGTACTACCACAATAAAAAATCATAGCCACACAGTCACACCAGAAATATATTCAAGCTTTATCAACTTTCCTTCAGTGAAGCTGGAAAACAGAAACAAAACAAAACAAAAATCTAGTTAAGCCTGTGGGTGTCCACTCAAAGGTTCTGGGCTACTTAGCTGCGAGTGGTCCTGGTTGGGGAGCGAACAGTCTCCTCTCTTACGTTGATATGACAGTAATCTAACTTAAATTGTATAGCATGATTCTTTTCAAGAAACCGGATTTCATAATAGTAGTTTTAATTTATTAAATATTTAAAAATTACTGTAACTTAAAACCCAGTATCTAGTATAGTGTTTCATGGACAAAGGGCTATTTTGGTAACCACACAAACACAAAATCACACAGTGTCCCTAGTAACTTTTCTATTTTCAGTAACAAACATTTTCCATGTTTTGAGATTTCCTAAAAGAAAAAAAAATCTGGAACTTCTACTGGGGAAAGAAATCCACGAGCCAGAGCTGTATCCGTGAACCTCCCCCGTGCAGCGCCAGGCCACAGAGTCACGTACCTCCCCAAGTGTGAATGTGGATTCTCTTCCACCACACGTAGAGGAAAAGCAGGGCAGACAGGAAGAACTGGGAGGTGGTGTTGGCCCAGGCCGACCCTCTGCAGGTAAAAAGACCACGGCTAGTTTAGGTGTGTCCTTCCAAACACGAACCAACCGAACACCCCCCCCCAACATCCCACCCCCCAGAAGCTGTGTTCAGCGCTGAGCTTGGAGTGCCTGTACTGTCTTCCTTTTCTGTTTTGGCTGAACCCATATGTAACAGATTTGTCTTTCTTTATGGAGATGAATCTGCTGTTCATCGTTGTGACACTGAAGGGCCTGAATCTGAATTGCTTTCTGCAAACTACCAACCTTAAACAACGCCCAGCTAAGCATGTCTTAGATGGTGACTACCAAAGGGACTAAATGACCAGCTCCTCTGTTCATTTGCTCACTCAAACCATGGCTTTAGTGCATAGGATTTGTGCTGGTTTGTTTTCCATAGAATATAACGCTGGGGTACCATCAGTGGGAGCCCTTCCCACCACAGGTAGATGCTGGGCCAGCGCAGCACCCCACTCGGCAGCACCCCACTCGGCAGCGCCCCACTCGGCAGCGCTCTGCTTAGCAGTGCCACATTCAGCCTTTTCCAACCCACGTTCTTGTCTGAGCCTCACACTTTATTATTTATGAACCCATCCCTGTGTTTCCTTCTCCTTTTTCCATTCTCCAACTATCCTAGACATATACATATCTCTTTAAGTCCAACATTCTGTCTCTGAGGTGCCCTTCATGGGAGAACCTGGACCCCCTGTGAGGTCTAGTCAACCCACTGGTCCATGGCACGCTCCCTCCGTGCTCTGACCAGCGCCCGAGTGACAGTCGTCCTTGGCTGTCTTTGGCTGAATTAAGACATGTCTAAAAATGATTAAAAACAAAACAACAACAACAAAACAACCAAAAGAAAACAAACTTTCTGTTTTGTGCGGTTCTGCAGGGCATGTATAGAAGTGACACAGGAGGCACTGACTGAGGGGAGACCATACCGTCCTGCAAGCTGGCAGTCCACATACTAAGAAGTTAAGAGAAGGAAGCATGCCTGAGTCTGCACGAACACTTTTCTTTCGAGATAAAGGTGTTTATCTATGCTATTAGCATCCACTGTCATCAGACTACAGCTCTGTCCTTGTTTGGCTTTGCCAGTGTGACAGAAACCTAGGCACATCTGAGAAAGGGGACTCTTAAGTGAGAGAATGCCTCACTTCCTCAGGGTGTTGCCTTGATTTCCTTGACAAATGACTGCCGTGAGGGCCCATCTCACTGTGGGTGGAACCAGCCCTGGGCAGGTGGTCCTGGGTGGTATAAAAAGTATAAGAAAGCAGGCTGAGCAAGCTCGTCAGCACCGTCCTCCACGGTCTCTGCATCAGCTCCTACCCTGACTTCCGTGATGTGTTGTGGAAGTGTACACAGAATAAACCCTTTTATCTCCAAGTTGCTTTGGTCATGGTGTCTTATCACAGCAATACAACCCAGACTAAAACAAGCTTCCTCAGCCTTTCAAACTGGACATCCCTCCAGTGACCCCACAGAGGGCTCCAGGCCTTCAGTGCTAGTTTGGAATGGCTGAGGCATCTTCAAAGAGTAGATGGTCATTGATAGAGTGCCCAGCTCCTATCATGTAAGTCCGTCCAAGAATTCTCCTTTTGTAATGTGTATGTGTGCAAGTATGTATGTATGTGTGTGTGTGTATGTATGTATGTATACAAACACACACACTCTTCCAGGAAACTGGCTGATACAGCCTCCATCCTTCTGAAGACGATAGTTTGGGCACCAGGCCTGTGCATGTCAGGATCGCTCTCGACCACTGAGCTTCACCTCTACCCGTATTCCTCTTGAATCATGGCTGGCGTGGCTTCATTGATACCCAGAGACCACATTAACATGTGCATGGAGACCAAACAAATCACAGCAAAGACACCCAACAGTTGGCATAACTCATTTTGTACTCTGTTTTGTTTTTATTCTTCTTAATTTCTAACATATTAACTTCTTTTAATTATATATTTTTTTATTTCCACCTTCCCTTTCCTTCTACCAACCTACCCCACAACACACACACACACACACACACACATCCACACACTGTTCTCTTTCAAATTCATGGCCTTTTCTGTAATTGTTGTCATATATTTATGAGCACACAGTCGAGACCCACTGACCAATGAGCACAGCGTCCTGAACACCCAAACTGCTGGGCTCAGTCTTCATTTGCTGCTGTGATTCTCTACCCACATATGCAGAGGCCAGCTCTGGGCTGGGGTGAGGAAGGGGCATCAGGACACCACTGGGGTAACCCTAACTCCTTTCGTTACGGGGTCTTCTCATGGCTCAAGCTGGAACTGGCCTCAGTCACTTAGAACACAGAGACCCTGAGAGAAGAAGCCCTTCCGGCCACGGCCCACCCCTGCCTGTCGCCCACCTCAGCCTCCAGGTGGCAGCAGCTTGCTTGTCAGGACTAGCAGGGCTCCAACCACTGAAGCCTTCACATTGCTTCCTCCATCCAACATGGTCTGCATCTGTCTCCACCTCATCTCCACTGCCCCTCTCCCACAACAGGAGCCAGCCAGCTCCCCCGTGGGCCCTCAGGCCAGCTCTTACCTGCCATGCACGCAGAGCACCAGAGCACAGACTGCTAGGTGCCTGCTCACCTGTCCACACTCCCTGCTTCTCTCCCATGCGCATCCCAGCCCTAGGGTGCGCAGCAGTCTTTGTTGTGAACGGGTTTCGACTTACACCACTCCGAGGTCCAAGGCATACAGCAGGAAAGCATTCATGCCCACGTTGACGACATTTGCTGCGATCCCAACAATAACTTGAGGCATAATGATGCCCTAAAATTCCCAAACAAATAGGAAAACATTACCATTTTCAAAAGGTAGTTGGCTAGGTTGCCAAGTGAACCGCATAGCTACATAGGTGGCAGTGGTAAAGTCATAGAAGGCTAGTAAAAAAGCCAGGACAGTCAAATGATACAGCTCCTTAGATACAGCTTTTTTCCGAGTCACCCAGAAGACGGCAGTGGCCATTTCCAAAGCCATTTTAGGCACATCACAGTAGCAGGGAAGAGAGGGAGGGGAGAGAGGGAGGGGAGAGAGGGAGGGGAGAGAGGGAGTGGTCTTAGGAAGATCACACAGGCTTTGGGGGCGTTGGCGTCCAGACCCCATTGTTCCTCCGGGCTGTGCTAAAAATCTCAGAATGCATGGCACCCAGAAATGCCCGCTTTGAAGCAAGTGTGTAGAAAAATGCCCAGCCCTTTGCTTAACAGTGTAAAATGTTCCTTTTATTGTTGTTTTTGAGACATGGTCTTGATATGTAGCCATGGCTATTCTTTATGTAGACCAGGCTGGCCTTGAACTCATGCAACCCTGGTGCCTGGCAACACTCATTTCTATTGTTTATGCTATCTCCACTTCCCCTTCTCAGACTAAACTTCTCATTAGTCCCGAAGTTAAACTTCTCCAGCAATCAAGCCGAGTGTGCTCCTGTTAAAGCAGAGCTATTTCCTCAGGCTTACGCTTTCTATTTAAAGCTGTCCAGAGGTGGCCTGGGGCAGGACACGGAAGAGGGGTTCAATTTCTGCCCACCCATTTCTGGTCCTCTCCTTCAACTCCCCTTCTGCCTTGTGTGTGGCACACACAGTGTCCTGCCCACACTTACAAAGTGTAGCTACAGTAACTCTAGACCCTCCCAGTCAGTATCAATAATGGGGTCAGACCCAGGGCAAAGCCAGCAGCCAGTCCCAAGAGTAGGGGAAGGGTTGGGTGCGAAGGCCGCAGAGAGACATAAGGAAGACTGGGCCTAATCAGATGACTCCATCCACGGCCATCTCTTCTGTGCACACAACCACAGGGCCTCACGTTTCCAAAGTGTGTGAGAGTCACAGAAATGAATCACAGGGAAACAAGGTACAGATTATTACAGAAAATTCCTTTAAGATGCTTGCTCTACATTTCCCACAGTAGTGTGCAGTGAAAATACAAGAGAGTACCTGGCTCTGTAAATACCGCGTCTGGAGCTGGAATAGGAACGCCGCCTAGAAGATTAAGCAGAGAACACAAGAGCTCAACTGGCTTCCGTTTTTGTTGTTGTTTGTGCATGTCTGTGGGTCAAGCCCAGGGCTTTGCACTCAGCAAATGCCTGCTGCAGAGCTATGCCCGCAGCTCAGTTTCTATCAAATGCTAATTTTAAAAATGAGTGGGTTTCTTTATAACATTTCCATACATGTCAAGTTCTCATGTTCTGGAGTTTTTATTAAGTTTTTGGCCTATATGCTGGCCAAACATACATATATATGTATGGATTGTTTACATATATACATACATGTATGTATGTGAAGTTGCACTTTGTCCGTGTTCCCACATCATGGGCCCCCACTGCTTCACCTTCTGCTCTGATGACATGTAGCCCACTGCCCTGCCCTGCTGTCCTTCTGCTCTGATGACATGCAGCCCACCACCCTGCCCTGCTGTCCTTCTGCTCTGATGACATGTAGACCACTACCCTGCCCTGCTGTCCTTCTGCTCTGATGACACGCAGTCCACCGCCCTGCCCTGCTGTCCTTCTGCTCTGATGACATGTAGCCCACCACCCTGCCCTGCTGTCCTCCTGCTCTGATGACATGCAGCCCACCGCCCTGCCCTGCTGTCCTCCTGCTCTGATGACATGTAGCCCACACCCTGCCCTGCTGTCCTCCTGCTCTGATGACATGTAGCCCACCGCCCTGCCCTGCTGTCCTCCTGCTCTGATGACATGTAGCCCACCGCCCTGCCCTGCTGTTCTCCTGCTCTGATGACATGTAGCCCACACCCTGCCCTGCTGTCCTCCTGCTCTGATGACATGTAGCCCACCGCCCTGCCCTGCTGTCCTCCTGCTCTGATGACATGTAGCCCACACCCTGCCCTGCTGTCCTCCTGCTCTGATGACATGTAGCCCACCACCCTGCCCTGCTGTCCTCCTGCTCTGATGACATGTAGCCCACACCCTGCCCTGCTGTCCTCCTGCTCTGATGACATGTAGCCCACCACCCTGCCCTGCTGTCCTTCTGCTCTGATGACATGTAGCCCACCGCCCTGCCCTGCTGTCCTTCTGCTCTGATGACATGTAGCCCACCGCCCTGCCCTGCTGTCCTTCTGCTCTGATGACATGCAGCCCACCACCCTGCCCTGCTGTTCTCCCTCCCTCTCCTCTCAGAGCTCTCTTTCTACTTTTGTGTCACATTACACACACACAAACATATATATGCAAATAAATAAACATGTATATGTATATACATATATGTGTATAGGTATATACATACACACAGAGAGATATTTAAATCTAGATTCTGTATAATAGAAAAAAGATGCAATATTTGTTTCTATGAGTCTGGCTTAGTTCACTTAATACAGCGGTCTCCAGTTCTATTAATTTTCTTTTCTTTTTTATATTTATTTACTTTTATTTTTACTGCTGTGTGTATATATTCATGCATGTGCCATAGCACACACATGTGGAGGTCAGAGAACAACTTGGCAGGAACTGGTTCTCTTCCACCATGCATGCCCCTGAGGATTGAACTCAGAGCATGTTTCCCAGCAAGCACCCCATCTCACTGGCCCCATAATTTCATTTTCCATTACAACTGAATGAAATTGCATTGTGCACATGCACACCTTTTTATCCATCCATCCGTCTGTTGATGGGCATCCAGGCTGTTCCACATCTTGGCAGCAATGAGACAGATCTACAGGCATGTTGCTGCATGCGGGCGTACTTCAGTTACATAGCCATAAGTGGTACAGGGGGATCATGAAGTAACTATATATTCAGCCTTTTGAGGAACCTCTCTGTTGATCTCCATGGTAACCAGAGCAGTTCTCACTCCCACCTCCTGGCCAGCACTTGACTTCACTAGTTTTCTTGATAAGATCTAGTCTCCCTGGGCTCACATGGAATGTCAAAATACTTTTAATTTGTGCTTCTCTGACAGCTAAAGACATCAAATACTTTTTCAAATATTTATTGGACACTTCTATTTCCTTCTTTATTAAATCCATTAACATTTAAACATTGGTGTTTCTTGTATATTCTAAATATTTATTCCATGTCGGATGTATAGCTGACCAGGACTGGTTCCTCTGATGACTATTTCCTTTGCCATGAGGAGGCTTTTAAATTCCATATCATCCCATTTGTTAAATCTTGGGATTATTTCCTGAGCCGTTGTCTGCCTTCTCGCGGAGCCCTTACCTGTGCCTGGCTCTGTGTTCCTCAGGCACTCTCAGGTTCTGATTATACCTAAGGTCTGTGAGCCATTCCATGCCAATTTCAGTGCTGGACAAGAGATCTTCTTTGATTCTTCTGCATGTGGAGAGCTGCCTTCCTCAGACCACTCTCCCACCTCTCTCCAGTGCGTGTTCTCACGCCCTTGTCAAGAACTAGGAGGCTCTGTGTGAAGTCACTGCCAGGTCTTCTTTGCTATTGTTGTCTGTTCTGTTCTGTTTTTTTAGGATAGTTCCTTTCTGACTCTGTGACATCAAAATCCAAAAAACAAGATTCATCCTAAATAAATGCCAGGATGAGCGGTTGAAAGGTTTACTTCCTGAAGAGCAGAAAAATGCAGGTTCTAAGTGGCAGATCCCCAGCCACAAATTTCTGAGGGGGCGTGAAGTACTCTGCAGATGCAATCAAAAGTAACCCTGTCCTGGACAAGGTGGCCCTCTGTCTGTGACACTGTATTCAGAAACTGAAGAACAGAGTATTCTGAGTCTGCCTAGGCTATATAGCAAGACAGTTTAAAAAGAGAAAAGAGAGGCAGCATGGAATAAGCAATCAGGAACAGCACTGCGATAAATACAAGGTATCGGAAGACAGACATCTTGAACCCTGAACTGCTTCAAGACAGAAGCAATGGCCTGTAGCCCAGTCTCTCCAATAAGCCCCCCAACTGCCTGTGTACAAGAGCCAGGCCAGACCCCAGAAGGCAGGAACCTCAGTCCCAGAGCCCCAGTGCAAGGGCCTGAGTGTAAGCATGACCCCCGGGGATACTGTGGATGCGGATCTGGGTGCCAGGCTGCCCAACATCCAAGTAGCCCTGACCCAGTGTCTGCATAGGGGCAGCCAGCTGGGGCTCCTCACTGGACACCTGCTTTTTTCCCTAGTGAGTCATAGGTATGGGTTCAGCTCACTGTGATGGTCACATCTCTGACCAGCTGCTGCCTCACACTGGGAGCTCAGTGTCCAAGGAGTCATTAGGAACCAGCCAGCTTAGTCCTTGAGAAAAGGACTCAGGACCCTGACCCCAGGGAGCCAGTTGGGCGCATAACCAAGTCCTGCTCCTCCTCCCCTACCCTGGCCCTCCACGCCCCACAGCCCCAGGGGAAGCCTCATCTTCCTGCTGCAGCCTGCTTGCTTGCTCTCCTGTGTTGGGTTTTATATTCAGTTGCTTCAGTGGCGTTCATCAGATTCGACCTTCCCTCACTTTCATCTCTCAGATGTCCATCCCATGGGCTTTTTCTCTATTTTTCTTTCTCTGGCTTTCTCATTAAATTTTTCTTTTATTTCCCCCCCTGCCCCAACCCCCCATAAACACTTTTTTTTTTTTGCTTGTCCATGTCTTTATATTTAAGCCTTTGCCTTGATCAGTGTTGAGAGCGATAATTGTGTATGGAAAAAAAAACAAACCCCAGACCTCTCAATAAAGGAGAACCCACTCAGGGTCTCAGAAGAACTGTAATGCACCAAACCCAACTCAGCAGAAGAGGAGACATATCAAAGATCAGCGCGGAGATGAACAAAGTAGACACTAAAGAGCACAGGCAGCCCACGAGACGGAGTTGGTTACTTAAGAAGACAGACAAGATTAAGGCTGAACCAACCAAAAGAGAGAAAGAAGGCCCAAAAGCAATAAAATTAGAAGAGAACAGGGAATCATCATTAGGTCATACTTTAAAAAAATTACATTCCAAGAAACCAAAAGACCTAGAATAAATGAGTATGTTTCTTGAGACACATGGACTACTGAGACTGAATCCAGAGGTACGCGCATCCGGTCATCAGCAGTGATACTGAGACAGCTCCCCTGAGTAAAACCGAAAGGCAAGGACCAACGGGACTCGAAGCTGAGTCCATCAGACCTTAAGAAGAGGAAGCAGCAAGGCGCCTCAGATGTCCCATAAAATAGAAATGGAAGAAACACTCACAAAGCCATCTTACAAAGTCAGGTAAGGGCATAGCAACAGACTACTAACCTCTTTCCTCGATGTACACAGATGCAAACACATAAACAATAGGTGCAAACCACACTATCACTTCACAAACAGCATTTTCTCTACAAGGCAAAGGTATCTACTCTCACCATTTGAGTTAGCATAGCACTTGAACTCTTAGCCAGAGCAACAAGGCAAATGAATGGAAAAAGGGAAACAAGAAGCCAAATTATCCCTATTTGAAGATGGTTCCACCCTATATTTAAAGGGTTCCAAGCTCTACCAGAAAGCTCTTAGGTTTGTTAAAAAATGTGTACAAAGTAGCAGGACACAAGACCAATAACTTTCTTTCATGACACCAGTGTACTCACACACACACACAAAAAAAAATCAGGGCCATTTCACTCACAACACCATTGAATAATAAGTAAATGCAAAGTAACAGACACAGAGAAGGCAAACATCCTCCAGAATTAAAGCTCTAAAGATAGAACAGGAAGGAGATACTAGAAAATGGAGAGGTCTCCCATGTTCAGGCATTGACAGAATCAATATTGGTAAAATGACCATATTATGATCATCTAAATTTTCAAAGCAATCCCCATCAAAATCTCAATAACATTTTCCACAGAAATAGGATAACATCCCTAAAAGCACGCTGAATGCCCAAAGCAATCCTGAGAGAAAAGAGCAGTGCAGGAAGGGGAAGCACAAATTACACCACAGAGCCATAGTGACAGACATGGCGGATAGTTGGCCCCAAACAGATCAATAGAAGGAGGGAGGACCTATAAAAACCAATTCAAAATGGGCCCAAACCCTGAAAAATCTATAACTAATACCTGTAAAGTACCTCACAGTAAAGGCACAGGTAAAGGGGGTTCTAGAATAGGACCCCCAATGCCCAAGAAATAATGGGGGTGGAACCAAATGGGTTACATCAACTTAAAATGTCTTACATGCAGCAAAAGAAACAATAAAATAAAGAAGTGGCCCACAGAATGGAAGAACACATTTGCCAGCTACTAACCTACCAGAGGATTGATATCCAGAACATACGGAGGTCTCAAAAAAGAAACACAAGAATGAACAAACCAATGTACAAATTGGGCAAAAGAACCGAACAGACAAGCTTCGAGAAAAGGGGGCCCACAAATTTATGCAAGAAAAAGAAAAGCCCAACGCCCTTAGCCATCAAGAGAATACAAATCAGATTCCACATCAACCAAGTCAGGATGGCTTTGTATCAGAAACACAACAGCAAGTGATGGAGACAATGT
Organism: Apodemus sylvaticus; assembly: GCF_947179515.1. Lineage (NCBI taxonomy): Eukaryota > Metazoa > Chordata > Mammalia > Rodentia > Muridae > Apodemus > Apodemus sylvaticus. Next base: position 63,113,591 of record NC_067481.1, on the reverse strand, counting down.
GGGGGAACAAACCTGCATGCACGATCCATGGAGAGCAAATCAGTACAAGCAATCTGGAAACAAGCTTGAACATTCCTCAAAGATTTCAGAACAGAGCTACCACAGTGGTCTGCCTGCACCGCTCACGCATGTGCGAGCATCGTGGTATTACTGCGTTGTTGCTCTATTACTGCAGCGCTGGTCACAGTGAGCCATGGTCCCAGTTGTTTTCCTGTTGCTGTGACAATGGCGGCAATGTAAGTCTGACGAGATGCCTCACTGGGTAAAGATGTTTTGCGACTGAGCTTGACAACCTCAGTTCCATCTCCAGGATCCACACGGTGGGAGGAGAAAACTGTTTCTCACGTGTTGTCTCCTGACCTCCACACGTGTGTCATGGCATGAGTGTACATGCACACAGGCAAAATAAATAAAATGTAATTAAGGTGATGTAAAGGGTAAAACGGTTCGTTTTGGCTCGCAGTTCAGGGGCGCAGTTCACGGCAGCAGGGAGTTCATGGCGGAGGCAGCCCGAGATCTCGTCGCATCCACGGTCCAGAGGCAGAGAGGGGTGGTGCTTGTGTTCAGCTGGCTTCTCCCACTCGGGCAGCCTTAGAACAAAGCTGCTATGGTGGCACCCACAGTAGGCAGGCCTTTCAAACCGATGGTTCCCCAAAGGCGCTCCAGAGGCTGCTCTCCAGAGCAGGTCTAGACCTCACCAAGCTGGCGTCTGAGAGTGACCATCACTCACTATGGAATCTGCTTTGGTAGCCGTCAGTGGACAAATGGATAAAGAAAATGCAGCTTGCATAAAACAATGGCATACTGTTCTGCCATTAAGATTAAAATCATGCCATTAAGATTAAAATCATGCCATTAAGATTAAAATCACGCCATTTTTAGGAAAATGAGCAAATATGTGCTCCTCATTTCAGTGAAAAGCCAGACTCAGAAGGACAATTATTACATATTTTTCTCTCATATGTAGACTCAAGAGGGAGGGTTAGAACAGAGGAAGTTTAGAAGGGTCATGGGAACCAGGGGAAGGCAGAAGAAGGAAAGAGAGGAAATTGGGTATGCCCCAAGGGCTTACATACACATATGAAAGCATCTCAATGGAAATCATTACTTATTAATATTATTATTGTTACTATGACTATACACTAATAACGAAACACAGCAGCTGTGAGACTTACAGGAAGAGCAGGGATGCAAATCATCACATAAACCTGGGCTAGCCTGGAACAACAAGACAGTTTTCAGCTGGTTTCTGGTCACCCTACCTTCTGGTCGAGCTCAGGATATCTTCTAAAAGTTAAAACTGAACCCCTATGTGAGAGATACCAAGTCAAGCCGGTTTCCGGCACTAAGTGGTTACTTAAGTAGGTGGAAGGGGCAGCAGAGACTTTTCAGTGTAGAAGGAAGGACCACACCCCCGACAGAAAATCATGCTACAAGCTGAGTGCAGGGCAATGCAAAAACCTTTTGGGGAAAAGCATCAAGGCCAGGAGCAGAGATCCCGCTAGAGTATTAAGTTTAACTCTGTCCTAAACGCAGCAGCGAAAACCACTGTGCATTGGACTCCCGGTCTAGAGAACAGCGTGGAAGGATGGTGGAGATAGCCCTGTGCATTGTTGAGTGCTGCCTTGGCCCTGCTCCTGTCACTCTGTGGCCACTGTCACAGCGTCTGGTCCCAAGCGCTCACATCCAGCTCATCAGCTGAGAGTGTCAGCCACTCGCGGCTGACTGGGGACCCTGAGCCGGCGCTCACCTGGCGACTTGCGGGTCCTGCCTTAGGAGCAGCAGCAGGCGCTCCGTGTTGAGGAAGATGGCCCAGCAGGGGAAGCAGCAGAGCATCAGGATGAGGATGCCCCTTTGGAGTATGACCCCCACGCGCTTCAAGTTCTTGCCTCCAAAGGACTTGGAAAAACAATGTTTCTGTGAAGTGTCAGCCAAGGCTTCCCGCTCCCAGCAGGCCCTGCGGCCCTGGGAGCCCTGTTCCCCGCTGCCCTGCCCAAGGGGTGGGGCCAGGCCCGAGGTGGGGGAATATGGCTGCCAGGCCCCAGACAGCCAGCTGGCACTGTGGCACCCTGTGTTCCAGGACAATTGTTCCCTGCTCTTGGGAACCGAGGCTGTTCACATGGAGCATAGAGGAGCAGAGTGGAGCCTTGGGAGGGAATATGTACAGACCGGGGTTTTGATGAAGAGACACACCCACTGTGTTGAGGCGGTCCAATAGTTAAGGATGACTTTGTGTTCATCTGGCTGTTTTATTGAAGACGCCCCAAAGAGATCTAGCAAAGGCTAGACCCAGTGGGCTAGAAAAGGCCTTGATGGGAACTGAGTTCAGTCCAGGACTGAGAGTGCAAAAACACTTTTAAGATGCTAATAGGGGAGCTCAGAGCAAGGAACAAGGAAAACACAGGCCCTGTGCAGGCCAGGCCAGGGCAGAACTGTCCACTAAACACAGCAGGAGCCATTGATCTGTCTGCACTTCTGCACCTGGCCCAATGAGCAGGACCAGGTTAAACCAACCAACGACAGTGGAGGCCCTTGGGCTAAGGGACAAGTAAACAGAAGCTCTACTATGGTGGCGGAGAGATCTCAAACAGACTGTTTTCCCCACAAGCAGAGACTGATGAATAAGTCAGGTTAATAAGTTCCTCTGCTTTAAACTGTTGGGGGAAAAAAATCACCCAAAGGAGTCTGGTGCCACCTAGAGTGTGTTTGCTAGTTTTCCTACTGCACGGCTCGCTGCTGCACCGCTGTTGGCATGCAGCCTTCTTGACTGACAGCATGAACGAAGCCTGGTGAGAGTCACAGCTATGCCGTCCATACATAAAGGGCTGCTCCCCACCAGGGCAATGGGGTTCTCACCTGAGACATCAGCGTGTCACAAGCTGAGGCCAAGCCAGTGCCTACCGAAATCCCAGTGACATTCACAACCTGCAAGGAAAACAAAACAAAAGAAAACAGGCCAAGTGCAGCAGGCAGCGTTGCTCAGAGCCAAGGAGCCACTGCGGTTCCGTTTTTCTTTCTTTCTTTCTTTCTTTCTTTCTTTCTTTCTTTCTTTCTTTCTTTCTTTCTTTCTTTCTTTTTATTTATTTTTGAGATAATGTCTTACTATGTAGCCCTGGCTGTCCTGGAACTCTCTATGTAAATCAAGCTGGCCCCGAACTCACAGAGCTCGGCCTGCCTCTGCCTCCTGAGTACTAGGAATTAAGGCTTGTGCTATGATGCTCAGCTCAGCACCTCAAAGAGCTTATGCACCCACATGAACGACCGCTCTCTGTGGTTCAGATGACCATGTGGATCCTTTGGGATTACCAAAACAAAATGCCTTTTCTAATCTAGGGCCACAGCTACCTTAGGGCAACCAAGGAAGCTTAAATCCTAAAGCCTACCTCTCTTCCTTTCTTTTCTTTTCTTTTCTTTTTTTCTTTTTCTTTTCTTTTCTTTCTTTCTTTTTTTTTTTTTTTTTTTTTGAGACAGGGTTTCTCTATGTTATTCTTGGCTATCCTGGAACTCACAGAGATCTTCCTGCCTCTAGCTTCCAAGTGCTGGTATTAAAGGTATGGGCAACCACACCCAGAAAGCCTAGGTTTCCTTAACATAGCACGAAAGAGCTTCTGCTTTAGAAAAGTAAAACCAGGCACTGTGGCGTGTCTTGTGGTCCCCAACACTCACAAGGCTGAGCTGAAAGAATCACTTGAGTCCAAGGAACTCAAGACAAGTCTTAGAAACAACAGATCCAACCCCCACCTTAAAAAATTAAAAAGTAAAATAAACAAAAAGGTTTTCTTATTGTCTAGAGACCATGTACCTCCTCTGCCAGAGGAGATGCACTCAAAAGTAACAGCGCTAGACATGGCACACATATGCATGTGTACATGCCTGCTGCAGAAAGAAAACCATCTATTAAGAAAAGAAAAGAAAAGAAAAGAAAAGGAAAGGAAAGGAAAGGAAAGGAAAGGAAAGGAAAGGAAAGGAAAGGAAAGGAAAGGAAAGGAAAGGAAAGGAAAGGAAAGGAAAGGAACCCATGGGCTGGAGAGATGGCTCAGTAATTAAGAGCACTGACTGCTCTTCCAGAGGTCCTGAGTTCAATTCAACCACATGGTGGCTCACAACCATCTGTAATGGGATCTGGTGCCCTCTTCTGGAGTGTTTGAAGATAGCTACAGCATGCTCACATAAATAGATAAATCTTTGAAATAAAGAAGGAAAGATGGGGTTGGGGATTTAGCTCAGTGGTAGAGTGCTTGCCTAGCAAGTGCAAGGCCCTGGGTTCGGTCCTCAGCTCTGTTAAAAAAAAAAAAAAAAAAGAAGCTGCATACATGTTCAGCTCTGGGACTTGGTAAGGAAGGGGGTTGGGTGATGGGAAGACAGGCAGACCCTGGAGCTCACTGACCCTCCTCCAACCTAGCTGAAATACTGCTCCATCTTTGGAAAGAGACTGCCTCAAAAGAGTAAGGTGAGGAGGGAGGGAGAGGATGCTCTCTTCCTCCTCTGGACTCAGAATGCAAACATAACAACACCCAATGTTTATTGGACATATACCATGTGCCAGGCTCTTCATGTATATGATGTATGACCAGGCACTGTCCAAAGTCACATGTACATAGGATCGTAGTTTCACATCTCAGGGGCAGCCTGAGCGACAGAAACTTTGCATTGGCATCGCCTGTGTAACTTGATCTGACCTGAAGCTATGAAGGTCTTACAGCAAACCTCAGGCTTTAGTAAGCAGCCGGCTTGTGCTACCCTCTCAAATAGATTTTGTCACTCCCCAACTACCCAGAGGTTAGCCCACAGCTCAAGGGGTCGGGCAGGTGTGCTAAGAGGGGCAGTACAGTGTCCTTCATCCCCCGTCTCACACATAGTACCTGTGTCAACTCCAGGTAAATTACCTGCTCTCTGACCCAATGTTGTGGCTAATGAAATGTGGTCTCCAAAGGTTTATGTACTGAAAGGCTGGTCCTCAGTGTGGTGTAGCTGAGAGGTAGTGGGGGCTTCAAGAAGTGACATTTAGTGAAGGGTGATTAAGTCACTGGGATGCTGGTCTGAGATGGGGCTAATATAGTTCTCACGGGGCTCAGGAGGTAGAGCACTTGCCTAGCATGCACTGAGCCAGCACTGCATACTCTGGGCATGGTGACGCATGCCTGTAACCCGAGCCCTGCACTGCATACACTGGTCATGGTGACGCATGCCTGTAACCCGAGCCCTGCACTGCATACACTGGGCATGGTGACCCATCCATGCCTGTAACCCGAGCCCTGCACTGCATACTCTGGGCATGGTGACGCATGCCTGTAACCCGAGCCCTGCACTGCATACACTGGGCATGGTGACCCATGCCTGTAACCTGAGCCCTGCACTGCATACACTGGGCATGGTGACCCATGCCTGTAACCCGACGAGCCCTGCACTGCATACACTGGGCATGGTGACCCATCCATGCCTGTAACCCGAGCCCTGCACTGCATACACTGGGCATGGTGACCCATCCATGCCTGTAACCCGAGCCCTGCACTGCATACTCTGGGCATGGTGACGCATGCCTGTAACCCGAGCCTTGGAAAGGTGAAGGCAGGAACAGCTGCTCGGCCTACCCTACATGGCAAGTCTGAGGTCAGGCGTGGGCTCTGTGAGGTCCTGGGACATAATTTGTTCCTATGAGAACAAACTGTATGGAGGAGAAGCCAGGTGCCCGAATCCCTCTTGCCTTCAGTCTCGAGGTGCGACTGCTTGTTCCTTCTAGAAGCCATGGTGCCTTCTGCATGTGATGATGGAGCTCCGAGGCTCACACTGGACCTCTTAAGTGCTCTTAAATGTCCTGAAGTGTGAGCTAAAGAAACCTTTCTCTATCAACTGCTCAGCCCCAGCAATGCTTTGAGATACTAACCATGGACCTGGAAACCTACGTCCTCAGGAGGTCAACAGCAGGCCACATATGGAGTCCCCTAAACTTACCTCACCAGACATGAAAGCCAGGGGGCGCATAGCACAAGAGGACCCAGCAGTGAGGCACACTCTGTGATTCAACCAATCCAGGAAAAGGAAAGGGGAAGCACCTCACTTTATAAAACGTGGTAGTGTGTGCTTTTAATCCCAGTACTCAGTGAGAGGCACTGGGTTCAAGGCCAGCCCGGTCTCCACAGAGATTTCCCAGACAGCTAGAACTACACAGGAAAAAACATATCTCAGACAAACAAACAAAGTTTTTATTTTTCCAAACAGGGTTTCTCTGTGTAGCTTTGTCTGTCCTGGAACTTTCTCTGTAGACCACGCTGGTCTTGAACTCAGAGACCTGCCTGCTTGCCTCCTTCCAAGTGTTGGGACTAAAGATGTACGCCACCACTGCTCCACTTTGACACATGAGAGTGTCCTTGTTCTGTTTGTTTGTTGTTGTTGTTGTTGTTATTGTTGTAACCAACTGCCTTTGGTTAGCTTAGAATACCAGCCACCCTCTATAGCCCAGGTTTGTCCAAGCTTCTACTAGTCTGAGCACAGCTGGAGGTCTCTCTTACCAGGAACAACATTACAACAAAAGATGAGACAAAAAATGACCAGGCCTGTAATTCCAACTGAGGCAAGGATACTGAAACTTCAAGGCCAGCCTGGACTACTGAGCAAGAACCTGTTTCAAAATCAAAATGAATAAAATTGTACATATCTAACCATGCTGCCACTGGGTCCGCTGCCTTCCCAGCAGTTAGTTACAAGTTAACATTTTCCTGAAAGCAACTTATCTCCTTGACCCATTTGTGAAGGGCTGACAGGACTCTCCCTGCCTAGGACCTTATCTGCAGAAATCCCTGCCTGTGGAACACATCGGAGCTCCCATGAACCACAGCCAAGACTCCCGTCTCACCGTGGGTCGCTTTTATTCCTGATGTTCTTACATCGAAACTCCAGAGATATAACAGGAAAAGGAAAGGAAATTGCCAAACAACAACAGAAAGAGAGAGAGAGAGAGAGAGAGAGAGAGAGAGAGAGAGAGAGAGAGACTAATTCTGCCAGTACAGTAATAATAGCTGATAATAGTAATAAACTGAGACACCCCCCCCCCTCATAGCCTGGTACTCTCCACTATGATGCTGAAAGAGAAACTGTGGGCTTCCAGTGTTGCACAAGGGATGCCAACATCCTAGCAGCCAGGGGGATATAGGAAATAGGGGAGGACCCAGTCACCATCACCTCACCCAAAGGAGGAGTTTCTCTCCTGTCTGAAAATGCAGATCAAGCCGGGCGGTGGTGATGCATGCCTGTAATCCCAGCACTCGGGGAGGCAGAGGCAGGTGGATTTCTGAGTTCAAGTCCAGCCTGGTCTACAGAGTAAGTTCCAGGACAGCCAGGGCTACAGAGAGAAACCCTGTCTCGAAAAAAACAAAAAACAACAACAAAAAAAAAAAAAAACAAAAAACAAAAATGGAAATGCAGATCAAATGCCATTTTCCACTACTTTACTGGCAGATGGAGAGAGACTTCTAAGGACACCTGATTTCAAGCCATGAGGAAGGAAGACACTTTACATGAGAAACGGTGCAATCTTAATGAACTGTGTAACTAATAGCTTTGGTGGTTTGGTTTCAGAAGAGGGGACACAAAGTTCGTTTAGGGTAGCTGCGAACCATGTGGTCTGCTTGGGACACTTTCACGTCTCCCAGGACGCAGTAACTGGGGTGGGGAGGGCCCGCGGGGAATTTGCTCTGAACTCGCTCTCTCTTCCCAAACCTGAAGATCATGGTAGCGCGGTGGGTCAAACCCAGACCCTGCAGTTCTAATTCTTCGGGTTATGGGTGTACCGAGCATCCACGCGGCACTGAGGTCATTTCCAGCACTGTACAAATAAAAACACATTAAAGCTTTACGGCTTTACCACATCATCAGCTAAACAGTTAGCACCTACGGAAACAGCGAGTGTCACGGCATCCAGCTCGACTTTGCCCAGGTGTCCGCAGAAGATGGAACTGACGATACTGATGAGAAAGATCATCAGCTGCGCCAGGAACTGCAAGGAGCAGAAAGGCAGTCACCCTCGGGCCGCCTGAGGTCGCCCCGCGCCCGCAGCTCGGGGATCCGACTCACCACCGGGCCCGCGAGCGCTGCCAGCGCGGCCGCCTCCCGCCGCACGTCGGGGGACAGCGCTCCTCGCAGGCCCAGCAGGATCCGCAGGCTGCGCCCTGCTGGGGCGCGGACCAGCTCCGGGGACTGGGTGGTGGCTCCCAGGCTGTCCTCGGCCGGCTCCATGGTACAGGCTCAGATGGTGGCGCGATCGGCACGTGGAGGGGAGGGCGGGGTAGACACTGCGGAGTGCAGGGAGCCGTGCGGGAACCGCCCCACGCGCCACCCCGCCCCGGGCGCCTCGTCCAAATCCAACCGTCACCGAGTGAAGCGCGTGGCACAAGCCTCGGTCTGGCTGGCTGAAAAGGGTCATCTTGTAGACCCAAGAAGAATTAAACTCTGGTTTAGGTGGTCCCAACCAAACCCCACTGTTGGAGGGCTGCTGGTGTGGCTCAGTCAGTGAGGAATGCTTGCCTGTAGCAGACCCCGAGTTCCAGCACCAACTACCAAAAGAAAAAAATAAATTGAGCCGTTTTATACTCACAGTGGCTAACTTTCCTAATTGTGTTCATTTTCTGTTCTTTGAAAGTTTGTGAATTATCCCTGTGTACTTAACCCTTCAGAGGCTGAAAGAATTGGGCTTTGACTTTGTTTAAGCTTTGTCCTCTGGCGGCCACCAGGGGGTTGTCACTCCGCGTCTTCACCAGTTTCACAGCTCCAGAGACCTTCCCTGCCTGCACCCTCCACACAAGACTTGAGATTTCTCTGATGATTAGCAAACCCTATTTGCTCAGGAAATAATAATCTACAGCCCAGAGACATATCATAAAATGTATTTAATAGAAGTCATACAGTAAGAATGTGGAAGCAGTTCAGATATAGGCTTGTAGTTTAGGAAACAATAGGCAGAAGAAAGGAATTCCACCCCTGAATCAAGACAGTACGCAGCATGTTTGACAGTGGCAGATGAATTAATACTCCATCATCATCTCCCCCACATTGCCTTAGACCACAATACTGTGTTTACCTTATTCTTTATTAGAAAAACAGTATTTTTGAATACTCAGTTCATAATACCTACAGGCACAGTTGAATTCTGTTAGCCAGCTCTGTGAATTGTCTGTATGTTCAAAACTGCACATGGTCCCAGACATAGTGACTCACTTTCCAAGGGCTCAACTTTCACATTGGTGCAAAAGTGACATGCTTTCAGTACAGACTGTTTTTGAACTGGGTGCTTTTCCTGGGTTCACAATGTATGACACTATCCTTTGGAGACATGGGACAGTGGCAGTGAGCTACAGCCCCCAGGTGGCCCTGCAATCCCAGGGGTGAAAAATTGACATTCCAGTTGGTAGAATATTTTGAAGACAAGTATTTGGTACATTGAGTATATTGTATGCATTGTCTGCTTACAGAGCATGACCTCTCTCTGTCTCTGTCTCTTTCATCTATGTCTCTTTCTCTCTATATATCTCGTGTGTGTGTGTGTGTGTGTGTGTGTGTGTGTGTGTGTGTGTATCTATGTCTCTCCTTCTCTCTCTCTCTCTAACACACAGAGAGAAAGAAACAGAGAAGCAGAGAGAGAGCGTGAACTTCCATGTTAGAGGGCCCTGAACACGCTGAGAATAGGGCTGTCTGCCTCAGCAATATCCGCAGCCCTGATGTTTTCAGTGTGGGATGGATTTGTTAGGCATTAACTTCACAGACTGAGGAGCACCTGCATTGCTGAATCAATGACACCCCCACATTATCCAGTTCTGATATAGACTCTCACTAAAATCCCGCCTACCAAGACTAAGACCATCCCCAGGAACAGGAGCCCTCGCCGCAGGACCAGCTGTTTCCCAGACAGATTGTCGCTGTCCTTCAGATGGACAGGCAAAACTTGTTGCTGGCTCATCGGCTGGTCCAACTGAGTCTCGTCTTTTTTTTCAAGATCCGTCATCATAATTTCTCCATGGCTCTCAGGACCCACTGTGGGGGAAAAAGAGTCTTAGTGAGCAGCTTGAAAGGATTTTTGTTTTCATATATAGAAATGGTGGTCATTGTGATTATTGCTAGGAGAAAGTTGATTCGAGAAAGAGTTGTTATAAGGTATTGTAGAGAAAACCATAGCAAATCTACCAAAATTGCCAAGTCACACTGACCCACTCCTCTAGCTGACTTGCAATGACATGCTATATCCAGAAGTTCCCATCCACCATTTTGTACATGCAAGACATGACTTTGTACATGCTCAGAAGTGTCCTTGACCTAAGTCTCTCCTATATGCCCTTGCTAAGTCTCTCCCATACAAATAGTCATAAGTGACTCCAATATTATCTTTTTACTTCCTTTGCTCCAGGAGATATTCATAGGGAACAAATAGAGGCACATTTGTATTTCATTACGTAGTAAGAAATTAAATAGGGGTATTTTACAATTTAAAGAGCACACTTGTATCCCATTCTATAGGAAGGAATCCACGAGTACACACTATAAACACCTTACAAATTTGCACTGCTAATAGTTTGTTTGTTCAGAGTAAACTTTCAATCTAAATGTCATCCAAATGGGCTCAGGAGCTATGCAATCTTCAGTGACCTTGGCCAGCCCTGCCTGCTACAGCATCTCAGAGACAAGGCCAAGCACTTAGCCAGAGGAGCAAGATGAAACTCTGGAATTATTTATTGTCTGTGTTCCCCAGTCTCTGTATAGATGCTAGTAAGAGGAGGAGGAGGTAGGCAGGTCTCCCACCAGTTTCCCAGATTTCTAGCATGCTATGTAGAGCACAATTTAAAGATAGAATTCCTGATTTTGTTTATTGTGACAGATGGAAAACCAAATTCCACGCCCAGAGCTGCTGAGGGGGCTGCTTCCAGGACAGCCTCGGCCCTCTTTCTGGGTTGTGCTTACTGACTTTGTACTTAGTCAAGAAATGGCCCCGGATCCATCCAAGTAGGAGTGAAGAAGGCCTTTTAGAGACACTTGTGGCCTTTTCTTCAGCAGTCGAACTATTAAAACAATGGTTCCCAAGAAACTGGCATTTCCCAGAAACCACATCAGGCTGGGAGAGGAGGAAGGCTGACACTTGGGACCAGTCAGAGAGGAGCTTGTCTCCCACAAAGAGGTTTCACAGTTCTGACAAGTTCTCAGACAAACTTGAAGGAGAGACTATCAGTGACAGGTTGTTGACGGTCAGCACCACATGGTGACCAAGGCTGCATGCACACCTGTGCATTCCTTGTGCCCTCTGCTTAAACTCAAGCTTCATGTCAGGACTCTGAAGATAGACTCGAGGGGGAGACGGGAGGTGTTGCTGGGTCTTTTTATTTGTTCCCAGTGCAACTTCACTATATAATAACCCCACCGCCCTTCTCTGATTCCCAGCATTGCTTGTCTGTTCAGCCGGCCCATTGACAGGGTGCTGAGCCTGCATTAGGGCTGCAGGGCCCCTGCTCTGACCCTAACAATGCTGGTAACAGCCTGAGTTTGATTGATTGTCTTTGAGTATCTCCATTCACTCCATAAGCAGCTCTGGTCAGCCAGCATGGGCGGCTCTGGTCAGCCAGCATGGGGAGCCAGAGAGCTTTCTAGGACCAGGCTTTTAAGGGGCAGATAGCTACTTAATAAGCATTGAAGACAGAAAATAAACCAAATGAAAACTAAGTCATAGCTCAAGACATTTACAGAACTGAATATGGGACTCTCCACCTACAAGGACCCACCGAGTACCAAGCAAGACAATGGCTTGAGGCTCGTGGCTTTGTGGAGTAAGAATAGTAACAGGAAAACACACTAAGAACTTTACAAGAAAAATATAAAAGCAGATTACCTAGCAACCTAAGAAGAAGGTTGGTATCATCTTTCTTTAGAAGCATAAGAAAGCACATCTGTGATTAAGTAAGTATACCTTGTCTCAAATGTTTGGGATAAGAAGTATTTCATATTCCAGCGGTTTAGATTTTACATTTCAGTGGTTTTTGGATATTTCAGATTAGGGATTTTCAACCTGTGCTATGATTGTTACAATGGCCTCAGAATTCTGACAAAATAATTTAGAACATCATAATACTGGTTTTGCCAGACATGGTGGTGGTGCACACCTGTAATGCTAACTTGGGAAGTGGAGGCAGGAGGGTCAGAACTTCAAGGTCATCCTCACCTAAAAGCCAATTCAAAGCTAGCCTGGGCTATGAAGATCCTGTCTCAAAGAAACAAAGACAAGCAAAATGTTTAAAATTGTACAGTATCAGGTCACATTTACAGAATACCTACGCTGTATCTGGCAGTTCCTAACACTCAGTCCTCAGAGCTACACAACAGGGTAAGTATAATTATTTCCCACATTTTACAAACTAACCCTCCTCCCAAGATAATTGCTAAATTGGGATAAAATTAATAAATAAAAATAAAATAAAATGAATTCAAAAGAGCATCATCTTGAAGGTGGAAAAGAACTAATAGCACACACAAAAAGTTCCCAGAACAAGGTCAGGAAGAAGCTGGAAACCTGGGGGTGAGCCAGCCTCTGGGGTGGCTTGGCTCCGACAGTTCCATACTTGGATATGTGACTCAGGTCTGAGCAGTACCTGTGAAGGGTGGGCCCTGCTAAATTTCCCTGTGTCTGGCCTTGAAGCCCTAATGGGATGCAGGCAAGATTTAAGGATGGCCCCAGAATAGGCCAGCCTCACACTGGCTGCCTCTTACCTCCAGGTCAGTGAGAGCTTTTGGGAATCTCAACCTCTGAAATTTCCCTAGACTGCTTGTGAAACCTCAGTGTCTAACAAGGGTAGAAGAAAATCCTAAATAAAGATAGACAGCTTTAGGTCAGACCTCACGTGATTCAAGGATAACCAGACACTAAGAACAGAATCAGAGAAACAATATACCACTGACAACTGACCACTGTCCCCTACACTTATCCTTCTAGAAACCAAAGTGTAACATCATAAATGAATGTTGATACCTGTGGAGCCTTTTTGCAAAAGACATGTATACCCTTCATATCCACATTACAAAAGCATAGTCTCAGGAAAATGGCTGCTCCTATGACCTTCTAATATCAGAGAGACCTTTGATAAGGTCACCATGATTTCCTCCCCCATACCCACAGTAGCTAGCACCCTCAGAAGACCCGCACCCCACTCCCTTCTGTAGCTTCAGGTGCTGCTCTATAAACTTCAATTATCTGTTCCTCCTTCAAGCCTCATGGTGTGTGGACTCCCACACCTACAGACATAGCTAAATACTGTTTTTCTCCTGTGTATCTTCATTGTCAGCCACAGATTGCAGGAAGGTAGAAAGAAGCCACCTTACCTCCCTCACGGGAGTGAAAAGGTTAATAATTAAAACTGTCCAAAGAACTGGGAACTGCTAAACTGACAAAAAAAACCTAATGTGATTGTATTTGCATAATGCAAAGGTCTAGCAAGAACCTACTTAAAGTGAGTGATACTTAGCCACCCAGAGGGACCCTGTTAAAACGAGTATGCAAATACCAGCTTCCAAGACTTGTTCCTCACACAGAAATGCTAAGTATTAGAAATGTCTGTAACCCAACATAAAGGAAGGATAAATATGACAGGGGATGATCTGCCAGCCCCCTACTCTCAGTAGTACATGGTTTTATACACAAGTGATATGTCTATTGTACCCCATAAATAAACACAATTACTGCATGTGGACCAAACACTTAAATATGCTTTTGAGAAGAAAAGAAAGGCCCGTAGAAGACTTGCAGAGACACCAAGATTAGCAGAGGGCCTAAGAAGCCTGAACCAGCACAGTCCGTTAATAGATGGAATCAAAGCAAACAAACTCTGAGCCAGTTTACCTCAGTGTGGGTATAACTTGGCTTGACATCTGTTTTTGAAACATTAGTGCCTTGCTTCGGTGAGAGCTCACAGCAGCTAATCCAGATGTGTCCCACAAATGCCCCTCCAGTCCTATAGAGCAGGTCTGCCCCAGGGCTGAGAAAATTGTAGCTTACCTGGGTAAGCAGTCTCCTGAGAGACAACAGAATTCAGGGGCACATTTATCTTCAAATTGGCATGTACTTCAGCCTAGAAAAGTAAGCCAAACTCAAAGTAAGTTCTGGTGGCAGCAGGGAGCATTGCCAAGTATGGCCACCATGTCCCTTAACTGACACCTGAGACAAGGCGTCTCTGGTTCACTATGACTTCCAAAAGACTGAAACAGGCTCCTGGATAGGCAGGGAGTAGACTGATCTAAGAGGGAGACCGACCAAGATCGCTGAGAACTCTCCCTTCTTCCTCTTCTTACTTCAGCTGCCCTTTCTACCCCTTTCCAGACTTCACATTGACCCTGAGAAGATGGCGAGAAGGAAGCATACTCTCTCTCTCTCTCTCTCTCTCTCTCTCTCTCTGTCTCTCTCTCTCTCACACACACACACACACAGTACTAGGGTGAACTTGGAGAACCTCTCTCTAGTTTCAATTCTTCTCCTGAAACTGACTTTTCATAGCAAGAGACCAGAAATGGAATCCTGTTTTACTATTCACTGAACAAACAAAGGGGAGTGATGGGGGGGGGGGGTTAGTCACACAACCCTTCACCTTAAAATCCAATTAAACCAAAACAAACCCAATAATAATAATAATAAAAGCATAAAAATAGCATAAGAAAAAAACTTCTCAAAATGAAAGAATGCTTACCACATCCGGTCCGGTTTGGCCTCTGCAGAAAGACCCAGGCAACAGAGAGAATGGTCACCTACCTGCTGACAGGCGAGTTTCCAGTTGAGCCGGGCAATAAAAGCCAGAAAGCACGCAGTCTGACAGACAGTGCAGATGATGATTCCTGACCACAGACCTGCAGAGGGTAAGAGTTGACAACGTAGCTCATGGAGACAACCGCCACACTAAGTCAGTACTGGTGGGCAGTCAGGCGAAGTGGAACGCTCAGTAGGAGAGACTTCCATCTTGCAGAGACCCAGCACCCACTAGGGCTACCTGACATGATTCATAAGGTCAGAGCAAAAGGTTCGGGAAGCTATTTGGGTTTCTGCTTACGGTAATTGGGATATGAGGAAAAGTAGTAAGGAAATAATCTCTCCAGAAAAACTACTACTCCCTGATCCTCGAAAGAGACTAATTTTTTTTGTACACATGTGGCCCACCCATGCATGTCCATATGTTTGCATGTGTGTTTACACGTCGGGAGGGTCTCCGTGAGTGTGTAGGTAGGCTTGAGGTTGACATCAGCTGTCTTCCTCAGCACTCTCCACTTACATATTGAGGCAGGTCTCTCTCCATCTTGTCTTGAGGCAGCGTCCCTCACTGAACCCAGAGCTCCAGGTTCTGGAAATCAGACTACACAACTTGCCCTTTGGATTCCCTGACTGCCTCCACAAAAGACCCTGTCTGGTCAGCTGCTTTCAGTCAGGAAACACCCAGGCCACCCTCCTCATCCCCCATAATCCTACCCCACTCCTCTACTTGCCTTTCAACTTTCTGCCAAGACATGGGGGAGGGGGAGAGAGGGGGTGACGGATGGGACAGGACAGGGCGATTCCCTTATGTAACAGGATCTGAATACACAGACTTTGCAGACCAGACAAATCCGTAGAAGAGCTGAGGCTAAGCCTTGGTTGTAGTTAAGGCTTATCTTTGCTCTTTCGTGCCAGCTGCCCTCACATCTCATTTATCAGGAGTGGTCAGTGGGCTCCCCTCAGGAGAGAGTCAGTAGCCATCTACAAGTTCTAGGCTAGAGTAAGGAAAGCTTCATCCTCCAAATGCCCAATTTTGCACAGAAACTACATGCTCATCGCAAAGATTTTTATACCTGCCTAGCTCTAGCTGTAATTTGAGTAACAAACTTAATTTCCACTAATGCCATAATCCCTATTAAAAGATGCAGGATGTTTACCAGAATCTTCTTGGCAGAGCCATTATTTATGTGTTTGAGAAATCGTACAGGAAAGTTGATAACCAATGTAATAAGTCAGTCTGCTTGTAAGAACCTGCAGCCCTCCAGGTGATTCTAGGCACCTCGTACACGCTGCACACTCTAATGGAGGCAGCATGAACAATAAACAAACCTGGCCTGTATCTATGTTTAAGAGGCCATTAGAATGACTGCGTTCATGGCCTCAAATAGCCCTCGAAGGGCCTTGGTTCTTTCCCTCCAAGAATCCCCAGCTCCCTCTACTTTGCCTGTGACAGATACACTTCATCAAGTGGGTCAAATATAGACCTTGGGATATGGATACACCTATATTTTAAAGTAGATTCCTTTCTAAAATTTTAACTCAACCAGATACAGAGGCACACACCTGTAATACCAGCACCTAGGAGGCTAAGGCAAGCTGATTCCATGTTCAAGGCTTAGCTTGTACTACATGGGAAGACTCTAAACAGCAAAACAAACTTGGGTGTAGCTGGATATGATGGTACATGCCTTGAACCTCTGAACTTAGGAGGCAGAGGCAGAACTCTCTTTGAGTTCTAGGTCAGCCTGGTCTAAAAAGTGAGTTTCAGCACAGCCAAAGTTATACAGTGAAACTCTTTTTTGTTTGTTTGTTTTATTGTTTTAAGTAACTATAAGATGTATCACTCACTATATAAAATGATAATGTCACGAGGAGATAGATAAGCTAATTGCCTTGGCCTAAATAGTCCACATTATCTGCATTTATCAAAACATTACTTTGTGTTCCATAAATGTTCATAATTGTGTTTGTCAATTAAAATACTATTAATAAAAATAAAAAAGACTATAAAATATCTTTTTAGTATTTTGTTCTGATTGCATGTTATAATAATAATAATTTGGAAACATATTAAATAAAAGTACTACTCAAAAACCAGACTCCTCTGATGTTTCCACTGGCCCGCCATCAGCATATCCAAGCCATGAACAATACCGGAAATTCAGCTAAATAACAGCCGCACCTTCATGGGCGCAGAAGGCTGGCAATCTCCTTCTTTGGACAACTCCGATATTTTTAATTAAAATATTATTGAACTTGAGAAAATGGAAGGACACAAGTCAAGATGTGGGACTGGAGGTCCTCAGCAGCTATCAGATGACTCCTGATCACCTCCGAGCCTGCCACACTGATGGATTCAACCAAGCCACACCCGAGTCAGTCAGTCCTTTACCCCAAAGACAACAGTCAGGCTTTCCTAGAACCATCTATTCGTGCATTCTCAATTATTATTTTAGAAACCGAAGCTGGACAATTCTCTATCTCCCTACTTTTTTTTTTCTCAAGATGAGCTCTGGTAATTTCAGAGTGCATGGGTTCAGTTCTTTGCTCCAGACACAGCAAGGTCAAACGGAGGAGTCTGCCCCCCCCCCCATCCTCTGCTCTACATCTCTCCACACAGCCCTCCACAGAGGTGTATGAGGTACATAGGTGATAAGTGGGGAGCAGAGGCTGAAGACCAGGACGAAGGTGGCAAGGAGGCCCTCACAGCCTTGCCCTTTGTGCTGAGAGCACAGGGTGCTGTTCTAGCAAGTTCTATCCAGTCCCATGCATCTTAATCTAGGGCTGCCCCACGTCACCTCCAACTCCCCAAGAGTTACAGAAGGAAGGCCTTGGCACTCCAACACCACAGTAAGGGACTCACAGCACTGTAAGCCCTCATTAAAGGAACAAGGCAAGATCTGCATACAAGATGTTTCCCCATACTTCAGAGGTCCTGGATATTAAGTCCTGTGACTACGGACTGGCTGACTCAGGATGAGGAGAATAGAAATGACCCTTTACTGTGCTCCCAGGCTGACACATGAGCAAAGGGGAGTGGCCCAGCAGCTCTGGGGTCATGGTCACTTTTCATCCACTGTCTACATACCCCCCCCCTGACACTGTGCAGGACTGTGGGAAGCAGAGTGAAGTCTCCACGTGCTTGGCCATCCTCCTGGGGCCCGTGGGCGGCCTGTCTTCCCACAATGAGGCTTACCAATCACTCCCAGCTTGGCGGCGAACATCAGCGTGATCCCAATGGGGAGACCGATGACATAATACCCAATGGCATTAACGATGGCTCCGACCTTCTGGTTTCCAGTGCCCCTCAGGACACCACCGCAGGTACACTGTGGACAGGTGACATCCATCAACATAAACACAGCTGGTGCTTCTAAAGAGTCCCACCTCCCAAACATAGAATGCCTCTCTGGGGTCCCCAGACTTGATGTGATGATGCTTTGCAAAAGCGACCCTGATAACTATTGTACTGGCTGCTTTTGTGTGTCAACTTGACACAGGCTGGAGTTATCACAGACAAAGGAGCTTCAGTTGGGGAAGTGCCTCCATGAGATCCAGCTGTGAGGCATTTTCTCAATTAGTGATCAAGGGGGGAGGGCCCCTTGGTACCATCCCTGGGCTGGTAGTCTTGGGTTCTATAAGAGAGCAGGCTGAGCAAGCTAGGGGAAGCAAGCCACTAAGTAACATCCCTCCATGGCCTCTGCATCAGCTCCTGCCTCCTGACCTGCTTGAGTTCCAGTCCTGACTTCCTTTGGTGATGAACAGCAGTATGGAAGTATAAGCTCAATAAACCCTTTCCTCCCCAACTTGCTTCTTGGTCATGATGTTTGTGCAGGAATAGAAACCCTGATTAAGACAACTATCAACAGGAGCCGCCCCCCACCCCCACCCCCTCCACCCCCCCCCACCCCTCCCCACCCCCGCCGCCCAGATCACTCTAGCCTCTCTTCCCACTCCAAATCATAATCAGAAGAATAGCTTACACAGACATGAAAGTGTCTGGGGGGAATCAGGCTCGGTACTCACAGCAAGAGCTTCAAAAAGGTGGGACACAGCATAAATGGGGACCACTTGAGCCACCAAGGCCACGATGTCCCTGTCAGGAAAACAATGCACATGGTGATTAGTGGGAAAGGAAGGGCTGGAGAGATGGCTCACTGGGTGAGAGCACTTGTTCTTGCAGAGGACCAAGGTTCAATTCCTAGCCCCATGTGGCAGCTTACAACTGCCAGGAACTCATTGAATCCAGTGGATTCAAGGCCCTCTTCCAGCTTCATGGGTTTCAGACATGCGTGTGGCACACAGACACACATGCTGGCAAACATCCACACCCACAAAAAAAAGAAAAAGAAAGAAAGAAAGAAAGAAAGAAAGAAAGAAAGAAAGAAAGAAAGAAAGAAAGAAAGAAAGAAAGAAAGAAAGAAAACAAACAAACAAGAAATAAGAATTGAGGACATAAGTCCCGGGAGGGGAGGCCTGACATGTCCCCTAGCTCAACAAGGCTTGGACTCTTTGTCACATGAGCCAGCAGCCCAAGTGGGGACAAGTCTACCATTGTATGACACATACCAGAAACCAGTTTTCTAATACATTTTTTAGGGGAAAAATGACATGCAACCCACTTACTCAACAAAAACCAAGGATGTGCTCTAGTTCCCATCTGCCCACCAAAAATCAAGTTTAGACCCCGTGGCCACCCTCCTTTTAGCCCAATTTCGGGGGCAGGTCTTGGATGCACGTCTCAGGAGCTATCTGAGTGACAGATTACAGAGTGAGCACTCACGTGTGTGGAGTGCGGCTCAGGGGCAGGGCATCTGTCTAGCATGCATGAGGCCCTGGGTTTGGGCCTGGCATCATTGAATAAGTTCTTCCCAGTCAACCAAATTTGCTAAAAGCAAAGGTCCCAAGTGTATTCCAGGGTTCTCGATGCTAGAAATGGGATCTGCTCTTAATGCTACAGGTGCTAAAGGGCTCTGACTGAGGAAAAGGGAAGCTAGGAGATATCCTGGGGTACCGATTGGAGAGAGGGAAAACAATGCCTGGAAATGGAGATTTGCAGAGCGAATGAATAATGAATCCAGCATGGGATGGAGGGTCTCTTCCTTGCCTCTAACCAGTGCAGAAACACCGTTGTTTGTTAAAATGGGCTTTGAATGAGAAGGATAAGCACACGGGACCGATGACCACTGTCTCTCAGGTCACCCCATGGCTGCCCTGTCCCCACAGATAACAAATCTTGCCACACCTGTGCTTGTCTGATGTTTATGAAAATACCAGCAAATACATATGAATCTGAGGATACTCCCTCAGCCTCTCATGTGCCGTCCTCTGTGACACTGGCTCTGGCTTGTCCTGCCTACCGATGACATTTTCTCTTCTGCCCACTAAAACGTGTGTGCATTCCGTGTGGCGCTGCTCAGTCCAAGCTACTGTGATTTCATCTTGAGTTTTAATTTCCTTTCTATTTTGGGGGCCATGGGGAGTGGATATGCCACAGATGGAAGCAAGGCCTTATGGGTACACACTAAATGCATGCTCTCCCACGGAGACACACCCAGGCCTTGGATTTTCAAATAGATCATTAACTCAGTTTTGAGTACTAAGGGTCAAACCCAGAGCATCAAGTTTAGAAGGCGCTGAACTGAATCTCCGGCCCTGATATGGGCTCTTGAATCAGTTTTGTTGACTGAAAATGATCTGATTTTCTTTGTGTGTGTGTGTGTGTGTGTGTGTGCAAACTGTCAGATTTGGGTGCTACCAGGACACATTTGCTTCATAAGAAATGCAGAATTTTTCTCTTTGTGCTCTCTTTGAAATACTAAACATCATAACTACCTATATTTTAATGATTTGAAAACGTTTTCCTTGAAATCTTCTGGAATCAGAGCTTTTTGGCATTTTAAACCAAATTTCCCTTATTTGTTATAAGAAAGTCACTTAGAGCTTCAGGTTTTATGGGGTAAATATCTATAGAGATTGTTTCTTCTTCTGTGTTTTTTGTTTTTGTTTTGTTTTGTTTTTGTTTGTTTGTTTGTTTGTTTTTTTGTTTTTTTTTTTTGGTTTTTTGAGACAGGGTTTCTCTGTGTAGGCCTGGAACTCACTCTGTAGACCAGGCTGGACTCGAACTCAGAAATCCACCTGCCTCTGCCTCCCAAGTGCTGGGATTATAGGCGTGCACCACCACCGCCCAGCTGCTGTTTTGTTCTTTTTATTGACACTGAGCTGACCTCAAACCTGTTATCCTCCTGCCTCAGTCTCTTGTCTGGGGAAATTATAGGCATGGGCCACTATGCCTGGCTGTGTTCTTCTAGGTTTTAATTTTCCTTACAAAAAGAGATTCTGAGAACTAATCTCTTAAGATTTTTAAAAATGATCATGTTTAGTTGATTTAGTGGTATGTCTGTCTGTCTTTCTGTCCATCTACCTATCTGTTGCAAAATTTACCCCAGAAAAGATCAAAGATCTAAATAAAGTGATTTCCTTATGAGAAATGAAGGAGACTTGTCAAAATGCCCTTCTGGTGAGGATTATAGAGGGTTATGGTCACTTGGACCATGTCCCTGGCTGGGGCTGGGGGCAGAGGGAGGGGAGAAGGCAGGTAACTAGAGCCTGGGGTGTTTCCCCCTTTCTTTGTGTTCTCCTCATGGTGATTAGCTGAGCTAGGATTCCTTCTGTTTCATTTACTCCCCCAGTTTGGGTTGGTCATGCCCACTGAATGACAGGGACATATTTTGAAAAATGTCTTATCCAATTATCCAATCTCATAGCACCGACACTATGTGAACATCACAGAATGAGGTCACACAAACCTAGATGGTTTAGCCTGATACTCAGAGAGAAGAGACAAAGAGAGGGGTGAGGGAGAGGGAGGGAGGGAGAGAGACAGACAGATAGACAGACAGACAGACAGACAGAAAATATAAATCTGTTTTTGTCTGTTACAGCCTCCTGCTCCTAGGGCCTGATAAACAAAAGACATGAAATAAAATAAAAATCAAACACAGGAGAGAACACTGGGACAGAAGGATGTGGTGCAGTCGCAGAGCTACCTCGGGCATAGCAGGACACACATACAGAGAATACACTCTAAATGATTAAAAGTTTAGGGGAGTGGGGGTGAATGTGACCAAAGTATATTATAAACAGATACAAATATAACAATTAAATTATTTTTTAAATTGTCCATTATTTTATGTGTGTGGGTGTTACCTGCATATACGTCTGTGTGCCGCATGTGTAACTGGTGTGCCTTTGGGGGCCAGAAAAGAACTTCAGTTATAAATGATTGTGAGCTGCTATACTGCTACTGGGAACTCCCAAGGCCTCTGAAGAGCAGCCAGTGTTCTAAACAACGGCTAAGCCATCTCTCCAGCCCCTAAGTGCATTTTGTTTTTCAGTGTATGACAGGGTTCTTTATTTGAGAATGAAGTAAGTGACACAGGATCAGAATCAAGAGCATCCCTGAGCTCCAGCTTCCCGCCAACCTCCTCCTCCTCCTCCTACACTGTTTAGCCCCACCCTCTGTGCTTGCAATCACTCCCCAGGAAATAAAAAAGCCTAACATGTCTGCTGGCAGCACACACTGCAGGCTCTACCCCCTACCTTCTCTCCTTCCTCTGTCTGGATCCCTGGGCAGGGAAAGCACCTCAGTTTGAATGTATGGGGGAGCCCAGAGCAGTGGCAGGGACTGGGAAATTGAGCACGGTGAAGTGGGGACTCCCCGAACTTGGGGTACCAAAATAAGGTCCACATAGCGGAGGAAAGGATGCAGGACCCCCGAGGAAAGGGGAATCTGTAGCCTTCAACGCCTCTCACTGGAAACAGCCAGTGCTAGATGGTTTCCCCTTCTGGTAAATGTTACAGAACCACTCTGGACCACAACCCTTTCTAGCCAAGCTGCTTGGCCTCAACGGGGGTCTGCTGGAGGGTGAGCTTCGAGAACTGCAGGAACATGAAGTTCTCAGGTTTCTTCTCCCTTGGTTCTCAGTACTTTGCTCTTTCTCCTGGGCCTGCTCCAGGTTCTCTCCTTTGTGTATATCCTGAGGCTTCCTGTTGGCTTCCTCTGCCTACTCCTCCGGCAGGGGGTGAGACCTAACCCTAGCTCTTGTAACTAAGCTGAGGTTATCTGGCTGAAGACCATTCCAAAGACAATCCCCAGGTGGACAATTCCCACGCTGGCTGTGGTGTACAGTGCATGACTCTCCTCTCCAGCTGCTGGGCGATGGCTCCAGCTCTTTCTGCAAAGGCTTTACACCCAAGACTCCTGCAGGAAGAGCAAGGCTCTGGCTTCTGCTTCCTTATGCTAACAGCCCAAGTGGGCAGAACAGAGCCAGCTCCTGTTTGGCCATCTCTTCCTCCATTTGGAGGTCTCCAGGCCAACCTGGGGCACAAGGCCCACATCAACCTAAAGTCCACAGTCCACCACTCCTTCACAGAATTCATTTGGTGGGAGGTACAGGAAGTCTCTCTTACTTCTGAGACTGACCCAACCCCCAATCTGATTCCATGTCTATCCTTTGAAAAGAGGAAGAGGAAGAAGAAGAAGAAGAAGAAGAAGAAGAAGAACAAGAACAAGAACAAGAACAAGAACAAGAAGAACAAGAAGAAGAACAAGAAGAAGAACAAGAAGAAGAACAAGAAGAAGAACAAGAACAACAAGAAGAAGAACAACAAGAAGAAGAACAAGAACAAGAAGAACAAGAAGATGAAGAAGAAGAAGAATGTGAGAACTATTTATGGTTGCCTTCCTCACCCACTCTGAAGTGAAAATCTATAAAAGATGGTCTGCAGCTGAGCAATTGTCTGCCTACCTTCAAAGGAGAAGCAGATGAGAAAGAAACTGAGGCAGCTGTGTCTGGCCCAGGAGCTTTTTGAATCCATGAAGAAAAAGTCAGTTTGCAATCTGTGGTTGCTAATAAATCTGTGGTTGCTTATCCCACAACAAGCTAGCCTCCTTTAAGAAGACAAGATCCCCACAGAGGACAGAGTGGATTTGTTTGTCTCTTCAGCCATTAGCTCAATGCCATGATTTTTAAGGCAGCTCAATGACAAGATTTTTAACACTAATCTATGTGCCAAATATATTCTAAAACTCTAAAAATCTGGGCCATTCGACAGGTCTGAGACACCGACGTGACTCCAGTCACCATGTTGAGTATCCTGATCCATTCCCTGGGACCAACGTGCATTAGATCGCAGAAATATTGAGATGTTGGAATATTTGTATAGACATTATGGGATATCTTGGGGGGGGGAGACATAAGTCTATATACAAAATTGACATCTGTTGCTCATATTATTGGAGGGTGGGGTATGTGCCCCTATCCCTGAGCTTTCTAGCAGCCACTGGACGGTCTTCTGCAGCCAACAGGCTCGAACCTGAGAGCTAACTGCTGATAATTATTTGGCACAGCAGCTGCTGCAGAATAAAAAAGAAAACATCCAGGCTGAATAAGAAGGGTAGTGTCAGGGCTCAGGGGTCCTTCTGGAACTCTGAAAATGGTTGAAATGTTTCAACAAGTATCAGTGGAGACAGACCTACACATCTGATTGTGAACTCCAGCAACTTTTGGCTGGTTCTGGGTTCTTCCCCTCCTCTCCAGTTTTGACCACTCTTCTTCAATTACTGCTATCATTAGCTCTACTTTCATACCAACATTTAGCCAGTTCCAGCCTACATATTTGGGTTTCCAGTACAGGGGGCACTGGAATTCAGTAGAGAAGAAAGATTAAGCTGCTTTCAGGAGTCACCAGACACACTCACCTGAGACAGCCACGCCCAGGACATGAGACTTCCTTGGCAGGGAGCTCAGGTGAGCAAGCCTCCAGGACTCCACCTGCAACCGTAGGCAGAGGGGACTTGTTCTTCCCTCGGCCTCCAAGACTCCAGCTCCAGGCTACAGATGAGGACCTGATTGCTCCCACGACAGTTTGAGCCCCTAGATTTCAAGAGCACCCAGTGGCCCATGGAGCTGCTGTCCTGGATGTGTGCAGAACTGTAACACAGCTCAGACCCACTCCTTGCTTTTGAGCAGGGGCAGCTCTTGGTTGGCTTCCTAAAGCTCTTGGGAGCCCTGAGCTACTGCACTTCTCAGAGCTGTATCAGCACTTGGCTAGCATCAACCTATTTTAATTCATTTTATCCTATTCATATTGTTAATACTGAACTGACAAATGTACCTCTTGTTTGTACTAAGCTGGTGCTAAAATAGTTTCAGACTTTGAATTTTTTTTTTTTAAATTAGGGGCTTAGTTAGGATGTCCAACCAACCTGCAGGCGAGAATTCTACCACTAAACCATGAATGCAGACTCTGTCTGCGAATATAACCAATAGTAAGAGAAGACTTAAAAAAAAAATGAGGGTTGGCTCAAGTCTGATGACCCAAGTTCAGTCCTTAGAACCTGAATGGTAGAAGGAGAGAATTTCCTACTGCAAGTTATCCTCTGATCTCTCTTTCTCTCTCTTTTTCACACACACACACACACACACACAAACTAAATGTAATTTAAAGCAATTTTTAAAAATTCATAATTATCATGTCCATCCTAAGCAGATCACCTTCACTCCCATTAACTTGAGATTTAGATTTTAAATTGGTTTCTCTGTCTCAGTCAGGTCCTTCTCAAATAATATCTGTGAGGTTTCTGATCTTGCAAATGGCTCAGAGCACCTCTCCAAGGTGCAGCTATTCCAGGGCACTGCCCATAGTGATGAGATCCATCCAATCCACTTCTTTATCAGAGATCCCACTTGCCAAGAGAATCCCAGCACTCACCGGTCGGTAGTGAAAATGTAGCCCACGAGATCCTTACAGCCTAGCATCAGGACACAGAAGGTCACAGCAAAGAGCTCTGGAGGTAAAGAGTCAAAAGAAATGTCACAGTGAATAGGGAGGCCACAGAGAATGGGGATGCAGGCTGCCCCATGCATAGCTTGTGTGCACCAGGCACCTTGGGCGGAGGGGTTTGGGCACCTGTGACTATCAAGGAAACAGCTGAGGACTTCTTGGCCTGGTCAATGTTTCCTGCGCCCAACGCATTTCCCACCCGGACATTGGCAGCCACACCAAATCCTGAAGGAATCTGAAATGAAAGAAAACACAGTAAAACTGCACACTGAGACACTACAGACAGAATAGCCTGTGATTTACACCTTGCTGGCAAAACATGGTCCGATGGACTGTGAAGACAGACACTTCGAAACATCTCCTTTGCCTACTCCAGGCTGTTAAGGAGCCTATATCTCCAAGTTAGGATTCTCAGAAGAAACTAGGCTTTTCTTAAGTTTGCAGCCTCTGCCATGGGAGGCTTCTCTGCAGTTTGCAGCCTCTGGGATATAGAGGACCAGGATACAGGATGGGCTGACCGAGTCCACTCTAGAGTCTGTTCTGAAGGACAGAGAGATTTGATTTACAAAACAGAAAAGGTGCTAAAGAAAATGCCAGGAAGAAATGCCTTGTAGGTAGGATGGGGTTCTGAAGCAAGGATCCCTGGATCCACATTCTGACAATGCTATCTATACTTATTGCCCGTGAGACACTATGCCATTTACTTAACTTCTGATGTTTTATCTGGACAAAGATTCTAGTAATGGAGACATTACAGAGTTCACACAGCCGCTACTTAGAATATTGTGCCCCTTAGGTATTGGATATTCCTTAAAATTTCCCATTAATATCTGTACATTTACCACTTGAGCCACTAATACTCATTTTTTTTAAAGTTAATCACTTATTTGAGCAGGTATGTTGCCTTACAGGTCAGGATAACTAAGGCAAGGGTTAAAGAAAATCTAATATACAGATTAAGAAACATGGAAGAAATGGGAGGTTAGCACTCCACCTTCAAGGTCACTGCAATGACAAGCAGATTTTCCAAACAACAGTTTCTCCATATGGAGGGAGAAACAGGACTCTAACATGAAGAAAGCTGTCAGCCTTTTAGTTAATGTCCATATTGTGTATGACCTGGTATGGTGTCCTGAAAAGGACAGGGCATCGTGTCTTATAGAATTCCCTCCACAAATGGAGAGTCTGGATATATTTAGAATGAAAACATGTATTTAGAATGAACAGCTATAACTCTTTCAGGGGAAATGTCACAGTTGAGAAAGACAAAAAAAGGTCAAGATTCTAGTCCCAACTAAAGGACATTAATGATTAAAAGACTTTAACAAGACATGTCTCCTTTATGCCAGGGGGGAAAGTTACTGAGACCCTATTAGAACAAAGATCGGCAAACAGATGGGGAACCCATAAATGTGATGCTGGGCACACATCTACAGCTGCGTACACCTGTACAGAAGGTTTATATCCTTTTAACTGGGGAGAAATATGAGCCTGCTCTTCTGAGCCTGTAGTGAGCAGAGATCAAGATATGTAAAAATCATATTCATATTTCTGCATAGATTTATAAGCATTTATCTTAAAATAAAAAGGTCAGGAAATCACATAAAGATATTTGTCCTAGGAGGTATCCCGAGGTGATGCTTATCTTATTGAAATATTATGAATTTAAATACTGGACAATAAGAGACTAACTTAAAGATAATAGGCTCATGGGCTTCAAGCATTGATAAATGTACTTAACTAAATTTACTAAAATATGAGGTGTACAAACATGAGGTTCAGATTAAAAATGTCTTCCACAAACAGTGAAAATAAAAATATATGCCTCCCAGCCAGGTGGTGATGGCGCACGCCTGTAATCCCAGCACTCTGGGAGGCAGAGGCAGGCGGATTTCTGAGTTCGAGGCCAGCCTGGTCTACAAAGTGAGTTCCAGGACAGCCAGGGCTATACAGAGAAACCCTGTCTCGAAAAAACCAAATCCAAAAAAACCAAAAAAAAAAAAAATATATATATATATATATATATGCCTCCAAGAAGTAGAGGCAGAGCATTGACCTGTCATGCTTGGATCCCCAACACTGCCAGGAAAACAAAAAATAAAAAAACAAAAAAGCAAAAAAGTATATATACTCTGTATATTTTAAATATAAACAACAGATGGTAAAATGTCAGCTGGCTGAGTCCTTCTCCATACTATGAATACCTCTTTCTCTCCGTTAAAAAAAAAAAAAAAATTGTTTGCCTTGTCCTGGGCATGAGTCGCAAGCATGCTAGGCATTCTCTACGACAGCCCACCACCCTTGTCCCTTCTTTAGCTTTCTGTCTCAAGAGGTGCATGCTATAAAATCCAGGCCTTCAGAATTTCAGATGGGAGCTTTCTGTGTAACAAAGTGACAGAGAAGCTTCTAACAATGTGTTTTCTAGCATGTCAGAGTTTCTGTCACTTTTAAGGGTGAGCAACTTTTCTCTGTGCGCATGCTCCAACTTTTCTCTGTGCGCATGCTCCAACTTTTCTCTGTGCGCAAGCTCCATACTTGGCCCACCTATTACTCCACTGTCTGGCCTACACACAGGCAGTGCCCCTTAACTACAGCCAGTAAAGCCTCTGTGAGCATGGTGTACACATATCTCTCCATGTCCCTACTTTCCATTCTTCTGAGTACACCTCCCCACCCCCTTTCCAGGAGATAACTGTTACGTGACAGGCACAGTGTTCAGCAGTGGGACCAGCACATATCCGACCTTAGTGACCAGCCCTCCATCCCACACCACTCCACTCCCAGAGCATTGGGACAAAAGAAAAGACTCTGACAGTGCAGAAACAGTCAACTGCTTTACATCTGAGTGGGGCCAGAGACAGAATTAGCAGATTTGGGTTTCTGCCCACCCCCTGCTTCCGCTTACAGGGACACCTGACCACACCGAGCATAAAGGACCTCCCAGCTCCTAGAGGACTTTGTGCAGGAGTAGGGCAAGGAACAAATCCAAGGCCTCATGGGTACTAGGCAAATGTTCTACCACTGAGCTATCCCCACCCCTTTTCTTCTTTACTCTGAGAGACTATCTTACCCCTTAGTGCAGTCCAGCCTTGAACTTGTGACTCTCTACCCAGCTGAAATTACATGTCCACATCTCCAGTCCCAGCGCCAGGATAACATTTTATGTCAGGAACCATCTTGGACAGCATTACTTAACATCGCCAGTGCCTTCTGCTCACCAGGTCCCCTTTACCGTGGAGGTCTTGGGCACTTACCATGTACACAATGATAGCCAGTTCATAGGTGATGGACTGAGCTCCCAACTCCACCATGCCAAGGATACCTGGTAAAGATGATCAGCTGAGGCCTTGCCCCAGCCACGTGGTCCCCACCAGTCATCCACCTGCATACGTACCACTCAGGAAGCTGCCGACCTCATAGGCCCACCACTCTATACACAGCATGAGCATGCTGGGGATAGCCAGTCGCAGGAAGGAGGCCCAGTCCTGCAGACACTCACGGGACCACCCTGCAGATGCAACAGATGGGTTTCCAAGGTGTCTGACCGTCAGGCAGAAGCCGCAGTCAAAAGGTCAAAAGGTGGTCTTTACCTCCCCAGGTGGCTTGATGTAGTCTTCTCCAGAGGATGTAGAGGAATAGGAAGATGGCCAGGGCAAACTGGGAGATGGTGTTGGCCAGCGCTGAACCCCTGGGAAAACCAGCAGCTGTGGGTGAGTACTGGGCTCCACCATCCCCATCCTAGCCCAGTGAGTCAGGGAGCCATGTACCCTTCACTGTGTCCTCCTGCACCATAGGCCCTGAGGTTACATCTGTTTAGGGCAGTATCCCCCTCACTCTGACAGCATTTTCCAGAAGGCCACACCCACACCAGCTAAACTACCCTCTTTCCCTGGAAAAGTCTAATGCAGCCCCACCCCCACCCCGCCCAAGAGGAAATCAGACTCACATCACCCCAAGATGCAGCTGATAGAGAAACAGATAGTTGGCCAGGGCGTTGACAAGGTTAGCTGCGATGCCCGTCATGATCTGAGGCAGAACGATGCCCTGGAACGGGGAGATGGGAACGGTGCTGACCTTTACACGTGGATGCCCCAGGGGCCTTGGGCATAACAGGAGCAGCCCCCTGAGGACACCACCCAGAGCCTCTGACCACCCCTCTGTCCCCTCCTCTTTGCTGTGAGTAAAGGCTGGGGAGAACTCTGGCCTCCAGGGGGTAGGAGGTGAGAAGGCAGCAGAGAGGGAAGAAAGGCAGGGATCCTCGCTGCATAGTGGCAGAAATAGCAAGATGGAAGGCGGCGTTTGCAAGAGGTTGGAGGTAAAGATACTCTTGCCACCAAAACTGGAATTCAGAGTCTAGACCAAAGATCTTGTGAAATTGTATTTTCTTCTGAAATGGAGTGTGGGCTCCTTCATGGTGGACTCTGAGAAGTAGGAACAGGAAAAATGTCCCCCCTACCTCATGCCTCACATTAAGAAGCTGGGGAGGGGCCGGAGGGAGGGAGGGCTCAGCAGTTAAAAGTACCAGCTGCTCTTCCGGAAGGCACAGGTTCAATTCCCAGCACCCCATTGCAGCTCATAACCATCTGTAACTTCCATCACAAGAATCCGATGCCCACTTCTGGCCTCTGCTGGCACCAGGCACACATGCGTGCGGTGCACAGACATACAGGCAAGGGAGGGCTGGGGCCTGTGGTGACAGCATTTGGAAGATGGTGGCCAAAGACCTGGAGTTCCGACAGGGAGACTCTATGTTCTGATTAATTTTTTAGTTTTATTTATTTTATTTTTACTTTTTTGTCAACTTAACACAGACTAAAGTCATCTGGGAAGGAACCTCAGGGGAAGTGTTGCCTCCATCATATTGGCCTATGGGCATAGCTGTGGAGTATTTTCTTGAATACTCCACAGTATTCAAGATGGTGAAGGGTCAGCCCACTGTGGGCAGAGCCACTCCGGGCAGGTGGTCCTGGGTCGCTTAAGGAAGCAGGCTGAGTAAACCTTGAGAGTACCCAGTAAGCACTGCCCCTCCTGCTTCCTACTCCACTTCTGCCTGAGATCCACTGACTTACCTCAATGATAAACTGTGGTCAGGGCTTATAAGCCCGATAAACCCTCTCCTCCTCCAGCTCGGTTTTGATAATGGTTTTATCACAACTGAGTAACTAGAATACCTTGTCTCCGAATAGAAAACAAAACAATCAAAAAAAAAAAACACTTATAGGAAATGGGGTCCTTCTTAATGGTAAAGTACCTGCCCTGGGCAATAAGGCCCTGGGCTATAGCTCCAGCACTGCAAGAAAAAACATTAAATAGAAAAAGAAAAATAATATTTAGGTAGTGTCTTAAAATTGCACTGGAGTGAGGACTTCCCAGCCTTCCCTCACAGGCATCAGGAGGTGAAGCCAAGGAGCTGTGGGTACACACAGAGCGGAGCCTCTCGCCTCTCCACAGGGGCCTCAGCCCCACCTCTTTGGAAGCTGCTTTCTCCCTGAGATCCTGATATGAGAATCATAGGACATCCAAAATTTTGCTTTGGGAAAAAGAAAACACTCTGCTCTTGCCTAGATGATTAGCATCACCTGGGCTGGGGATAGCTCAGTTTGTAAAATGATACTTGCCTCACATGTCTGACCCCCATCCTCAGCACTAACAAAAAATAAAAATAAGAGGCCCTCGACACAGTGATCTGCACGCACCTACCTCTAAGCCTCCCTCAGATTGTGGTCTCCAAATGGTCAGACCCTCACACCTCCCCCTCTCAGTCAGGGCCTTGCTGTGCTCTGGGCCTGCAAACCAAGGCTTTCTTATCTGGTCATAACCATCTATAAACTGCTTTTATAAGGCAGGGCTTCACTATATAGCCCAGGTTGAATTTTAACTCATAATCCCCCTGCCTCTGTGTCCTGAATGCTAGGATTACAGGCATGCACCATCACACCTCCTCCTGATCTGGTGAGACACCCCAGCACCACCGGGCCTTCGGGGCATGAGTAAATGGATGAAGCTCAAGTGCAGCTTTGTCCCTGACTATCTCCAGTTGACAGGACCAAGACTAAAGTGTGACAGTTCACACGAGCTCCATGTTCATCGGGAGAATGAGCTCCTGGGGACTTTCCTGTAAGGGAGTCTGTCACCAGCTTTACACCCCAGGTGTGGAAAAGCAACCAGACTGCATCTGAGGGGCCCAGGGTAAGCAGAGAGTAAGAAGCCTGGTAAATAAGATGCTACTGAAGTGACAAGAAGTGAATTCAGAAGCCTTGCTGCCATGTCTGATGAGCTGAGTTCAATCCTAGGACCCACATGGTAAAAGGAGAAAACTGACTCCCACAAATTGTCCTCTGACCTCCAAACACATGCTGTGGCATGCTCAGACACACAAACCAACACACACACACACACACACACACAAAATAGATGATAGATAGATAGATGATAGATAGATGATAGATAGATGATAGATAGATGATAGATAGATAGATAGTTAGATTGATAGATAGATAGATGATAGATAGATGATAGATAGATAGATAGATAGATAGATAGATAGATAGATAGATAATAGATAGATAGATGATAGATATATGATAGATAGATTTCAGCAGAAAGAAAGTGACAGACAAGACCCATAGGACTTGGAAAGATAAAGCCACAGGGACAACGGCCTGTGATGGACAGGGTAGAGGAGAAAGAACAGAGGCCACCAGCTATATAG
The DNA here is from genome assembly GCF_947179515.1 of Apodemus sylvaticus. NCBI lineage: Eukaryota > Metazoa > Chordata > Mammalia > Rodentia > Muridae > Apodemus > Apodemus sylvaticus. Next base: position 63,081,270 of record NC_067481.1, on the reverse strand, counting down.
TGTGGAGGAAGCAGCAGGCCAAGATGAAATCACGTGTGTGACAGGTTCCCCATTGCCTCAAGGCAGCTAGAACTGAGACGGGTGTGAGAGCGGTGCAGATATATAGATGACAGCTAGAAACATGCAGGAAGCAGCTGCCTTTCCCAAGGAGGCCAAAGGAGGTCCAGAGCTGTCCCCTTCTTTGCCAAGGTCCTCAATCTGTGCCTGCAGATCTCAGTGTTTCCTGTCTTTCCTCTGTTCCCTTCCTAACCTCTGCCCTCTTCCAGAGAAGTATGCTCCCCACAAACAAGCAGTACGCTTGTGCTAAAATGCCCCTGCCTCTCCCAAAGCCCACCGTCCTCCCATGCTAGAGTCCACTCACCATCGTGTGTCCAGCTCCTCCTGGGAAGTTCTTTCCTCCTAGTAGACCACTGTTAGCCCACCATTTTCAGAACTCTCATCTCTGAACCACAAATTGGTCTGTTTTCTGCCAATGCCCAGTGCCCAGTAGCTATACCATGCTGGTATATCTAGGCAGCCTGCTCCTCTCAGGCCATTGTGAGCTGTGTCTTCTCAGCGGCAGCAGCCTGACTACTCTCAGCACTCCTGCCTGGGGACAGGTGTCTGACACTTGCCATCTGGGAGGACGCCAGAGCCCCACTAGCCCACCATAATTCATGTCCCAGTCCCAGCCTTTCTCCAATACAGTGCTCTAACGATAGGTCCCTCCCTCAGCCTCAGCTACTAGAGAGTCACAGTCACGCTCTCTGTCCCTCCTCTATCCACAAGATAAAAGGTCACCACTGTTGGGAGACAGACAAGCAGGAGCCACTGTGACATGTTTCAGATTGTACTTGGTTCCTACAAGGGTCTAGACAGAGAAGAGGCATCCTGGAGAACAGTTAGAAATGCTGTTCCCATCACCTGTGTTCAACTAGTTCAAATTCTTAGTTCTGGCCATAATAAAATATGATACTTTAAGAGTATCCAGTAAATGGGGAGTATCCCTGCCTCCCTGTTACACACACTAGCGAAAGCCTGCCTATGTGATAGGAGCGTGTGACCCAGTTCCTCTGTTACCTCGGTTTTTCTAGAAGGAAGTCCACAGTTCTGTATCATACAGTGTCCTCATAAGTCCACCCACACCAAGTCAGGACTGCCATTCCCAGGACCTTTGGCCATTATTGTTTGCCATGTATGAAATCTTGACAAGTTCTGTTCTCAATACAATTTGAGCTTTTACACCCACTGCCCCAGAAAGTAGAAACCCTCAGACAAACTGAGAAGAGGTGTGGACTCCCTAGACCCAGCCAAGCAACTCTGACCCTCAGCCCTTTAGACAGCAGACAGGGCTGTCTACCAGTAGAGAGCCAAAGAACACAGACATGGTAACCTTCACATCGCCAATGGCAATATTTCCAAGTGGGAGCTAGATACAAAATTTCAGAGCCAAAAATAATGCTTCATTCACTCCTTGATGTCACTTAAGAAATCTCCCCACAGCAAAGCCCCGTGGACAACCCTGAAAGCTTCTTTCAGTGGCTCTCAGCAGGCCAGTTCCCTCCACCCTGCTCTCCCTGATTCTCTCAAGCCCCTAAAGGAAAGAGGGTGGCCCGCATTACCTGGTTGAGCAAGTATTTAACTTGTAACGTATAAAGAAAGGCTGCCTACGAGAGAACAAGAGGGCAGGGTTAGTTCTGCATCCTGGCCATACATCAGAGATCTGGGTGACATGGCAGCTTGTCCCCCCAGCCGCCCTGGCTGCCCTCCGTTCCACAAAGCCTCATCTAAACCTGGAACAGGTAGTATCTGCTCCAGGGGCTTCACAAGACCGCTATGTAAATAAACACAATCCAAGAAGTTCTAGCCCTAGATTGAATGTGGAATGTCTCCTACAGGTTTGTGTGTTTAAGTGTGTGGTCTTCAGATAGTTGGGCTGTTTGGGGGACGTTGTGGAACCTTTGGGACATGGAGACTTATCTAGGACATACAGGGCAACGGGTTCTGCCTGGCCCCACTACAGACCTGAGCTCTAACTTCCTGGCAGGCCATTGATTGGACGATAAGCAAGCTTCCCTGGGCTTCTAGGATCACTAATAGAAACCAATCACATCATCACGGGACTGTGAGCTAAAAGTGACTCCTTGTCTAAGTTGTTTCTCTTGGGTGTTTTGTCCCAAGCTATAAAAGAAGCACACCCTCAGTCTCTGGCTAGGAAAAGGAGATGCTGTATCCTTGGGCATATGCTGACATCCTAGTACAGCCCAGCTAGTGTCTTATTTTGTGGGATAATGAAATGATGTCACATTTAAGTGGTTTTGTGGGATAGGGCTGGAGGGTATAGTTCAGTGATGGAGGACTCACTTAGCATGCAAGGTACTGGGGCTCCATCCCAGCAATGTAAAGATAAAAAACAAAACGAAACATTTTATGATGAACTAAGAAGTGTAATGTCAACCATGAGGGCAAATGCCCACCATCATGGCGGGCTGTATCCCACAAATCCACACACACAGAAGGCTATCCCCATATGCCACCAGATTTAGAGGGTGATGAAATCAAAATGAAGACACTGGGGTGAGGCTCTAATCCAGTAGGACTGGTGTGTTCACAAGAAGAGACAACCACTTCACGTGGGATCACAAAGGGAATACCTGCAAGCCAAGGAGAGGCCACAGGGAAGCCACTGAGGTTCACACACTGATCTTGGACTCCCAGCCTTCAGAATTGTGAGGAAATAAATTTTGGCTGTTTAAGCCTCTGGTCTGTGGCAGTCCCAGTCAACACCCATCCCCTCTATCCAATTCAATAACCTCGCTTTAACCATTCATTGACCACCTACAACTTGTTATTAAACATTAACACGCTCTTGCAGATCATGTGATCACACACAACCGTCTAAAGGCCAAAGGTGCCCTTGGAGGTTCTGAGATGGATAAGACTTTACCCCTTAAAAGAAACATTCTGGACTCTTCTGCAGAATGCCCCAGGGATACTCCAAGTACAAGAATCAAGGCAATGTCCCCCATCCTAGAGTTTCTCTTGTTTGGAGAAGACAAATGTTGGTGTGTCCTTAAGGAACATAATTAAAAGCACATGTCTGTGACAAGCCAATGTCACATGTGAGAATTAGGTCAGACTGAGCTCATGACATCCCAGCCACTTTTCACCTAAGAACCAATGAATGGAGTCTCTGACCCCACGCAAACTCACAGGAAGCGCTGGAATGAAGATCATGACGTAAGTCTGGGTGAGCCTGTACAATAGAGGAGAGTGACAATTAGGACAGAGGCCACCTCCCCCAGGAAGAGTCAGAATGGAACAGTGGACACTGCTGGTGCATTCTTGGTTCCTCCTAAATCAATGGACATGGGCCGTAGAAACAAATGCAAAACTATACACAGCCCATTATCCTGCCTGGGTTGCCTTCCTGCTTCTTCTAATCTTAAGATCTATGATGGGGATTCTGAGCATCACACTGCAGCTGGACAGTCCCTGGCTACGGGGACCTGCCCAAGGCACTACAAGCTATTTCCCAAGCCCCTCTACCTGATGAGATATCTGGGCATGTCTTCAGTTAGTGTCAAATGCCTGTGTGTTCAGAGCTACTGGCATGGGGCGAGTACTTTTTAAAGATCTTAATTGGTTAAGTTAGTGGCTCTTCTACATGGCAGCTCACCCATGGAAGATTTGAAAGTTATTAATGCCCGATGTGCAGACTAGAGGTCTAGAGAAGGTATCTATAGTACCAAGATTATTTTAATTCCCAACTGTGGTCAGAAATCGCTAACCATTAACAACCCACAGGCTGCCATCCCAATGGGAAGATGTTTGTGAATGCAATTCCACTCACAACTCTCAACCCTAGAAGCCAGTAATGAGAGAGATTCCGGGTCTCAAAAGCCATTTATGCAAGGTATTGATGCTTGGGAAGAATCAGCCAAGATCAACTTAGGCTCACCTTGGTGTGAGACCCTGGCCTCTGTCACCCGGAGGCTCAGTATGGGTGGATGCCGCTGTCACTCAGTATGGATGATCTTTCTACAGAGATGATGCCCTGCCCTCCACCTCGCCTTACCTGGATACATCTGGGTCCTGTCTGAAGAGCAGCAGAATTTTCTCGGTGTTGATGAAGAGTGCCCAGCAGGGGAAGCAGCAGAGGAGCAGGATGAGGGTCCCCCTCTGCAGGATTACCCCTACATGCTTCAAGTTCTGGCTCCCGTATGTCTGGAGAGCACAGGCAAACAACCCCATTAAGCAGAAGTGGTATACCCCAGCTGTCCCTCAGAACCCTTCAAGCATGCCTCATAAGGAAGCAGGTGGCTTGGCCATTCTTTCTTGGAAAAGATCATGTGGCCGACTGAGAGTCGGGCTTGCCACACTGCCCACCATCACAAACCTATAATACACGTGGCGTGCCCAGGCTAGGACCAAAGTAGCAATGCCAAGTTAAAGGTACCAAGTGCTTCTAGCATGCTGCCAGGTTTACATTGCCTGGAAGCTTGTTATAAATGCAGATTCTGGGGTTGGTGAGATGGCTCAGCAGTTAAGGGCACTGGCTACTCTTCTGAAGGTCCTGAGTTCAAATCCCAGCAACCACATGGTGGCTCACAACCATCCATAATGAGATCTGACACCCTTTTCTGGACTGTCTGAAGACAGTGTACTTACATATAAATGATAAATAAATAAATCTTTAAATAAAAAAAAGAAATGCAGAGTCTTGGGCCTGATTCCAAACCTACTAACGTAGGAACTGGGCCAATGGCCAGCCATGTGGGGCACCAGCTCCTACCAACTCACAGGAGCCAGAAGGTGCCAATGTCTCTCAGCTTTCTGTCCAGTGACATCTCTGGGGGAGCTTACAGGTCAGCCATGTAGGGGAACACACACCAGTGGGACTAGCAAGTACCAAAGGCCCTTAAGATGGATTAACTCTTCAATTCCAAGCTGGTGCAGAGAAATGCACACATTGTAGAAACCAACCTTGAAGTTTTAGTCTGGACCCTTCCCCAGGCTAGTGATAGGGGTGTGATCCTCTCATTCAGTTCCAGGGAGCCTAGAAGCCACAGCTCCCCTTCAACTATGGATGGTGTGTTCCATTTTCAACTCAGGGTGTTTTCCATCTAGGATGGATCTATCCAGATGTAACCCATCATGACCAAAGAACATCTGTACACAAGCTAGAATACCAGGCCCCTGGAGGATGCTGAACATTCGCCAGTAGCCCTGGGTAGGCCCAAGAAACCTTTGGCAAGCCCCCAGATAACCCTGAAGCAGACTCAGTTTCAGATGCCAGGACTACACCAAACTCTAACATGAAAGTTATAGGAAGGACTTTTACACAGATCCCCCTGTTTGGTCAAAGGTGAGGCAGTCATGCGGAACAACACTTTCTTTGATTGTTTGAGACAGGATCTCTCTGTGTAGCCCTGGCTGTCCTCAAACTCACAGAGATCCACCTGCCTCTGCCTCCTGAGTTCTGGGATTAAAGGTGTGTACCACCACCACCTGGTCAGAACAACACTTTTGCCAGGGCTGTAGGAACCCCAACCACACTTCAACAATAGCAGTGAGAACCATCTATGGCTGGCAATGGGTAGCAGTGACTTGATGCTGAGTTCCTCATCTGTGTGTGCATGTGACCCTCCCTCTTAGGATGACTTCCTCCATCTACACCAAAGAAAAGATGTCTGGACTCCCTGAGAATGTGGTCACTGCCATTTACCTGGGAGATGAGGGTGTCACAAGCAGAAGATAAGCCGTGTCCCACTGAAATGCCTGTGACATTGATAACCTAGAAAAGAAGAGAGAGTGAGTTAAAGGAGATCCATTCTCTGTTCCTGTAGGTGAGAACCCCAATGTGACCGAACCCCTCTGATAGCACCTGCTCAGACCCCTGGGATCCGCTAGAATGACATGCAAAAGCTCAGAGAGGAACACCAAAAACCCAGGTACAGAAGAAACCCAGTTGAAGTTGCACTTCAACTTCAGAGCAACTGAACACGGTGCGACACAATAGCAGCATGGAGGTGAGACTGCTCACTTGAGACTAAGGACTGGTTGAGCACCTCTAATCCAAAACTCCATAATCCAAAATGTCCACAAATCTGAAAATTTTATCACTGTTGTGACAAAACATAGAACCTCAGATTTTGGAACACTTTGGATTTTGGAGTTTCAGAGTAGGTATGGTCAACTGATTAGAGTGTGCAAATATTCTAAAATGCACAGAGGAATTCAAGGCACTCCCTTTCTTCATTTCATATCTTTTTCTTTTCTTTTCTTTTTTTTGGGGGGGTTTTGGTTTTTGATTTTTCGAGACAGGGTTTCTCTATGTAGCCCTGGCTGTCCTGAAACTCACTCTGTAGAACAGGCTGGCCTCAAACTCAGAAATCCTCCAGCCTCTGCCTCCCTCCCAAGTGCTGGGCTTAAATAAGGTGTGCACCACCACTGCCCGACTCTTCCTTCATTTCAGATAAGTGTTTCACCTGGGTGACCTGGTCAAGCCCCTGGGTCCCATGAAGGACACAGAAGCAAGCGCCCCGTCAAGGCCAGTGCCTGCTGGAGACCTGGCCTGTGCGCCTGCCTTCGCTGGAATCAGGAAGGAGCTTCAGGGTCTTGTGTGGCTACCTCACTGAATCTGTAGCAAGGTTCACTGGGAGGACAGCTGAGCCTATTATCACAAGACCTCTGTCAGTAGAAACCTGCTTGAGGCTAAACTGTAGGTGCTTCCATATGACCTCAGATTCAACTAAGAAATTGAGGGCATTGCTCAGTGCTCGGGAAAGGATGGTTTGCCTAGAAACCAGGCAAATGGGGACAGGTCAGGACAAGAGGGATAAGGAGAACAGAAACACACCCCAAAAAGAGCCAGAGTCCATAACTAAAGAAACACATGACTAACTAAACCAAAGAAGCTGATGGGACTCTTGACCTTGCATGGCCAGTTACCAATCCCTGGCCAAGACCGGTGGCACATCTCCTTGTCTTTGAGGATTGCATCCACCACAAAGAGAGAATTGGGGCACCCGCCAATTTCAGGTTTGGATCTAAACCCTGTCCTCCCATTCTTTCCAGATTAGGACTTTCACTTAGACAGGAAATGCTGGAATATGGGTAAAAATGTGTCACCTCCTGAGTACAGCAAATTTCAAGACATCTGTACAATTCCCTTTTCCCATTCTCAAATCCCGAGCCCCAGGGATCGTACATCAGATGCTACGGGGATAATGCCTTCCACCGACGGCCTCATCCAACTCACTGGGCCTGGGAATCTGTACGATCACCTCCAAAAGCACAACTCCTCAGGCTTCAAGCCCCACTGGCACCCTGACTTTAGCCCAGTGCAACCTGTTTCAGACTCCTGACCCCCCAGCACTGTAAGGGAACACACGGCATGATTCAAGCACTGGGCTAGTGTCATGTGTCACAGCAGCAAGTGGCATAGAACAGACAGCTTTACAAGGCTTTGTGGAAAGTCTTATACATACCGCAATTGCCAGTGTGACTGCATCCAGCTCCAGCTTGCCCAAGTGGCCACAGAACACTGAGCTTATGAAACTGATTAGGAACATCATCAGCTGGGCCATGAACTGAAAGAGAGGAGAGCAGGGGTCAGGTTGAGGATGAACCGTCACAGTAAAAGGGAGAACATGATGCTACCCATCCAATCCCCCGGGGAGAGAAGCCTGGACACTGTTGAGAATAAGCATATAGTTTAAATACAGCAGACAATGTGTGTGTGCCATGGTTTTAGGCTGACTTGACACAGGATAGAATCATTTGGGAAGAGCAAATTACTCTATCGAGGAAATGCCCCCTCCAGATTGGCCTGTGGGGAATTCCTTGACTGATGATTGATATGGGAGGGCCCAGCTCTCTACGGGCAGTGCCACTCCTGGCTGGCAGTCCTGAAGCCTATAAGAGAGCAGGTTGAGCGAGCCATAAGAGCAAGCCAGGAAGCAACACTCCTCCATGGTCTCTGCTTCAGTCTCTGCCTCCAAGTGCTGCTTAAAAGCCCTGCCCTGAATGCCATCAAGGAGGATGTGGAAGCACACATAAACCTTCTCCTCCATAAGTTGTTTGTGGTCATGGCATTTTATCACAATAGAAAAAAATTAATCAATGCAGAAGTTGGTACCAAGGAGTGGACAATGGCGGTAAGGACCCTGACTATATATCCCCATGTTTCCTGGAGGACTATGAAAGACCTTGGGACTTCAGACTAACCATTATGGACTCTAGCTCTCTGGAACCATAAACCAAAATAAAATGCCTTGGTCTTAAGTGTTTTATCACACAAGGACTAAGGCACAAGTGAGATTGTCCAACCAGGCAGCAGAGGAATCTGGAAGTTCACATGAAACGCTCCAGCTTTATTGAGTACCTCTAACTATCTGACTCTGTGACGGCTCAGCTATTAGGGCAGATATATCCTCCACTACTGAGCTGTTCTGCCTTCCGTTCCAATGACTGCTATAGATTCCTTATGTCTTTGACACAAAAGCCTGGGAATTTGAGCTACGTTCATATAATTCATTTGGAGTTCACTTTCAAAGTCCAGGCCAGTTAACCCAGTTTCTCCATGAGTCCTGCTCAAGCTTTGCTAGAAGTATGCCAATAACTTTGCTCATTACCGAGACTGGCAACTGAACACAGCCAGTACCTGCAAAGAGCAGGGCTCTGTAGCAAAGATTTGCTGACTCTCAGCTCTTGGCTGCAAGGTTTTAAGTGAGCACCTGGCCACAGACAGAAAGTCACCTGCAGATATTCAAAATGTTCCTTGACTGATCTCAATGTATTGATTTAGGAGGTTAGTAGGGTTGAGGAGTCTACATTTCTGCACTTTCTCTACCTCTGTGCTATGCAAAGATGCTTATGTCCAATGATCATACATTGAGACTACCAAGAGTTTTTGGAGCCATGCTACAGGAAGGCATGTTGCTTCTAGACAAGGATTGGTTCTCCCACATAGCTCAAGGGCTGCTATGCAAATAGCAGTGAACTGAAATGGACATAGATTAGACAGAGCCGAACATACCACAGAAATTACAAGGGTAGTGCAGGGTGCAACTCAGTGGGGGAGCATGCACTTAGTACATGAGAGACTCTGGTTCGCTCCCTGTCACTCACACCCCAGTGAGCACACTGATGGTGGTTCTGGTTCGCGCCCCTTCACTCACATCCCCAGTGAGCACACTGATGGTGGTTCTTTCCTTCCTTTTTAATCCAGGGATATTGCTCATTTTTTCCATCAGGGTTACAATACAGAAACCTGGTAACAAGACCCTTCCTGCCTTGTAACTTAAGATAGGAAAAGGTGGGGTGTACCTGGGCTGGTGCTTGGAAAGAGCAAGTAGCAACCTGTTTAGTGGCCTGTGCAGGATCTCTAGAAGGGCCTCACTCATCTCCTCCCACAATGGCCTGAAAGTCCACTCTTAGCAGCAATAGGTCAGCACAGCAAGGAGCCCAAGTCAATATCTGGACATTCTCCCTTGTAGAATGTAGGTAGCTCACCCCAGAGACATACAACTCAACTCAGACCACAACAGTCAGTGTCTTTGAAGTTCACAGTATATCTGGGATCCCAGTCCTGTGGTCCCCAGCCTGAGTTCTCTCTGCCATCCCACCTTGGAAGGCATAACACAGTCAGAAAAGATGTGAGGGTATAGTCACACAGCTGGGCCCTTCTGCACAGAGAGCTGAACGGGCACTGACCTCCCCACAGGGGCCCTTGAGCTAACTAAAAGCAGGGTAAGAGCCTGGCATCTCAGCCTTCACATTGTCTCTATGTCCTTTACTTGAGACTAGAGTCCTTCTTGCTGTACACATAGGCATGTTAATCACTTACAGAGTACCGGCTAAGAGCCATGTTGAGAGCCTTTGTGGGGTACCATGCTGCCTGGCAGAAACTTGACATTGCCCAAAGACAAGGGTTCAAGCAGGAATCTGGCATTAGGGCATAATAGGGAAGTAGGTTAAGGAGGAATTTTAATCTTAGGGTGGAATGAAAGAAGCCGGCTTCAGGCAACATTCTGGACTTGGACAAGGAGGTAGGCTCAGGTATTCTGGTCATTCTTAACACACCCTTGGAAACAACTGTCTCTGAAGTAATCGTGGGACTTTGCTTATTGCCTGGACAATTTTGTGTTTACTATCTTGCTTGTTCCTCATTGTATTATTCTTGATCTTGATACCTGCATGTAATGAAATTGGTATAAAATTGGATTGGAAATTATTAAACCAGCCTTCAGTCTTAGAATTGCCTGGGGTCATGCTGCAGTTTTGTCTAATTGTCTCTTTCTTTTTAATCCTCACTCCTGCACTGGAGAACCAGTTGACTGACTGAGCTGGCTTGGTCAGAACCAATAATACCTAACCCATCTCTCTCATCCCTTTAAGGATAAAGGCACAAAGATAAGGGCAACCAAGCCATCTCACTGCCAGCCTCCATGATCCCAAGGCATCTGAAAATCTCCAGTTATGTTCTGACCCTTCAGTCATCTTCAATCCCAAGAACAACAGAGCCTCACAAACAGATCCCTTGTGGGTATATTGCCTCTTGAGGGACAATAATTACCCCCTGAAGGAAACATAATGCAGGATCATATCTTATGGGGACAGCAGCTTGTCCTCTGGAATGATGATGTCATCAGAGGCACGTGGCAGAGCCAGGACTGAAATAACAACCAGCCATGCCAGTGTGTGAGAAGAGCGATGTCTCCTTCCGTGACCCTAGCGCAGCGCTTCCGCTGGATCACTGTGTAATAGTGATGCTTCCACGACCCTTCCACTGTGGGAGGGGATGAGTGAGGCCCTTCTAGAGCTGAAAGCTGTATGAAGAACTTCCCAGGCAGAGGAGAGGAACAGCGGACTTCCTGAAGCGAGGTTGAGACTGGGGAAGGAGCCTGGCTGGTAGAAAGGTGGACATGAGTAAGGCAAGATGGCCAAGCAGGGGCCGGACCACAGGACTGAGTTCAGGGTTTGAGCAAGGCGCTCTATTGCTTTGTTCAATACATGTGTGTAAAGGACTACAGTGGGCCCACGAGGAGCATCTTGGGAAGAGCTCTCTCTGGAGGATACTCAGTAAATGAGAAAGTGCAAGTCCTGCCAGCCTGCAAGATGGCCGGGCCAATAAAGCTACTTGCTCCCAAGCGAACCATCCTAATCAATGCCTGAGACCCACACAGTGGAAAGACAGAGCCCACTCCTGGCAAGTTGTCCTCTGGCCTCTCCCAGGGTGCTACGGCACACATATACACACACACACACACACACACACTTGATAGATAGATAGATAGATAGATAGATAGATAGATAGATAGATAGATGTAAAGAGAAAGAAAGAGGGCAGAGGCTCAGAGGCTGGCTCAGTCGCCCTATTTTCTAGGTAGTCCTGGGAGGAAAGGACAGTAGACAATAACATAGCCCTTGGGAAGTAGGAGGTGCCCTGCTCGGAGATGGAGGAACCAAGAAGGGCTCCATACACAGAGACTAAGCTGACTGGGACAGAAATCTTGATGGCAGGCTTACAAAGTAGTCACTGGGTCACCTGGCTTCTCCAGCTAAGAACTTCAGGGGAAATCCGGAGTAACTCCCAGGTGATCTGAGAGCCCCTCCCCGCTTTTCTGTTGGTCTTAGTGGGTTCTACTTATTTGTTTGTTCGTTCTTTCATTCCTCCTTCCTTTCTCCCCTGTAATAAATACGCATTGTGTTGGTAAGACACCAATGACACACATGCTCCCATGTAGGAAAAGGAGACAGTTCTCCTCTATCAGCCCAGGGCTAGAGATCACGTGACTAGAAGCGTCCAGGAGCTCCAACCCTGTAGCAGCTGCTATTTTTCCCCTTAGGATTTCTGAAGCAGGCGCTCATTCTGTAACCCAGGATGGCTTGGAACAGTAAGCAACTCTGGTCACCTTTTTTTTTTTTTTTTTTTTTTTTTTTTTTGGTTTTTGGTTTTTTCAAGACAGGATTTCTCTGTGTAGCCCTGGCTGTCCTGGAACTCACTCTGTAGACCAGGCTGGCCTTGAAGTCAGAAATCTGCCTGCCTCTGCCTCCCAAGTGCTGGGATTAAAGGCGTGTGCCACCACCGCCCGGCTCTAGTCACCTCCTGCTCCCAAGCACTGAGATTCCAGGCCACTGCTACCCACCACACCGGGCTCTTAGAAAACTTTCTCGCCAGCAACTCTGTGAGATTGAGTTGAAGCAGAGCTGGCCGCTCTTCACTCCGTGGAAAGGAGAACAGAGCTGCTCTGAGTTCGTGGTTCCCTACTACACCTGGGAAGATCCACAGGGAACTGAACTTAAGTCTGCAGACTGAGCACAGGAGCTCTTGGTTGTGAGCTCCTACACCTCTGCTGAACCCGAGCTGATGGCTTTGCCCTGGGCTTTGATCTTGGTTCTCTCTGCCCTATCATGTGTGCCAAGAGGGCACACATGCCAGGGTTCAGGAGCTCCAAGGCGCTAGAATGTCTGCCTCTTGGCCAAACGCTTATTCATTCAGAGACACACTGGCAGATTCTTTTGGCCAGAGAAGTGACTTTCTCACCCTTGAGGACTGAAAACCCCCAAACTGGCAGAGTACAGGAGTCAGAACATGTGTGATGTGGTTCTGTGGTGTTTTAAGCCCATGTTGCTTCTAAGAGACTAGGTTGAGAGAGACCTAGCCTAATAAGTAAAATCAACCCCGCTGATAAAAGCACTTGCAACCCAAAAGGAATCTCTCATCAAAACCTCAGATTTAAAGCACATCCCGTAGTGGAAGAGGAGCCGGCACAGGATGCCTCCGCGTCAGACATTGGCTCTACATTTCAAATAGTTTTGAAAGCCTAAAATTCCAAGGTGACAATTTACCTTCCTGTTTCATGCCTCTGCCTGGAGAGAAACCAAGTCTGAGTGTTTTTACTTTCAGGAACACCTAGCTTCAGAGCGCACGCGGAGAGGCACCAGGCTCTGCACATCCATAGCTGTGGCCCGTCGCAGGCTCTCCTGGTCCCCAAGCCCGCCAAGTCAAACCCTGAAATTTAGGTAACTGGGCTCCAAGTCCTCGGGGACCGGACTGCAGCCGAGGCTATCTGACTCACCGCAGGACCTGCCAGGGCCAAGAGCGCCAGCAGCTCCTTTTCGAAGCCGGACAGCAGCAAGCGGCGCAGCCCACTGCGCTCGGACGCGGCGTCCTCGCCTCCCGGCCCGTGAGCGGATTCCTCCGAGAGCTCCATGTGGCCTCCGTGCTGTCCGGGCGCGGACACGGGCACGGAACAGGGACCTGCAGGCCTGGAAGACTCCAGTCTCCGCCCTCGGTCGCCTCCCCTAAGCCCGCCCAGCGCGGGCCCGAGTATCTGCGACCTTGGACGCACGCACTCCTTGCCCCTGTAACACCAAGGCGCGCGAGTCTCCGAAGGCCAGCCGGCGCCCTAAGGCAGGAACAGAAAAGTTTGCAGAAGTGCTGGAAGCGAGAGGAAAGAGGGCTGAGGCAGGGACCATCCCGCCTTCGTCGCTGCACTTGAGAAATTTGTAGAATGGAAGGACTTCAGAGTCCTGAGACATGATTCCACTATGGTCAGCCAAGGTCCGGTCGTGGTTCCGCTGTGGCCAGCCAAAGATCGGATCTGGCAGTAGTGAGTGTTGGAGATCTCTGCTGTGCAGCTTGTGGTCAGCGCAACACACACTTTGTTATGGGTTTGGACTTTACAATTTTTTTTTCTCTCTCTCAACAATTGTTCTATTAAAGTACCCAGCATGGGGGGCGGGGGGGGGGGGGGGAGCCACAGCCACGTTTTCCAGGTAGCACAGAAGTGTTCACTGGTCTTGGATGGTCAGAAACAGGAGACACTGTGGCAGGAATATGCAGGTTCAAGGTACACCTGTAGCCTGGAAAACTGCAGGCTTGTCACTAGGACCTTACTGTCATCATCTGTAAACTCAAGATGTATTTCCACCTTACCACCAGCTTGCAGCCCAGCACAGAAGCATTGCCTCACAGATGTTAGATCCCAGTCAGAGGTGACTCCTTTGAGAGAGGCTAAAGTCCCTTCTGTGGCAGGTGATCCTGAATAACAAAATGTTTCAGCTCACTGTTAGTTTCACGCTGCGGCGACAAAATATCCCAAAAGCAACTTAAGGGGAAAAGGATTTATTTTGGCCCATGGCCTCAGAGGTCTCCATCCATGTCCAAGGAAAGATGTAGAGGAGTGTTTCTTGCCTTGTGACAGCCAGGATACAGAGAGATGAAACGTTCTTCAAGGACATGCTGGTGTGATTCACTCTCTGCTGCTAGCCTAGTTTCCAGAGTGAGGCCACCAGATGGAGGAAGACTTCAACCTAGAGTCTGTGACAGACAGTTCATACCCAAACAATACCCTTAGATAACCAGGAACTCTGGAGTCAAGATTTGGGGTTTGGTTTTTAAGTATTGGGAATGGAAGCCATGCCTGCCTTCACACACACACTAAGTAAAAGCCCTGTCACTAAAGCTACAGCCATGGGGATCGAAGGGTTTCAAAAAGATCGTTGTGCAACTGGGAGTATATGTATATATACACCTAGTATATGTGAGGTCCTGGGTTCCAGCACACTGAAAAGAGCAAACTGTCTTAGTGTTTATTGCTGTGAAGAGACACTGCAACCAAGGCAGCCCTTGTCAAGGAAAGCATTTGACTGGGGCTTGCTTACAGTTTCAGAAGTTAAATCCATCGTCATCACAGTGGGGAGCACGGTGGCACACAGGCTAAGCTGGAGAAGTAGCTGAGAGTTCTACATCCACACCCACAGGCAGCAGGAAGAGAGAAACACCAGACCCCGCCTGAGCTTTAGAAACCTCAGAGCCCACCCCCAATGATGTACCTCCCAATCCTTCTCAAGTAGTGCCATTCCCTAAAGACTAAGAATCTAAATACAGGAGCCTATGAGGGGCATTGCTATTCATACCATCACAAAACAGACAAACAAGACCATTGGTGCCCCTGCAAACCCTTTCACAACATCTGTGACTCTCTCTCCCCTTGGTCCCTGTGCAGGTAAAGGCCATCTCTAATCTCATCCTCAAACCTTAGTAAGTCTGTCTTCAGCTTCCTGGTCCTTTATTCTCATTAAGTTCATTGGCTTCCTTGGTAGGTTATAAAATATATACTTTCTGAATCTTTGCATGCGGCCGTGTTCACCATATTTCAGTGTCCCCATCGCTTTGTGTGCCAGATGACAAGTCCCCTTCTACACCAGGAAATACAGCGGTTGTGCCGGTTAACTCTTCAATATTCTTTTCACACCAAATCATTGGTTTGAGCTGATCACGATGATCTCAGTTTCTTCATCCCTGCCTCAGTGGGAATTTATTGGCATAGCCTAATTTTAACCCCAAATATTTAACCAGCAAAAATACTCCTGGAATGGTTTTCTGTGTTTCTAAGAATCATGGATGGGAAGGGCTCTTACTCCACCCTTGGCTCTACGCCTTGCCTAGTCCTGCCATGACACCTACCAGGCTCCGAGCCCAGGGATGAGGTTGATGTCAGAAGAAGCAAAGTCGGGAGAATCTCACGCATGAAATGGAGAGACAAAAGCAGGCAACTCAGACAGATTTCTAATCCTGGCAAGAAGGGGAAGATTTTTCCTTGATGCGCACAAAAATAAAGCCAGCTTTTCAGATTCAGAACACGCACCTTGATCTCCTGCTACCAGAGTACAGCATTCAACTTCAGGGAGAGGGAAAAAACACTTTTCATAGAGAGTGACGTGACCTGATGCTTCCATAGAAACAGTGGAAAGCAAACCGAGGTATCGAGGAGGCATCAGGGTCCTGAGACACACAAACAAGCCCCTTGCACCTGTGGCCCAGTGCACGCCCATGAACAGGGAAATACATCAGTCTACACAACTCAAACCTGATGGGAACAGAGATATTCCAAAAGGAGACAGACATGCCCCTGCTTCCAGCTGTCAGACCACTGAGACAATAACCTCAAAGAGTTTTACAGGAAGCATGGTGGCTCATGCACTCAGTCACTCAAGAGACCAAGGCAGGCAGATCTCTGAGACCAGCCTGATGTAGAAAATGAGTTCCAGGACAGCCAAGGCTACACAGAGAAACCCTGTCATGAAAAACAAAACAAAACAAATTAAGATTTCCCCAGGAGTCTCATGCTGGGGATGGAAAGCCTGGAGCTGGGACCCATGCAAAGGAAGAACTTGCCTCTCTGGGTAAGACTGCACACTGCACTGCCTGCACACTGCACTGACTGTACACTGCACTGACTATACACTGCACTGACTGTACACTGCACTGCCTACACACTGCACTGACTGCACACTGGACTGACTGCACACTGCACTGACTGCACACTGCACTGACTGTACAATGCACTGACTGTACACTGCACTGCCTACACACTGCACTGACTGCATACTGCACTGCCTGCACACTGCACTGCCTGCACACTGCACTGACTGCACACTGCACTGACTGCACACTGCACTGACTGCACACTGCACTGACAGCTTTATCAGACCAGCTGTTGGGCAGATGGAAAGAGAGGCAGTCCAGTGGTGGACAGGACCACTCCCTGATGTACCTCTCACGCTCCATTTAAGCCTGAAGCTCAGTCATTGTCTGGTTTTATAACTGTGCTCCTCTTGTCGTAACTGGGGACTGGTGGCTGGACCTTGCTTGTTGCCTTTCATCCTACAAACTCCGGTAATTGCTGGGCATGGTGGGCCATGCCTTTAATCCCAGCACTGGGGAAGCAGAAACAGGCAGGCTTCTGAAAATTTGAAAGCAGCTTGTATTCCAGGTCAGCCAGAGAAACAAACAAAACTCAAGTAATAAAATCAGTTCCCTTGACTGAGAAGCAGATCCCATCTGCAAAGTAAGAGAGAGACAGAGTCCCATGCACACGACTGGGAAAACATAGGACCAGGGGCAGGCAAGCCAGCATGCTTCCAGAAACTCACCCAAGTGGCAGCCAGCCAAGCAGCCTGCAGGGCAGCCACACTGGCGCTTGGCCCTCCGGCTCTGCCATGCTGTGTGTGTGCTGTGTGTGTGCTGTGTGTGATGCTGTGTGCAGAGCATCACAAGATCAAACCTTGGAACTAGCCTTGGTGGCCCATGGTCCCAGCACTCATGAGGCAGGAGGATCATGAATTCTAGCCCATGCTACATATCAAGACCTTGAGAGAGAGAGAGAGAGAGAGAGAGAGAGAGAGAGAGAGAGAGAGAGAAGATTCAGATTACCAAGGTTACCACACTTGTCTGTTCGTGATGTTATTCATAGGAGAAATATTCATTCAGGTCCCAACAATTCCCCGGATGTTTATTGAGTGGGGTTTTGACACGGAATCTCGACAATGTATAGGAACAATTGTAGTGAGAACTCTGGGGTTTTGGTTTCTTTAAAGAACACAGAAATATTATAAGAACATGTTTTCATTTTAGTCCCAGGTGTGGGATATGGGGCTGCTTTGAGGCAGCTGGTTATGATTAGCCTCAAGCGCTAGCAGAGGCATGGTTCTGCCATTTGCAGATAGTTTCTATGATTGTGTGATGTTGGTAACACTGGGAACTTTCCAGAGGATGTATAAAGACTGCCTGAAAGGCAGGGCTGGGGATTGTTGGCCATTGTGAGGGTTCATATATGATTGGCCCAGGGAGTGACCCTATTAGGAGGCGTGGCCTTGGTGGAGTAGGTGTGTCACTGTGGGTGTGGGCTTAAGACCCTCACCCTAGTTGTCTGGAAGTCAGTCTTCTACTAGCAGCCTTCAGATGAAGATGTAGAACTCTCAGCTCCTCCTGCATCATATATCTGCCTGGATGCTGCCGTGCTTCTGCCTTGATGACAATGGACTGAACCTCTGAACCTGTAGACCAGCCCCAATTAAATGTTGTCCTTTATAAAACTTGCATTGGTTATGGTGTCTGTTCTCAGCAGTGAAACCCTAACTAAGACAGCCATTCAGGGGGTTGCTGGTGGTTTATTAGTAGTCATGCTCAAAGAAGAAACAAGAAGAGAGAAATTAGATCCAGAGGTTTCTGGATGCTGCTCTGCCGGTGATCCTAGCAGCCCTGGCCTCCCACAGAGTCTCCAGCTCTGACTTCTGGGCACTGGAGTTTCTCACCTGGAGAAGTGGATTCACAGTAGCAGGCAGTATTGGTGGCCATACATCCTGCTCCCACTCTTTCCCAGAGCCTGGCGGCTGGCTTGCTCTGTAAAACTTCCCCATCCTTGGAAAGCTGTAAGAGAGACCAGTCACACTGTGCCCCAGGGGCTCCGATTCTTCTTTCTAGTGCCCCCACCATGCTGTCAGGCCCTAAACTCTCCTCAGAACCCCTGCTATGCTATTTGTCTTATCTCAAGGTCCAAAGCATGTGGGTTGTAACTGCCTCCATGCTGTGGCTTGTGCCACGTGCACTTTACCAGCTTGGTAGCATTCCCCTGTCAGTCATATCTCAAAAAGGAAATGAAGACACAGCCCTTAGGGACCTGCCTTATGCTCCCCCCCCCTCCAGCTAGCTCCCTTACCTAGGTTTCTTTTGTTTCTTCTTCATGGATATATGATGTCCCCTTCATTGTTAGACTTTAGATGTTCCACTATAGGTTATGTGAGAGCAGGCTTTCCGGCCCCTTCTTCTTAGTTCCACCTTTTGGCTACACATATCAGGATGCTCTTTTCCCCTCGTGGATCCAGGCCAGCCTAGAATCATCATTCCTCTTTGCCCTCTGGAGTGATGAGATTCCAGGTGCATGCCACCCTCCCTGCCTTCACCTTCTCCTTCTGTTCAATCTCCACAGACTCAGAGACAATCACTGAACAGCAGCCGACTTGCCAAAGTCACCCAAACACTATGCTGTCTGAGCTAAGCTTCCCACTATATCCATCTACTCCCTGTCTCTGTAGAAAAGGGACCAGGGGGATGGCTCAGTGGGGAGAGCAGTTTCTGTCCAAGCATGAGGATTCCCAGACCCATGCTGAGAGACTGTAGGCAGAGTCGGAAGAATTCCCAAAATCTCCTGAGCCAGCTTACCTGGCATACACAGCCATTGACAAGAGAGCCTGTCACAGACAAGGTGGACAAGGGCTGCTGCCCAAGATGCTCCTCTGAACTGCATGTGCTGGGTGTATCGCACATGCACCTGCATTTGCAAATGTGAACACATGCCCCACATACCACACACACACACACACACACACACACACAGGAAATGATAATAAATAAAACACTGTTAAAACACCTGAGACTCGTGGATTTAAAAGTTCCGGTCCCTGGTTGGTTAGCACTGGGGTCTGAGGAGAGGCAGGGCTGCTTGGTGGAACATGTGGTAGAGCAAACCATCACCCACTTGCGGTGTGTGATAGAAAAGAGATAGGATCTCCCAACTCCCTTCAAAGTCA
Source organism: Apodemus sylvaticus (assembly GCF_947179515.1). NCBI lineage: Eukaryota > Metazoa > Chordata > Mammalia > Rodentia > Muridae > Apodemus > Apodemus sylvaticus. Next base: position 63,061,905 of record NC_067481.1, on the reverse strand, counting down.
CACAGCCAGTGACCAGAAGACCTCCTACGAGGCCCCGCCTCCCAAACTTCACCCACGCCTCTCAAGAAGATAAAGCTTCTAACACCAGGGCAGCCACAGCCCCTGTGTGTCCACAGTGCTGCAGGAAAGCTTCGATTCTGTAATTGACTGTGCTTTATGTACCTGTGGTGCACTTGGTGGCTCTGTGGAGGTGGGCTAGGCTATGTGGATGTTGGGCTCAAACAGAGAGATTTAGCCAGGCAGTGATAGCACACGCCTGTAATTCCAACACTTGGGAGGCAGAGGCAGGCGGATTTCTGAGTTCAAGGCCAGCCTGGTCTACAGAGTGAGTTCCAGGACAGCCAGAGCTATACAGAGAAACCCTGTCTGGGGGGTGGGGGGTGGGGGTGGGGGGGCGGAAACAAAACCAGATTTTCCACTTCTATCTGCATCATATGGCACCTCCTGGGAGCTGGGGGGTCGTAGGGTAAAGTGACAAAATCCAGTCTAGCTCATGTGCGCATGAGAGACTGGCAACTGGGTGCCCCAAACTGGCTAAGTCACCCAGTCATCTAAAGCTATATTTAAGTAGTTGGGCCCTAGCCCATGTCTAGGGGCAGGGTTCAGGGGACTCCCTTCTTCTACTCTCTTTTCATGGCTGGGTTGGGGGTGGGAGTCTGTGTGCTATCAAGGCCTTCAAGCTGGGCAGGACCCACCTCTCACATACAAAAATGAAGAACAGGCTGTCAAAGGGGCAGATGGAGAGGAGAATGCCCAGGGGAGCATTGTGGCCTCTGGTTTCTAGCGGCATGGAAGTTAGAAGTCACTAAGTTTAACAAGTAAAAAGCAAAATTAAAACCCTATAAACTCTTTTTTTTTTAAAGCTTTGTTTATTTTTGTTTTGTGTGAGCATTTGCCTTGCACGTAGGCACCTTGTGCATGCCCAGGGCCAGTGGAAGCAGAAGAGGGCATCAGGTCCCTGGAACTGGAGTCGCAGCTGGTTGTGAGCTTCCGTGTGGTGCAGGGAGCTGAAGCGGGAGCTTCAGCTGAAGCAACAGGTGCTCTTAACGTCCGATGTTGCTCCCAACCAACTCATGGGCTCAGCTGGATCTGGGTGCAATCTCTAATCTGTCATCAGTGCCCTATCATCTGTCCATGTCCCACATCGCACAACAATTCTCTCCACCACGGCATATCCAGTTCTCAAATAAAATGACAAGGCCAAATTAAAGGAAAGCATCATTTGAAGAGACTGGATATACCTCAGAACCAGAAGCTCAGGAAGAAGGGATGTTGGCACTTAAAACCAGAGTGTGTGAGGGCGGGAGGAGGGGAGGCTAAGTCAAATTCAGCATTTAGGTTTATTTCTATTATTTTTAAGTGTGTGTGTGTGTGTGTGTGTGTGTGTGCGTGTGTGTGTCGGTGTGTGTCTGTATGTATGTGTGTGTGTGTGTGTGTGTGTGTGCGCGCGCGCGCGCGTGCCTGTGAGTGCAGGTGTCCACACACCCAAAGACAGCAGACTCCCTGTGGAGCAGGCAGTTATGAGCACCCTGATGTGGGTTTTGGGAACCATACTAGGTCCTCTAGAACAGTGGAAGAGCAGTAAGTGTCCTTAACGGCTCGATTGCTGAATGGCTGGGTCATCTCACTAACCCTAAATTAAAGGGGGTGTTTTTTGATGAAAAAAAAAAAAGTATAACATTTAAGGATAGATGGGCAGGCTGGATATGGTGGCTCGTGCCTGTAATCTTAACACTAAAGAGGCTGAGGCAGGAGCATTGCCATGGTTCAAAGCTAGCCTGGGCTACACAGAGTTTCAAACCAGCCTGGGCTATTCAAACAAAAAAGTTTTTTAACAACCAGTCTCTCGAGCGTTTATAGTTCCTGGGGCTTTGTTCAGTTTTGTGGTCAGGAGTGTTATTTTGTTTATTTATTTGGGTGTGTCCGCGTGGTGTGCCTGTAGAGGTCAGAGGACAGCTGGAGGGAATGTTTCTCCTCCCTTGCCAGCCTCTTTTTTTTTTTTTTTTGGCATAATCTCAACTATATTTGTGTTGTTCCTTACACTCATTCCAAACCTCTGGACTCAAATGATCCTCCTACCTCAATTTACCAAGTAGCTGATACTATAAACATGCAACAGTAAATCCTACTCTTAATCCATGTTAGGGCTATATGCCACCTTCTGCTTCTGTCTGACCAAGTGAGGGGTCTAGCCATGGCGTTAGAAGAGCACAGGTAGCTGGGCAGGTCTCTGCCAGCTTATGCCAGCCTCACTCGAGGCACCTTCCTCAGACAGCCACCGTGTTCTCACACTGGCCACGTGAGGCTGGAAACTTTATTATTTCCATATTACAGACAGAAAGTTGGACACTGCAAATATAAAACAACGGCCCAAGATCACATAATTAGTTTGAGGAAACAGGTCAGTTTAGAATGGAGCCCTCCACTCTGCAGGGCAGTGCCACATCATTCTTTATCGTCTCCTGGAGAAAAAAACAAGAGCATATGTACAGGAGTCAACGAGACGAATCTGTCTTCTTTCTCTCGGAAGGAATCACATTTTGCTATGTTCCTTTCCTGCGGGTGGGGGAGTGTGTGAGCTCCTGCTATTCAGTTTATTTCCTACAAACACCATCTCCTATTTAGTTCCATAGTCTGCTGTATACACTTTAAATAGCTTTCTGAGCTCCTCTTGGTCCCTTTGCCTCTGTTCTCAGCCGATGTCTGTCCACCGCTGTCTGTCCACCCTGAGGGGTGGAGCCCGCCTGGGCTCCATTCAGTTTCTTTCTGATCTTTGTCTTAGAGAATTTTCCCTCTCTAGGAAAGCGCTTCCTGAAGCTGGCTCCTCCCCTTCCCCTTGGGGCTGGCTTTATAAAACAAGGGCTTAGACGCAGCTTTTAGACCCGAGGAGTTCCCAAAAGCTGAAGGAAAGACCAGCACCTCTGCCTTCATTGTGCACCTGCCTCTCACCTTTGCTTCTCTTGCTAGAGGGCAGGTACTCTGAGTTAATCGCCCTAGAAACCGGGGATAGCTAGCCTATCTCAACCTCTTCCAGCCTGAAGGCACAAAGATAAAGATCGCTGAGTCAATGGCCCAAATGCTAGATGCTGATGCTAGATGAAGAGCAGAGCCTTCCAGGACAGCCCACCCTCCACCTGAGGGCAGTTATCCCGAAGGGTGGGCCTCAGCACGCAGCAGGAACAGCCACCTCCTGAGAACTAGAGTGCCCCCCAAGCAGTAAGGATGGTGCCGCCATGCCCAGAGAACCTTTCCTTTCATAGAACTGGGGGGAAGGCACCACCCAACTTAGCATCAAAGAAATGCTGGAAGAAAAAAAATGTCCATAAAATGCCTGGTCCTTCCCATTTTCCTCAGGCCCTGAAATTAAATAAAAATGTCCTCCATCTACCCCAGTCCCCTGGTTTTTCTACAGAAGAGATGGGTGGTGGATTTTGGTAATGGTTGGACTTTTGAGTGGTTCATGACCACATCCTGTCCCTCTTACATCCAGAGATGCAACAATGTGGGCTCTGGAGGAGAGGGTGTTTCTGAGGCTTCAAGTCAGTGTGTAAACCACGCAGGCTGGGGAAGCAGCAAACAGCTGGCAGGGTCTGGAGGCTCTTCAACTTCGAGTCTTTTGAAGCTGATGCTCAGATAGAGAACCTCCTCCAGTAGCTCACCTCAGTCTCTGAGAGGGGCAGTTTCTCTTAAGTGGTCTTTGGCTCCCAAGGAGCTGCATGGCTACAGCTGAAATTTTAGGACAGAAGCCCCAGCTCTGGCCAGTCTCAGTGAGCTAGGCTCAGTCCCCATTTTGAGATGACAGATGTAGTAATGGAAAAAGCAACACACTGAATTTTTGAGGAAAGGAACATTTCATTGTTGCCCCTTCTTAAGACTTAAATAACACCAGAAACTTTGTTGAGGTGCACTGAGGGAGTGCTATTTCCTCCCAGTAGACTATGGCTATTTTATAGACTTAGCGGTCTTTTAAAAAATGTTTTTCTTGGCATATTTTAGTCATACATACAGAATGAGGATGATGGGCTTTGTTGTGACACACACACATATACATATACATACATATATACACACACACACACACACATATATATATACACACACACATATCTATATAAACACAAACACACACACATACACGCACACATGCATGCACACGATGCTTTTGGTCATATTAGACCCCTGAGACCCTCTCTTGTACTTTTGTTGATCCCGTTCCTTTCTCAAGTGTTCCCTCTCACGCTCTCACTGTGTGTGTGTGACCCAGTGAAGCTGGTTGGGGTTGCTTACAGGAGCATGGCTGAGAGGTTGTTAGTAGCAGCAGCATAGACATACTTCTAGTGGCTACCCTACTAAAGAGGCCCAGCACACCCTCCAAACCACTAACCGCCTCTAGATTCTCAGGGAGGGACGGGGCCTCTCAGTGCCTGCCTCTTTCACGACAGGGCATCGACAGGCCTGATATTGTGCAAGTTGGCACAACCGCTGCTAGTTCAAGAGTTCTATACCATGTCACACCTGGCTGATGGTGTCCCACGGCCCCTCACCCATCTCCCGGCTCCTATATTCTTCTGAATCCCCAGAACCTCTGAGGGGTTGACCTAGATGTCTCATTCATGGATGTATAGAAAAAAAAAACCCAAATTGTTGGGAAAAGGTATTTCCAGAGCCTTGCAAAGAGACACTATAAACACAATAAACTGAACTTGGCAGGCAAGCACAGCAGGGCTTGGGAGCCAGACACACAAGGTCTGCCTACATACAGAATGAATTCAAGGACAACCTGGGCTAAATGGGAACCCATCTGCAACACCCAAAAAGAAAAGAAAAAAAAAAAAAAGAAGGGAAAGGAAAGTTATGCTCTCCAAATTAGGACGCAGAAAAGAGAGCCGACCTAGCAGTAAGAATCTAGGAGCAACTGTATCAGAAGGGGCATCTGGGGGTTGGAGAGACGGCTCAGCAGTTAAGAGCACTGACTGTTCTTCCAGAGATCCTAAGTTCACATCCTAGCAACCACGTGGCTCACAACCATCTCATAACAAGATCTGATGCCCTTTTCTGGTGTGTCTGAAGACAGCTACAATGTACTTATATATAATAATAACTAAATCTTTAAAAAATGTCTTAAAAAAAAAAAGAAGGGGCATCTAGGCTGCACACACACCCAGCTCATTAAAGGGCAATGAGTTCTTCCAAGTCCTTAATGTTCCCTCAAGAGAATTACATTTCTTGAGGTTACAGCTTTTATTACACTCATTCATTCATTCATTCATTCATTTATTCATCCATTGTGTGCGTGTGCTTGTACATGGTAGGGAAGAGCATGTGCCTGGTCAGATGACAACTTGAGAAAGTCAGCTCTCTCCCTCCACCATGTGGGTACCCAGGATCAAACACATCATCAGGCTTGGCAGCAAGCGCCCTACTGCCAAGCTGGTCACCAGCTGTTAGAGTTTTCAGAAAGACATTCTCCTGTCCATGTGCTTGACTGATCCCTTTTGATCGATGCTTAAGAGAAAAGGCAGTATTAATACTATGTCCTCATGATCTTGTAATCTTTAGGGACATTTAGAATACCATGCCTCCATTCAGGGCTAGAGATATGACTCAGACCCCATTCTTTTATTCTTTTCTTTTCTTTTCTTTTCTTTTTTGTTTTTGTTTTTTGTTTTGTTTTGTTTTTCGAGACAGGGTTTCTCTGTGTAGCCCTGGCTGTCCTGAAACTCACTCTGGAGACCAGGCTGGCCTCAAACTCAGAAATCTGCCTGCCTCTGCCTCCCAGAGTGCTGGGATTAAAGACATGTACCACCACTGCCCAGCCAGACCCCATTCTTTTGATCAAAAATCATGTAACAAAATAAAATTAAGAGCATTAAAAGAATAACAAATCTAACAGCATGTCTTGAAAAGACATGCTATGTCCATCAAACTGTCTTCTAAATGATGTGTTATGACCATAGATTAGTGCTGTGTCAGCTGCAGTCAAAGAAGCTTTCTGCAGTGGGCATCCACAACTGTAGAGACACATAATCTGCCAGCGGGCTAAGAATAAGTGACCGTTAGATGCCGAGCTGTGAGGAACTCTTTTCAATCAAAGATGGTGTGATGGTTTCAATGAAATGGCCCCCGTAGGCCCATAGGGAGCAGCATTATTTGAAAGGATTGGAACGTGTCACTGGAGAGTGGGCTTTGAGGTTTCAGAAGACCAAGCCAGGCCCACTGTTGCTCTCTTCCTGCTGCCTGTGACCAGAGATGCAGAGATGCCTCTGCAGCACCACGTCTGCCTGCAGGCTGCCATGTTTCCCACCACAATAATGGACTGAGCCTCTGAACCTGTAAGCCAGCCCCAGTTAAATGTCTTCCTTCATAAGAGTTGCCATCATCAGGGTGTCTCGTCACAGCAATAGGAACCTTAACCAAGACAGATGGCGAGCCCAAAAAGGCCCAGCCAGGGCTCTATAAATCTCCCCATCCTGTGAACCTCTGTGTGCACACATTTGCCCAAGCCCTGGCTGCCAGACATTCCTAAAATTTGGCTCTATCACATCCTCCCTCTCCATTCTAACTATGAATTAGTCAACCGAGTCATATTGTGAGGTCAAGTTCCCATCAATAGGATAAGACACAGTCACCACCCTAACTTAGGGTAAAACCGAACTTCTGCCCTGGCCTGCTTGCCTGCCAAGCTCAGTTTATTGTGTTTATAGTGTCTCTTTGCGAGGCACTAGAAATACCTTTTCCCAACAATTTGGGGTTCTTTTCTATACACCCATGAATGAGACATCTAGGTCACCCCTCAGAGGTTCCGGAAATGCAGAAGAATATAAGAGCGGGCAGATGGGTGGGGTGCTGTGGGACACCATCGGCCAGGTGTGACATGGTGTAGAACTCTTGAACTAGCAGCAATTGTGTCAACTTGCACAATATCAACCCTGTCGATGCCTTGCCGTGAAAGAGGCAGGCACTGAGAGGCCCCGTCCCTCCCTGAGAATCTAGAGGCGGTTAGTGGTTTGGAGGGTGTGCTGGGACTCTTTAGTAGGGTAACCACTAGAAGCATGTCTATGCTGCTGCTACTAACAACCACTCAGCCATGCTCCTATAAGCAGCCCCAACCAGCTTCACTGGGTCACACACACACACACACACACACACACACACACACAGTGAGAGGGTGAGAGGGAACACTTGAGAAAGGAGCAAGATCAACAAAAGTACAAGAGAGGGTCTCAGGGGTCTAATATGACCAAAAGTATTGTGTGCATGTGTGCGTGTGTATGTGTGTGTTTGTGTTTATATAGATGTGTGTGTATATATATATATGTGTGTGTATGTGTGTGTATATATATGTATGTATATGTATATATGTATATATATATATGTATGTATATATATGTATGTGTGTATATGTAAGTATATGTGTGTGTGTATATATGTATGTATATATGTGTGTGTGTATTTATATATGTCTCATGACAAAGACCATCATCCTAATTCTGTATGTATGACTGAAATATGCTAAGAAAAACATTTTTGTTTGTTTGTTTGTTTGTTTGTTTTTTCGAGACAGGGTTTCTCTGTGTAGCCTTGACTGTCCTATAACTCACTCTGTAGACCATGCTGGCCTCCAACTCAGAAATTTGCCTGCCTCTGCCTCCCAAGTGCTGGGATTACAGGCGTGTGCCACCACCACCCAGCTAAGAAAAACATTTTTTAAAGACCACTAAGTCTATAAAATAGCTAGTCTCCCCAGAGGAAATAGCGCTCCCTCAGTGCGCCTCAACAAAGTTTGCCTACTGCCACCTTCTTCCCTTCTGGTGGTATTTAAGTCTTAAGAAGGGACAACAATGAAATGTTCCTTTCCTCAAAAAAATCAGTGTGTTGCCAGGGAAAGAGATGCGCTCCAAAGCAATCACAGCAGGCAGGAGGTCCATTCTCCATGACCTTCTAACATCTAGCCCAATTACCTAGCATCAGGGAAACACCTGATGCTTGTATTTTGGTCCATATCACTGGACACTGCATATTGGAGTCCTTTGGTGATGCAGCCTCGGGCATCAGTCTTTTGGGAAACACCTCCTGGCATAGACTGAGCGGGTACAGCCTGCTGGGGCTCGTAAGGAACTAGTGTTCTACCTTGCTGACACCTTCAGGCCTGAGGGCGCAGCATAGGGCAAGAGTGACCTGTGGAGGTGGCGACCTGTGTGCCTCATTAAGGTTGCAGTTGCAGTGACCTGTGTGAGAAGGCAGTTGGGAGCACCCTTTAGAGATGATTAAATATAGGAATGGACAACGGCCAGACCAGATTTAAAAATAGAGTGCTAACCCACTATCTGTGCCCAGCAACAACCGTGCAGGCAGCCCCTTGCTGCCAAATCTAGCCGGGAAGCCAGCTTCATGAGTAGCCGAAATGTCCTGTTTTCGGCTCCTTACATACTTTCTGAGCCCTTTGCAAAGCTCTGAGAACTTAGACCTGTCTTGGGCAGCAAGAGAATAAAAAAGACACACAGAAAAGCTGGGATCAGGTTTTCAGATGGGGGGGCAGGGACCTGGAATCCTCCAAGCTTCTACCTGCTGTCCAGACTCTGCCAGTCTCAGGGCTAGAGCTGACTCTCCGCTGCTGTGAGCTTTGTCCCTGTCATATGTGTCCATCCTTCATCTTACTGCCACTCTGCATGGGCCACACTGAAGTCAGAGGGCACCGGTGACATCGGCCATCCACAGAAGGGCCACTTGATCAAGTTACACGCTGGGATAAACACAAGGGAGGGCCATATATAGAGATGTGACAAATAGAAGGAACCCTGGACATGTCACGGGAAGAAGGCAGAGTGTGAGGTTGGGGACGGACGGCAGGCCACAGATGGCATGGAGAGAGCACCCAGGGTCCTATAAAGGAGGTCCCTGCCTGCGTGGCCTCGTCTCTTTGGGCTCTGCTCTGTTCCCACACAGCCACCTGAGAATGTCCTGTTTTCAGCCCCTCACATACTTTCTGAGTCCTTTGCAACGCTCTGAGAACTTAGACCTGTCTTGGGCAGCGAGAGAATGAAAAAGACAGACACACAGAAAAGCTGGGATCCTGTAGACTGAGCTCTCTGAAGCTCGGTGTGTTTATTATACAGGTAAACAGCATGGCAGAGTTCCTGCATACAGCCAGACAGGGAGACAGAAGGCTGTCACATACAGATAAACAGAGAGCCAGAGTTATTCTGCCTGACAGAGGCAGGCTTAGCTGATCTCAGCAGGAGCACCGTGGAGGAGAAAGCTACAGTAAATATTTTCTGCATACAGAAGGCTTTGCCATCCCTGTGAGTGTCACCCCAGGGGGAAGACTTTGCAATTTCCTCATGGACTGAGGCTAGGGTCCTTGACCTGGCTGGGCTCATGTCAAAACACACACACACACACACACACACACACTCAAGGCTTCCTGCAGATACTAATAACTGAGATACTTGTTTGAGATTAAGCCTGTTCTCTTCCTGTCTCTGGGTGCTTGGTTTTGCTAAGTGTCTTAGTCAGGGTTTCTATTCCTGAACAAACATCATGACCAAGACACAAGTTGGGGAGGAAAGGGTTTATTGAGCTTACACTTCTGCATTGCTGTTCATCACAAAAGGAAGTCAGGACCGGAACTCAAGCAGGTCAGGAAGCAGGAGCTAACGCAGAGGCCATGGTGGGATGTTTCTTACTGGCTTGCTTCCCCTGGCTTGCTCAGCCTGCTCTCTTATAGAACCCAAGAATACAAGCCCAGAGATGGCACCACCCACAAGGGGCCCTCCCCCTTGATCACTAATTGAGAAAATGCCCCACAGCTGGATCTCACGGAGGCACTTCCCCAACTGAAACTCCTTTCTCTGTGATAACTCCAGCCTGTGTCAAGTTGACACACAAAACTAGCCAGTACACTAAGGGTGCATTTTGGGCCGACATTTGCCCTCTTCCCAAAATTGTGATAGGTAGAGAGGCCTGGGCCTGTAACCCCAGCTACTGAGAAGGCAAAGAGTGTTTCAGCCTGGAAGTTCAGGAGATGCTACTACAGCCTGTGCATTTGGGAGGCTGATCTGGCTGGAACAACAAAGAATGAAGGAAAGACAGGCACGCATCCAGAAAAGCTGGGTTTGGTTGGGCCACGCACTCTGATGGAGACACCACCAGCATCGGGGACACTCAGCGTGTTTGTTATATACAACTGAATGAGGTGATGGGTCAGTTAATGTCATAGGGGGTCTCTGCAGGGGATTGTGGAGTCTGCCTGGTCTAGCCGCCTTGAGAGGCAGGCACATAGGTTTTTCAGGTTAGAGTCCATGGCTCCTAGGGCAATTGTGTGCCCTTCAGTTCCTGAGAAACCAAGTCACTCCCTCAATGCCCCAGGAGCCGGGGATTCGTTGGAACCTGAAATACTTTATGACACATGCCTTTCAAGGCAACTAGACCATGGTTCCCCACAGCATTCCAATAAATCTCTTCCCAAGATGAGCCCTCAACCACAGGTATATTTTCTTTTAGTGATAGAAAATGAACTTATGCAAAGGTCCAACAATTTGAGTTTGTGTTTGACCTGTAAAGTTATATTGAGGTGAAAAATTTTTTTAAAAAAGAGGCTGGGGTGCTTTTGTTGTTGCTGTTGTTAATTCTGTAATATATAAGAGGGTTTTTTTTTTAATAGGTTTTAAAATTTGTTTGAGGGGTTTTGTTTTTGTTGTTGGACTGTTGGGGTTTCTTTGTTTGTTTGTTTGTTTTGTATGGGGTTTCATCACGCAGCCTTGGCTGGCCTAGAACTGTGTAGTCCACGAGGGGTAAAATTCACAGAGATCTGCTTGCCTCTGTCGCTGAGTGCTGGGATTAAAGGAGTGCACTACCCTGCCAAAACCACAGTCTTTTCCGAATCAGCTTCCAATTTACTGATAATTTGGTCAGAGACAGTAGCTGGAGTGACACCGCTCCTTCGATTTGTTGAGACTTACTTTAACGCCCACAGTGTGATCAACCTTTTATGAAAGGTTCCGTGTGAGGTCAGAAACATCGCTGCAGCTGCTGAATGCAAAGGTTAGATATGCCCACTTGCTTGTCTCTATTAATTCGATCAAATCTTGAGTCTGGGGACTGAACCTTTCTCATCCTGAGCACGAGGCCTGCGACTGCGCAGCACCCTCAGCCCTAGTCCCACAGCTTGAGAATTCAACTATTGTTTTCCTAGCCGATCAATTACTAATCAGTTACAGATGCTGTTTCTACTCTTATGTTTGTGTGTGCGCGCGCGCGCGCGCGCGCGCGCTCGCGCGCGTGTATGTGTGTGTGTGTGCGCGCGTGTGCGTGTGCGTGTGCTGGGGATAGACCCAAAGCTTGTCTCCTCCGTTTGTCCTCAGCCCTACTTAGCTCGTCCCGACCCCTTACACTCTTCCTGCCTACTGACCCCCTTTTCCTGCTTGGGTCCATGGTGCCAGCTCCCAAGTCTGACCACGTCCCTAATCAATTAGCTTTAGACATCCGGGGGAAATAAGCCATCCCTGCTCGGCTTGTGCTGCCTGGTCCTCACATCTGTGCTACCCAAGACCCCACGGTGCCGCCGAGCTGCACTCCAGCCCCTGTCTCTACTATGTGGATTTCCCATTTTCTGACACATTTGATGTAATCTAAGACTGATAGTCTAATCTTACTTCTGAGAAAGATACTCTCCTGCATGTCTCAATATTTTAACCGTTCGCCTGTCTGCATTTTCTCTGCCCACCAGTTCTTCGGCAACCCAATCTTCTGACTGACATCATGTTCCTTCTCCCTAAGTTGCATCCGTTGGACAGTCCATCCTGTAGTAGTTGTATTTGTTTCCAAATGTACCTATTTTTAAGGTTCTAGGTTGGTAATTTCTCTTTGAGCCCTTAGGAATCATAAGAACAGCTTTCCTGGTTCCCATTGCTGCTGCTAATTCTGTTTCAGTCAAATTATTACATGTTTTTTTTAAAATAATCTGCAACATACTTTTAAAACATTTTTTTACTGCACCATGCCATTATATGGTATCTCAGATATGTTTCTGATGCTGTGATAAAATGCAAACAATAGCCTTAGGGTTATAACTTACAGGTTCAGAGAGAATACAGTCTGTCAGGGGCGGGAGAGCCATGGATGGAGACAGAGAGAGAAAGAGAGAGAGAGAGAGAGAGAGAGAGAGAGAGAGAGAGAGAGCAGAGAACAGGAAATGGAGCCGGACTATAAACCTCAAAGCCAACCCAAATGCCACATTTAGAGGAGCCACCTTCTAAAGGGTCTATAACCTCCCCAAACCAACTGGGGACCAAATGTTCAAGTCTGTGAGCCTGTGGGAGACCTCTCATTCAGGATGGGAGTCTTATATCGTGCTATATTGACCTCTTCAGAGAGTGAGACTCGCATGTTGTCAGGTCTGAGGATGAGAAATCACTCTGTATTTGAGTATTTCCTCTCCCCCACTCTCCCTACCATCCTCCTCAGAGAGGCTGCTTAGGATAAGAATTTTTTTCCTTCCATTTTCATTATCTTAGCACTTTCTCAGACTTTCCATCTCCTTGTGTCTTTGTATATTTTTCATTCACTCTTTGTGTTAGTGATCTATCACACTCAGTTTATTCATGTCCGGGAATCAAACCCAGGGTCTCGTGCATGCTAGGCGAGCACTCTACCAGCTTAGCTGCCTTCTCGGTCCCTTTAATATCTTTAACATCTTTTCCTTTAAATTTTGTTTGAGTAAGCTTTGTCTAAGACCTTATATAAACTGGCATCTCAGTCAGAGGGAATTTACCTCCATCGATACCAGACAGGTGGCATGAACCATACCCAAAAGCTGTATTTTATGACCCCATGAAGATTACATTCTTTTGGTGGGAAAGAGCAGTTGAGCAAACCCAGTCTCTTCTTCCTTATTCTCTAGATATGATATAATACACTGTCCTAAAATGGAGGTGCATAATCTTTTTCCCAGTAAACTTTATTATTTTGAAAAAATACAAATAAAAATATCAGACACCCAAATTATCCAGAACTAACATCTACAGAACTCAGCAAATAGTTAGAATTGGCATTCAGACTGGAAACTGAGAAGCCTCACATTCAACTTCATACCTTCAGTATCAAATGTCTTTTAGGCATTTACCCACCACTTTCTTTGAGACAGGGTCTTGATATGTAACCCTGGCTAGCCTTGAACTTGCAGTTCCCTGCCTTAGCCTTCCAAGCGCTAGGATTACAGTCCTGTACCATCACAACAGAGCCACTATTCGCATTTCTAAATACAGATACATATTTCAGTGCCATATGTATTTACAGGTTGGCTATTTCTAATCTGGAAATTCAAAATGCTTCACAGCCCAAAGCTTTTTGAGCAGCGACATGCTACCTGGGTCAGCTGGAAAATTCTATACCTTGATTTCACAGGCCAGGTAAACATCAGAGGCAGGGACACTAGGACTGTCATAGCTACTATCTTCAGACTGGGCATAAGATATGTGTGAAACGTAAGTGGACTCTGTGTTTGAAATTGAGCCCCATTTCAAAGATATACAAGTACGTGTATGCCAATACACCAGCTACTTGTATGTCAGCCTGACATAAGCTGGAGTCATCAGAGAGGAGAAGGCCCCAACTGAGCAAATGCCTCCATCACATCTGGCTGTAGGGAAGCCTGGAGGACATTTTCTTAGTAATTGGTAAGTGATTGATGAGTGGGTGGGGCTCTTTGAGCTGGTGGTCCAGGATTCTATAAGAAAGCAGGCTGAGTCCGCCCTGGAGAGCAAGCCAGTAAGCAGTTCCCCTCCGAGGCCTCTGCATCAGCTCCTGCCTCCAGGTCCCCGCCCTGTGTGAGTTCTGCCCCTACTTGTTGTGGTGATGAACTGTTATACGGAACTGTGAGCAAATTGAACCCTTTTCTCCCCAAGTTGCTTTGGGTCATGGTATTTCATCCCAGCAATAGTAACCCTAACTAAGACAGCCTACATTTCAAACGTTTATCAAAATTCTGAAACAGTTCTCGTCCCGTTGCTGGTCCAGGCATTTTAGATAATGATACTCAATTTGAGTTTTGTATTTATAATTTCGATGACCCTGCGTTTATTTTCTACATTAATCTACCCTTGGGAGGGCGGGAGAGGAATATTTAAAACAAAGCTATTAACAAAAATGAATCAAACATCCAGGTCTAATGGTTGTACTGGACTTGCAGGGGTGAGATGGGCCACAGATGTTGAAGATACAACCACCAGAAAGACAGTCATCTCCAGTCCAAGCTCCGTTTAGAGTAGGGAGCTGAGAAAATTAAATCCAAGGCACACAAGGAGAGTTCTATCTTAAAGCACAAGGCTCCGTGTCTTGATTGCTCACACCAGCCTGGGTAACTGGAGGGAACACGGGCAGAATCCAAGGGTCGAACCAGGGCGCTAGCGTTGTAGGCTGAGTCTGCGCACCTTCCCCTCGGTCCCGCCTTGATTCGGCTGTAGCTGCAGCACCTCCTGTCGGTCATCAGAAGCCATCGCTTTCCCGAGCATCCGGGTGTTCATAGTCTCAAGGAAAAGAAAAAGGGGGGCTGGGTTATACGGCGTGAGAGAGGCGGTTTGATCCGGTACTGATCTATTTTCTTCTTTATGACTTTATGACTTATTCTATTCTGTCGAGGTTGGCAGTGAAAAAAAACCTAACTTGACCCCGACGTGACTTGAACACGCAACCTTCTGATCTGGAGTCAGACGCGCTACCATTGCGCCACGAGGTCACAGCAAGCTTGTGACTCTGTGTCGCTAAAGGCCTCGCTTCACCGGCTCGCTCCTGGGTCCCGAGGTTCAGAGCAGAGCGCTGTCGCTCGCCCGGGCGGAGGAGGAGTTCAGAACGCCACGGCTGCGACGAACGGCGGCAGGGAGGATGCCAAGCCGACTTTCGGCGACAAACCTTTGCCTCTTCCCCCTCCGTCTCGCGCGGTGATCCACGGGGCACACAGTGTTGGGGGAACACTCACGGGAGAGGGGACGCCGGAGGGGAACTGAGGGATGCTTGTGAACCGGAGGCCTCCTGGGAACTGGGGGAGCGGGGACCCGATTGACAGCCGCTGCACCGCCGCGGGCCCCGCCCTGTAAGATGGCGGCCGCCTCCGCGGAGGGCCAGGGGCGGCCAGGCGCGGGAGAGCGGGTCAGGCCGGACGGTTAGTGATGATCGGGACCGACCAGGCGGGCACCGGGACCAGGGCGGCCGGTCCGGGGTGACGGGGACCTGGCGGGCATCAGGCGCCAGCTCTGGTTCCTCGTCCGCTGTCGCGTGCCCACCCTCCAGGGGAAAACGTGGGGACTCGAGAGAGCGACGCCGGAGCGAACGGCTAGATGAGCAAGAAAAAGCACGCAGTTTTATTTAACTATATAAATAAGCATTTCTTAGAGGAAAGAACAATTTGTGGAATAGTTGTAAAACGGAAACGTTATTTCCCCGCGCTGTTCCTTCGTCCGGATTGTGGCCCGGACGTACACCAGGGCACACATGACACACAGAAAGTATCCTAATGTCACGAAGGGCAAAAGCCTAAACAGCAACATTAACATGTGTACTTTAAAAATTCGTATGTGCATGTGTGCTGAGTCGCATGTTTTTGGCTGTTTTGAAAGGCCTGATAAATCCGTACTCCTAGACTGAGATGTTCTTACCATCTTAAAATCTACTAAAATGATACCTTTGGATCTATTAAATGTTGCATAAAACCTTAAAATGTTGTTTACACAAAACATTCTCTGGGGACGTATGATTAAAAACTTCATCAAACTATGAAATTTAACATTAGATACAGATACATAGATTTTAGTAATGATTTCCTTCCCAAGCAAATTAATATTCTGGACAACACTAACATGATTTGAGGTGGCTCTCAATCGTGTATAACTCCAGTTTGAGATCTGATGCCCTCTTCTGGTCTCTGCAGGTTGCTACGGATTCTTTTTTCAGGGACATTCGTTTGTTTGTTCGTTTGTTCGTTTGTTTGTTTGTTTTTCAGGACAGGGTTTCCCTGGCTTTCCTAGAACTCACTCTGTAGACCAGGCTGACTTTGAACTCTGAGATCCTCCTGCCTCAGTGCTAGGATTAAAGTTGTGTGCCACCATGCCTGACTCAGGAATATTCTTTATCTATAAATGTTAAATGTCAGATTGGCTTGCCAAGAAATAATAATAATAATAATAATAATAACAATGTCACCACACAATAAAATTGAATTTTAAAAAAAAAACCTGAAGTGGCCACACATTTTGATATTCAGTTATTCTAGGGAACTTTAGGGGCAGACTCAGTTTTGTTGCATCCTGTCTTAACATAGAATGGCATATAGACTCCCTTTGTAGAACACACTAGCCTCAAATTCAGAGATCTGCCTGCCTCTGCCTCCCAAGTGCTGGGATTAAAGGTGTGCACCATTACCATTTGGCTCGGGAGTGTGGATTCCTGACTGCCACTGAGAGTCCAGACATTTTCCTCAGGAGGAATGTGTTATGTGTAGTGACAAAGCTAGAAGCTGTTAATCCTTGTGCACACCATAAGATTAAGTTCCTGTTTTTTGTTTTGCATAGCCCTGTTTCCTGGAAAAGAATGTGAGGGCCTATACATAATGCCCTTTAGACCATCTTCCCTGATTTTTACAAACCAGATACGGCTGCATGATGGTGTTAGAGATTGAGTTTCTGCCCTTTGGCCACGCCTCTCCATTACTAAATTTATATTAAAGTCAAGAGTGGTGTCAACCTCGTTTTTAAAGGATTTGTTGGATTCTAAGAATCAACCTTCTCTCTCTCTCTCTCTGTCTCTCTCTCTCTCTCTCTCTGTCTCTCTCTCTGTCTCTGTCTCTGTCTCTCTCTCGGATTTGTTTTTTTTCCAGACAGGGTTTCTCTGTGTAGCCCTGGCTATCCTGGAACTCACTCTGTAGACCAGGCTGGCCTCGAACTCAGAAATCCGCCTGCCTCTGTCTCCCAGAGTGCTGGGATTACAGGCGTGTGCCACCACCCAGCTTCTCTCTCTCTTTTTTAAAGACAGGTCCTACATAGCTTTGGCTATCCTGGAACTCACTACATAGACCAGGCTGGCATCAGACTCATACAGATCCACCGTCTCTGCCTTCTGAGTGCAGGGATTAGAGATGTGAGCCACCATGTCTGGCTAACCTTACTTTAACTTTAGAAGCTGTGCCATAGCATGCAGTCCAAGAGGCAGCAAGAAAAGAAATAAGAATCAGAGTCTCTGGGATGGAGAGAAGTGTCCCTTTCATCCACTCTCAGAATCTTCAAAGAGACCAGTCGGGTCTGAGTGTCCTTCCTTCCTGTCTCTCAAACCCACACATCCTCAGGCAAACTTCGGTGCAGACACAGAGACCGCAGACACTGGCTTTAGTCCCCAGATCCTCTGCCCTTACTCTTTCACTGGCTGGAGTTTAAAACAATTGCCAACCTTGCCTCGCCTGGCTGCAGCCCAACCATGAGCATCCCTGAAGTTATTTCTTTTACCTTAGTGAAAGGGGGTTTTCTTGACTAAGACACGTGAAAAACTACATAATAAATAACCAAGAAAACCTGGGGTTGAAGTTAAGAGCGGGTGCTGCTTTCCCAGAGAATCTGGGTTCAGTTCCCAACACCTGAGTTAGGTACGGCATGGCCCGGAAATTCCAGTTCCAGGGGATCGGTCTCCCTCTTCTGGTGTCCTTGGGTACTACACCCAGTCCACAGGACCCCTCACCCTCTCATAGGTAAATTTTTACACCTCAAAAATTCATGTACTAGATTCAGAGAAGAGGCTCACTTATCTGAATGGCTTTTTGTTATGTTTTCATTTTTGTTTTTGTTTTAAATCGCCATTCGGGTTAAAAGTGCAGTAAGAAAGGCTGTTTTCTTTGTACCTAATGCTCAAAACAATGTGGGTTTTTTTTCTGGGGAACTATTGCCAAACACTATTGCGATAGGACTGTCTAAACCAAATGAATAAGGAGAAACGGAGAGCAGCTAGGGTATAATGCACCAGAAGTAAACACGTACGCTGGCAGAAAAGTGAGGTTCAGAATTAACTTGAGCCGGGTGGTGCGGTGGCGCATGCCTGTAATCCCAGCACTCTGGGAGACAGAGGCAGGTAGATTTCTAAGTTCGAGGCCAACCTAGCCTACAGAGTGAGTTCCAGGACAGCCAGGGGTACACAGAGAAACTCTGTCTCGGAAAAAAACAAATCCAAAAAAACAAAAAACAAAAAAGCAAAAAAACAAAACAACAACAACAAAAAAGATTTAACTCAAGAACAGAGATGGTGAACCGGTGATCCGGGAGCTGCCTCTGAGTTCTTGTCACCCTGTTGTGTGTGTGGGGGGGGGGGGGGGAGGGATAAAGAAGATCCGCAGCAAGTCAATGAATTCGGATGGCCTGGGGAAATCTGTCAGTGTGGTACACTGGGGACCCAGCAGCCCTGGGTCCCGAGGAACCCAAGTGAAGAAGAATCCAGAGTGGAAAGGCAGATGAACAGCCCAGATGGATCACATCTCGCTTGACTCCCCAGCTTTGGAAGACTGACTTGTTGGCCCAGGGGCACCCACCAAACTTTCCAGGTTCTTATGTCTCGAGATTCTACCAGGAACACATGATTAAGTAATAGAAATAGAGATTGATTTCTTTTTTTAGGGAAAACAGAGCTGGAGACACACATGCATACACACACACACACAGAGGGGTGGGTTCAGGAAATCAGTACTATTGTGTATAAAACTGAAAAAGGCAAACTGGTTCTGAGATCACAGGGTGACTAATGTTTGAAATGTTTCTGTCCCAGTTTTTGTTTCTTCTCTAGAGGATATGTACTAATAAAGCAATGAAAGGGCTGAAGAGATGGCTCTGTGAGTTAGGACCAGGGTTCAATTCCCCACACCCCACATGGCAGCTCACAACTGGCTGTAACTCCAGTTCTGGGGCATTGAACATCCACATCTTTCCTCTGCAAGCACCAGACACACAATGGACCAGTAAGCCCTGACCCACTAAGCGACACTGTCTCACCACTAACTGCACGCTGGATTTTCCCAGCAGCATCTCCTGGGCTCTCGAGTGCTTTGGAGGATTGGTGTGTGCGGAGCCTCATGAGCAGGGCAGCAGACAGCTGTCAGGCACACCTGGCCAGGTGAGTGGGAGTGGCTTCACTGCTCCTTACATGATGGTCACAGCTTGGAAGCTGAGGCAGTAGACTGACAGCCGGAGCCTGTGCACTAACTGTCCTCGCACCTACAAGCTCTTCCCTGGAGGAAGATCTGAAGGGCACATCTGGGATGGCTTCAGCATCTACTGTGTGGTTGTTTTCAGGGTTTTCCCTCTGCGTTATTCTTCCCATCCCACTTGTCCATGGGAAGTGGCAGCCTCAACCATGAGTTAATGCCAGGGGTTCAGGCATGCTAACCTGAGGGGTTCAAGCACTCTCCCAACTGAGCCTTATCCTCCGCCCATAACAAGGGGACAAACAAACAGCACACACTAGTTGTTGTCTCTTTCCTCTCAGTCCTCTCTGCTTTGTAAGCTTCTGTGATCCAAGCTTCTGTTTTTTCCCCGATGACGTTGGTCAGTGTAGACCCATGTAAATCTAAGTAAGTGGTTTTGGAAGGTTCATAGATCTCTTTTAGGACTATGTGTTGCAATCCTTAATCCGGGGCACTACTGGGAAATGATGAAACCTTTAGGTCAGCAAACCTAGCAGAAGGAAGTTAGATCATTGGCATGTGTCTATGAAAGGGACATTAAAGCCCTGACCACTTTCAGTTTAACAACACTTCAGTACTCTTGAGTCTTTTTAATCCCCCTCCCCTCTTTGGAGAAGCGGCAGGCTAGCCTCACTCAGTATGTAGCTGAGGCTAATCTTGAATTCCATATCCCCCTCTATATCAGCTCTCCTAGTGCTGGGAATCCAGGCCTGCACCATATGAAGCAGGCTTTATGCAGTGTTGGGAATGGTACTCACAGTTGCCGGCATGCCAGACCTGATTCATGAATTTTTATGGAGCTTGATTTGGATTGGTTTTGGTTTTTTGAGACAGGGTTTCTCTGTGTAGCTCTGGCTGTCCTGGTTTCTCTACAGACCAGACTAGCCTCTAACTCTGAGACCCACAGTGTTGAACCCACTATGATCTTGCTAAATGGACATAGTGTCCAACTTCCCTCTAAATTCCCGTCTCTCTACCCACAGGGCGGCTCTCAGACCTCATCAGAGAAATTCTTGTAGTGGATGGCAGTTAACACAAAAACTCACAGAGTCTGTGCAGTGCTCAGCCACAAATGAAGCATCTACGTCACACTCCCTCCAAGGCTCAGGAACTACCACGGAAGAGGAGACAGTTACGTCAAATGATGTTTTGCTGGGGTGAAAGGATGTTTTGCTAAAGCAAACACGTGAAAAGATATTTCACTACTGGGACACCTTCAGAAAATGACAGGGATTGCCCTGGCTCCCAAAGGCACAGCCCAGCCAGAGCTATTTAAAACATTTTTTCCCAACATTTCACAAGCCAAAGAGATTTCTTCTTCTTTTTTGATTTTTTTTTTTTTCTGAGACAGGGTTTCTCTGTATAGCCCTGGCTGTCCTGGAACTCACTCTGTAGACCAGGCTGCCCTCGAACTCAGAAATCCACCTGCCTCTGCCTCCCAGAGTGCTGGGATTACAGGCGTGCACCACCACCGCCCGGCTGCCAAAGAGATTTCTAAGTAACCCTGAAACTATTTCCACCTTGGCCAGAGAGTTCTTCCTTTGGAGGTCTATCAGAAGGGCTGCTGATTGGCCCAAATAAATAGCTGTGATTGGTCTAAACATCTTTTTTAGGCTACATAAGCAACCTCATCCAGTGAGTTACTGGACCGACACCCAGGTTCCCCAGAGAGTCCACCATAAAGGCGTCTCTCCAGTGGTCTTCATTTGCCTTCAGTCGTGAAAGCTGAGATTGCAACACAAAGAGGCAAAAATGACAGCAGAGAGCAGTGGAAACAGTCACAGTGAGGACGGCAACTGATGGTCAGAGGGCTAAGCAGGAAGAGAAGCCTCGGAACCAGGAAGAAGCCAGGGAGGGCTAGAGGAAGGAGAGACGAGAGACGGTGGAGCCGGCTAACGGAGGGTAAAGGAGCCGAG
The DNA here is from genome assembly GCF_947179515.1 of Apodemus sylvaticus. Classification (NCBI taxonomy): domain Eukaryota; kingdom Metazoa; phylum Chordata; class Mammalia; order Rodentia; family Muridae; genus Apodemus; species Apodemus sylvaticus. The sequence continues at coordinate 63,040,782 of NC_067481.1, read as the reverse complement.
TGTGGCAGCCAAGTCTGTAGTCCTGGAACTTGGAAGGTGAAGGCAGGAGGCTTAGGAGTTCAAGGTTACCCTCAGCTACATAGCAAGTTCGAGGCCAACCTGGGCTATGTAAGTCCCAGCCCCAAAATGAAATAAATGAAAATAATAAACGGGTTTAAAGATCCAGAAAACAGAAACTGCAGACCCTAGTTAGCAGAAATGTTCCAAACATCTGTCCAGACTTAAGGACCAAAGGTCTCAGACCTCAGGATGAGACCTGTAATTCTGGCTGTTGTCGCGGGTGATCTTTTCAGGTACCTGCGGACTGAACCAGACTGTAACACTAGAGGGCGCCATGCTCTTCTGCTTCGCGTGCCCACTGCCCGCTGCTCCGTCATCCTGAGGACAGACAGGTTTAGCACTTGAAGACTTTGTCCTCACAGCCTGTGCTTTCTATGTGGGTCGAGCAAAAAAGCCCTCAGCCAGCAGAGTGAGGACAGCAGGAGCAACGGAATTCTTTCCTAACTGCCTCGCCTGGTCATGTGACCCTGCACAGGCTCTGCCTCTGGTCTTCAAGAGCTAGAGGGATGACGGAGAGTTCTTGGTCTCCACATGATGTGGTGCTGTTTTACGTTGCTCCATTAATGGCATATACAAAGATGTTCACAGCCACTATGGGGTGAGCACCCAAAAGGGAACTGCCTCCTGTGCTGGTTCCTGTTGTTGCTTGCTTGTTTTTGTTTGCTTGTTTGTTTGTTAGTTTGCTTGCTGTTTGTCAACTTGATACAAACCTAGTTTTATCTGAGAAGTAGGAATCTCAACTAAGGAATTGCCTTCACAGATTGGCCTGTAGACAAGTCTGTAGGAAATTTTCTTGATTGGTGATTGATGTGAGAGAATCCAGCCCTCTGTGGCGGCGCCACACCTGGGCAGTTGGACCTGGACTGTGTAGGTTAGCTGACGGTGAGTCTGGAAACAAGCCAGTAAGCAGCGTCCCTCCTCCACGGTCTCAGCCTTGGTTCCCGCCTCCAGGTTGCCCGCCCTGCTTCAGTTCCTGCCGGGGCTTCCGGCTTCCGTTAGTGATCAGGATGAGTAAGCCAAATATAAATGTGTTCCTCCCTCCGTTGCTTTTGGTCATGGCCTTTATCACGGCAGTAGAAAGCTAACTAGGACACCACAGGCTTGTAGCAACTGGAGCAGGGACTGCATGTGATGACAGAAAACAGCTGAGCAAGGAAATCTTGCGCCAGTGAGGGAAGCGCTCCCTCACAGAGACTATGGTCTATCGTTTCCCAAACATTCTAGACGAGACCAAATCTCCTCAGAGTGGGAAAAGAACAGGCCACTGTGGGGACAGGAGCCTTACCCCTGCATGATAGGGATGTGGGGAACCCAGGTGGAGGAAGCTCTAGTTACAGGATGTGCTAGGCAAGGTCACTGTCTGGACTGCAGAGGCGCATCTGTGCAGGCTGCTCCCCAGAGACAACCCATTTCGGGACTCATAGTGATGCACTTGCACAGGAGGAGGAGAAAGAGTGTCTGCAACCCGTGCCCGGCAGAGATGGAACCCTCCACTCAGGGTTCAGTGGGGCTCCACCTTCTCCCCACAGGATCACTTACAGGTTCTCTGGTGGCCCAGTGGGTAGTGGCACAGTTCGGGACGCATCCTCCAGCGTCCGTCTGCTGAGGCCTCTGTTCTCTCTTGGATTAGAAGGCATGCAGATCTTTGTCTGAGCTGGCCCCAGAAACGTCCGGCATCTCCCTCTCCTGAAGCTTCTCTTTGAGCTCAGGATAGAGTCAGGACCATGAGGTTTGACTCTGTGTCCCTCTGTGGCCAATATGCCTGGATTTTGGGGACTTCCCATGTTGAGCAGGTGTGCTGCACAGATGGTCCCATCTGCTGAGGGACTTCCCAGTGCACCTGAGTTTTAGTATTTTGCTCCCAAGTCAAACAGGGCTCAACTTGGAGTATTCCCTAACTCCTTTGGATTGCCTCAAAAATACAGAATGGGTGCAGGCCAGAAGCCCCTGGGCGAGGCAGCAGAACCCACCATGTCCCCTTATGTTTTACATTACATTGCAGTGACAACCTGCCTCTGATTACTTCCCACAACCTGCATATGTCCCAGCAGGCATCTATGATATTGGGCTAGACCACAAGCCCAGCTAACACAGTCTAGAAATGTCCTTAAAGCTGAACAGACACCTCCTCCTCCATCCCACCAACTTTCCATCCTCTCTAATCAGGAGATGCCACAAGTTTCTTGGTGAATTTGGAGGGCTCAGACCGGGTGCCCTATCAAGGCTTGTTTCTGTACAGATATGAAACAGAATATGTCCTATGATGGTTTGAGTGAGAATGGCCCCCATAGGCTCAAATGTTTGTTTGGTTCTTAGCGGGACTGTTTGAAAGGATTAGAAGGATTAGGGGGTGTGGCTTTGTTGGAGTAGGTGTGTCCTTGCTGGCAGAAGTATGTCTATGGGGGTGGGTTTAAAAGCCCACACTAGGCTCAGTGCCTTACCTCCACACTTCCTGCCTATAGAACAGAGTTTAAAACTCTCAACTCCCCACTATGATGTTCATGAACTAATCCTCTAACACTGTAAGCCAGGCCCAATTTTGTTTTGTTTTGTTTTTTTGTGTTTTTGAGACAGGGTTTTTCTGTGTAGCCCTGGCTGTCCTGGAACTCACTCTGTAGTCCTGGCTGCCTCAAACTCAGAAATCTGCCTGCCTCTGCCTCCCAAGTGCTGAAATTAAAGGAGTTCGCCACCACTGCCGGTGCCAGCCCCAATTAAATGCTTTCTTTTATAAGAGTTGCCTTGGTCATGGTGTCTCTTCACAGCAATAGAACAGTAACTAAGAAAGGTCCCTAAACCCAGTGTATTCTTCCACAAAGAGCAGCAAAGGCATAGAGGCCCGTCAGAGGTCTGACCCCCTCGGAAGCCCTATCCTTTACACGCCAAGCATGGTTCCCATGGAGATATGTGTATTAGTCAGGGTTTGCTCAAGAAACAAAACTTATAGACTGAGTCTACACATAGGTATAGAAAGGGGATTATGTAGAATGGCTCACAGACTGTGGTCCCACCAGTCCAACAAAGGCTGTCTGCTATCCAGTAGTCCATGAGGCTGGATGTCTCAGCTGATCTTCAGCACACCTTCGGAATCACGAAGAAGCAGCCTCTAACACCAGTGAAGACATGAGCTTGCTAGTGAAAGCAGGTAGAGAGAGGGAGCAGCCTTCCCTCTGTGGATACAGGCTGCCAGAAGGTATGGCCCAGGCTAAAGGTGGGTCTTCTCACCTCAACGGATCTGGGTTAAAGATACATCTTCCTATCTCAAAGATCCAGATTAAAAGTGGCTCTTCCCGCTCAAGAAAAAAAAAATCTCTCACAGGTAAGCCCAGCCATTTGGGTTTTAGTTAATTCCAGATGTAGTCAAGTTGACAACCAAGAATAGCTGTCACCACAGGGAACAAGCTGAGATTTTCTATTAAGGTTTTTTTTTTTCATTTTTAAAAACTGTATGTATATGGGAGTTTTGCCTTACACGTATGTCTGTTCTACACGCCATCTGTGGTCAGTGCCCCAAGAAATTAGAAAGGACACCAGATCCCCTGGGACTGGAGTTACTGACAATAATGAGCTGCCATGAGGCTGCTGGAAACTGAGCCCAAGGCCTCAGTCAAGAGCAGTCAGTGCTTTCAAGGGATGAGTCCTCTCTCCTGCTCAAACTTCCTTTTCTTCTTCATGCTGGAGGTGGGAGTCCCCCTCCCAATCCCCTAAGAGCACTCTCCCACTCTAAGATATACCCAGCCTCTTTCCTAATTCCTTCACGTATTGGGAGTTGTGGGGGAGGGGGGAGCCACCCCCCTAAGCCCGGATCTGCTCACGCCCACCTTAGAAATCCTGTGTTAAAATATAGAATATGCTATCTCTGGATTTGCTCACTATAGGCAAATTGTCCAGGATAGAGTTGTACAAAATCTAATTTTTTAAAAAATGAAGCCAGAATGGTGAATTTGTCCTTGTCACCGTGGCTGTCCTTTTATCAGGGCTGAGCCTTCACTGCAATGTCACATGCTTCCCTGTGTTTAAATGACTGCCCGCTCTGAGCCCTGCAGCCTGGGGCAGAGTACTGTGAACAGATGTCCCTTTAAGCTGCCACCTCCTTTGAGAAGGTGTGCAGTCTCCCTCCTACTAAGGTAAAGCCAGGACACCTGTGGGAACAAGAGATGGAGAGAGCCTCAGGGGCTCATCAGTAGCTTGCTACCCACAAAGCTCTCAGCCTTTTTCGGTGAGGATGTGAATGTATCTGTTCCTTAGACACTTTCTTCTACTCTCACCACACAGCCAAACATGGATGAAAAACAGAGGAAGGTGGACCCATAAGCTCCCCCAAGACAAACTGGCCTCGAACCTGTGTCTCACACAGGAAAAATGTTTCTTCAAATATATAAAAAGGAGACTTTTTTTAAACACCAGCCCAAAGCCTGGGCATTGAGTTCAGACAGTAAAAGAACTTGCCAGGCAAGGAGGCAGATCTGAGTTCGAATTCCCAGGATCACAAGAGGCTGGACACTGTAGTCCTAGCATTCTATGGGAGGTTGGAGGTAGAGACCAGAGAAGCCCCCAGAAGCTTGTGGTTCACCAGAAAGCCAAGGCCATCAAAACAAAACAAAACATTCAGATTTCAGCGCTGGAGAGATGGTTCACAGTTAAAAGCACTGGCTATTCTTCCAGAGGACCAGGGTTCGATTCCTAGCACCCACATGGTGGCTCAGAACCATCTGTAACTCTAACTCCAGGGGATCTGACACCTTCAAACAGACATGTGCAGGCAAAACTGCCAGTCCTCAAGTGTCATCCTCTGACCTCCACACCTGTGTCATGGCACACTCATGCCTTTATTCACACTCATGAAGACACATGTACATATGTACACACACACACACACACACACACACACACACACACACACGCCATCTTTTTAGTTAGCAGAAAATCACCAGGCCTCACACCTTTTCAAAATAGGTGTGGAATAGGAAAAGTTCCTATTCCATCCACTGATTTGGGGCAGCCTGGATCTCTGTCTCTGTCTCTCTCTGTCTCTCTGTCTCTCTGTCTCTCTCTTGGATTTGGTTTTTTTGAGACAGGATTTCTCTGTATAGCCCTGGCTGTCCTGGAACTCACTCTGTAGACCAGGCTGGCCTCGAACTCAGAAATCTGCCTGCCTCTGCCTCCCAGAGTGCTGGGATTACAGGCGTGCGCCACCACTGCCCAGCTAGCCTGGATCTCTCTTAACAGTGCTACCCTTTACACCCTCAGCCGCTTCTCTTCTTAGCTGAAAGGCTCACTCTGTCTGCCCCAGTTTTACTTCATCATCACTGAGACAAAAGTGCCCACAGGTCCACATCACCGCAGACAAATGCCTACTGCAGCAGGCGTGGGCTCCAAGGCCAAATACATTGAGATTCCCTGTGGACTCTTTGTCCCTTTAAGATAGAGTAAATCAGGATGAAACTGAGCATGAAGTACAAGTAGGAAAATCAGAGGAAGCCAGAGAAGGCTGGGATGCTAGGGAATCCATAAGCAAAAGTGCAGGAACCTCACGTGGGCTCAGGAGCCAGGCTCTGCTGACTGCAGGAGGCTAGAACACACTGCTGCAGTCTTTCCTGGCAATGTTGAAAGGGTTATTTTGAGAGCAGCTATTTAAAAAAAAAAAATCCTTTGAGAAAGCAATTTACATCTGTAAAGGAATGACTGGGTACAAGCACCAGCCTCAGGAAGAGCAAGAGATGGTACATCACACACACACACACACACACACCATCTTGAGGTGTGGACTCCTTAACACCAGGCAAGTGGAAACACCAGGCATGTGAGGCTTTCTCTAAGCAATCTCTACCTACCTGAACCCACCTAAAGGAACAGTCTGTCCTGAACCACCTTCTCAGGAACCTTCTCAGCCAGCAAAGACTAACACAGACCACAAGAGAGATTGCTCTTCTGGTGACCAGATACAGTGTGTGTGACTCTGGGAATCTCCTAGACAGGAAAGCCTTGTCCTACCTCCAGAGGTCAAAGAGGCAAAAGGAGGCGCGTTTCAGGTGGACTCCCTTCCCAAAGCACCCAGAGGTAGATTTCTGTTCTCAGAAGGCTCCAAACTGGCCGTGGGTGGCCACGCTTGGCCTTCTCAGTCTACAGAACAGGGTGACAGATGAGTGACATGTACGGATAGCCATTCCTCGGGGGAACTGTCCAAATGAGAGCCACCGGCCTTTCTTTTATGGTGATTTATTTCCCTTAGCATAATGTCCCTAAGTATCGCCCACATGGAAGTGACAGAGCCCCCCCTTTCTGAAGGCCGAGTGATATTCTATTGCACATTGGTTTGCAGCCCTTGCTGTTAGTGGACCCCAGGGCTGCCTACCCCCCACCTTGGTGACAGCACTAAGCAGGCTATGCATAGACTCTCAGAGGCTCTGACTCCAAAGTTTTTAGGTACATGACCAGATGGATAATACGTGGCTCTATTTTTGGTTTTGAGGTGCCTCCTACTGCTTTCTATACTGCTGCCCAATTTTACATTCCCACTAACAGCCAAGTCTTATGGAAAACTTTAATTTCAGATCCCTTACCCACAAAGTGAAGGTAGGACGGAATGCTTAGGTTGTATTTTTATCTCACTGATGAATAATTTAGACATTTCTTACATCGTATCACTAATGTTGCTTCTTTAGCTATTAAGAATATCAGCATGGGGGCTGGAGCAATATCAGTGGTTAAGAGCACTGGCTGTTCTTGCAGAGGACCCAGGTTCAATTCCCAGCACCTTCATGGCAACTCACACCCATTCATAACTCCAGTTGCAGGGGATCTGTTGCCCTCTCCAGACCTCCAAGGTACCTGTAGTGGAATTTTAGTAGAATCGGTGTATCTAGTGTAGACATCAGAATGAGTCGTTGTTTTCTAGAAGTACTTTAACCTTGAAGAAAGTATTATAGAGACCAGTGATTGCTTTCTGTTCTCTATAGTACTGTTTTTCTGAAGGAGCTTGGCAAGCCTGAAGGGGGTGGTTCTGATGCTAAGGTCCTATTCCCCAATTGGTTCTTGAAATGTCAGTAAAGAAAGCCAAGGGCTAACAGCTGATTGCAAGGTACAGGCGGGATTCCGGGTCCCAAAGAGAAGAGGAGACAAAAGGAAGGAGAGGGGAGTTTTCTGCCTTGTTTTGGAGGAAGAAGAATGCGGCCACTATGTAGAGGGGAGCCTGTGGCCCCCACTACAGGCAGGTGGTCATGATTTTCGGCAGGGGTCAGGTAGGACTAGCCACTGAAGTTTAGGGCAGGTGGAGAGACAGAGATAATAAACTGGGAAGGGTGCACTTTTCCAGATGGGAAATATCAACACCCGGCAGTGCCAAGAAAGCAAGTTACAAAAGAACATACTGTGTTTGTGTCTTTTATCTGCATACTCAAGGGAAGCTGGGAAGGGGGTAGGGAGGCTCACTTCCCGGAGCAAGGCCTAGAGCAAAAGGGAAACTGGGTGGGCACTCTAGAACATGGTGGCCTCCCAGTACAAGGCTTGTATAACTTTGGTTACAAGATGGTCCTGGCACACCTGACATGTCTTGCATTATTGATCACTGCAAACAGTGCACAGTAAGGACTAATGCTGCAGGGGTTGATGTCTTACTTCAGGAAACATATAGATTAGATGAGGGGCTTTGCCATGAGGAAAACTTGTTTCACCTGAAAACAACTAACAATCGATCAATATGTTTCTGTGTGGCTGTTCCAGGTTCAGTTCATGGAGACGGTCCCTTCCTGCTGCCTCAGAGCCTGGTTGCATTCTGGAGTGGCCCTCTTTCTTCGATCAACTCTCATAATTCAGAACACCAACAGGTGTCAGATGCGCACATGGTGCACAGACATGCATGAAAGCAAAACACTCATAGCACATAAGTTAAAAATAAATCTTAAAAAATAGCACAAGTTCCTAACTCATCTGCTCATCTAACAACAGAGACATCTGTCCTCAGGAAATAAGTTTTAGAGTTATACTCTATTCCACAAACTCACATGCATGAACACTCACACATGCACATATGTACACAACATGCATTTACAAAATATAGGTAACATTAAACCATAAAGCAACTATCTTGATTTGAAGTTGGCATTGTGTTAGAATAGGAAAGCTTAAAGAATCCACCAGAAACTTGTTCAAACTTTAAAAATGCACTAAGAACCTGTACAAACAATACCACTCACATACAACTCAGCTATGTTTGCATCTCAAAAAGAGATTTGTACAGTCATTTGTTTTGTTTTTTGAGGCAGAGTTTCTCTGGATAACAGCACAGCTGTCCTGGAACTCACTTTGTAGATCAGGGTGACCTTGAAATCACAGAGATCCAGCTGCTTCTGCTTTCAGAGTGCTGGGATTAAAGGCATGCACCACCACACCTAGCCTATTGCACATAATATTTATTATTTCTCAATTACATTATTTATTTATTTATTTATTTATTTATTTATTTATTTATTTAGTGTGTGTGTATGTGTGTGTGTGTGTGCGTGTGTGTGTGTGCAAACATGCTCATGTACTTAGATGTGTCATTGGTCAGAGGATAACCTGTAAAAGTATCACATTTCCTGATGTATATATATACATATATATATAATAGCTTTGACCTCTAATTTTAGCTACCTAGGAGGCAGAGGCAAGAAGATTGCAAGTTCAATGACCTTAGGCAACTTAGAAACTCTGTCTCAAAATAATAAATAGATAGATAGAGAGATAGATAGATAGATAGATAGATAGATAGATAGATAGATAGAGAGTGTGGGTGATTGGGCTCAGAAGGTAAAGGCATTTTGCTGTCAAGCCCAATGACCTGAGTTCAATCTTTGACACCCACACAGGAGGAAAGAACTGACCCCACATAGCATGCACATGCCCATATTCAGACAGACAGACAGACAAGTAGATAGGTAGAATGCAAAAGAAGGATTTGATGTAGCTAAAGATGTCGCTCCCTGGTAGAGTGCTTGTTTAGGAGAACCAAGGCTCCAGGCTAAATACCAAATACCAAGAATGCATTCCCCAACCATAATATAAAACAACATGGTAATGGCATGAGAATGGATATATCAACCAGAACAAAGTCTTGACATAATCCATGAACATGCATCTGATCCATGACAAGGTGTCAGTGAGACACAATGGGAAAAGGACAGTCTCTTCAACAAACAATGCTAAGAACACTAGATATCAAACATGTGGCATGAGCATGAATTTGCTTCTTACACCTCACGCAAAGATCAATGCAAAATGGTTAGAGACATAGGACTCAACAAAAAGATAGAAAAAAAAAGGCTTCATGTTATTGGAACAGTCAGTGATTTTTTTTTTTTTTTGGTTTTTTGGATTTGTTTTTCTTGAGACAGGGTTTCTCTGTATAGCCCTGGCTGTCCTGGAAATCACTCTGTACACCAGGCTGGCCTCGAACTCAGAAATCCACCTGCCTCTGCCTCCCAGAGTGCTGGGATTACAGGCGTGTACACCACCACCCGGATGGTCAGTGAATTTTTAATAATTTATTTTTGTTTTATACACACCGGTGCATTGCGTGCATGTGTGTCTGTGTGAAGAGGTTGGATTCCTGGGACTGGAGTTGCAGACAGTTGTGAGCAGCCATGTGGGTGCTGGAAACTGAACTCAGATCTTGAAGAGCAACCAGTGCTCTTAACTGGTGAACCATCTCTCCAGCCTAGGCAGTAGGTTTTTGATATGACAAAAGTGTGAAAAACAGACACATAGGACTTTGTCCAAGTGCAATACTTCAGTGCAGCGAAGGGAATAGTCAGCAGTTGGAAATGCAGCCTCCAGAAGAGGAGGAAATATTCACAAGGGATATAAAACTAATGAAGGTTTCACATCCACAACCTGTATAGAACTCAGGAACTTCAAAACCAGAAACAAACATAGCCGAACATCTTTCCAGCTATTCAAAAGATCAGTGGGTTAAGGAAAGGATGCTCAACTTCACTAGCCATCAGGGAAACTCTAGTCAAAAATGACTTATCAATCTACGTGTGGGTATTATATACACATAGAAAGAAATCAAGTGTTGGTGAAAATGTGGAGAGAGAACCTTGCACAGTATGGGTTGAAAAGAGAGAGAATACAGTTGGTACAGAATAGCAAATTGGGTCTCCTAAAAAAGTTAAAAATAGAACTACCATATGGCCCAGACATTCCACTTCTGAGTATTTATTTAAAGGAATTGAAATTAAAATCTGGAAAAGATATTTGCACCATCATGCTTGTTACAGCTGTATTCACAAAAGCCAAGAGGCAGAAGCAACTCAGGCATCTATTCAAAACGCAGTGGCATGTGCTGGTGGGATTCATTCAGCCACAAACAAGGGCGAAGTGATGATCTATGTGCCTCAGATGGCTCCCGGGGGCACTGTGCTCAGGGAAACTGTAATGGCCCAGAACAAACGCTGCTCTACTCCATTTCTGAGGTGTGTAAAGTCAGTGAGATGGAAAACGGAACTGTTGCAGGGGAGTGGGGATTGCGGTTGCTATCGATCTCCTGCAGGGCTTAGACATGCAGACTGAATGAGTAATTGAGATCTGCCAACCTTACTGCTCCTGCAGCTAGCATACTGCAATGTCATGGAAAGCATCGTACCAACAATCTAAAATAGAAGGATTGTATAATATAATCCACTCTTTGAGGGTTGTTTTATTTTAGAGATGCTGTCCAGTCTTTGCTGACCTGAACTCCCTCGGTAGCCACCAGTGACTTTGACAGAATCAGTTTTCCAGGTTCCTGAGAACTGCTGAGAGTCTCCACCAGCCATCCTTGTTTCTCCCGTCAGTGTCCAGTTCAAGCCGAGCCCAGGCTGTCATCGTGGACATGGTCAGTAGGCCTGTCCTTTTGGGGTGCTTGGGGTTTCCCTTCATACCTAATGGGGTGAATCAGTAAGACGGCAGAATAGGAAATACCAGCCTTCATTCTTTCACAGAGGCCCAGAATTAACAAGTCTATGGATCCAAATGTCTCTGCTGGAATTCCAGAAACCAGTTAGGAAGCTGCATTGCCCCAGCTTCTTACGATCACGCCAAGAACAGTATATAGAAATTATAAGAGGCCTGGTACAATGACTCAGCAGGTACAGACACTTGCTGCCAAGCCTGAAAACCTGAGTTTGATCTCCTAAACCCACATCGTAGAAGGAAAGAACCAACTCCCAGTCTGACCTCTGACCTCACAAGCATTCTGTGGCAAACCCCCACCCCCTCCCGGCTGCTTCCACAGCAGCCAGATAAATAAATGGAGAGAGACAGAGAGAGAGAGATTGGTCAGAAGAGCTATTTTGCTTTATCCACAGCCACCCCTTTAAGCTAACACCACTCACTTCAGTTTGTGGCTTCTCCCTGGGATGGGAGGCAGGAGGGCAAAAGGGCGTGATGCACAAAAGCCAGTTCATCTAAGAGCAGTAATTGATCAGACGTAGTTTGGAAGACTGTGGGCCCTTGAAAGCAAGGATGAGTTCTCACTGTGCCACCTCAGTGCCAACTTGCGGCTTATCCCTTGAAGCACAGATGGACTGTGGATCTAGATGTGTGCAGAGCTGCCCCAGGAAGAGCCTGGCATATCACCTGACTTGGGGACCCGAAGGGAGCAGTATACATGCTGATGAGCTGCTGAGAACAGAGAAGACAGGGGCATGGCTTGCTGCTGGAACACAGAGCCTGCAGTACAGCACAACTCAAACCAGAAGGAGCCAGAGGTCTGAGCGCCTCAGAGGAGCAGAGGGAGGAGGGGTGGGGGAGAGGAGGGAGGGGAGAAAGGGGAGGAGGAGGGGGAAGAGGCAGAAGAGGAAGAAGAGGAGGAGAGGAAGGATTGCAAGAACCAGATGTGATGACTTCGATGGAAACAGTGTCTTCCAGACATGACAAGGCTGATGCACATGTGAACTCAGAGACTGCGGCAGCACACACAGGAGCTGCACAGGTCACAACACAGCACCAACAGGGGGAAGTGGACAAGCGCTCCCACCCTAGCCAAGAACCTACCTGCAACTAATAGCCACTGACAAAGGGAAAATTAGTTTTCTCCGATGGAATCTCACTGGGTGTATTAACCACACCCCTCAGCACAAGCCCCATTCCCAGGAGCAGCTGGCCAACACAAAATGAACTCAAAAAAGGCTTTTGTAGACTTTTTTCTTCTTTGGTCTCACTTTTGCTTTGTTTGGTTTTTGTTGCTGTTGGGTTTTGTTTTGCTGTCTTTTGCTTATTTTCAGTTTATTGTTTTCTGGGCATTTGTGTGTGTGTGTGTGTGTGTGTGTGTGTTTCTTGTTTGTTTTTAAAGAGAGAGGAGATGAAGAACATAAGGCTGAATGCGGAAGGAGGTGGGGAGGGTCGACTAGGAACCGCAGCAGGGAAAGAGCACGATCAAAATACATTCTTTAAAAAAAAGAGAGAGCACCAAAGCCCTCTGACCACAGGAACAAGCCTGTGCTGTGTTAGCGGCTGTCACTGTGACAGGAGAGAAACCATTTAGAAGAAAGAAGCGGTGTGATTGTGTGTGGTGCGTGGTTTCAGGCATTTTAGTCCACGGTAGTCTGGCTCCATTGTTCCTGGGCCATGACAGAGCAAACACCAGCATGGAATGGGCCTGAGGAAAGCCACACTAGACACAAAGAAACCTTCAAAACCCTAAACTGAAGAACAAACAAACACTAAAAGAAACCTTCAAAACCCTAAACTGAAGAACAAACAAACACTAAAAGCATCGTCAGGGACCCGGGAGCTCTTCTTAGATTACACTGAGTGACTGAGCAGAAACACTCAGAAGGAAACAGGTGATAAAGTCAACCTGCTGCTTCAGGAATAGAGTTCTGTCCAATACACTGTGAGGAGAAAACCTCTCTCTCTCTCTCTCTCTCTCTCTCGCTCTCTCTCTCTCTCTTCTCTCTCTCTCTCTCTCTCTCTCTCTGTGTGTGTGTGTGTGTGTGTGTGTGTGTGTGTGTGTGTGTGTGTGTGTTTGGGATTGAACCCAAGACCTTGTGCATGCTAGAAAAGTAATCTATCACCAAACTATATATCTAACATACAATGCTTTCTCTAAATGTAAATAGATTAAGCTGTAATCCAAAAGCATAGAACAGCTGAATAGACTTGAGATTGAAATATGAGTTGCCTTCAAAAAGGCACTCTAATATAAGAACATGTTGGAAATGGAAGGACAGAAGTTGATACGCCATGCAGACATCAAACCATGAAGAGAAAAGCTGGCCATTTGCAGATGCCAAAAAAAAAAAAAACGCTTCAGTCAAAAACCATCACAGAAATGAACTCAGCATTATGTAATCAGAGTCGTCTCACCAGGAAGATGGAAATGATAAATACGTATGTCTGTCATATACGAACTGCAGATGTGAGCCCTCGGTGTGAGCACTCGTTCCCAGCCCACCTTCTTTTCTCTTCTCAGTGGCATTCTCTTTGACCCAGCATGCTTGCTTCCACCAATGGGCATGGAGGCCCAAACTTCCTTTCACTGATGAGAGAAACGTAAATTGCTAGGGTGTGGTCTAGGGTTGGATGCTGTATACTTTGCCGTGAATCATGACCTGATGCAATTACTTTGTTCATAATTTAGACAAACAGCTGCAGCAGACAGTTGAATGGTTCCTTAAAATTCATTTTGTCAGGCTTGCGAGATGGTTCAGTGGGTGAGAGTGCTTGCTGGCCGTGCCTCTCGGCCGTGCCGTTTGAGGGTTGTAGAACTCTCAGGCGGAAGAAGGCACAGTCAGTAGAAATGAGTCACCTTGTTACATAAGAGGAGAGACATTAAGGACAATAGCCTGGCTCTACTTCAGATCCCAGTTCCGCTTTCTCATCTGCCAAAACGTGAGGCACCTCTGCCCCTTACTGCGGCCACCATGAACTCTGCCTCCCCAAGGACAGACTGAACCCAGGAGCCCTCACCAACCATTCCTTTATTAGGCTTTCCTGCCAGCCATCTCACCACAGTAACGAGAACAGTGAAATGGGTCCCTTCTCCTCATCACCAACACAGGACCTGGGACAGAAGCCACATGAAGTTCACGAACAAACTATGAGGCCGTCTCAGAGGCCAGCGCCACGAAGGGCATCAGAGCTCTGCGGCACTGCCTGCAAGCAAGGCCTATGAGTCGAGACGAGAAGCCTAGGTCTGAAAGAGAGCGTGACAGGCACCGCACACAGACTCAACCAGCCAAGGACTTCAAAAGAAAAATGACTTCAAGCTGGCTCTTCTGAGAACACATCGAGAATTGGAAGGGATTGCTAATATTTAAATCTGGAGAATTACAGATGCTTTTGAGATTCCAACCTGAATGTTTTTCTACTAAACTTTGAAGCAAAGCATCAATTTGTTTAAAACATCTTAGGGTAAAAGAATTTCAGAGATCTGTGCTGAGTGTGTTCTGTCTGCCACAATGCTTGAGCCCGGGGTGGGGGTGGGGGAACTCACTGGGAAGTGCTGTCTTTGCAGTAGGCAGCAGCTGGCCCAGGACATTCAGACCACAGTGAATGTCACATTCACAGCGGCTTTTGCAAAGATTTCCAAAACTTGCCCCCAAGAATTTTCAGCTTACTCTTTTCTGCATTCTCCACCGGTATCTTTTGCTGAAAAGGCCTTTGTTTGTTTGTTTGTTTGTTTGTTCTGTTTTTGGTTTTTTTGAGACAGGGTTTCTCTGTATAGCTCTGGCTGTCCTGGAGCTCACTCTGTAGACCAGGCTGGCCTCAAACTCAGAAACCTGCCTGCCTCTGCCTCCCAGAGTGCTGGGATTACAAGCATGTGCCACCACTGCCCAGCGAAAAGGCCATTTTTTTTTAATCCCAAAGTGAGGATAAGAGAATCGGTCTTTGGGAGCTAAGACCAAAAGCTGGTGTTTGTGCTAGGAAATCCCCCCCCCAGTTGGATGTATTAAACCCAGGCAAAGACACAGCCAGAAAAAGACGAACATTAAAAACTGTTTTGGAGCTGGGGAGACAGCTTAGTGGGTAAAGTGTTTTCTGCACCAGCAGGGAACCCGGGACCGGATCCCCACAAACCTGTGTAAAAGCCAGATGTGGTGCTGTAACCCATGACTCCAGTGTGGGGAGCAAGGCAGCTGGGTCCTTGGGGTTTGCCAGGCTAACCCCAGATGGTGAGCTCCTGATTCATTTAGACTGTCTCAGAATAAGTACACACACACACACACACATGCGTGCACATACACGTTTAGTAACTGAACTTGGAGCACAACTTAGATTTGAACTAGTGGAAGAAAAAGCAGGTGATCCTGAATATGAATTGGGGAAAAGAAAAAAGTCATGGGCAAAGAGAATGAAGACTGAGAAAAAAGAAGAGAGGGAAGAAGGAAGGAAGGAAGGAAGGAGGGAAGGAGGGAGGAAATAAAAAGGAAGGAGGGGAAGAATAAGGAAGAAGGGAGACATGAAGGGAGGGAGAGAGGGAGGGAAGGAAGGAAGAGGGAGGGAGGGAGAAAAAAGAAGAAAGGAGGGGAAAGGGAAGGAAGGAAGGAAGGAAGGAAGGAAGGAAGGAAGGAAGGAAGGACAAAGTCTCAAAGGACATTGGAACAGTTGATAGAATAAGGAAGTACCTTATTCTCAAATCATAAATAAAATCCAACCAAATCTTTAAATCACTCTAACAGTTTGCATATATTGAAGGGTCATGGCGAGCAGTGGTTAGCTTGGGCCTTCGCATACATACCACTGCTGATGAGACCCATAAGTTTCCAGCCGGCCTGGAAGCAAACTGATTCCACGAAGCTTACGAGGGCTGCCATTCTGGGGTCAGGACTGAAGTCTGCAGCAGGCCAAGAAGACACAGAAAATGGTGGGGGTGGGGAGGTGGGGGGGTGGGAAGAGCCCTTCACCCACAAGTGGGCTTGAAACCACTCACCAGCAGAGGGAGGCAAGAACCCCAGCACATTAATATTTGCTGTGAAGGGTGAAGGGAGGGGAGGAATACTTCACATGTAGGTAGTTTATTTCAAAGTAGCATTGGCCTAGGCTCGTGAGCGAGTCTGACTTTGATTGAGGCTGGGCGTTATTCCTTTCTCCAGTCATTTTCTGGGCAACTCCAACAAGACACTTAGTGGATGTGCCTACCTCCCTGCATCCCGAGGGTCTAGATCCTTGCAGTAAGTACTATTTGCAGTCCCATGACTTCTCCCCACCCCACCCTGCCCCAGGAGACACCCAGTGACCTCCCATGAGTCCCTCAGTGATTTGTTATAGATAACAGCTTCACATTGCTGGACCAATCAGATGTGACAGGCAAAGAGTGCAGATGACCCCCAAATTCTCTCAGAGACATCCACGCCCACGCTCTGGGGTACACCCCTCTTTCTCCTAACCCTGTGCTTAAAATCCATATTAAAATATCTTTATTGAACTGCAACTCCGCTTCATACTAACCCATCCCAAAGTTCTCTTTCTGTGTGGGTCTGCATGACAGAAAGTTGGGGAAACGGGGACTGAATAGACTTTGATGAGAACAAAAACATCTCCAAAAATAAAGCCACTCAAGGCCTCACAGGTCACAGCCTCCAGAATCAACCTGGGAAAACAGTGGCATATCTAAATGGCAGGGCAGCCCTCGTACTTAAAACTCCAATTTTACTATGGCAAGTAACTTTTGCTCATTTTCAGAACTACACCTCACAAAGGAAATGATAAACAGGACAAGAAAAGCTCTAAGGGACCTCGTCTGGGCCACAGGGGTTAGCTAATAATTCTATGACTTGTCCCCGCTGCTTGGTAGTCTCCTCTGAGGAGGGGCTCTAAAGCACCCCCACTGTGCCCCACTATGCTGGGCAGATGGGCATTATCTAAGATGTGTTAGAAGCCAGGCATGGGGGCTCATGTCTGTAATCTCAGCACCTGGGAGGCCAAAGGAGGATTGCATGAGTTCAGGGCAAGCAGTGAGTTCTAATCCAGCTTGGTCTAAAGAGTAAGGCCCTTTCTTGACACCCCTCCCTGCCAGCCAATGACAATTCTAAGAGATCTGGAGCCTGTCAGCGGGGTTCGTGACACACAGGAGTTCTTAGCACACGGTGCTAAGAAAGTATTTCTTCAGCCAGCTTTGCCAGGGACGTGGGGACAGGTGGATTCTATTGACGCAAAGCTGCAAGGGTGAGAGATTAGGTCTCATTGTGGTGTATAGGGTGCCCAGGTGGCCTGAGGGCACTGTCATTCAGGAATGAGGTAGGTCATGCTGAGTATTCCCACATATACACCATCCTCCGCTTAAATAGAACAGATGAATCAGACTCTGCGAGTCCATCCGGTGCTCTTCCTGGGAGGCTGCTAACATTCCTCTGCTAGTCTTGCTAAAGATGAGAGGAGCCCCACAGGCAAGCGTCACACTGTCCTCTGACAGGCTATGGATATGGGTTGAGACTGTGGCCTGTGCCCAATTTAGTCCAATTCTCTCATATCGTGTTTGGTGCTTAAAAGGACTTCTCTTTTCCCTGCCAAGCCTGAGCTATAAAACCAGAAGGACCTAGAAAGGCCCTCCTCGGGAGAGCCTCCTGCTCCATCAACAGCTCAGAGATCTCAGGTACAGAGAGGTTCTCTGGAGAAAAGTCAGGCTATCCCTATATGGGAAGGGCTCTAGTCAGCATTCTGATGTGACCATCAAAGAAGAAGAACAATGCGTCTGAGTTCACTCCTGCCACACAAAGGCAACTCCTCAGGAGCAGTACAGTGGGGTTCCCACCTTCAGCCCTGTGTTCTCAAGTCTAGCTGATACTGGGCCGTCACAAAATGGTTAGTATTGTCATAGACAGCCTTGGTGGCCTGTATTAATTTTTCATTACCATTACAACTTGACATAGTCGACTTATCAAAGAGGAAGCCTTATTTGGGCTTCCAGCTTTAGAGGAGTCAGCACAAGGTTGGCTCCATTGCTTTCAGGCCCATGGCGAGACAGGATCCCACTGCACATAGGTAAGCTTCTCCACTCACAGTGGCAGGAAAGCAAAGAGAGAAAGGGCGGGGGTCCCAGCAGACCCTTCAACGGCACATCTCGATGGCCTAACTTTCTCCCATTGGTTCCCTTGCCTTAATATCCTACCAATAGTACCAATAATACCAGGAGACTAAAAGCAAGCCTTTAACAGGTGAACCTTTGGGAATATCGGTCCAAACTCTAACATGTCTGGCTTGAATTGGTGATTTTAATTACTTTAAGACTCACAGTTTACTAAAAGCTGATATATTATTTTCTAACACTGCTTTGTTTTTCTTGGGCCCCAGAAGTATGTATTCACCCCGACAGCGTTCCCAGGGTAGATATGGTCTGTAAGGACTTGCTAGGTATAATCCTTGTTAGGAACAGGCCAGACAAGTGTGGCTTTGGGACAAAGGACAAGTCCATCGTATAAACACACAAGGTCTTTGACACTTGAACAGCTCCTTCTAAAGGTTAAATAAACCACTTGCCCAGGACTGACTGACTGTGAAGGTCCCAGCAACGCAGTCCCAGTGTTCTACCACCCTGGTGTCGGGGTACTTCAGATGCTCTGATCCCTGCTTATCAGGTAGACCTAGTGGGGACCTGTGAAAGCAGGCACGGTAGAGGGTGCTGTGGAGTCCTCCTGCCTCATCAGTGAGCATGCCCAGGTCACAGGCTGCATCTGCCTGCCATATAGATGAGTGTGTGATGATTAATTATCTTTGTCAACTTAGCTAGATTAGAATCAGCCAGCTCAGTAAAGCACATCTCCGAGTGTGTCTGTAAAGGCCTCCCAGGGAGAATGAGAGAGAAAGACAGACTCTAAATGTGGATGGACCATCCTGTGGGCTAAGGGCCCAGAGAGAATAAAATGGGGGGGGGGGAAGGCAAGCAAGAGAGAGTTTTCTCTTTTCTTGCTTCCTGATTGGCCACAAAGTAAACAACCACCTCAGCTCCTCTCATCATGGGCTCAGCCCAACACATAGGACCCAGTGAGCAGGAACCAAGCCCTCTGAAACCACGAGCAAAGCCAGCCTTTCCCTTACAGCTGTCTGTTCAGTTGGCCACAGAAACAAACAGAAGTACAACATGGATGGGGTTCCTTTTTGTCTCCGTAATGTAGACCCAGACTACACAGGATCAGCTCTGTGTATTGAATGTGTATTAAGAGAACCACCTTCCTTCTTTTCCATGTTGGTGGAGAGAATATTCTGCCTGGCACGAGACTTTAAAAAAAAAAACAAAAAACAAAAAAAAAAACTTCTTCCTCAACCATATGGGTTCCAGATTCCAAGCATTTATAGGTGGGCGGTGAGCGAGTGGATTGTCATGTGCCCAGCTCTGTGTTCCCTTGCTGCTCGACACCCATCCGGTGTTTGTCGGTGTTGCTTATGGAAACGCCCCTGTTTCAAAGGACACAGGTCTGTTGGCTGGTTAGGAAGGCAATGCCACAGTGACAGATCAGCCTGGTGTCTCATTCATCCAGTGCAGTCAGAGCTTCTCCTGGCTCGTGACGTGGCTTCCTGCAGCTCAGTGGAGTGGGGCTCTTACACGTGTCAAGGGGCTTCGGGTGGCTGGCTCTTTGTGTGCTGTGCCTTGGCATCATCAACATTAGGGAGACTCAGAATTAGGAGCTGCAAGATATGGCAGCAATCACTGACCCAGAGACTTAGACAGGAGAATCTTGGAGGCCTGGGTTACAGTCTGGTAGATCACAGAGCCAATGTCAAAAGCCCGGTATTAGTTTGGAGTATTGTTTAAAGGTATTTCAGGGCTCATAAATGGGACACTTGGCCCTCATCAGACCTTTAGGAGGTGGGACCTAGGTCAGGTCACTTTGGATGCAGCCCTCAGTAGGAGTTAATGTAATTCTTATGAAACCCTCTCTCTCAGGCTTCCTGTCTTGTCACATGAGGACCCCCTCTTATACACCCTCCGCCCACACTGTGCCAATCACCACGAAATCCTCAACAGAGCCAAGCTGATTCCAGCACATGGCCTTGGACCTCCAAAACTGTGAGTGAAAGAAACTTCTCTTGATAACATGCTTGGCCTCGAGGGTTTTACTGTAGGAATGAAAACCGTAATCAAGCCACCTAGAGTCAGAAGGTTGTCCCGTGATCTGGAGAGACCTGAAAGGGCCCTGCCCAGCAAGGGATTCTGATATCACAAATCCTGAGTTCAAGTCCCAGTTTGTGTGTCACCAGTAGTCCCAGCGGCACTGAGACACACCATTTCCCCAGCCTCTATGTCCTCCTCTATACAAATGTATATTGCCCACGCTGACGGTGTCTGGGCTTAAAGAGAAGCTGCTTGGGAACCATGCTTTGAAAGACACAAAGCCCAAGACAAATACCACGGAATATTCATTTTTCCCTGCAGAAGGCTCTCTAGCTGAGCCAACTAATCCCATCTGTTCAATGAGTACAAAGTTGACCTTGGAGTTTCCTCCAAGTTCTTGTGGGAGGGGGATCCTAAGCCACATAGCACCGCCCTCCAAGTCCTCGGAGGGCCTTGTGTCCCGAGCTTGCCAGCTCCATCTCTGGAAGGCTTTGCAGCTCATGTGTCTCCCAGATGACGGTGGAAGGGATTTGTGATGCGCCCAGAAAGCCTACCTCCACAAACACTACAGTCTAGACCCTGTCCCCATGAATGGCCCAGTTTCCAAAAGAGTCACCCTCATTTGTCCTCGTCCCACCCAGCCTCTGTCCCAGCTCTGGGATGTTCCTATGTTATGTCTTTGTCCATCAGTCGCAGACGGTATCCTCTGCCATGCCTCAAAATTCCCCTGAGCTGGACATGCAAGCGGAAGCTTCTAGAAAGGAGCATCTTGATTTCAGCAGAGCCCTCAACAGCTCATCTTTCAATGTCTGTGTATGGATGCCAGATCCTCTGCATCTCCCCTGGCCAGCTGGTCAGTTTTATTTCAGACTCTGTCTTGGATCTGCCTCTGGGAAATGCAGAATTTGGACAGAGTGAGCACACTGTAATTCTGAGACTGGAGGTAGAACTGGGACGAGACTTCAGTGTAATGCACGGCCTAGACCTGCACAATGGATCCTGGTTTCTCCCTTCCCCAGGGTCTGACCGAAGTCTTCCTGCTCATGCCTCCTCTGTCTTCTGCTGGAACAGACGGTCAGCTTCCTGCTGACTGATAGGTCATTAGAATCAGCTTCTCCAGGGACCAACAAGAGGATCCAAAGATCCAGCAGACAAACCTGCAAAGGTGGCTGTGTACTTGGCTCTTGGCCAAAGCCTCCTACCACAGGCCAGGGCAAGGTACTCCTCAGATCACTTTGAATTTCAATGTCCCTGTCCCCAAATCCTGATAATGGAATCCCTTGTCACCCCCACCCCACCTCAAATTCCTTGGGAGGCCAAATTCTTGTTTCAGTAACGTACTGAGAAGTTGCCATTCACACACACACATTTTATTTTTATATAAAATAAAGGTCGTATGCCCAACATCCTTTATAGTTTAACAGCCCAGAAGTCTCTTGAGAAATCTCCATTCCCCGAGAGAGAGGCTCCCTATCCACAAGCTCTCTGGGGGCTTGTTGTTCAGAGGGCTGCATCAAGGGGGTCTTAGTGTGGCACAGAGGCCCCACAGCTCAAGCGAAAGGCCGTGTTTAAAGCCGGGAGCTCATTTCCTGCACTTTCCCTACCACACTTTGGCAGAAGCTGGCACGGACTGCTTTAGCACAGAATGCAATCGGAGGTGTGGTTCTTTGGCATGTAATCTGTGTTGATCCATCCAAATGGGCTTGGCACAGGGCACAGGCTTAGGACTGCAGGAGGCTGGGGTACACAGGGCGGTTCAGGACACACATCTGGACACCCAACTGAAGAGCAGGGAGGCGGCCAAGTCTGGCCTTCCGGAGCAGTTTTGGGAACAAGTCACCGCTCCAGAGTTACAGCTCTGTCTATCACTCCCACCCCTGCCCTGTGGCCCCTCTTTTTTCTTCCCTGTTAGGGGCCCCCAGCTCCAAAGTGGGACCTAGCCCAACTGTAAAACGAATGTAGTTCTGGATCCAGGGGCAAATGTCCAGCCCAGGTCCTCCAGGGAAATAAACTGGAGCTGGGTAGGGGACGTGGCACTGTATGTGGTGGGAGATCTTAGGTTCCAGTGAGTACCAATTATCCATAGCCAGAAACAGGCCTTACACCCTATCTGCTGCACTCCAAGGACAGCCTCACGACCAGAAAGCCTCCTCGGGTTTCTGGACCCACCTAAAACCCCCAGCTCAGCCAGTGTTTGACATGGGGCATTCAACAAGGCCAGTGTATATGTGGCCCCCTCTGAGTCCCTGGCATGTCCACACGCTTCTTCCTGCCTTTCACGGATTTCTCACTTCAACATCTCCTAGCTGTTACTCTTCCTGGAGTAGGGGCTCTCGGTCCCCGCCTTGAACTCTCTCGTCTTCCTCTTTCTCCATGCAGCCCACAGTAGCGGCCAGCCCAGCACCCACACCGCCTCCAACTACAGCAGCCCCAGTGGCCCCTACTGCGGCCCCAGCCGCCACCATCCCAGCTTCCGCAGCCAATGCGGCAGCCGCCATGCCTGCACCCACCACACCCCCCGCCAGGCCCATGAGCCCAGCGCCGACAGCGCCCCCTACCGCGGCCAGGTGGCCACAGAAGCGCATTGTGTAGGAGTCCATGAAGGCCTTGGCTTCTGCCTGCAGCTCAGCTTCCAGGGCCTCCAAGGTCTGCTCTCTCTCCTTGCACAACAGGGCCACACCATGGCGGGCCAAGATGGCATCCTTCTGGGTAGAGAGGAGGTTCCTCATAGTGTCAGGCAGGACTCGTAGTGCAGAGAAAATGCGCTTGGTGGCTATGTCCTACGGCAGTGGGAAGGAAAGAGGGTGGTCCAACCGGGTCCTCAGGCATCCTCTCCAGCACACCTTCCCCAGCAGACCCTGAAGCTCACCTGCTGTCTCACATACTCCTCGAACTCCTTCTTGGCAGCTTCTACTTTCCTCAGATCATGAAGTTGAGCAGCCATCTGTCCACAGGAAAACCCAGGCTGTCTGCCTCCTTCCTCCTCAGCCAGGGATACTCCTGGTTCCTCATCTCCACTCCCAGGACATGCAGACCCTTACCTCAGGTCACCCTTCCTGACCCTATCCTGACCCTATCCTAATAGCTCATTACCTCATCTGGAGAGCTGAAACTGGGCCCAGTCTTCCCCATCCATCCAGAGAGGTTCTGCAGAGACACCACAGTTAGGTCAGGGAGGGGAGACACCTGCAGACACCGGGCTCCCCAGTAACCTTTCACACCTTGATCTCCTGTGCTAGCTGCTGCCCTGTGAGCAGGCGCCTGTCTCCCCTGGCCACGGCTCGCCCCTCGCTCCAGTACCCTTGGCAGCGGCTCTTAGCATGCTGAGGGGCTGTGCTCAGCACATCCAAGATGTAGGCCCGGAAATGGTGGGAGAAGTCATCTTCTGTGTCTGAGAAAGAGATTCCTTGGGCTGAAGAACCTGGGCCTGGGGAAGATGGGGCCAAAGCTGAGAAGCCATGCTAGGGAAGTCTCCACCCCTGGAATACTTACTTCCTCCCGGGCTTCCGTGGCCTTTGTTTACCCACTGCCTCTCAGGAGCTGGAAGGAGGTAACAACGGGCCCGTTTCCCTAGGAGCAGTTCCTGGACCTTGGGGTATTTTCCGGACAGCTTCTGAGAGATGGAGTGCATAGATCTCTGAGTCGAGGAAGCAGCCTCTCTCTGTAAGCACACTCCTGTGACCCCACCCAGCCTCCCTCACCTGCCACCCTGGCACCAACCTCTTCCCTCTGCATGACTTACCTGGAGTATGTCACCCACGTGCCCCTGCCCTGACTTATTGTGATGGGAAGAGTCTCGGACTAAGAGATCCAGATGCTAGAAGAGAAAGGGTCTTGACACCGGCCGCCGGGACTGGCTTGTTAGGATTGACAAGGCTAGAAACAGATGTCTTACCTGGATCGGTACCATCCCATAATGTTTGCCCATCACCTCAGCCACGTGAACGAACATCTGGTAATGGGTACAGAGAAATTTACGGTTGGGCTACTCCAAGGGCTAGAGTCTGTTCCCTAAGCCTTCTTTCTATCCACCCTGGACCACTATAGGAGCCAAAATTCCCGCTTCCTGATTGGAGATTTTCTGGCCTTGCTCCAAACCAGGCACCTCATATTCAACCCTCCGAAGCCCACTAAGCCAATTCAAATGTCATAAAGCCTGAAAGGGAAGCCATGATTCCCCTTTGGTCCAGCCCTCTTGACCTTGGATGTGAAAGTAACAGCTTTAATAAAGGAGGCCACCTTACCTCTAGATAGCCCAGATCTGTGTCCTGCAGCTCTTGGGCGGTGTTCAGGATCTGGAAAGAAAACCATTAAGATGCAAGAAGATTTGAAGAAGAGGGAAGGGTCCTGTGACGGGCTCCTGAGCAACTTCTGGATCCCAGAACATAAGCCTAGTCCAGCATGAAGGCTTTACCTAGGTGCGAGCATCTTCCAGGCTTAGAGAGTTGTGCGGTCCCCCGAGTCTCCAGTCATCCCCCAGTCTTATCACTAACCTATAGAACAACCCCTCTGCCCGCCTTCACCAGGAACATCCTCCTCCTTCCAGAAGCACCTTCTAGAACCCACACGGACCCTAGACACCCAAGCCTGTAACACTCTGTGTTCTGAGGAAGCCCACAACGGTGTGCAGGGTGGCCACCCTGCCCAAGCACCTCTCTCACCTGGTAGGAACTGAGCATCGTGGTGAGAGCACAGAGCTTGACCCGTGTCTCCTTGCTCAGCTCTGGGCTCATGACATCTCCCGTGTCCACTAAGAAAACAGCCACCTATTAAGGATGCAAACCAAAGGGTTAGGCCTGCCTTGCTCTGCCTAACGCCGTCCTTTGTCTTCACCCTGGAGAGGGCCTTCTCATCCCTCTCTCCTGCCTGACTGCCTTCTTCCCTCCCTCTTCCCTCCTCCCTGTATCCCCCACTCCCCCCCTTGATCCATGCTAACCTCTACCTACTTTTCTCCCTCACCTTCTTCCCCTCTTTTCCCAGCAGGAAAGGGTGACTCCACATCCAGATGCCCCTTGTGAGGCCATTAGCACCCCATCTGATCCCAGGCAGAGACCCCTCTGCTCTGGGCCTGCCATTGTCACCAGATTCCTAAAGGTGGAGAAGAAGGTATCAGGTGGTCCTTTCTACGTCCCCAGAAACTCAGCTCCCCTCCCAGAGGCAACCTGGGCTCTCGTTTTACCACCTCCTGCCAGCCCTGCCCTCACCAGGCCTGGTAAGCCTCTGAGCAAGTGGTCCAACAGGAAGGCCTTTCCTGAGTGCTGCTCTCCCAGGACAGCAAGTAAGCAGACAGGCGTGTCCCTGGCCAGTGGATGCTTCAGACAGCGGTTTATGGCGCCCATCCTGAGAATGAGGCCTCCAGAGGCATTGATCCGAACCAACAGCAGCCGCTCTGCTCTCACAGCACAGGTGTCCTGGGCAGGACAGAGAGGGGGTCCCCTGAGCATCCCAAATGGAACTGAAACCCAAGTTGAGAGTCCAGCCTGGAACTCTGTGCCCATCCTGGACAGTATAGAAGAGGGTCCAAGCTTAGGTCTAATCATAGGTCTCTGCATGCAGAGATCGTGTCCCTCACCTGCAGTGCAGGGGGCAGTGGCCGCTGTGGAAGGAGCTTCATCCTCTCCCCCAGACTGCGGAGGCCCTTCTTTTGCTTACAGATTTTCCGGCATTCAGGACAGCACGGTAGCTCGCAGCCTGGGATGCGATGTGTGCTGAAGCATCGGATGCAGAAGTCATGGCCGCAGTCCAGGGAGATGGGCTCTCGAAGCCTTTCCAGACAGATGGAGCAGGTAGGCGGCTCCCGGGTTGGGGAGGGACGGTGTCCCAGGCCCAGTTCCAGTTTGGGGAACGATGCATGAGACCTGGAGGGCAGGACACCATCCGAATGCTGGATGCCTGTTGGGTGCAGGGTTTGGAGGTCTGACAGCTTAGGGGTGAAGGCCCCTTTCTGTAACCTCCGCTTCCTAGGGCTGCCTGGAGAGACAAGCTCTACCCATTCCTAACTTCCTTGCACTCCAGGTCCTGGCCATCCCAAATGAGAGCAGAGGAACAGAGGGGAGAGAGTACCCCAGAGAGCACCCCTCAGCAGTCCACATGCCAGCCATACAACTGTGGGTGAGGTCCAAAGGAGAGATTAGCAGTGCTCTGGCTAGGGCTGTGAGCAATCATTAGCGACAACTACCTCATCTACAAGGTGCCCAGGGCCAGCGCTCAGGAAACCCATAGACCACCAGCCTTTTTGTGGCAGGGCTTCCTCGAGGTGGGACAAACTACAACCCCAGCTGCCAGGAGAGTCAGGAGAGAGCGGTTAGCTTCCTGGCACCCAGGCAGCCATTCTGCAGCTGAACAGATGGCCAGGTTCTCAGAGGATTCCTTGTGATCTCTGAGCCGAGCATCTGTAGCACCCACCTGCTTGTCCTGGTCCCTCCCTGCACAGCCTGGCCCATCCAGCCTTGGGCTTCCTCCCTGGGGAGAACCCTGTAGAGCGTGCAGCAAAGGAGTGTGCTGGACTGCAGAGATCCGTGCTGGACCAGCCTTGCCAGCTGACCTGATAGGCCCACTGCACCAATCCCAGCCCAGAAGGCCCCGGAGCTCACCAACTGTTGCTGCTGTTTCCCATGAAGCTTCGTTTGCTCTCCTAAGCGGGGAGGGGACAGATTGAGAACACAATCCAGACCCTGTCTTCCTCCTGGGTTTCCGGGGTCCGTCCACCCTCCTTCCTCCCAGGTGGTTCTCCCCCCCACCCCACCCCCAAGTCCCCTTCCTGGACTCAAGACTTGCCCGTTTGCCAAGCCGATGACAAAAAGCAGTGACTGACAGGACGGGCCTCGGCATGAGAGGCTGGAATGGCAGAGGGTCCGATGCTCAAAGAGGAAACCCACCGAGACCTTTTCCCGGTAGGACGGACAGCTAGAGAAGCAGGTGGAGGGTGGAGCAGGGGGATGGGCTCCTCAGTAGCTCTGCCTAGCTGTCAGCACTGGAGAATAAATGAGCCAGTCAGAAAAAAAGAGAGACTGTAAAGGAGGGTGGATTCACCCCAGGGGGAGGAGACAGGGCTGCGGGTACCATGACTTCGGAGGAGGGATGAACCAAGCCCAGCTCAGAATCCCAGGCAGAGGCTGGGATGCAGGCAAGCCGAGGCGGTGAATCTCCATGGAGACGAAAGGGAAAGATAAGGACAGGAAGGGGGAGGGGAGACGGAGAGCGTGAAGCCACGTGGATGCACCTGGCACAGCAGGAAGAGGCTCCTGGTGGAGCCCAGAAGAGCACCACACCTACAGGAGCAGTTGGGGTCTTCGGAGCCCGGGGGCAGGGTGGGCAGAAAACCAGGAGAGTGTGCTACTGGGGCAGACCTAGAGACAGGGAAGCTTTGGGGTCGGTTCAGTCCCGTTACCTACTTTGATTGAGCATCCACTCTATGCAGAGCTGTATGATGCCTCTGTTCTGTGCGACACCGTGCATCTTGCCACCCTCTCCCAGGGTATGTCACTGGAATTTGGTATGCTAGCTTAGTAAATTCCTCATCATCTGGGGCTCTGCAAGTCCCCCGATGGTGGAGAACTATTTATTTATTTATTTATTTCCCTCCCCAGAGGGCTTTTTCTCCATACAAACTTGTGAAGAGCCATCTCTCTCTCTCTCTCTCTCTATATATATATATATACATTTACATTTATATTTATATTTATGCTTGTATATAATATATCTTGATAAAATCCACTACACACACACCCTCTTCCCTGGACCCCTTCCAAATGAGTTCCCATCTCATTTTCATGTCCTTTTAAAATATTTTTAATATTTCTTTGAGTCCAATTAGTTCATCCTACATGCACATAGGTGTAAGACAGTCTACTGGGGCATGGGTAACCTACCTGGGACCACACCCTAAAAGAAAAGTGACTGTCCTCCTCCAGCAGCGGACAATTGCCAACAGCTCTTCAGAAGTTTCATCCACTCCTTCCCAGTACTTTTGCTGGGATGCTGGCCGGCCTGATCGTGTGCACACAAGGACAGCTGCTGTGAGTTCATGAGTGCATCAGCCATGTTTGTCTAGAACGGCACCTAGAGCTCTCACCTTCTCTCCAGCCCTCTCTTCTTTGGTATCCTCTGAGCCTTGGGGTGGAGGGGAAAACAAGGCTTGATACAGATGTTCATTTAAGGCTGAACACTGAACAGTTGCTTACTCTCTACTGTGAGTCTGTACGTTAACTGTGGTCCACTAGAGAAAAACTCCTCTGACTGAATTTGGGAACAGCACTAATCTATGTATCCGAACATAAGTATTAGAAAACAGTTTGACAACATTTTCATTTAACCAAAAGGCTCATGTCTACTAAGGTGTTTACAAGGGCCCACAGACCAGGGCTGCTGTATCAGGCATGAATCCCCTCCTATGGAACAGGCCTCAAGTCCAATTAAAAAACCTGTAACACTCACAACACTCCTCCATCAGTGGGCACAGCTTGCCTGTCAGGTCAGCACTGCACTGTCCAACAACAGGTAAACACCACCAAGATCCTTTTCTCCTGTAGTGTAATGCCTTCCTCAGCAAGCAGGGAGCAAGTCCCAGTCAGTTCTGCGTGATTCTTCTGCTTCGGGAACCAAATGTGTGGGGTCTTCAGCATCAGAGTCTGCCATTTAGAGTGTGCAACCAGCAATACTGGCAATGGTCTGGGTTATTTTGGCGGCTCTGGGCCTCCTTGACCATAACCCATTGGGAAATGTCACATACTTTGCCCTGTTTCAGGTTCTTGTTTAATAATAGCCCATGTATTCTTGGAGTGACAGTGTCCCCATGTGGAATAACTCCATTTAAGTGCCTTTTTAAAAAATTAGATTACAAAGCAGTGAGATTCATGCATCCCTAGCTTTGGTTACCAGGCACTGCTCCTCCCTCTACTCTAATATCACATGTAGATATTATCTAATATCTGTAATATCTCCTCCTCCCTTTAAGCCCTCTTTCCCTCTCCTCCCAGTTTCTTGTGCCATTTCTGGCTCTCTGACCTCGACAGACACTTGAAGTGAAACACACAAACCTAAATATTCAAAGCTCAGATCCACACAGGAGAGAGAGCCCCATGAGATGACCTTTCTGTTTCTGAGTATTCTCAGGATAATTTTCAGTTCTAGTTTCATTCATTTTCCTACAAATGTTACAAATGTCTTGTTGTTGTTGTTGTTGTTGCTTGAGACAGGGTTTCTCTGTGTAGCACTGGCTGTCCTGGAACTCACTGTGTAGACCAGGCTGTCCTCAAACTCGGCCATCTACCTGCCTCCCAAATGCAGTCATTAAAGGCATGTGCCACCACCGCCTGACATTTTTTCCTACAAATGTCTTCATTTCATTTTTCTTTATAACTGAATAGAATTCCAGTGTGTGTGTGTGTGTGTGTGTGTGTGTGTGTGTGTCCATGATCCATCAGCTGATGAACATCCAGGCTGACTCCATTTCCTGACTTTGGTGAACATGGATGTCCAAGTGTCTGCTGGTAGGATGTGGAGCAGTGAGAGTGTGTTGGCTACTTTTCTGGTGCTGTAATAAAGCACCATGACCAAGGCCATTTATAGAAGTTTATTTAGGCTTACCATTCATTCCAGAGGATACCGGTTGACTGTAATGTGGAAGTGAGGCTGTGCAGGAGAGGGCAGCAGGAGCAGGAAGCCAAGAGTCAGCCACAAGGAGGAAGGGGGGGGATGGGCAGTGGCCTGAGGCTTTGAAGTTCTCAAAGCCCAGCCCTGTGTCATACTTATTCCAACAAGACCACACCTCCTACACTTCCCCAAATAGCACTAGTTTTTGTTTTTGTTTTTCTTTTTTTCTTTCTTTCTTTCTTTCTTTCTTTCTTTTTTTTTTTTTTTTTTTTTTTTTTTTTTTTGGTGTTTTGGATTTGGGGGGGGGGGGTTGTTTTTTGTTTTTTTTTTTTTTTTTTTTGAAACAAAGTTTCTCTGTATAGCCCTGGCTGTCCTGGAACTCACTCTGTAGACCAGGCTGGCCTGAACTTAGAAATCCGCCTTAGAAATTTGCCTGCCTCTGCCTCCCAGAGTGCTGGGATTACAGGCGCCACAGCTGCTGCCGCCGCCGCTGCCGCCACCGCTGCGGCCACCACCTGGCAATTTTTGTTTTTCTTAGGTTTCAGAGAAGCCTGGGTGTCGGCTATGTTCAGCCTGGACTCTCCCCTCTGCCTGCTTTCTCCTTCATAGCTACACAAAAATCTTCTCCCATACTTTAGGAGCAGACACGCCTCCTGTTTCATTTTTTAATTTCCATTTTTGTTTTTGAGAGGCTTTTCTTAGGGGTGGGCAAATGAAAGCTGACTTAAACCCCTTTTGTCTCCACTTAAGGACCCGGCCCGATTTTGAAAAGAAGCCGATAAGGCACCTGCTCCGGGAACAAACCATAAAATAAAATCCAGAAACAAGGTCATAAAGCCCCTCCCAAAGAACACCCAGGGGATAACCACAAAAATGAGGAAATATCTTATCTCAAGATATCAGTGCTGGGCAGGCCTATCTCATCCTACAGTTAAATGTTCAAGACATAAAAATGCAGACCATTAGCTGGGCTTTGTTGGAGTAGTTATGGCCTTGTTGGAGTAGATGCAGTCTTGTTCGAGAAAGTGTGTCACTGTGGGGAGAGGTGTCATACCCTTGAGATCTCAGAAGCTCAGATCTGGCCCACTTGTCTCAGTCCCCTTTCTGCTGCCTTCAGATAAAGATGCAGAACTCTCAGGTCCTTCTCCAGCACCATGTCTGCCTGCATCCACCATGCTTCCCACCATGATGACAATGGACTAAATCTCTAAAACTGTAAGCCAGCCCCAATTAAATGTTTTCCTTTGTAAGAATCACCATGGTCATACTGTCTTGACCCTAACTATGACATTGATTATAACCAAAATAAGCCAGTGGGGGTGGGGAGGTTTGAAGAAACTCAGTCCTGCCAAGCAAAGTATCTATGAGGTTTGTGAAGGAAAATGATGACCTTCATTGTAAGGAAACAAACTTAGCTAATATGTGATCTAGACGATGAGATTCAGGGATCAGGGAATAAAGGCGCTTATTGAGTTCAAGTTCCCAGAATCCATATAGAATTCGGATGCCTAGTTGATCTGTGATCCCTAAACTCCTGTGAGACAGATGGAAGCAGAGACAGGAGAACCCCAGAAGCGTGTAAGCCAGCCAACCTAGCAGATGCAGCAGAGAAAAATCAGGAAGATCCAGTCCCAAAACAAGGTGGAAGGCAAGGACCGACATGCAAAGTCGTCTTCTGATCCCTGTTGGAAAAGAATCACCTCAGAGTCACACAAAGTCCACGTGAACAGAGCAGAAGAAGCCTGGCAAGGCGTTTTCTTTTTGTAAAAAGGCTGAGCCGTGGCCCAAAGCACACTGACAACTAGCAGCACACATTGCATCGGTGGCTCTGCCTTTTATCCCTAAAGAAAGGACAGCTTAAACCTTTCCTCCGTCCCCTAGAGTCCAACCCTAGAGTCTGCTCCCAGCTGGCTAATCTAGAAAGTGTCTTGAAAAGAAAGGCAGAGGGAGAAAGCTGAATTATCAACATTTGCATATCTAAGCATTTCGGGAGTGGTCAAGCTCATCTACCCAGGATTAACAAAAGTGAGTAGGGGGTGGCGTAGCTTGTGAAAAACATGCACAGTCACTAAGCACGCTTTGTAGTAAGAATTTTGACTTCTTTAAAAATACAGAAATGTGAATATGTTTTTGTTTTAATCCCAGGTGTGGGATATGGGGATGCTTCAGGTTGTTTACAGCAGCTAATTTTGGCTTGTCTTACACTCTGGCAGGAGTAAGCATGATTTTACAGGCGGAAGATAGTTTACATTTGGAATTCTGGAGACTCTTGAAAGGCTATAAAAATGCCAGGGCCGTGAGTGGCTGCAGTGATTGCTGCTCTCTCTACTGCTATTGCTGGGTGCTGGTTGCTGGGTTGCTGGGTTGCTGGGTTGCTGGTTGGATATATCCTGCATATATCCAGGTGACTCTAACTCATGGAAAGTTTACATTACAGGCAACCACCACAGGCACGGAAGAAGACACTATACCTGTCTCCTGACCTTACCATGTCAGCAGTTGGCCAGTTTGCAGAAGTTACTATTGGCCAGCTAGTAAAGGTCTGAGGTCCCCAGATTCCTTCTCAGGTTCTCTACCCCACCAGAATAATGCTGGGCTTTCTAAAATAAAAAAAAATAGCCATTAATAATAATAGATAATGGGGCTAGAGAGATGGCTCAGTGGTTAAGAGCACTGACTGTTCTTCCAAAGGTTCTCAGTTCAAATCCCAGCAACCACATGGTGGCTTACAACCATCCATAATGAGATCTGATACTCTCTTCTGGTGTGTCTGAAGACAGCTACAGTGTACTTACATATAATAATAAATGAATCTTTTAAAAATAATAATAATAGATAATAACCCAACATTTAAGATTTTCAGTGTGTTGTCATGGAAGCCAAGGCCTTGATGGATTCCCACGACATGTTAGCTAGTTAAGTTCTTCCAAATGGAGACTGAGGCTCTGAGAGCTAAGCGGCCTGCCCAGTGGCAGCCTGGTATCCTGCTGCACGTGGTGAGGCTCCGTGGCACACCTTGACTCTAATATCTCTCATGGCCTGTCTATTCACAGGGGCACAGGCGCCAAGACCCAGTGGCTCAGACATTGTAAAGAACCTTCTAGATCCCGCCGTGTTCTCCACTTTGATCTCATATAATAAGCATAGGCTATACAAAAAACATTTAAAGAAGCCATGGACTGGGACCATGCAGTCGGTCCAAGCGATCAAAGCAAAAGGAGTCGCCCATGATAAAGTTGATGGAAGTTCGTGTATCTCAGAAACGTCAGGAAAGGTAACAGCCAGGTCCCCAGAGGGGACAGTTTCAGCCCATGTGACAAGCCCCTCTACCTCAGCCTTTACAACTTAATAACTTGGAAAAACCAACTCACTTTTTGGTTCAGTTCCAGCCCTTTTTCTGCCTACGAAGCCAACCTCATCTGCTTAGCTCATCAAAACATTCAGTCTAGTTTATAAAAATGAAGTGTTGCCTGATTTTTAGAACTGCAAGTAGAAGCAAATTCCATCTTTAAACTAAATGTGTTGTAACTGGATCTTTTGACGGGCCCCCTGCCCCAGGAATTCAGAGGCCCCATGCAAAGGAGCCAGAAAAGGCCCGTGCTGAAGATCCCAGGAAACCCCTCATTCAGCCCCCGTACCTTGCCCCCCAGTCACTGAGCCTTGTTCCAGAACCCAGAGCTGACGAGACAAGAAGTGAATGTCCAGTTCATGGAGCCACATAGACAGAGACTGTCACAAACAAGCTCAAGTCCCTACCCTGCTCCAGCAGAAAAGGACGTAGCCATGTGGTCCTCTTTGACTACGGCAGAAGGCCCACGGTCAGGGACTGGAGGGCGCCTTGCGGTGGCTATCTCTTCTCATGACGTACTATCAGGGTTCTGACCCAAGTCCTCAAGCCGGGGCTCCAGGAGTGGGCATCGGGGCACCCTTAAGGTCTTGCTGGGACTGTGCCATAAGGACCATCCCAGCCCACCCCACCCCCTTCCTCCAGGGCCAGGATGATTTAAGGCCATCCTCCTGACTCAGAGCATTGACAAACCTAAGGAGAGTTGTCATTATCAGCCAGGAATGTTAAACGGTGATTGCTGTTGTTTCTGTTGTTTTTGTTTCTTCTGCTTTTCAGGAGGTTTTGTTTGTTTGTCTAGTTTTGTTTTTCGAAACAGGCTTTCTCTGAGTAACAAGGGCCATGGCTACCTTGGACTCACTTTGTAGACTAATCTGGCCTCCAACTCACAGAGATCTGCCTGCCTCTGCCTCCTGAGTGCTGGGATTAGAGACATGTGCCACCATACCAGGTTCCCATCCTAGCATTTGAGACTTCCTATCTACCATGTTAATCAAAAGCAGAACTTTAGTTATTCTTTTTTATTAAAAAGAAAATGTAAATCATCCCAAGTATCTACTTATAAATATTTATGGTTAAGCAGATCCACAGACCTGTTGGTTACTTGGGCAGAGTTAGTTAGTTGGTGGACCCTTCAGAGGCCTATCTTGGTTAGAAGTGGCAGTCTTCTGCCAAATCACACAGTAGGAGCCATGGGCTCCTCACTGAAGCAGACACATCCCAGGTCCCAGAGGGATACAACAGTAGACAACCTCATAGGTGTCAATGAAGGCCTTAGACCAAGTAGTGCTCACCATGGATCTGTGTTGAAAAGGACAGGGAGAGGAACTCCATACAGGGATGAGAAATTCCATACTTCCAAGCTAAGAAACTTCTGGAATAATCCCAAGACAGGATTTATAGATGCTGGTGACTTGGACTGATTTCAGTTGTCAGCTCGACTGGCTCAAGAGAGATGTCTTAGCAGTGGGGCGCACCTTTAGTCCCAGCTCTCTGGAGACAGAGGCAGGTGGGAAAAAACCTCACCCTCCCCAAAAAGACAGAAATGTAAATTTATAAAGCACAGCTCTGGGTGTGTACAAGGGTGCTTCCAGAGACACGGGGCTCTGAGCTAATCAAAGGTTTAATTCATTGATAGGATGTGTTAGAACTGCTGTAGGCAGGGCCTGATTAGAGGAAGTAAATCCCTGGGTCACTGGTGGGGTCGGAGTCTTAGGAGCTATAACCTCCTCTAACCCCTTCCTGTTTGCTGCGTCATTGGGGACCTAGAAACACGGAACAGAACCAGTCTGCCTCTAGAACACTGGTCGTTCCTTCCTGAAAGTCATGCTCACAGGTAATGAAAAATCTCACTAACACAGATTTTTTTTTGTTGTTGTTTTTTTCGAAACAGGGTTTCTCTGTGTAGCCCTGGCTGTCCTGGAACTCACTCTGTAGACCAGGCTGGTCTCGAACTCAGAAATCTGCCTGCCTCTGCCTCCCAAGTGCTGGGACTAAAGGCATGTGCCACCACTGCCCAGCACTAAAACAGATTCTAAGAAATATTTTTAAGGTTAAAATCCATGCCTTAAACAACAAAGAATTTATTGGCAATAAAGACTTATGCCCTAAAATCGAGGTCCTTGGTAATTGTCTCATGATGGTCCCTGTTTATATCTGACCAAGCTGCCACAACGTAGCACCACAGGCTAAATTAAGAGATCCAAGTGTGCACATGCTTAGTTTCCTCTGCATTCACCTCTTGGCTTGCGGTGGGCATCCTTCTCCAGGCTCTGCATGTGGTCCTTGCTGTATGTCTGGGTCCCTTCATCTAATACACACAAGTCATAAGGGACTTCATTATAACTTAGTCACTAAAAAGCCCCTTTCTACATATGGTTGCCTTCCGGGGGTGTCAGGAGTTGAGACTCGGCATGTGACACTGGGGCAAACAGTTTAGCCAAGTGGGACTGGCAGGTCCCAGAAGCAGCTCTTGGACCTGACTCTAGCAGCTGGCATGGAGGCAGATCCAGAGGAGGAGAAACAGAACCACTCCAAGGAGGGGGAAAACATAGAAATTGGGCTTTCTCCTCATTAACCATCAAAACATTGAGGTGGCTGTTCATCCCTCAACCCCTTTCACAGATGAGAACACTAAGGTTTGGAGAGGGTGATTTCCCTAATGTTCACAGCTTACTTGCTTTTTGTTTCATTGTTGTTATTTATATAAGTCAGGGTATTGTGGTTTGGGTATGAATTATTCCCACTGGCTTCTAGGTTGAACATTTGGTCCCAACTGATAATGCTGTTTTGAAAGGTTATGGAACTTTAGGAAGCAGGACCTTGCTTGAGGAAGTGGGTGACAGGAGGTTGGGGACTTACAGGTTATATCCTAACTCCTGCAGTGATGGGGGAGTGGATGAAGTCTTGAGTAGATGTTTATTGTTGGCATGAGCCATGTCATGGCAAAGCCTTTTCCTTATCTGTTCAGACGCTGACTCTGTGTAGAAATCACCAACCGAGGCTTCCTCCTTCCATGTGACTGGAGTCTGAGACTGCTCCTCTACAGAGAACCCCCCCCCCCCAGCCCTGTGGATATTTGCTAACCGGCACCCTCATTCTGCTATATAAATAAAACACAGTGAAGTGTCCAGGCTGCTGGTGCATCTCTATAAGAGCACATGGCCCACCCGACCCCAGCTTTTCTGTATCTGTGTCCGTCCAGTCTTTCTTTCTTTTGTCCTAGTCAGGTAAACCTTAAGGCTGTGCCTGTCTCAGCCTGGTTACTTCCTAGTCTCCTGAGGGCATTGGCTGAACGGCCATGCCACAGACAGAGCCACCATGCCTTCCCCATCAAGATGGACTACACCTGTCTAACCATCAGTCAAAACAGATTCTCTGTCCCTTAAGCTGATTTGTCAGCTATTGTGTCACAGCCAGAAAAGGCACTGATCAGAGGAGCTCCAGAGCTGCCCCAGTTGGCCTCTGACTCCTGAGCTGAAGCAGTCCTCCTGCCTCCTAGTAGCTGGCACAAGGACATGCCTCCCTGCCTGTTTTCATAGCAGTTTCTTATGGGGAACTTAAAAACCTTATGTGTATATGTGTGACTACAGTGACTATACGGCACGTGTGCACAGATGTTTGTGGAGGCTGGAACAGTGGGCTGTGTCCCCCAGAGCTGGAGTTACAGGTAAGCTGCCTGATGCAGTGCTGGGATCTGGAAGAACATCAGGTTCTCTTGACTGAACCATGGCCCCAGCCCCACATGGAACTTTGGCAGCTATCACAGCCAGGCTTGGGGGACCCAGCAAGCATTTGACAATGTCTTTTTTTTTTTTTTTTTTTTTTTTTTTTTTTTTTTTTGAGACAGGGTTTCTCTATATAGCCCTGGCTGTCCTGGAACTCACTCTGTAGACCAGGCTGGCCTTGAACTCAGAAATCTGCCTGCTTCTGCCTTCCAGAGTGCTGGGATCACAGGCGTGCACCACCACTGCCAGGCTGACAATGTCTTAAGGGAGGAGGGAAGACAAAATTCAAGCATGCTCTGCCTACCTTCATAGCTAGTAAGTTCAGAGGATGGGTTGTGGGGTAGAGGAGCAGAGACTGGGTCACTAACTGATGTTGGACACAGTCAAAAGGGAGAAGGAGGTGGCTGGTGACTCCAGAAGATAGCATGCAGTGAGAACTTTGGTTCCTTTAAAAACGTAGAAATGTTATGTGAATATGTTTTTGTTCTAATCCCAAGTTGTGAGATATGGGGCTGCTTAAAATTATCCACAGCAGCAGACTATGACTTGCCTTGTGCTCTGGCAGGGGTGTGATTTTGCCAGCTGAAGATAGTTTCTGCAAGTGTATGCCGTTTGGAATTCTGGGAACTCTTAAAGGGATATATAGACGCAAGAGCCCCAAGAGTGGTGTGGCCACTGCTGTTGCTCCTCCTCTTACTGCTGGTTGCTGGTTGCTGGTTGCTGGTTGCTGCTGGTGGTTGCTGGTTGCTGATTGGAGATATCTTGATGACAAAGATCAACATTTCCCCCAAGGAACTCAATGCACCTGATCAACAGGAAGTAGTCTAACAACATCAATGGCCCCCTTTCCCCTCCAACCTTCCTTCTCTCCAACCTAGTATTGTGGGGTTGAAATGGACAGGAGTAGATACAGTAAAAAATAGGAACCCAGGAAGCAGCCAAAAGTCCAGCTACAATACCATAAGCATCCTTTCGGATATTCACACTTGCCAACCACAGAAGGTGGGAATGAGGTGGGGGTCCTCACTGCTGGCAGCCAACTCATCCTCACAGATCAGCTTCTACCCCCAAATTAAAGTTGAGACTTGACTCCAGACGGCTCCCCTCCTCAGTACCAACTCCATGCCAAC
Source organism: Apodemus sylvaticus (assembly GCF_947179515.1). Lineage (NCBI taxonomy): Eukaryota > Metazoa > Chordata > Mammalia > Rodentia > Muridae > Apodemus > Apodemus sylvaticus. The sequence goes on along the minus strand of NC_067481.1, from coordinate 63,002,913 downwards.
TCCCAACTGCCCACCATGACCCTCTGTCTGGAAAGTCAGGAAGTTGAGAAACATGGCCTTCTGGTTCCTGTATTGCAACAACCCCACAGTTCGCAGCTGGCCCCAGGCCCCTGAGACCCTTCTGGAGTGAGAGGAGACTAGATACAGATGGTCTGATGTCCAGATGGGCAGGCACAGGGCTGGGAGATGGCTGTGCTCCAGACTTCTGCCCATGGCCCTCCACTGACCAGCTGGCCTGTTCTCTCCTACATAAATCAGACCAGCAGGACAGTGTGGGATTCTGGCAGTACCAGCCATTGGCACAAGACAAGCCTCTGTTCTGATATAGGTTCTGTCATCTCCCTGGGTGCAGCCATTCCCCTGCCTCAAGCCATCTCCTTAAAATAAAAGGGTTAATGTGATCACCCCTGCAGGACTGCAGAGAACAGTATGTGCTCATCAAAAGCTGTTCTTCACTGCCTGGGGCGGGGAGGATGTGGGGAGCCTTGCGTAGACTCTCGGACCCCTCCTCCAATGGCCTCACTCCTTCCTCTTTGTTAAAGGAAAAGCTGATCCCTACTGAAGTAGGACTTTGGGGAGCAGGCTTAAGGAGAGAAGGAAGTAGTTTTCTATAGTTATTATTCTGATAATAACTGTCCTGTATGTTTACAGGGCTCCTTCTAATATGCTGTCTTTCAGATCTCTAATACTCATCCACCACCTCCAAAGGTGGGGATATTGGCTCCACTTTACAGATGAGGGAATTGAGTCAATCCACATAACTCACAGCCAAGCCCACCTGACCTCCAACACACCAATTCTTCCTACTTTCTGTGCCCACTGTAGTGTTTCTCTTTATTTCTCTAAATCCCAGTCAATTGCTGTACCCCCTTTATGGCCTCCTAGTCCATGAAGGGCAGTAGCCCCAGCCGTTTCAGCAATCCATAAGGCCCCATGTTGTCAATGAAATCAATAGAATCATTGTAAAACATTGGACAACAGGAAATGAACTCCTGACCACAGAGGTCAGGAAAGAGGATGTCAAAAGACATAGAAAGCGCTTCTGCTTCTAACAGTGGGGCTGATGGCAGAGAGTGGGGCAGCCCAGCCAGTCCACTGCAGAGGAAGACAGCAGAAGCAGAGACTTCTGGGCAGATTTGGATGTGACCCAGTCTAGGTCCCCCTACCTAATGAAGGGATAAGGGAGCCTGACCATCCTGGCCACCACTTTCCCATCTGCCATGTACTAACCTATCTGCAGCCAGCTAGAGTTTTTAAAAATGAAAATGAAAAAATGAAAACACATCTCTGTTGCATTAATTATTAACACTACTCAAATCGCCCGCTGGCAGTGGCATGTGTTCCTCTCTACAGGCCCAATGTCCAGATTCCTGAAAGAAAGACACACACACACACACACATACACACACACACACACACAGCCTTATATTTAATACACCCTAAGCAGCTCAATGGCAGAGCCACTCCCAAACCTCCACAGAGCTAGCACACTCTCCCGTCTGATATTCCTGAATACTTACTAAAACCTATATTCCACCCTAGCCACCACATCCTAGCCTGTAACCCTCCTGGGCCACAGTCCCTGACTCTCACATGTTGGCAGTCTGTCTGTCTGTCTGCTGACCTCAAGCCTGACCCTCCTGCTTCCCCAGGCATGGCAGCACTTAATCTGTCCTCATTCCTGGGTACCCTTGCCCAGGGAATATGTTTCCCTGCCCAGCACTGACCACCAGCAACTTTATTTACCAATTAAAGCCAACTGGGGGCAGAGACCCGAGATGTCTTACCTTCAGACGTGTGAATTCCCATGTAATTTGGAAATCCAATTAACATAATATAAACAATAAACCAGATCTACAACACATCTCTTCTGGAACGAGAGGACCTGGTAGAATTTTCTCTGGGAGAGATTCTCAGGTACATACGTATGGAAGCACTAGGACATGATGCTGTGTGTTAAGTTACACCATTTTATGATCACTTATGGGGTTATCCACTTGCAGGAAGATACAGTGATATGTTTTCTTATTTCATGTGCTAATGACATCTGGCTGGGAAGTTAGCTCTGTGGGTAAGAGCATTTGCTCCGCAAGTGTGAGGATCTGAGTTCAAATCTCCTGCACCCATGCAAAACCCTGGTTATAGCTACATATGCCTATAATCCCAGAATTGAGGGTATTGACAGGTAGATTCCAAAGGCTCATTGGACAGTCAGCATTGCTGGAACAGGCAAGCTTCCATTTCAGCAAGAGACGCTGATTCAAGGCAGAAATCTATACAGCAGAGAGCAATAGATATAAAAGCACCAGACATCCTGTCTGGCCTCCCCACACATGCAGGCATTTACACTCATGTACATGTACCACACGTAATACACCACGCCCAAACAATACAACAGCGTACAACACGTGCCATACACAATACACCATAGCTATATCAGACCACACAACAATGCACTACACTCAATATATTACAAGCACATACAATATACTACATATATAACACACACACAACACTATACACTATATACACAGTACACTACCTGTATATATACGATGATAACATATGTAAGACAAACATACAAAGACTCCAAAAGGAAGACAGAAAGCAAATGGGCTACGGAGTTCGGAGTCCTAGATGGCCACTCCCTCATGCAATCTTGCTGTCTCCTTTCTCCAGGTCAGGTCATGGAGGACAGACAACCTGTATGTGGAGGCTTCCATGAGAACTCAGTATCTGAGTACTTAGTTCCCAGCTGCTGGTGCTATGGGGAAATGTGGAGTTGTGGAACATCGGAGCCTTTAAGGAGGAAGGACATCACTAGAGCTGGGCTTTGACGTCCATGAAAGTCTCTGCAGTTGAGGATCTGAGCTCTGGGATTCCTGCTCTGGCCACCATGCCTGTCAGCTGCCTGGCCACGATGGATCCATCCCTTTGGAACCATAAACTCAAACTGTCTTCTATAATTTGCCTTGGTCATAGTGTTTTAATACAATGATAGAAAATAACTAACGTGTTGTAATAACAATGGGATAATCAGAACACCTCCCTAAAAAGGAGGGGGAAATGTTTCTTTATAGCTGGGGAGGCCTAGCACACAGAAAACTCTAAGAACACCTATCCCAGATAAATGTCATAGAAAAGACCATAAGCCGGGCAGTGGTGGCGCACGCCTTGTAATCCCAGCACTTGGGAGGCAGAAGCAGGTGAATTTCTGAGTTGGAGGCCAGCCTGGTCTACAGAGTGAGTTCCAGGACAGCCAGGACTACACAGAGAAACCCCGTCTCGAAAAACCAAAAAAAAAAAAACCAAAACCAAAACAAAACAAAACAAAACAAAAAAACCCAAAAAACAAAAAACCATAACCCCACCCTACCGTGTCTCTGAGACTGAACTTTCATTCAACAGGCTGTGACAGGAGTTCCAAGTACTCCCACGTGGGATGTCAGAGGAAGCCAAGCAGGGAATTGTCCCGAGATCAACAGGCCCTGCTGCTGCCAGCACGTAGAATGTTCCCTCTGTTCACAAGTCAACTCCCGCTGGGAGACCAAGAAAGAATCAGGAATGTGGATGTCTACCCTTGTCTGGCAGAAAGAAGCAATGTCACCTTCTTCCTCTGTTACCAGGGTACCAAAAGAAGTTAGCTAAATGGATTTAAATAAAATGCATTTTTCATACAGAATAACATTAAATGTCCAGATTTTTTTTTTAAAAAAGTACTTATCATTGCTTGTCGGCCTTTTGGCTAAGATCAAGTGTAGCACTTACCATACGTAGAACCAGGAAGATCTCAAACTAAATGACAGAGCAATTGACTAAGATTGACATGGAAATGACAGAGGTATTAGGACTACCTAACACAAAACTCAAAGCAGCCATAATAAACAAAACAAAACGAAACAGAAACGCCTCAGCAAGCAATGGCAAACACATCGGAAACATGAAATACAGAAAGCTTCGGCCAACCCCAGAAACTATTTTTAAAAAAGAGACAAATGGAACTAAAAATACGACAATAAAATTAAAGCTCAGTAGATGGGCTTAAAAGCAGGACAGAAGAAAGGAAGGAAGGAAGGAAGGAAGGAAGGAAGGAAGGAAGGAAGGAAGGAAGGACATAGTCAACAAGACAAAGATACGGGAACAACACAGACAAGAGAGACTCCAGTAGGAGAGACCTGTGGGACTTGGCCAAAGAATCTCCATCTGTGCCATCACGGTCCTGACAGGAAAGCGGTCCAATCAAACATGGTGGCGTGTGGGTAGAGATCTACAGAGCCAAGAATGTAAGCATCTGGGCAGCATAAAGCCCATATTATATATTTTATATAAGCATATGATTTATATAAATAAATTATGCATATAAATATCTATTTATAATTTATATATTTATATAAAATATATAATATATGTATACATGCATGTATGTTGAGGCAAAAGATAAAGTTAAGTAACTTAGGGAGAAATTTTTCCCTAAAGTGTACATTTGAGACTTTTAGGCCCATTATCTTGGCAGGGATGGGGGAGGAATATCACCCTCTGAAATAGGCAATAATAGTGGGGAATTTACATTGCTGATTGACAGGGGTTCTTATCTGGAGTCCATTTGACTCATGGGAGGTAGATTTGAGTGGATTCCCTGGAGCTTGCAAGAATCTTTTTAAATTTACAAAAAGAGATAAACATTACCATTGTTCGGTACCTACACAGAAACCCACATTGTACAGAAAACAATAGACTCACAAGTTTTGTGTCATAGTAGAAGCTTAAGAAATGACATTCAGTCAAAAGCATCAACACTCTTTAAGGTGAGCTCTGGGAAGACAGAAGCCTTTCGTGGAGCAGAAGGGGCACTTGATCTTGGTTTTCGGTGTGACTACAGACTGTGAAAGAGGGGCTTCTTCCCTCTCTCCAGAAAACTGGATATATATATAAATTTAGCAGTGGAGAAACACTTCTAAGTCTGTTCTTAAAAATAACCAAAGGGAGCTGGGCAGTGGTGGCGCACGCCTTTAATTACAGCACTTGGGAGGCAGAAGCAAGCTGATTTCTGAGTTTGAGGCCAGCCTGGTCTACAGAGTGAGTTCCAGGACAGCCAGGGCTATACAGAGAAACCCTGTCTCAGGAAAAACAAAAACAAAACAAAAAACAAACAAAAACAAAAAACAAAAAAAAGAATTGACTAATGAACTAACGTGGTGGTAGGTTACCTTGGGGTAAAGAGTTAGTTACCTGTTGTTCTCTCGATATCAAGGTTCAGAGACCTGAGAACAATAAATTATAATCTAAATGGCCTATGTATCAATTAAAATGTCAGAAACTAGTCCACAGTCCACCACCCAGACGGCTGTCTGGGGTTCCTGTGGTCTCCAGGGTAGTCTTTGGCCATCAGGCCCAGAAGATGGGAGGCTTTTTCTGTGGAGGAGGAACATGGGAGAGACTGACTCACTGTCTTAGGCGACATGGAGCAACCAACTGTCCGGTGTCCTGTTTGTCTCATATTGAGGCAGTATATTAAGTTTAGAAGTGAGGTGTATCAAGGTAAAAAGGTATGGAGGAGTCCTGGGTCCAAGGTATCCCACAGAACTCAGGGGTGAAGGAATTGAGAAGGCACAGTTGTCCTGGTAAATCATCATTCAGACAAGGGTCAGTGCTAAAAGCACGAGTAGACACGGTTTACCTCGTACCAGGAATTTTGAGAGAAGCCAAGAGGCTGAGGAAAAAAAAACAAACAAACCCCACCCTGGAAAAAATGAAGCCTCGTCCAGGGAAATGGTCAGACTCAGAGAAGCATTTAAGTTAGAGTGAGGACTCACCAATTACCAGTGTTGGACGAAATGACCAACAATCAGTGGAGCAGAAAGCAAATCTGTTGTCAGCAAGTGCAGTGACCAAAGGGGTTCCAGTGTACCCAGACCACCACCGCTGCTGCTACCACCCCCCCACCCAGGTCACAGCACCAAATGTTATGAAATAAAATGTGGCAAAGGGGTACCTTTGGTGGGCCTGTGCCAAGATGTACCCCAGAGGAATTACACCACGCAACAGACCTGGTGTGAAAGGGGTTTCCTGGGAGAAGGGTGAGGAGTGAGGACCTGGGAAGGGGTAAAGGCAGCCAGACAGGAGCAGGGCCAGGAGGGCAGAGAGCAGAAAGAAGGGGACACCAGGAACAAACAGAGGTTGGGGGTGGGGGAGAGTTGCTGAGTGCTGGCTGGGTCCTTTTATAAGCAGCACAGCTGTCACATCTGGTGGTGATACAGGTGATGACGATGATGTTGGTCCCTGAAGACAGGTCAGCAGAATTGTCTGTATGCTAACAGTGAGCGCACCTCTTCTGCAGCTGCTGCCAGTGCCTTGTGTCCCTGCCATCAGAACCCAGCCTCCTCAGCCTTCCCCGGAGGCTACCCAGGGATGCTGCAGGCCTTCACAACACACTGGGACTCCTGAGGCATTCCAGCCTTGGGAACTGAGCAGATACCCCAGTCCTGGCCTCTCCAGTGCTGAGGGCCGTGGTTGAACTGTGCAGCCACGATGATGTAAGTCAAGCTAATGCACATATATTCTTGAGGGATAATATGTATGGTTTTCATTCTGCTCCTCTAGAGAGCTCTGACTAATACAAATTCCAAGAATAAGCCCTCAGGCAAACTGTGGAGCTTGAGCAATGAAGATGTATCCACACAGGCACACTGGATACAACAGATGTAACAGGTGGTGTGATCTTGCTAGAGAGAAAGGCTGTTTGTGTGTCTGGCTGGGTACCGGGCAAACCCATGTACCTTCTGTTTGTTTTGCTGTAAACCAAAAGCTGCTTTAAAAACAGTCTACCCCTTTGGGGGGTATTGGCCCTTGGGCTGTGCTGTCAGCCCTGAAACAGCCACCAGAACTGTTTTTGTTCAGGGTCAGTCTGTCCAGTGGATGTGGATATTCCCACACCCACTGGGACAGACCCTGGGAGAGATGGTGAGAATGCAGGACTGCTGACCCGGCAGGAGGGTCATGACGTCATCAGACTGTGGCAGGTAGTGTCAGAGCTGTGTGTGTCATAGGTAGCCAGTAGGAAGATGATCCCCGTGGGCAGCAGTGTCCCCTTGGGCACAGCGCATCTCGGAAATAAGAACTGTGATGATGCTGGGCTTCTCGTGTCGGCCTCTGAGCCCCACTGCCCTGACAGCTAACACATCACAGCATGGAGGGGCAGTCTGGCTGGCTGCAGGAAACATGACAAGACCTCAGATGTAGTTTGCAAGGGCAACTCTGGGTTAGAGCTGGGTACAGGCTACAATCAGGGTGTAGCCTGTACACTGCATAGGAAACGAGGTTCCTGTCCTCCCAACCTGAGGGTAGGCCGTGCAACCAGCAAGCCACTCTGCCTGTTCCCTGGGCCAGATAGCAGGGGACATTTGGGCTTCAGTGGGTGTGTAGTATTTTTGTATGTCTCTTAGGGTTTGTGTCGCAGAGCACCTAGGCAGATAGGTCAGGGCCAAGGAATGCCACAAAGATTATGCCACACAACAGATCTCATGAAAGAGGGGTGGGGTGGGGGGAGTGAAAGGCCACCTTGGAGTGAGACAGAGACAAAGAGAGACAGACAGACAGACAAAGGGACAGAGAACAAGAGACAGAGAGACAGACAGAGCATGAGAGTAGGCCATGATGGCAGGGACCTTTTATAGGGTAGAAGTGTCACATTTTGTGGCTGGTGATGATGTGGCACCAGGATCCATATCAGGTGTCTCCCTCAATTATTTCGACACTTCACCTTTTTGAGATGGGTCTCTCGCTGAATCAGGAAGTGATGGGTCTGGGGAGACCGGTGGCTCTCCACTGGGGATCCCCCTCCCCAGTGCTGAGCTTGCAGGTGAACACCACCAATCCTGGCTTTTACAGTGCTGGGTGGCAAAGCTTGGGTCCTTGGGCATCATGCACGTTATACACTCGTCCATTGCTCCTTCCACTTGATGGTTTAGTCAGTACAAGTGATCAGGTGGTACACTTATGCTCCAGAAACTAGAATTTAAAACAAAATGATGAAAAAAATGTCGGAGGAAAGATAAAGGGTTATTCAGGCTGGGCGGTGGTGGCACATGCCTTTAATCCCAGCACTTGGGAGGCAGAGGCAGGCGGATTTCTAAGTTCAAGGCCAGCCTGGTCTACAGAGTGAGTTCCAGGACAGCCAGGGCTACACAGAGAAACCCTGCCTTGAAAAAACAAACAAACAAACAACAACAACAACAACAAAAAACCCCAACCAAACAAAACGGTTATTCAGGATGCCCAACATCCAAATACTAAAGTCATCTAGAGAAAATGTGGGGAAGAAATGCCCATGGAGGTAATGGGCCATTTTCTCAGATCTCAGGACACAAGCTTCTACTGTGCTAAGCACAGAAATATGATATAACTCAAAGCTCACATGGCCCCAGAACAGGCCTCAAGCACCCCCTTTCCTTCCAAACCATGCATATGGACTCATTTGACCATTGACCCCCCACATTTTCTATCTCCCCAAGCAGCTACACTTCCCAAGGTAAGCGGCTAGACTGCCCTCGTCAACTTTACCCCCTCTCAACAGCTTCCAGATCCAGTTCATACACATTACCCTGACATTCAACCTGTCTCCTACTCCAACCTCCCTCTTCTCTAGCTCCGAATTTTAAACTGTTGTCCACAGACAGGTCAAAGGGCACCCGAAGCATCACTAGGTTCTTGTTACAGGCTGACTTGTGTCTCCAAACTTCACACTGAAGCTCTAACCCCTATTACTGCAGAATAAAGTTATTTGGCCACTAAGGTTTAACTCTTTTTTTTTGTTGTTTTGTTTTTTGTTTTGTTTTTAGAGACAGGGTTTCTCTGTACAGCACTGACTGACCTGAAACTCATTCTGTAGACCAGGCTGACCTCAAACTCAGAAATCCGCCTGCCTCTGCCTCCCAAGTGCTGGGATTAAAGGCGTGTGCCACCATTGCCCAGCACCACTGGGGTTTAAAGAGGTGATAATGTACTATAAAATCACAAAGGTGGCCCTAATCTGATCTGGATCAATAGTCCCCCATGTCCACTTGGCTTCCAGGGTTACCATGTCCCTGCCCTAACAAATGATGACAATATAGGTCTCTGGTCCCATTCACACCTAACCCCTCAGGTAGCCCCGATGTTCAAGGCTGTTTTCCAGCTGGGGTTGTACTGTAGGGATAACCTCTAGGGGGCCTGGATTTGGCAGCTCAGCCAAAACTTCTACTGGCAAATGACTCCACATCTTTTGCAGAGTAGATGTGTAGGAAGACATACTAAACCCTGCCCCCATGAGGAGTATATGTAGCCTTCAAACACTTTCTGTCCAGCCTTCTCCACTCATGGTGAAAGAGAAGTAGTGTGGCCATCATAGGCAAACCTCTGAGAGCTCTTGGCAACTGTGGAGAGGAACCTGGGAGGGCAGAAAGACCCTATCGGGTATACAGCTACTTGACCATTTTAGCTTTATGTTTTTCTTTTCTTTTCTCTCTCTTTTTTTTAAGACAGGGTCTCACTTTTATTCCTAGCTGGCTTCAAATTCAGATATCCACCTTCCTCTGCCTCCTAAGTGCTGTAACTAAAGGGGCTGAACCTCAGTTTTACTTTTTTTTTTTTTTTCCTTTGAAACAGGATTTCTCTGTGTAGCCCTAGCTCCTGGAACTTACTCCGTAGACCAGGCTGGCCTGTCACCACTGCCCGGCTGAGTTTTAGTTTTTAAAGCCACTGTTTTCTTGCACTAACACCAATCTGGGTGTTAGGCCATCCTGGGTCTAGTGCAATTGAAACTCATTACTAGTGCAGGTTGCAGGTGTCAGAGAAGAACACAGGGTTATGTCAGCAAGTAACTAGGGTCATGGCTAAGCTGTAACCAAAACACAGTATTCGAGCGAAGGACACAGCTATTGCTAACAATGCAGTGTCCAGTAGGGCAGAAGCCAAAAAGACATGCCCACACTACTTCCCCTCCCCTCACTGCCAGCCCTCTGCTGGTCATGGGACCCAGTTATACACTCCATGCATCATAGTCCCTAGGTACAGAGCAGGATGGAGCATGGACCAGGGAAGACAGGCAACTGGCACAGGACCAGTCCAGAGATAGGAAACATTAGCTTACAAAATACGCCATCAAAATGGTATGCAGAAAAAGCAGGGAGTCTTCAGATGTTACTAACCATTAGAACATGGCACCAAGATGGTATAACCCACACACTCTTCAGAGGACGTCAGTGGACACTTGGGTGTGCCTTGAGTCCCTTTGTCCGCAAATCCTGAACTATCTCCTATATTGCAAATATGTGCTGTATAAGGGCCTCGCCATCCCAGTATCAGTCTGGGTCCCCTCAACACTCAAATCAGAACAATGTGAACAGCACTTAATGGAAGAACCCATAACCCCGGGAGAGTGATGTCATTCCTAGCACACGTGTGACCCAGAGAGGAAGTGGATGCCCACCCTGTCTCATGGCCTGCGTCAGCTTGCAGAGACCCCAGCAGAAGAATGTCCTCACCTCACTCTCCTGGCTCCTTCCAGATCTAAGTGAGGCTGTGCTCTAGAGGGCAAAGCCACGAGAAAAGGCACAGCAGCAGTTAAGATGTCTGGAGGCTTCCCAGATCTGGAGCGACCTCAGCTCTCACCAGCAGCTCCCAAGTCCCAGCAAAGGCAGTGAGAGTCTGCCACCCACATGAAAACAGTCTTGATTTAAGCCTGATAGAAATACTAATATAAACATCTGTCCCAGCTGGAGAGATGGCTCAGGAGTTAAGAGTCCTGGCTGTCCTTCTGGAGGACACAGATTCAATTCTGGGCACCCTGTGGCCACTCACAACCATCCATCACATCCGGCACCTTCTTCTGGCCTCCAGGAGCATCACACATGCAGGACGCACCTGCAAGCATACACATAAAATAAATCAATTTTTTTAACTTAAAAAAAAAAAACTCAGAAGCTGGGCATGGTAGTGCATGCCTTTGATCCCAACACTCCAGAGACTGAGGCAAGTGAATCTCTGTGAGTTCAAGAGCAGCCTGGTCTGTGGAGCGAGTTCCAGGACAATCAGAGCTACATGGTGAAACCCTGTCTTAAAAAAACAAAACAAAACAAAAAAATGTGTGCCAGTACCATTTGGCATCAGTAAAACATTCTCTATCTATCTATCTATCTATCTATCTATCTATCTATCTATCTATCTAACTTTTTATTGATTCTTCATCAGCTTCATATCATGCACCCCAGTCCCACTAATTTCCCTGTCCCTTTGTACCTGCCCTCCATGCTTGCAACACCGCCTGCCCCCCCCCAAAGAAAATAAAAACTAAGAATAAGAAAAAGAAACAAGAAAACATCTCATCATGGCAACTGTGGTATGTCACAGTGTGTCCCACAGTACACAGCCTTTTGTCCATACATCTTTACTTAAAGTGTTCATTGCAATGAACTTTCCATTGATCTAGTTTGAGGCCCCTGGCTTCTGCTATAGTATCAATACTAGAACCTCACTGGGACTCCTCTCAGATCTCCTGCTGTGGCCCTGCAGCTTTGGATCTGCAGGAACAGGCCCCTTCACGAACCCTAACAGTTCACAGATGGGGTAGATACTGAGGTGGCCTGGATCTAGGCCTGGTTAGCAGAGTTGGTAAGCTGGCAGCTCTCCCACATCTGTGCCACCAGGGCCAGCTCTCCAGCACTGCCCTGGCTAGCTCACCCGATGCCAATACTGACAAGAGACAGGGCCAGCTCTCTAACTTTCATGACCGGGGATGGGGGACAGCTCCTCCATGCTCCCCAACTCCCAAGGGCTAGCCCTACTGTGCTACCCTACTGTGGTATAAGGCCTGCTCTCCCAAGTGCTGCAACCAAGTGAGGGGTTGGACCAATTCTGCAGCCACCCCACCCCACCCCAGTACACACTGACGCATCCACACAGCTTCAGGCAGCAGCCCAGACCATGCACACCTGCATGGCCCTCAATGGCAGAGTGAGCCACAGGCACTGACACAGACCCCTGCATGGCCACAGACCCAGACAGAGCCAAAAGCAGCAGCACAGGCTGGGACCTCACCACGGTCCCTGGACAGCAGAGCAGGCCACTCTATCTACCCTTGCATCTTTGGTTCCACCCAACCCACAGTGCTCAAACCTTTCTGCCTTTCCCTTCCCCTTACCCCATTACCACACACCTGCACATCCTGGTGGCTCCCATTGCAGGCAGGCCACAGGGTGGTGGACTTCAGGGTGCCTTCCCCCTGCCTGCCCCCACGGTGGCAGAGCTGCAGGCAGGCCTTATTTTCACATTTTTATGTGTAGGAGTGTTTTGCCTGCAATGTATGCCTGTGTGCTGTGTATGCTGATTGCCCACAGAGGCCAGAGAGAGCGTCAGATCCCCCAGGACTGGAGTTTAGATAGTCAGGAGCTGCTGTGCGAGTGTTGGGAATTGTACCTGTCCTCTGCAAAAGCACACAGTGATACTAACCACTGAGCAATCGCTCCAGTCTCATTTCTTGTTTGTTTAAAATATTTATAATTTGAAAGTTTCATATATTCATACAATATATATTGAAGATGCCCACCCATTACTACCTCACTCCAACTATCCCTAGTGTGCCTACCTGTCTCCCAACTTCATGTCATCTTTTTTTAAAAAACTGCTAGTGGCTGGGTGATTCTTTCAACAATATCTTCAGAGGAGTACTGACTGCTCAGCTCAGATTTGCTACCTCATTTCTCTTCAGAAAGAGTTGCCCTAATTCCTAGAGCTAATTCTTTTCTTGTTTGTTTGTTTGTTTGGTTTGGTTTTTGTTTTTTGGATTTGGTTTTTTCAAGACAGGGTTTCTCTATATAGCCCTGGCTGTCCTGGAGCTCACTCTGTAGACCAGGCTGGCCTCGAACTCTGAAATCCACCTGCCTCTGCCTCCCAGAGTGCTGGGATTACAGGTGTGTGCCACCACCGCCCAGCTCCTAGAGTTCATTCTTAGCATTTATTTGGAAGGACACCTGCCCACGGAGTACCTGCCCGGACAGCACAGGTGCACATTACCACCAAAAGAAATTACACTCACTTAATGAAAATATGATAGCTCTGGTCACAAAGTGAGTGCACTTTGTAGTTTTCCCTCCTTCAGTTTTTAGTTATGTCCTAAAAGTCTCTGTTACTAGACTTTGGGTATGTTTTATTTGCTGTGATGAGTGCCCCCACCCACCCTTAGTTTCCTTTCTGTAGTTTTATGTTAGTATTTGTTGAAGGAAATATTAGGATTTAGAGACAACTTGTGTTATAGGAACGATCCAAACGTTTCTGTCTCTTCCACAGAAGGTTGAGGGTAGGACGAGCAGGCCCGGCCTGCCACCCAGTCCACACGGCAGGAAAGGGCCTTGCTTCTCTCCATCTCCCCTCAGCCATTCTTCACATGAGGCCTCATTCCCATGTTCCAGGTAGCAGCAAAGTCTCCCTCCATCTGCTTCAGAAGCAGAAGGAAAAAACGAAGATCCAGCCATCTTCCATTTGCATCTTATTGGCTAAAATTTAGACCTGTGACCTCACCCAGCCACATGAGAGACTGGACAACGAGCCAGCTAAAAATCTGGACTAACGCAAGAATAGAGGCCAACTCTGGCTTCCACAGACAAGGGTGAAAACTGTTGACTACAACCCACTCATCTGAGAACAATCATGATGTTTATGACGATGAGGAGCAAATCTGGGCTATAATAATGACTGTAGTCCACCGGATAGTATTTGTGGGAGGCCACTGGTCCAGCTTCAGCTCCTGCACTGACTCTGACTTCAGCTAACTGCAGGCGGCTCTGAAACCAATTACCCAACTAAGCTGTAACCAATTAAGCGGTCTCTGCACACACTCGTTTCGTCTAAGCGCTGTCAAACCCTATTATTACTGGGAGGTGTCTGGATCCGCCTTGGACTGCCCAATTCGCAAATCACTTTTGTTTTGTGTTGCTTTGTTTATAATTGCTCAAATAAATTCACATTGAGTTTAATTAGGTTAAGATTTCTCCTTTGGACAAGTGGGCGTGGGCACTGTTCCTGGTAAGAGTTCCGTGGTACTGAACCCTTACCACACCTCCAGGGAGTAGCATCCTCATTCCACAGAGGAAGAAACTGAGGCACGAAGGAATCTGCCCCAGTTATTCCAACTTCGAAGACAGTGAGACATGTGTTTCAACACTGGCAGCTGGCTCTGGAACGGCCAAGGCTCCAGATAACTACAGACAGAGGGCTCTAAGTAGCAGCCACACCCCCTCCGTGTCAAGGTGGCCCAGTGGGGTTCTCCTTTTCCAGGGGTGGAGAGAGAGGATCTAAGCTCTCTGCTCTGGACATCACATGCTCACCAGGTACATTTGTGTCCCTTCAAGGCATTTTGGTTCATTGTCCAAAAATACATTGGCTACTCCAGCGACTGATTCTGCATCCCCAACAGCAAACATATTGTATAACACATAGCAGGTGCTCAAAAAAAAAAAAAATCTGTCCTGGGTGAATATATAAGCTTTATGATGGGTGCTGAGTGTGCAGAAATGGGAGGCAATGAGCACTGCTCACTAGCACTTACAGACAAAAAGAAAGATCTGTGGGCGCCGCCATGAGGACCAGCCCAGGCAAAGGCCCAGGGACCTGCTGGCCAGAAGTCTGGGTAGCTAGACAACATGTAGGAGTGAAGCAGCAAGGAACACGCTCTTGAAGGGAGGCTGAGCCAGACTGGTGATTCCTTTCAAGTCCCAGGGGGAAACGTTGGTGTCAGTCTGGAGGGAATGGAGAGTCACCGGAGGGGGACTTGAACAGGGGAACACAAAGCAGGCACCTGGGACACTCCTTCAGCATACAGAGGATGGAAGGAGGAGAGAATAAAAGCACAAGAGACTGGCTGGCCAGGATGGCGGGAGGTGCGCAAAGACCAGGCTGGAGGCGGACAAGGAAAGCAGCAGTGGGCTGTCAGGACTGAGACGGAGGAGAAAGGGCCTGAGAGGCTCCACTGCCCTGAGAGCAGATGGGCTTGGAAGGGAGGAGGGGCGGAGTAAGGAGAAACAAAAGCACCCCAGATGGGCCAGGGAACTGTAGGAGGGGAAAGGGTGGGGGCACAGACAGCACCAGGGGAGGGGGCCAGGAAGGAGTTGGAGAGGGCCCTGGCTCCAGTCGAGGCAGACAGAACTGCTGGCCGTCTGCTTCTCTGTGCTCATGGCTCAGAAATGTCCTGAGCTTGCCAGGAGACTTCGGGCCCCTGCTGGCCCTGTCTCCTTCAGGGCCAGGCAGCTCCCATATAGGGGGCTTTGGGTCTGCCTCCCCTATATTTCCCATTCCCAAATAGAGACCCCCTATCTCAGTCCCAGGGTCACCTCCATCCCTCCCCTCCCCAAATAGCTGATTGAGTAGACTAGTTAGGAAGCAGACATCTGCAGAGGGCCTGTCAGGAAGCAGGGGGGTGGGCAGAGGCCAGCTGGGGTTGCCAAAAGGCCCACAAGTCCAGCAGGGCAGGAGGCAGAGAGGGGTGCAGGGAGCAGTTGCAGCTGGTAAGGAGTTAATGTCTGGTTCGCAGTGCTTCCCTGACAGGCCTAATGAGACCCAGGTGGTCCTCTGGCCCCTGACAGTGTAAGCTGATGCTGGGGGCTGGTTGTTGGGGTGGGGGTGGGGGGCATTCTGCAGTTCCAGGGGCGGAGCTGGGTCTGTGGGCTCAGACCCAACACATAACTGTGGGCGGCTGCAGTCTGGGGCCCCAGACAGCCAGCCTCTCTCAAACCGAGCTGACAGCATGAAGGTACTGGCCTGGAGGATCAAGTCCATTTGTGGAGACAAGCCATTTGTCCGATAGCGAACAGAGAAGCATAGTGGGGTTCTCTTGAAACTTTAAGTTCTGGGAATATTGGATCTTTCCGCGGGAAAGCAGAGACGGGGGGAAAAGACAGAGGGCAGGTTTCAGGCAGGGAGAGCCCTGGGAGGTGTCTGGCCCATGTTAGGGGCTACACTCACCCCATTTCCCATCACCAGACCCTCCCAGCTCTGCCACTGCTGCTGATGCTGCTCTCCACGCCTCCCCCGTGCGCCCCGCAAGCCTCCGGGATCCGGGGAGATGGTAAGCTGCCCCATTCACAGACATGGCCTGGTCAGCAGGCTGGATGAGGCCATTCTAAGTGAGGCTCTGCAGGACTGTTTCCTCCTCTACAGAGTGGCAGGTATCCCCCTAGAGAAATCTCCAGAGTTCTCAGGACAGGGTCCCCTAGGCCTGGAGCAAAATTGGGATACAGAGGTGTCCTTATGCCTTTGTCTTTCTCCTCACGGTCCCTTTACTGCCACTCGCAGCTCTGGAGAAGTCCTGTCTTCAGCAACCCCTGGACTGTGATGACATCTACGCCCAGGGCTATCAGGAAGACGGTGTGTACCTCATCTACCCCTACGGCCCCAGTGTGCCAGTGCCCGTCTTCTGTGACATGACAACTGAGGGGGGCAAGTGGACGGTGAGTAGGCAAAGGGGCCTCAGGTCAGATGGGGTTCCGGCAGCCGCACAGTCCTAGGTGCCAGCTCTGTGAAGTGGGCTTCTCATCGTTATGGAGGCTGGATCCAGGGCTGCTAACACTGGTGCGCTTGAGGCTAATTAATGCATACTGTCCTCACAGTGGCGGGTAGGTGCCTTTTCTAAATGAGGAGCTGCAGGCCCAGGTAAGTGGTATTGCTAGCCTTGGGCCACACAGTACCAGAACTCACAGCCAAGGATTCGAGAGACTCCTGCTGTCTTTATCATGCAGTGCTGGGATGGAACCCAGGGCCTCTAGGTTAGGTGGATACTTTGCCACTAAGCTATGTCTACAGGCCCCCACTCCCTCTTGGTCTTTTCCAGTGGACACGAGGCCTGGTAGTTACCCCCTTCTCAGCAGCAGATGCTCAATGAGAGGCCTGGAGCTACTAGAGTGTGTTCTGTTTTCGCAGTTCCCTAAAACCCACTACAGTCCCTTATAAACTGGCCCAGTCACCTGGGAGGGGGGGAACTGGATAACCATCGTCCAGCCCCTTGTCCCCTTATTTCCAGGTTTTCCAGAAAAGATTCAACGGCTCAGTGAGTTTCTTCCGGGGCTGGAGCGACTACAAGCTGGGCTTTGGCCGTGCTGACGGGGAGTACTGGCTGGGTAAGGTGGGGGCCATGGGGTGGGGGCTGCCCCTCAGTCAAGTCTTTGCTGACCAGCTGCCACCCCTCCTTAGGGCTGCAGAACCTGCACCTCCTGACTCTGAAGCAGAAGTATGAGTTGCGCGTGGACTTGGAAGATTTTGAGAACAACACAGCCTTTGCCAAGTACACTGACTTCTCCATCTCCCCCAATGCGGTCAGCGCCGAGGAGGATGGCTATACCCTCTACGTGGCTGGCTTCGAGGATGGCGGGGCAGGTACCCATCTTGGCTTCTTCAGGGGCAGTGGTAGGGGAGGAGGGGAGGGGGCAGATCAATAAGAGCTGGGGTTAGTAATGTAGGATTGGCCCGCTCCATTGGTTCCTTAAGACCCCTCCCTCAACCCTTCTGGGTGTGGAAGAGCCCTAGTTCTCCGCAGACCCTTCAGCTACATGAACCTCAGCCCCAGGGAACAGCCACCCTGGCCCTGCTCCAGGCAGCTCTGCAGAAGAACAGCTGTTCTCTTTGTGGCTCAGGGAAGGAGGGTGCCCTCATCCGATAGGATGCCACATCATGTCATCCCAAGTACATTCATCAACTGCTGTCACCCTCTCAGCTCCTGGCAGCAGTTTTTCTAGTCTTCCTCCCTTTTGCCAGGTGACTCACTATCCTACCACAGTGGTCAGAAGTTCTCCACCTTTGATCGAGACCAGGACCTCTTTGTGCAGAACTGTGCAGCCCTGTCCTCAGGCGCCTTCTGGTTCAGAAGCTGCCATTTCGCCAACCTCAATGGCTTCTACCTGGGTGGTTCCCACCTCTCCTATGCCAATGGCATCAACTGGGCCCAGTGGAAAGGCTTCTATTACTCCCTCAAGCGCACTGAGATGAAAATTCGTCGGGCCTGAGGGGCTGGCCCAAGCAGGCCCCACCTCTCCCCTGGAAGTCCCAAGTCTCCATATTCTCCCTCCATGCTTTACCCACAATTCCTAAGCACCATCTATGCCCTGGCAAACTGCTGCCCCCACATACAGCCAGGCCCTGTAGCATTCCACCGGAGGCTAGGCTGTCAACAGCCCTCCAGGCTTTTCTGTGGCCAAGCCATGCTAGCCTGGATCTGGCTGAAATCCATACAAACTCCAAGTTGCTTCTACCCCTTCGTGACAGCTGAGAGCCAGAAGCTACCTTCTAGCTGCCAGCTAATGCAGGCCGCCTCAGCAGCTTCCTTACTGCAGAGCTGTCTGTGTGAGGCTACCCTCCTCGGCAGAGTGATGCAGCACCTATGGCACTGCCAAGCTGCTTCTGAATGGCCACTGCCACACCCCAGCACTCACACAGCTCTCCTCAGAATACTTCCTGCCTTGGTCTCATCAACCCCCTCAGTGAGCATCTGGGAACCCAACCCTATCTGCCTTCACTCGTCCCTCAAAATTCAACACCAAAACAACTCACCACAGCGGGCAACTGCTCATCACCTCTGAAGTAGCCATGGCAAAGATAGGCTTGGTAACTTGGTCCCCTGCTTGCCCTGGAGATTGTCATGAGCGGCAGCATGGAGCAGTCTGTGGGCTGGGAGTGGGTGGGAAGTAGAGGTCTCAATAAACCTTCAGATCTGATGGACTGGCTCTGTGGACGAACAGTTACTTGGCTCCAAATATGAGCACCTGGCCCTTCCTCAGTCCCCTACTGCTGGTGTTTTTACCCCAACTCCAAAAATGACACACAGAGTCAGGTTAAAGGAAACCTTGTATTTCACAGGCCTCATTTTGATGGCAAAACAAATGCATATTACAACAATAATAAAAAATACAATACTGGAGAAGACTGCTCAGGGGGGAGTAGAGCCTCCCAATCCTGTTATGGCTCGGTGGTGGCTCAGGTGGCTGCTTAAGGCTGAAAGGTGGGTCTGAGATGAACCTGCAGAGTAACTCAAGCTGAGCCTCACCTGCCAGGCCCAAGGCTGCAGCCCTCTGGATCGCACCCCTGGGCCTTGAAGCTGGGTGTGTCCTGGCAGCAAGGCACAAGCTGTGGGTTTCAGGGCTCTTGGAGGTCAGGCAGGTCAGACAGCAGCATTGGGGAGTCCATCTGGATCTCACGCTGCAGAGACTCAATGTCGGCAGGGTTCATGCCATGGCCCTCAAGCCAGTCAGCAAGGAGGGAGGCTGAAAGGGAGGCTGAGTCTGCCTGGCTGTAAGGAAAAGAAATAGGGATGAGTATTCTCAGCCCGGGCTGGTTGAGCAGCCATTCAGACCCTCTGTTAAAGCCCAGTCCAGCCATCTTACCCATCCTGTGGACCATCAGCCACACCCATATCAAAAGATTGGTTTAAGAATTCCTCCAGGTCAAAGCCAACGCCATAGCCAGCCCCACTGCCCTTCGGAGTGCCTGAGAACACGGGAGGCAGGGGGTCCTCCACCTGTAGGGGACAATAACAGGTTATAACACAGGTGCCAGGAAGGACAAAATGAGATCAGCAGGGCACGCCCTGTTATCCCTGACTACTTTGCCCAGATATCCCAGAGCATGAACACTGCCTTTGAATCACCAAGTGCTAGTGCATGAGGCTGTCTCTAAGGCAGACATTCTCCAAGCAGCGCCTACCTCCCAATAGCCTCTCCACTGGCTTTCTATGTTCCTTCTATGAGCAAGGGGGCAGGCTCAAGGAGGTAAGCCTCCCTCTGCCGCTTCCTCTCATCCAACATGGACAACTACCCAACCCACCTTCCAGGACCAGATCAAGATATCCCAGGCTTTCTCTCTTCTCACCTGAGACTTGGACAGTTGCTGGGTCACCAGGTTGACATCAGGTGACTCTGATGTAGAAGGCTGAGGGGTGAGCCCAGGCTCTGGAGGTGGTGGGCCAGATGGGAAGTAAGGCAGAAGTTCTGGGGCATCAGAACCAGGTAACCCACTAGGTGGCACAAGTGTCTGGGAGGCCAAAAGGCTAGTGGAAGGGGCAGTCTGGAGAGGGGCAGGGATAGGGCCAGCAGGCTGGGGAACAGGGCCGGGGGGTGGGCAAACAGGCTGGGAGGCAGGACCAGGAATAGAGCCTGCAGGCTGTAGAGGAGCAGTAGACTGAGATACTGGGCCTGTGGGAGGACTAGTGGGTTGGGCAGAGGACGGTGCTGGTACAGGTGCTGGGGCAGGGGCAGGGGCAGGAGGTCTAGCCATGCGAGTCCACCGCTCTAGCAGGCTTCGGTCATTGTCACTGAGCACCAGTCCAGCCAGGGGGTCAGTAGAGGGCCCCCCCAAGGTACCAGCCCCCCTCTCCTTGCGTTCCCGCTCTTGTCGTCTCTTCTCCCGCTCCTTGGCTCTCTCTTGTCGCCTCCTGCGCTTCTCTTCTCGTTCTCGCTGGCGTTCCTGAGCTGTCACAGGCTTTCGAGGTTCGGGTGCCTCCAAGGGTGCACTGGGCCCATCTGCAGAAAAGTTGGACAAGGGAAAGGTAAGGGCTTACGGTTCCATCCCAGAATCCCTGTCTACCACTCCACTACCACCCAGATGCTGGGCCCACAAACCACCTCTGAGCCGGCTCCTCAGGGACTTGAGCAGGGCGGCTTTGAGGGCTGCTTTGGTATTGTCGGAGATGGCGCCCTCTCTTTTTGGTGGAGCAAGCTCACTGGCCGGCGGGGCAGGCTGCAGAGTCAGATCAACGGTGTCAGGTGCAGGGCCAGAGCATGGTGGTAGTGCTGGAGGCGGTGACTCCATGGCACAGTCTCCACTTGGAGCCCAGGGACTGGGCATCTCAACATCTGGACACACAGGCTCACTAGCCACAGGCTGCAGAGAAGGCTGGAAGCGGATTTGTTGGCGGATGCCCTCCCGTCGTGCATGGAAGTCCTCTATCTCAGCCACAATGGCCTCCTTAATGCGCTCCCTGGTAAGGGCTTCACGGTCAAAAGCAAAGTCAAAAGGTGGGGCACAATCAGGCTCATCGTCAGGGTCATGGTACTTAGCCAGGAAGGGGTGGCGAAGGGCAGCAGCAGCTGAGATTCGGGCACTGGGTTCAAATCGCAACATGCGTCCCAGCAGGGAGAGGGCCTGGCGGTCAGCACCTGGGTAGACTGTCTCCCAAGGCACAGGCTGCCTTGGTGGCAGGCTCTGGATATAGGCTCGCACCCTTTCAGCCCCCACAGCCTGAATCACAGCTGGTGATGGAGTTCCCAACACCATCATGATCAGCTGTAACTGGTGCACATAGTTTTTGCCTGGGAAGAGCTGGCGCCGGGCCAGCATCTCACCAAAGATGCAGCCCACAGACCAGAGGTCAATAGCCTGTGTGTACTCGTGCAGGGAGAGCATGAGTTCTGGGGCACGGTACCAGCGAGTGGCCACATACTCAGTCATGAAGTACTGGTGCTCGGCAGGGGAAGTACACAGGCCACGGGCCATTCCAAAGTCACCAATCTTGAGCTCACAGTTCTCATTGACCAGAAGGTTAGAGGGTTTAAGATCACGGTGGATGACCTGAGCAGAGTGCATGTACTTGAGGCCCCGAAGCAGCTGGTAGAGGAAGTATCTCACATGTTCCAGTGTGAGCGGCTGCGAAGAGTGAATGATCTGGTGTAGGTCGCTTTCCATGAGGTCCAGTACCACATAGCTGGAAATGGGGAGACACGGGTGAGCTAGCCTCCTTACATTACAGGGAGAAGCACTCCCAAGCCCTGAGGCTATAGCCTTACAGTGAGACCCCAAAGGACTAGCACCAGATTCTACAGATTCCACATTTTTTTTTTTGTTTTTTTTTTGGTTTTTCAAGACAAGATGTCCATGTATCCTCATCTGTCCTGGAACTTGCTCTGCAGACCAGGTTGGCCTCAAACTCAAAACTCAAGAGATCTGCCTGCCTCTGCCTCCCAAGTGCTGGGATTAAAGGCATGCACCACCAGTGGGCCACTACATCTTTTATGAAAGGTTTTTGAAACGTATGTGTATGTTCCCTGCATGTATGCTCCACTCATGTGCCTTATGTCTACAGAGGCAGGAAGAGGGAGTCTGATCCCCAACACTGGAGTTACAGACGTCAGTTAGTCACCATGCAGACATTATGAACTGAAGCCAAGTTTTCTGCAAGAGCAAGTGCTCTTAATCACTGAATCATTTTTTTCTAGCTCCAACTTTTTTACAGCTTTCTGACAAGTCACTTTCTCCATGGACCTAATTTGTCAAAATTTGTCAAAAAAAAAATTTTTTTTTTAAGGGAATGTTCAAATATACCAAGATTGGCCAATATGGTTAATTTTGGAGCAAACTCTGTAGTTTGCCAACAGCTAGGTGAAAACTCTTACTTTTTTAAGAAGGTATTCTGTGAACAATTAGTTGTCTGCCATGAGAATGGGACATTGCTGTGTGACACTACAATGTACTATGTCTGTTGTCTTACACAATTTGGACCTGTTCTGTCTTTCTGTCCTCCCCACTCTCTCTATTGTTGCTTGTGTTTTTTGTTTTGTCTTTTGGAATAGGGTTCAGGCTAGCCTTGAACTTCCTATATACCAAAGGTGGCGTGCCCATAAAGAGCTAATCCTCTTAATTTTTTTTTTCCTTTAGTACAGAAGAGTCAACCTAAAAGCTCAAAGATGCTTGTCAGTCCACCACTAACCGACATTCCCAGCCCTTGAACTCTTCTTGAGAAATAAGAACTGTCCCTATCAATGTCCTATGGGGCCGTAGTCCTAGACTCACAGACCGCATCACTCTGGGTTCAACCGCCCTTCCAGAACTTCAGTATTACTGGCCCTGGAACTGGGCCAACCGTGGCTAAACTGATCCAAACCTCTCCTGGCCCATTCCTTACACAGATCTGAATTCTCCATAGGGCACGGTAGGCCTCAGGATATCCTTGATGGCGATGATGTTGTCATGTTTAAAGTGTTTGAGGATCTTCAGTTCCCTGAGGGTCCGTTTGGCATTGGTCACCACATCAAAAGCATTAGGTATCTTCTTGATGGCCACCTGCTGGCCTGGAGAGCAGGAAAAGGGCAGATACCAGAGAGTGCCTTCAAGTTAGCTGCAGATCCATTCAGCACTGCCCTTCTGGAACCCAGAGAGCAATAAGTACCTACTGTGTGTAGGGCCCTGTGTGTAATATATATCAAAGTTTAATTTCACAATTACCTCATGAAGCAGCTACTAACAGCTCACATACAGAGGAGACACGGCTAGTCGGTGATGATTGTGACTGTATTAATTCACTCTCCCTCCCTCCTCACATAGTCGCTCCATCCCAGATCCTCCCCATTCCACCAACACTCCATCGTGCCAATCTCTGGCTCTAGAACGTATCCCTTTTGGACACCAAAGAGCATCTCTCTATTCTGGCTTACAGGGATATCGTTTTCCTGAGGAGAAAGTAGGCTGACTGGGAGAAGCAGGGTTCCTGAGAAGGGTACCTAACGGGGAGCTGGCACCTAGTCGGTAAGCGTGAGTGGAACCAGAATCCCCGACGCAGCTGATCCTCCTGGGACCGTGCGGGTTCCTCACCGCCTCTGGAAAGCAGTCCACACATGCTGAGCCTCAGGAAGCCAGCTCACCAGTGAGGCGGCGGCGCGCCGAAGACACCACCCCGTAGGCCCCATTGCCTATGGTCTCGATGATCTCGTACTCGTCCCCCACGTCAAAGGTCACGTCGAAGGAGCGGGCTTTGAGCAGGGCCAGGTTCTTGGCCACGACAGAGGCTGCGGTATGGACCGGTTCTGCCTTTACCCGCCCAGGGGGCTCCCCAGAGCCATCTTCGCCGTCCTCCTCCTTCAGCGGTTCGGCCATGGTCTATATGAGGCGCTGATGAGAAGATCGTCCTGAGGGCCTCTCAGTTCCCCTTCCGTGGGTTTGGAGGCAGGACCTGCGCATCAGGCGAGAAAGTGGACCCCTGGCACAGAGAACCCCATGGCCCAGGATCCAGGGGGGCGCGGCGCGGCCCCGGAAGAAAGGGAGGGGCGGGGCGCTGGGACTCCCGGGACCACACTCACCGACCGGCCGCCACGCCTCCCCGGGAATTTGGGGTTCCGGGGTCTCGCCAACCCAGTGTTGAGTGTTCCCCCCAGGCTCACTCACTTAACAAGGACCGCGGCAACCACCAAAGCCTCGCGTGCGCCGAAGCAGACCACCCCACCAGGACCACGCTCCTCCAGCCCCTGGCCAATCGTTGAGCCGCCTCCGCGGAGGTTCCCACCCCTTCATTTTACTCTATCCAATCAAAATTTACCGAACGGAAAAGCCGCGCCCTTGTCACTCGCGCGCGCGCGCGCGCCCAGCTGTTCCACTCACGGCGGGAGCCGCCCAAAGGATGATGCGCGCTCCTCAGGGGTGCGCGCGCAGCCCCGCACCATGCTCTCACGCATGCGTACTAGCAACTTCGGGAAGAGCGCAAGGCCCCACCAAGTTCGCGTGCACTTCTGAGCCTACCCGCTCCACAGGCCCGAAGGGGCGGAGATAAGTGTGTGTGTGTGGGGGGGTTGTCACCTAGGCAACAGGCTCCGCACCCCGCTGTCCTTTTGGCTCTTCCTTCCTTGTTAGCTTCATTTCCTAGGGGATTTGCTGCGCACTCTTTCGGCGCCGGAAGTTCTGGATGCCTTATCCCCGAGTAGTGACCACAGAGACCCAAGTCTTCCGGATTCTAGAGCGTCGCTGACTCACTCTCTCTCTCTCTCTCTCTCTCTCTCTCTCTCTCTCTCTCTCTCTCTCTCTCTCTCTCTCTCTCTCTCTCTCCCTCCTCTCTCTCTCTCTCTCTCTCTCTCCTCTCTCCCCTCTCTCTCTCTCTCTCTCTCTCTCTCCTCCCCCCCCTCTCTCCCCTCTCCCCTCTCCCCCCCCCCCTCTTCTCAGTGAGGACCTCGCCGGGATGCGCATGCGCTCTGGACCGCGCCAGAGCCAGCGACTTACCTGTTCCTTTTTTTCCTCTGTCCCTCTGGGTCGTCAGGACAAGGCTAAAGTGAGCACTGTTAATCCGAGAGCTAAGAAGGTTCCTCTCCAAGGAGATTCAGGATTCCCCGTGAAACAAGAAAAGTGTGGAACGAGAAACTGGGATGAAACCCAGTAAGGTTTGAGTATCGACTTGACATTTATTACTCAGTTCTCAACTAAAAGCCAAAGATTGAGTCCAAAGCAGAAATGAACCTTAGTAATCATACACGGTTGTTCGTGTTGCCCAGCCTTCGTACTTGGTTACCAAAATACATGTAGAAAGTTTCACACATCGATTTATTTTCACAGACTTAATACCCGCGCCTTTGATTTAGATTAAAATGTTTTATAAAACACGACACAGTGGCTCACGCCTTTAGTCCCAGAACTGAAGAGGCAGAGGCTGGCCTCAAACTGACAGATCTGCCTGCTTCTGCCTCCTGAGCGCTAAGATGAAAGGTGTTCACTGCCTTGCTAAATGACTGTATTTTGACAGGATGTCCAGTCACAGTTCAGGGTTACCCAGGGCATGGGAGAGAAGGTGGAGAGTATTTAAATCGATTTCTTTAGGGGTTAATGACTTTATCTTAAGTTCTGAGTGTTCAACTAAGACCTTTCAGGTAGACTTTGGCTGAAATGTTCCTCTGTTTCCAGAAGTCTGCAGTAGATTTTGCTGAGCGAATCTTCCCTGTGCACAGCACAGGGATCTGCAGGAAAGAGGAGTGTTGAAAAAGGACAGAATCTGGTGTTTTACTAGATAATGCAAGATTCTTATTCTTAGGAGCTGTCCCAGGGTAGACCTGATCAATATAGGAGAATAGCTCAGGCTGCGGTTTCCAGTTGAAGATCCACTTGCTTAGTCTTCAACAGGATTGCCTCCAGTACACAGATTTCACTCCCACAGAAACACACGACTCCACATGGCAGGCAACAGCCAGTGTACACTTACATTTACAAACTAGGATTTTTTAAATAAATAGATGTGTGTAAACACAGAAACTGTACACAGAGATCAACGACCTTCTAAGACATACATGGGGACCTGCACAGCTCCCCCAGAATAATTCCATACATAGAACACATGGACCCATGCACACATGCACACCAAGTCTTTCTGCTTGAAGGTCTGTCTGTCTTCATCCCAGCATCATGGCCATAACCTTCCCTCTTCCCTGCTAAATGAATGATTTGGGCCTGAAAGCATCTTACATTTAGGGGACTGGTTGGGCAGTAGGCTCACAGGAAGGCAAAGGCTGTGCTTATAAAATTCATTACTTACTTCATAATAGACCAGCTTGATGGGCAGGAGATGGGTGGAGGCTCTGGGGCTGCTGCCAAAGGCCTATACCAAGGCAGTATGGCTTGATGAGGGCTTTGTTCTTAGAGCCACCTTCTGCCTCCCTGTAGGACAGGATTTAGCCCTGAGTCCAGCAGAAGAATATGTTTTGATTCGAGAACAGCAACATCTAGAAACGACTCTCTCCAGCTTCCAGCAACCTGGGTAGATGAGGGTAACCTCAGGGCCAGATAGATGAAGTCATAACTGGAAGAGTCATCTTGCTTCTATCATGGTGCACAGATGGTACCTATACCACCAAGCACATGCCACCTAGTATTATGTCACCTAGTATTATACATGTGGGGCCTGTATTGTCCCTTTAATTTTAAAAATGATTCTTTATCTTATTGCACTGATGGTGTTTTACTTTCATGTGTTATCTATGTGAGGGTGTGTCAGATGTCCTAGAACTGGAACAGTCATGAACTGGCATGTGGGTGCTAGGAGTTGAACCCAGGTCCTCTGAAAGAGCAGCTAGTGCTTTTAACCACTGAGCCATCTCCCCAGGACTGGCAATTTTTAAAGGCCAAAGTTTAATGCAATCACAGCAATAGAACTGGAAGTTACATTGGGTGGCTCTACCAGGTGCGACTTCTGGCAGCATGCACTCAAGATGATGGTATCATGACAGAAGCATGGTTTGAAGTGGCCATATGGCAAGATGGCCAGTGATTCAGGAGCCAGATGCAATCTTTTAAAGCCATCCATCTTCAAGACAACTAGCTCACTTCTAAAGACCTTCAAAAACATGTGCTAAAGTTCCCATTTTATAAGATATACTCAGTGTTCTGCTGAGCATATGCAGGACTGAGATCAATCTCAGCAGTGAATAAAAAACACACTACTATTAACCCCCTGGATGGCCAAATCACCTCATGCCCACTCCACCTGGGGGAGACAAATCATAGCTACACTAGAGGAGGATGACAGGCCTCTGTGTTTGGCTCTGAGGCTGATATCCTCCACCTCAGAACATTCCTCAGGCTGGTCTCACTTGCTCTGGGTGTGGGGATGTGATCTGTTGTCTGTCCTCAGAACCCAGATTTGTGAGAAACAAGATGTAAAGGTCATCAGAGCTGTTGTCATGGTAATACACGTCCTTAGTGATTTCTTCCTTTTATCCTTCCTAGGGAACAGTGACAGGACCCCAGATATATCCCAAACTGTCTCCTCCCCCCCCCTTCATGTCCCCTCTTCTTCTGACCACTGTTGACCCAGGCATATTTGGAGATCCCAATACCATGAGATGACCACCAAGAATAGCAGCAGTGGTTGAGTGGAGCCAAATATGCTGGGTTCTCTTGTGGTTACTGAGCTGCTCTGCCACCATAGCCTCTCCTGGATTCTTTGTAGGAACTCCAGCCCCGCCATAGCTCCAAGTGCCAAGCCTCAGCTGCTCTCCATTGACTCCTTTAGGCCTTCAAATCTAGCACCACTTGGGTGACTCTTACACTACCAAGTTCAAATGCCAACATGAGATACAACCCTGGCCACCTCTGGAGCACAGCTTCTGTGTGCTGACTCTCAGGAAACACTTCCCAGAAGACTCACCTGATTGATACTGGTGTCTTCTTAATCACAGATGATTCCTCAGCACCAGCTGATCAGACACCACAGATTCTTCACACAAAAGGCCCAGTGGAGTCTTTGCTTCCCTCTGGAACCTAACAAGCCAGGCCTCTCACCGTTCTTATCCTACTCCAGAGCAGCTCACTGAGCATCAACACTCAGTGGCCTTTCTAACCCAAAGTTCCAAAGTCCTTCCACAATCCTCCTGAAAACAACACAGTCAGGTCTGTCACAGCAATACCCCACTCTCCTGGTATCAATTCGTCTTAGTTAGGGTTACTATTGCTGTGATGAAACACAATGACCAAAGCAAGGTGAGAAAGAAAGGATTTTTTCAGCTTACACTTCCATATTATGGTTCATCAACAAAGGAAGTCAGGATAGAATCTCAAACAGGGCAGGAACCTAGAGTGAAGAGGCCCTGGGGTGAAGAGATCTGCTGCTTTTTTTTTTTTTTTTTTTTTTTTTTTTTAAGATTTTACTTATTTCATGTAAGTGAGCACATCGTTGCTGTCTTCAGACACACCAGAAGAGGGCATTGGATCCCATTACAGATGATTGTGTTGCCAGGAATTGAACTTAGGACCTCTGGAAGAGCAGTCAATGTTCTTAACCATTGGGTCATCTCTCCAGCCCAATATGGTGCTTTTTTTTTTTTTTTTTTTTTAATTGAAGCTAGAACATCAGCCTCGGAGTGAACTCAACTCACAGTGGGCTGGGCCC
Source organism: Apodemus sylvaticus (assembly GCF_947179515.1). Taxonomy (NCBI): domain Eukaryota; kingdom Metazoa; phylum Chordata; class Mammalia; order Rodentia; family Muridae; genus Apodemus; species Apodemus sylvaticus. Next base: position 62,974,271 of record NC_067481.1, on the reverse strand, counting down.
TCCCACATCAATTAGTGATTAAGCAAATGATCCACAGGCTTACCTACAGCCCAGTCACATGGAGGCTTTTCTCAATCTTGGTTCCCTCTTCTCAGATAACTATGGTTTGTGCTAAGCTGACAAAACACTAGCCAGCACAGCCCCCTTCCCAAATCTCTCTTCCTGTTGGTTTAGAACAGAAGAGCCTTATCTAATGAGTAATTTGGGGATTGAGAATGCTCCCCTTTTTGGATCCGTGGTTCAGTCAGTAGCATGTAACTTTCCAACTCTTTCAGTAAAGACCAGCAAATAGCAGCCCACCGGCTAGGAGAGAGGGGCCTAGAGCTTCTGCTTGTATGACTCTTGGCTCTAAGCTACAAGAATTTCTTACACACTTGCACCAGGCCCACTTAGAAGGCTGTGACCACCTACCTTTCCTCTTCCCACAGTTGGTTTTGGGAATCCCGCCAACTGACTTCCAAGCTAACAGCTAGTGTGACCTGGAGTCCATACTGCAGGCTGAGTTCCCTAAAGTATACACATCTGCATCCATTTGTTTCCAGGTTCCCCAATCATTAATGTACTCGCTAATGTTTCCTTATAAGTTCTGCATGTGAAGCCTGAATCTGCAGCTACGTTACTACAACTGATATAGCTAAATTACCTTCCAGGTCTGGATTTCAGTCACTTCCTCCATAAAACAGAGATGTGTTCAAATTTTTTCATTAAAAAAGTAGTTTCCAAGTATTTTCCATTAGCCCAGCAATGAGGACCAAGTACTGAATGCTCCCAGAACGGAGCTGGGGATCTAAAGGTGGAGGCTCGCATTAAGCAACCTTGAATTGGACAGTGATTAGACTAAGTGCGGTTGGATTTGAGCACTAACAACTGCAGCTACTGAGAAGGATGCTGGTGGCTTGGGACCGAGCTCTGACATCCCTGAGCTGCCAATGATTCTCCAAAAATGGGTGACTGGTTCCGTGGGCTCCAGCTTCTCGTGCAGGACCCGGGCCTTGGGCAAGTGGATTCTCTGGGTTTCGATGACAAGAGCCTCAAAGGGCTGAGGGACACATCCTTCACCTGAGGCATTGTGCTGGGTGATGCCCTCTGGCCGGCTCTGTGCACTAGGCCCTCCAACGAAGGCGCCTGTGCCGTCGCTGCGTGTGGCAACAGCGACACCGCCTGGAGAGAGGTAACTCTAGCACGTGACTTTCCAAGGGCCTGAGTCCGGGTGCTGCTTCTTCTCTACATCCAGCTTTCCAGCCTGGGAGCTTCAAGTACGGCCACAGGCGAGTGAAATCACACTCCGCGGGTCCGAGGACCAGACCCTTGGGATTCCGCTCGACGGAAACGGAGGACAGTGCCTATGGCTATAAAGACCACTGCGCCTGCGTACTCCTGCCTTTGTGCGAAGTCGTCACCGCTTGAGAAATTTGTCCTAGACGACTTACCATCTGTTTCCAAGACAACCCGGGAGTCTCCTGGCAACAGCGGAGCGGCCTGCGCCGGTCTCCCCGACCCATCCTTGCAATGGCCACAGCAAGTCCCAGCGTCTTCCTGCTCATGGTCACCGGGCAGGTAGAGAGTGCCCAGGTAAGCAGCCATGGACTCCGCATAGGGACGGCCCGTTCCTCTCCCCGGGCTCATCCCCCAGCTCCTAGAAAGCCAAGCCGTTGCTCTGAGCGTCTCCAATAATTGGAAAAGAGAGCCAGCATTTGAGAACCTTGGCACCAGGCAGACGGACGGAACAAGCATGGGTGGAGAACAGACCTCGAGGCGTTCCGCTTGTACCAAAGTCACACTTTAGCCTCCAGCTTGGATCCTGTTTACTTGGTTGAGTGGTGGCTCAATGGGACTAATGGGACTCAGTTGATCCATTTAACAGTTAGGAACTCACTAGAAGGCAGTGGCCAAGGTGGGATTCGACCCGAGCCGTCTGAGAGAACTTTGCAACATTGTTCTTTTGGGCTGCTTGTTAAAAATGCTCATCATTCCTATATATTCCGAGGTTTGGTTGACATGATTTAAGTTCTGCCGGGTCTGACGCTCACTGGGTATTCCCGCCTTCCCATTCATTGGTACTGCATTCTGCCTGTTTTCCTTATCTAGTAAGAGGATGCCTACCTGGGCTGCTTACTCTGGACACCTTCCTTAGCTTCTGTTCTGGGCTTTCCGTCTCCGGGGCCCTCGGGTCTAGGCATGTTCTTTGGCCCTGTCGCTCCCTGGGTTTTCATGTGAGCATCATTTCTGTAGATCTAATTTGTGCCCAGCACTGGGGACACACGGGCATGAAACCTGTTCCTTCTTCAGTCTAACAGGGTTATCAGACATTGGGTGCCCGGATACAGAAATGCAGAGGAGTGAAGGGAGCCAAGCAATGATCCTTAAGCCAGCTATTGATTGAAGAACTCCCCGAGGGTCAATTCTGAAAGATGGACAAGGGGCCTACTACATGTGGACTAAGAAAGACAGACAGAAAGCCGACCCTGAGCAAAATTACCTATGGGTAATGGCAGTCTGGGACTAAGCCTAATTTCCTGATTTTCATTCCCTGGCCCTGCTGAAATCCATGTCCACATCCTCAGTCCCAGATGCCTCGTGTTGCTAATTCCTACCTACTGCATCTGCCTAGCTAATGTGTGGGCCCAGTTTGCACTTTCTAGACAGAACCCTATATACTTTTCTCAGTTTCCAGAGTATGATGACCTCTACTGCAAGTACTGCTTTGTGTACGGCCAGGACTGGGCCCCAACAGCGGTAAGTTGGACTCATGGGCCTCCTCTAGTTAGAACTTTGGCAATTCCTGAAGGATCTATCACACCTGTATTAGTCAGGGTTTCTATTCCTGCACAAACATCATGACCAAGAAGCAAGTTAGGGAGGAAAGGGTTTATTGAGCTTATACTTCCACGTTGCAGTTCATCACTAAAGGAGGTCATGACTGGAACTCAAGCAGGTCAGGAAGCAGGAGCTGATGCAGAGGCCACGGAGGGATGTTTCTTACTGACTTGCTTCCCCTGGCTTGCTCACCCTGCTCTCTTATAGAACCCAAGAGCACCAGCCCAAAGGTGGTACCATCCACAAGGGGCCCTCCCCACTTAATCACTAATTGAGAAAATGCCCCATAGCTGGATCTCATAGAGACACTTCCCCAACTAAAGGTCCTTTCTTTGTGATAACTCCAGCCTGTGTCAAGTTGACACACAAAACTAGCCAGTATAACACCCTTCTATTCAGACCCAAGAGGTAGACACTAAGGTCAGAGAGGACCCAAACATTGAGTTTGGTTTTGGGAAAGCTAGCTTATAGAATATAGCCACTACTGGGATCACTGATTGAACCCTGGAGTCTGTGTTGGTGGCAGGTGAGAGGGACAAGTGGCAGCCTAACCAAGTAGACTCTGGAGAACCACCTACCAGTGGCTGAGGACACCATCAGCCAGTACCCCCACCTGAAAAAAAAGTGACCCCTTCTCAGGCAGCAGAAAACACCAGGAGCCAGGACAAAATAAAGGATCTCTTCTCGAGGTTTTGAGGTGTCTTTTACCACAGGAAGGAGCTGCAGTGCAGACCATGCTACACCATCCTTTATTTGCATAGCATTCACCTAACCTTCACAAGTTTAAAAAATGGAAGCCAGTCAAACATGATAGCATATGCAGAGAAGGCTGGGGCAGGAGCATGTCTAGGGATCCAAGGTCAAGCTGGGTTGCATATATAATACCAAACAAATGGAAAACATCAAGTAAAGAAAGCCCAGCCTCTCTGAGCCAGAGTTTCTTCATTTGTACCACAGGCATGTTAATACTTCTTGGGTGTTTTTCTTATATTTGCATTAAAAAAAGTTTCAATATATATTAGAAATTAATTCCATTTTAAATTATGTGTATTTATATCTGTGTATGGGTATGAATGCAAGTGGCTACGGAGGCCACTAGATCCCCTAGAGTTGGTATTATAGGTGGTTGTGAGCTGCCTTTGAGGCTGGAGATATGACTGAGCAATTAGAATGCATACTTTTACAGAGGACCCCAGTTTGATTCCAAGCACCCACATTGTGGCTCACAACCACCTGTAACTTAATGACTATTTGAGTCCCTCTGGGAGTGACCACTGTCTGACACAAGTCCCCATCTTGTAGAGACGTCTGCTCTTGTTAAGGAGACACTACATAGAATACATTCTGGTCTGTTAGCCAAGGACAGGTAGAATGCAGTGGGTCAGGAGCTGGAGTGTACAGGTAACTGGGAGGGCAGAATCTAGATCCAGGCATTTCGGATAAACAGTTAAAGGGAGGGTGGAAACAAGCAACACAAAACTTAAATGACCTCCCCAACTTACCTACTTAAATAGAAAGGTCATGGGGTCTTGGAACTCAGACAGGCTATCTCTGTGTCTATACAGGGTCTGGAGGAGGGAATCTCACAGATAGCATCCAAGAGCCAAGATGTACGGCAAGCATTGGTGTGGAACTTCCCCATCGACGTGACCTTTAAAAGTACCAACCCCTATGGCTGTGAGTCTGTGGGCCATGATGGAAGGGAGATCCTCTGCCACCACTCTCCTTTAGCGGCCCTGCCAGTGTCTGGGTTTGTGCCCTAGCTTTTGATGCTCTCAACATCTGCCTTTTTTATTAACTGCAGTTTGTAGTGCTGCAGCCATGTGGCTGGAGGGTCTAACTCCAAGTCGTCCAGTTTCCCACTGTAGTGCTCCAGTCAGCGCCGGTATCTGCTCATCCTGTGCTAGTTGCTCAGGGCCCTCTTCAGAGCCTTCTGTTTGTGTTCTGGGCAAAGCTTTCCCCTCATTCTATAGCTACCCTTCTAATCCTGAGCCCTGGCAAAGCTAGCAAAGCAAGCGAAACAATGGAGGTCGGCCAGGACAGGTTAAGGCTGATCTGCCAAGGTTGAATATGTAATCTAGTGGCAGTTCAGAGAACACAGATGGGGGAAGCAGTCATTGAGTACAGTGCACTGTAGTACTGAACAGAGACCTGCTTGCCCCAGTCTTCGGTTGCACATACCCAATAGAGACCAGCACTCAAAGAGTCCACAGTGTGACAAGATCTGAGACTTACTGCAACAGTTCTCAAAGGAACAGCCCACACAGGTGACTGCAGTATATGGTGATAGGTATTTAGCACTGAGAATGAACAAGCCACTATACAAAAACTGAGTAACTCTGTTACTTTTGGTGGCAGAATAATAATGTGAAAGGCACAGATTTCATTATTCTTTGCTGAACACCATCTGTGGTTGGTATTATTCCAAGGCTTTTAGAGACAAGAAAGGTCATGAGAGAAAAGGATGGTGAACTTGTCTGAGGCCATTCAACAGTAACTACAGAGCCAGCTTCCAGGCCTGTCATTTATAGTAGCAGATAGTAATAGATCTGTCTGCCACACCTAGAGAAAACAGACACCTAGTAGGCCTGGCTGGATGTGAGCAGGAAGCATTTGTAAATGTCAGTATGTTAAGGAAAAATACTTGGAAAGCCACAACTTTCTGCAGGGTGTCATGGTTGGTGAAGACCACACACATCAGTGAAGAGGCAAGCAGAGGCTCAGGCTTGGCACAGGGCCTCCACAGGACTTCCTGTGTCTACCAAATGTTGTGGCTCTTATCTTCCCAGCTGTGAGCAGAGGTATGGAGAGCACTCCCCGAGCACCAGCAGAGTAGTAGCAGCAGCAGCTGGGTGTGGACAGGGTTCCCAGGGCTTTGGCCATCATCCTCCTGAATGTCTGTTCCAGACTTCAGCTAGGCACACAATTTATTATTTCCCTTCCTTCCATGGTTCTTCTACATGCCAACCTTGTCCTTCCCAAGGGCCACAGATTGTACTCAGCGTGTATGGACCAGACGTGTTTGGGAATGACGTGGTCCGAGGCTATGGCGCAGTTCATGTGCCCTTCTCTCCTGGACGGTAGGTGTCCACTCTTGAACTGGCCCCTGGCCAGCACTTTGCCTCCTAATGAGCAGGCAAACCTTGAGAGCAGCAGCTTTAGGCTCAGGCTGTCTGGCCACTGCTCCTTCCTCTGACTTGGGCAAGTGATGTTCAGGGGCCTGGGTGGTCCTGCACCTTGGAAAAGACCCACATAGGTGGGCGATATGTACTGCTGGAGAGGGATAGCAGTGAGTGTAGAAAGAAGAAAGTCCTATGTAAAGCCACACACCTTGATCTGTCCCTCAGCACATCTCTGTATGAAAACATTTGTTTCAGGCACAAAAGAACCATCCCCATGTTTGTGCCAGAGTCTACATCTACACTACAGAAGTTCACAAGGTAAGTCTTCTCTCCCTCTCGGTCTAATGGGTAACCAATTGACCAGCACCCTTCCACCCTCCTGAGACCTGGAAACCTCACAGGTCCTCAGGTGGCTGCACCTAGAGACAGGTGTAAACAGGGATGCAGGCAGGCGCCCTGCTGAGCCCTTGTACTTCTTTGGCCTTAGGATTCAGATTCCCATTGCCACTAAACTACCCTCTAGGAGGAGCTCTCAAGCAGGAAAGGCTGCGTAAGCTGCGTAAGCCATCACCTGGAAGAGATACTACCAACCTTTGGGACTGAAGTAGCAGTCAGGCCATGTTAGTGGGCTTCGCCAGTCCGACAGCTATAGGAGAAGGGAACTAGACCCTAGTTTTGAGAGAGCTGAAGAATAAAGGTTCCGAGCTTCAAGACTTATGGTTGGCTGCCTTGACAGTGCCTTGCCTTTACCTATGTGGCTAACACAGGATAATTTCTACCCTGCAGTGTTCTTAGTAATATCTACTAGACCCTCTTCACAATCAGGTCGCCTTCCCAGCATCTCCGCTCCTCAAGTGTTGCTCAGACCTCTGCAGTCTCTTCCACTTAGTCTTTACATAAAGTCTTAGGGTGGTGTCGCTGCTGTCCAGAGGTCCTGAGTTCAAATCCCAGCAACCACATGGTAGCTCCCAACCACATTTGTACGGGATCAGATGCCCTCTTCTGGTGTGTCTGAAGATAGCTACAGTATACTCATAAATAAAATAATATCTAATAATATTTTTTTTTAAAAAATGTAGAAATAACTTTTGTAGGACAACTCCACCAGCATTCCAGTTTGCCTGAGGAGGTAGGACTTTGTCTTCTTTTTGGGCAGTTTGTAACCACGACTATGTAAGAGAACTGGAGACATATGGTGAAGGTAGAATGTGCCTTCATACCAGGATTGCTCTCTGAGACTCCTCATAGAATTAAGGCGAGTGCAGTTAGAACTTTGCTCAATGATGGGCAAACAGAAGAGGGATACCCACTCATCTAGTTTCTTCTGGAATGCCTAGCTATAGGAACCCTGGCTTCTCTACCTAGGTTGTCTGAACTCTTCTCCTCCTGTGGCTCCCTCAGGAACCTAGCAGGCTAACAGGGCTGCTGAGGTCTAGCCTGGAAGCCCAGGGATCTAGCCATACCCTCAGCATAGCTGTAGGTGGTGGGTGTATAATCATGGTTTCCAGAAAGCCTGACACAAACTGTCCAGACAGAAGACAGCCTTACATCCTCCGGCAAACAGGAATGCTGATGGAATTGTCCCACAAAGCCTGAGTTGGTCCTGGCGGCTGTGCTTAGGCTAATCTTATACACTCCAAGCCTATGGTTGCCAGCCCAACACTGGGTCTGTATCCATGTAGCTTAACGCCCTGGGTGGGACTCAGGATCTGAAGTTTGGGTGCAGTAGGATTGTGAATTACAAGACATTTGTAGGAGTGCTTCTGAGTTTGCCAACCAAGGCCTGGGAGCAACCTAGGTGAAACTTTTAAAAGTTAGATGACCTAGCATTATCCACAGCCATCCAGGGCCAGATCCTCCCTAGAAGGGGTAATGTTTTGTGGCAGGTAGGGTGCTTTCACTTCATACAGTCTCATGAGGTAGGTAGGTGCTATTATCTTAAAGTAGACAAACAGGTTCAGTGATGGGGTGTGGCTTATTCTGGATCCCGTATAAGGAGGCAAAGCTAACAGAATCTGGATCCGGCCCTTTTGGGAATTAGGCTCTCTCTCCTGAAGAGATTGACCCACCTGTTTCTTTTTGGAGGTTTCCATGGGTTCAGGTTGTACTATTTGCCCCACATCTCCTTCAACATTTATCCTTGGTTTAAAGCTACAAAAGACTTGGCCAGGCAGGCTGGACGCTCCTCAGTGCCTCTGGTGTAAGCACTGCTAGAACTGTTGGCAACGGACCCCTAACAGGGGACATCTCCTGGCATCCCACTTGGCCTATCAAATAGGTAGGAGGTTGTCCTAGCACGTAGAGGAGGGGTTGTTGGAGAAATGCCCCTTTAAGCCTGGAACACTCTTGTTCAGTGTCTGAAGCCAGCAAGTCCCAAGTGCTGCTCACCGTGTATTCCTATGTTCTCAGCTGGTTCATGGGACGGCGGCCTGAGTACACAGACCCGAAGGTGGTGGCCCAGGGTGAAGGCCGGGAAGGTAAGACTGATGCTCCTAACTGTAACTGAAGGGTTGAGATGGGCTCCAACCCTAGGAGCCCAGGGAGGAGGTTCCAGACAACTGGGACGTAGTAATATACAGGACACCCAAAGAATTTTCTAGACCACCACCCACACAAGGGCTTCAGCAGGTGGTTTGCCATGTCTGTCCCAGTCAAACCCAGCTAATGCTCAGCTTCTGTCCCCAGTGACTCGTGTTCGCTCTCAGGGATTTGTTACCCTCCTCTTCAATGTGGTGACCAAGGACATGAAGAAGCTGGGCTATGATACTGGGCCTGTGGACACACAAGGAGTCCTGGGTCCCAGCCTGCCACAAGACAACCCACAATAAAAGTCAGCCTTTCTGTCAACCACTATGGACCAGATGCCCTCCAGCCTACACACAACCATATCAACTGAGCTGGGAAGTTGGGAGCTAAAGATAGTTTTATATAATAAAGTGTCACTTTTTTCCCCAGAGGTTGGTTCTGGGGTCTGCATTTTTAGATTTCATTTGCACCTCTCTAACAGGAACAAGCCCAGTAGGATGCCATGGTCAAGTGGAGGCCTCTCCAGGATTGCTAAGCAGCTTGCACAGAGCTGACACCCTTTCACCACCTCAGCACTCGTTTCTAAAACTTGTCTTCCTCAGCAGCAGGAAGCTAAGTCACTTGTTCCATGGCTGCCACTATGACTGAGGCACATTGTTAGCAGAATCTACAACAAGTACCCTTGGGGCACCTGCCTTCCACCATCCCTTCCTATTCCCCATGCTCATCCTAATTCTTGTGTGTTGCTATAGGACTAGAACCACCCCAGGGAGGAGGCGGTACCACCAGTGCAGGTTTCTGGCAAGCTCCACGGCCCAGTACCCTGGCAACTGGGCCTCTAGTTTTTTCCATGTATGTTGATAGTGGTGACACATGAACTAACATGTTATCAAACTTTACCACAACTGTTAGCCTCACCAAAGAGCCTTCTGTTTTCTCCAGCTGTTGTGAAGAACCCCCTTCCACGGCCTCCACCCTTGCAGTAGTCTATACCCCACAGTTCAGCAACTTTATCACCCAAAGGTCTCTTGCTCACACCAGAACTTCCTCATGCATCCTTCTTGCCATTCAAGATCTCCTGCAGCCTGGTGTCCTTTCTGCACACTAGCACTCATGGATGCCATTTGCACATACTCCACTTTGTGTGTCTTTCCTTTCTGGATACTAACTCAGTAGTCTCACCTGCCATAGTGATCTTTTAATTTACTATCAAACCTCCAGAGCCTCACTCTGCCCAAAGTTCCCATGTATTCCTCAGGTTACCCCTCATGCCAACCCTGTTTTTAGACCTTAGCACATCTGTAGCCACAACATCAAGTATCTCCTCTTATCCTAGAGATGCTACCACATGCCAACCTTGTTTTTAGACCTTAGCACATCTGTAGCCACAACATCAAGTATCTCCTCTTATCCTCTAGAGATGCTACCACACACATTTTCTGCACTCTGTCTTTCTCAGGTATCACATTAATAACAGTGGTCCCTTCCTTTCTGCTAAGGCTCACTGGCCAGCTTTCACTAAGCTCTTGGGTCTGCAGCTCTTCATTTGTCCCTCTGCATCTAACCTCACTCCATGGCAGGTCTCTTGCCCTAACACCCATGCCACCTGGCCTTTGCACTTCAGAATTTGCCCCCTTTCAGTCCATCCCCAGCCTCATTTGCCAAAAGCCTTCGAGGTGGTAGACAGCCCCTCTTGTAGGCAAATATCCCTTTCTCCAACACTAGGAAGTGATTTAAAAACAAAAAAGTTGAAGTGATTTTGCAATGATCATAACAAGCATGTATTATTTTCCTTGTGTTTGATATTACTAGTCATCCAGAGATAAACTACAGGAGGACATGGGTAGCCACTATGTAAACACTACAGATTTATACAGGGCACTTCAGTGTCCTCCTTTTGGTGATCCAGAGGGTTTCTAACCACCTAGGACACCAAAGGACAGATATTTACATCTTCACATGAGTCCACCTCTCCTCCAGGCTACCATGGACTTAGCATAGCTCTTGCTGTAGATGGCAGCATGCTCATTAGCCATTACTCTGTAATGGCTAATCATTATTAATCTTTCCAATGAGCATTTACAAGCAACAAGATTCATCTAAATCTGCTGTATGAATGGTTTCAATGAATACATACCCCAACCCCAGTCAAGGCACAGAAAGGTATCATTACTTAAGAGCCTCTTGCATGTCTGCCAGTCAAGGTGAGAAACCATGCAGTGGAGACCTTTGGAGGCCAATGGCTGGAGCATGTTTGGATGTAGGATTATACTAGACATTGACTATTAAGACACAACACATGACATCTAGGTTTATCGTTTACTTATTGTCACAGTTGCATCTACTAAACTGTTCACTTTTTCCTAATCAAACCATTAGACTACATTTCCAAGGCCTCTTGTGTCACACTGTTAAACTTAGAAAATGCTGAAAGGTTGTTCACCACATAGGAAGCCTGACCCCTTAAACTTCCAGAGTTGCCCTTGCTCTTGTCCACAGAGCCCTTGGAGGCCGAAGGCAGCAGCATGATGAAAGAACAGTGTGGTGTCAGATTCCAGCCAGAAGAGGCGCTTCAAGAACACCCCTGCTGGACATTTTGGGGGGGATTCTATTATCTTCTATCCTGAACAGAAAGAAGGGAGGCAGTAGGACTTGCTCTTGACAAAGAAAATGTTACAAGGAGTAAGCTTATGCTGTGACTAAAAATCAGAAATTATGGTGTATGGCACAGACTCCCCTACAGGGTAGTAGGGAAGAAGAGTGCAGAACACACACTGAACAGCAAAGAGCCACTGGCAGAACTCAAGGAAGTTTCCATGGCTGAACCAAAAGCTCTGGAGAGGACAGTAGGATGTGCCAGAAAAGCAAAGTTTGGAGAAAGTAACGGGCCAGTCCACAAAAGCAGAAAGTAATGGAAACAAGGAAAGCTTAAAAAAAAAAAAAAACATAAGATTAGGAGAGGACTGGAGAGGCAGTTCAGCAGAGAGGACTGGATGCTCATAGCTGTCATTCTGAGGGGATCCAATGGCATCGTCTAGCCTCCAAAGATAGCAGACTATCTAGCACATAGCATAGACATACATTCAAAACATTCATATACAATAAAAATAATTTTTAAAAAGGTTAAAAGGACTCTAAAAGCCGGGCGGTGGTGGCGCATGCCTATAATCCCAGCACTCTGGTAGGCAGAGACAGGTGGATTTCTGAGTTCAAGGCCAGCCTGGTCTACAGAGTGAGTTCCAGGACAGCCAGGGCTATAAAGAAAAACCCTGTCTCGAAAAAAACCAAATCCAAAAAAAACAACAAAAAAATATTCTAAAACCCAAATATAAGACTGAAAATTAAAACAAAGCACCTAGACTTTTAGTAAAGAACAAATGAAGAGCCAGATATGGTGGTATGTGCCTTTAATTCCAGCACCTGGAGGCAGAGGTAGGCAGAGCTCTGAGTTTAAGGCCAGCCTAGTCTACAAAGAGAGTTTGAGGACAGCCAGTGCTGTTACACAGAGAAAGCCTGTCTTAAAATAATACAAAGCGGAGGCTGGAGAGATGGCTCAGCGGTTAAGAGCACTGACTGCTCTTCCAAAGGTCCAGAGTTCAAATCCCAGCAACCACATGGTGGCTCACAACCATCTGTAATGAGATCTGATGCCCTCTTCTGGAGTGTCTGAGGACAGTTACAGTGTATTTACATATAATAATAAATAAATCTTAAAAAAAATATTAATACAAAGTAAAAGCAGTATGTATCAATGGAACTTACACAAGCAAAGAGCCCAGAGAGGAAGTAGCTTCCTGTCAGGGTTTCTGTTGCTTAATAAACAGTGACCACCGGATGGTGGTGGCGCACGCCTGTAATCCCAGCACTCTGGGAGGCAGAGACAGGCGGAATTCTGAGTTCGAGGCCAGCCTGGTCTACAGAGTGAGTTACAGGACAGCTGGGGGCTATACAGAAAAACCCTGTCTCGAAAAAACCAAATCCAAAAAACCAAAAAATAAACAGATAAACAAACAAACACTGTGATCAAAAGCAAGTAGGAGAGGAAAGCACTTAGTGGCTTTACAATTCTGCATCACAGCCCATCACTGCAGTAAGTCTGGGCCATGGAGGGGTGCTGCTTACTGGCTTGCTCAGCCTGCTTTGTTACAGCAACCCAAAGATGGCTCTACAATGGCTCTACAATTAGTTAGGGCACACCCCTAACTAATTAACAAATGAGAAAATGCCCTACAGGCCTGCCCAATCCTATGAAGACGTTTTCTCAGTTGAAGCTTCCTCATCTCCCGGTGACTCTAGTTTTTGACAAGTTGACATAAAATTTAACCAGCATGAAACCACAGGATCCATGAGCTTGGTACTCATAACAAGTCCTGGCTGGCAATATCTATGTGCAGACAAAAGGCTAGCTCCCACTCAAAAGGTGGACCTCCTGCAGAGCTGAGCTTGAGGCTATCCCAGACCCTTTTCAGTGCTGGACGGGGCCTTCTGCCCCAGTGCCGCTGTCACACTGCTTATTTATAGCAGTGTCATTTATCCTGCTGCTCTGCCTCTATAGGCCCTCAACTCTCAGCTGAACACAGGAAGAACCAATCAGACCTTTTGGTCTGAGAGGTAAAAAGGCCTTGGTGCCCAGAGGGCTACCTGAAACAGTAACTGGTAACCTGCTAATCAAACCTACCTCCTACTATCCAGGACACAGAAGCTATGTGCCCAGCTGACAGGAATCCTGTCTGTGTGGAGAGGGAGGTACAGGTACTGATGAGCAGTGATGTGAAGCATGGCCACATAAACCCCGTCCTCCCCAAGGTGCTTTGGTCATGGTATTTCATCACAGCAACAGCAACCCTAAGATAGGAAGTGAATGGGAAACCACTAAAGCACACTGAGAATTGGCCTCAGAGCTGACGGCCATGTGGGCTAACATTTGCCCAGCAAGCCTTCACAGACCATGGCAATGTCCATCAAAAGCAGACCTGAGCCTGTCCTCGAGCCTGACTACAGACCAAGCTGCTTCCCTAGCCAGCCCTGCCACATACTGTCCTACTGGATGGTTAAAGACAGGATAGTGAAAGGACACAGCCAAAACCCACATCATGATACAAATGATAAATTATATTTATACAGTAAATAAGTATCAACAGTCAACACAAATCCAAAACCACCCACCATCCCTGGGACTGAGAAACAGCTGGGTGACTTCCTTCAGGGTATACATCAGGAAGGGCATGGTAGCACGTGTGCAACACACATGGCAGTGGCCAGCGGCTTCATGATCAGTGCAGTGGGTAACTGGGACATGCGCTGGATGGACTGTAGAAAGAGGAGCCCAGTGGCCACTGGGATGGTCCCAGTCAGACAGGCTGTTGTCTTCTGTAGCAGAATCACAGGCCCACAGCAGGCAGTTCTGGCCCCTAACTTATACAATCTGAAGGAAGCACCATCTGGACTGGTGCCTGGCCTCACCTGTCCTGTGATGCCTCCATCTCTCCCAGGCAGGAGCCCCAGCCATCAGCCTCCGGAATAGCAGAGCCCAAACCTATCCCTAGGCCTCTGGTCCCCGGTGGAATGGGTAATTAGCAAGGGCCCTAAGCTTGTGGGGCCCAGGAGCAGCATGTAGACTCAGACTCAGGGGGCTTAAGTGCAGTCTTCTCTCAAACAGTAACCACTGAGTCAACTATGTGGTGCTGAGGGCCAAAAGTTTCTCTGGATGCAGAGAGGAGCGGGCAGGTGGCTGGGTGTCCTTGGAGCTTAAGGTCAGAAGTCCATATTGCAGGAAGGACACACAAACTGCCACGACCAAGAAGGGGTCGTTCTTTCTCTGAAGACACACAAGTCTGTGATCTCTAATTCAAGATTTAATACTTCCTTAACAGTGAGCAGTGAGGACAGCAGGAGATTGGGAAAAGATAGTATCAGTGCACATACGTTAAGTCTATGCCACACGTGGACTTTTTCATCTCCAAGATAGGATGTGGTTACTTCCCAGTCAGCAGCCTGAGTTGGAGCTGGTAGACAGACAAATCTGGCCCAGTCCCTGTCATGACTCAGCTAGAGGGACCATCCCTGGTGACCTGAGCCCCCACGTGTAGAATCACCCCCATTTTCACACAGTCTCATTAACCTGTACATGATGATGGGCCGGCCAGCCACACTCTGGTCTGCAGTAAATGGAAGTCCCTGGCAATCCCTGCATTCCAGGTACAAAAAAAGGGATTAGTTGATAAAAACTGGCAAGTCATAATCATGCATTGTTTTTCCTTTTAACCTTAAGTTGTAAATATACTAGTAGCAAAAAGTCTCTCAGATCTAGGCAAAAATGCTGAAGAGTCAACTGATTTGGTGATTCATCAAAAGAACTGAAGAAAGGAAAAAGGCAACTAGAGGCTGTGGGTTTTGTTATTGTTGAAGTTTTTGTTTTGTTTTAATAAAATTTTTTGTGTAATCAAATTCCGTTTTTCCCCCTATAAAGAATTTGCTTAGTTTTCCGTAAGGCATATTTTTGTCATCCAAATATCTCTTCTTTTAAAGTTTTCTTACAGTTAAAACCATAAATAAGAGAAATTAGACCACTAAAATAATACATGCCAAGACCTTAATTCAGCCAGACTTGGTCAATTCTATCAAAACTAGACAGTTAAATAAGAACCACGTTATAAAAATATTAGCCAAAAAAAGACTATTAGATAATTTTGCAAACTCAAATATGAAACTGTACTCAACAAAATGTGCAAACGTGCACAAGCACAGAGCCACAGGGCAGGGTCACGCTCCAGTCAGCTTAAAGCTCCACACTGGTATTAGTGTTTACCTTGGACTCCCATTGAGTCAAAGGAAAATAAAATATGCACAACCACTTCCCAATGGTCAGTGTCAAGTGGGGCCAGAGCTTCACCTTGTCCGCACCCTGAAGATAACTGGGGTGGGGCATACACAAAGTGACTGCCCAAGTTCTGGGCTAGACAACATCCCTGTCTTGAGCAACACTGATAACACCTCCTTTCAGGACCTCAGTGGAGCTGAGCACTTAGGAAGAGACACCAGGGCCCGACTAGGACGGTGAGGTCGCCCTACCCACACTGCAGCCTGAAGGTGTGATGGTAACAACCACCCTTTCACAAGGAAGCTGAACCTGAAGCTCTAATACCCCTACCACCATATTCTCAACCACTACACAAACCAGAGTGAGTCCCCACTTGACATCCTTGGGCTCGGCACTCTGGGTGTTCACTCAGGCAAGTCCCCCTGGGCACTAGAGAAGGAAAGGGTTTGTTGTGCCCGTTGACTGAGCTGCTGATGGGGGAATGCCCACACTGCCTACCATGTTCATTGCTGAAGGGCCAAGGGGTGTCAGTGAGGAGCCACTGGCCCCCAATGCTGAGTGTGGAGCTACTGAGGTCATGGGAGCCACAGTCTCCACCCCTGGACCAGACCCAAAGGATGCACTGCTTCCCAGGACAGGGCTCCCCCGAAGCTGGTTCAGTGTCAGTGGCTGGGGCTGGTTGACCTGGAAGGGGTTGACAGGGGCTGGAGCAGCAGTACCTGGTAAAAGAGCAAGAACACAGTATGAGCCATTGGAAGGCACTCTCTCATCGCGACAAGTGTACAAACCTTGCATCCTGCCTCCACTTTTGGCATCCCAACACTGATCTGAAGGGCAGAGCTGTGTTTCTGTAGGATGTACAGACTCCACTGGTAAACATCTACAGACTGCTGAGGCCAAGAAGACTATCACTGTGAGGAGTGCGCAACCAGCCCAGGCTGCAGAGAATAAAGTAGGCAAAGCCTAGAGTACACAGGCTTGGATGGATATTCTAAATCCTATGAAAAGTGGGTGCACAGGATGTTGCCAGCTACCCTGCTCCCTCATTCTGTCTGCCAGATATGGTTACAGGTGCCTGGGAAAGGCCATGCAATGTCCCAGGCCATAAACACTGGCACCAGGAACACTTGAGAAGGCCTGTTGCTGAGAAGTTAGTCAGCCCAGTCTCACTCAGCTTCTCTAAACCTTCCTCAACCAAAAGGCTTTTCTACCTGTTGTGAAACAGCTGGTGGATCTTGCCAGGGAACATGGAATCCTATACGTCTCTCTGAGCTTATTAGGCTCCACTTACCATCATGGTCTGCTCATCAAGGGGCACCATGACAAAGAGGAAGCTACTATACTCTGGGGATATACTTCTACCAGCACCATTATTTGCTCAGAGGTAACCCCAGGTTCAAAGGGGATGTGTAGCCCCTACTCAGGAATGATAGATCCAGGTCTACCCAAGTAGCCCAGATAGCTGCCAAAACTTCCTCAATCTGGCTATGGCCCCTAAAATCCATGATAAATTTATAAGCAAGGCCCACCACAGTGCTAGACCCCCTGATAGCTCTTGGACTCTGGCACTGAGAACAATAGTCTCTTGGGCAAGAATGGGAACCAATCTAGCAGAGGACCCAGGTCCTGTCCAGCTCCAGCCACAGGGCAATCTAGGGATACCATGCCTTCAACTATTAGGATCCTCAGAGTGGGATGAAACCTAGAAATTCCACAGCTATTTCTGTCCACAGGCCTTAAACCTCAGCTTCTAGAGGTCATACTCCTTTGCCTGGATCTGTAGGAACAGAGATGTAAAGTCCTCTAATCCCTGAAACACAGAGCCAAGGTGGAGTTGACACTGTTGAAGATACATTTCAACTCTTCAGAGGCCTAAGTCCGAAGGAATCCAGAATCCATGCAAAGCAAGGGAAAGGAGGATGTACTAGATGAAGAGCTCTGCTGGGCGGACGTGGAAAGAGGAGGAGGACGTGCAAGCAAAGTGGATCACAGATAGCCTAGAAGTGAGCAAAGAGAGGACTGCTAAAATCTTGTGGATGGTTATTTAGCTCAGTATAGCTGAGGTGCAACTCACATGGGAAGAAATGGGTTTAAAAAAAACTGGGTAGCAGAGGGTAGAAATGAGCTGGAAGGCTAATGGGCAGAGGTCAGAGCTAGGCCGTGAGGACAAGTTCTAGGTTAAATGACTGGGCCTGTCTTCTGGCCGATGCAGTACCTGGAACATGCTGTGTAGAAACCTGTACCAGGCATTATGACAGGGGCCCTTCAGCCTCAAGGGGTGGCGCATACTAAAGAGCTAAGGTGGTACTTCTCCTATAACATGGACCTATAGCAAACACCCTTCACTAGACCCAAATCTAGTACTAGTAAGATCCTCCCTGGGGGGACAGTTTTCAGAAAGCTTCTATGGCATGTTCCCCTCCAGGAAGTGGTTTCTTCCCTAATCTCAGCATCTAAACCCACCCCACCAGGCCTAGAGACAAATAGCAATGTGGAGTTCCTGGAGCTCTACCTCTTCCCAGCCAGAAATCAGCAGTCCTTGAGAGAGAAGAAAGGACTAGAGGCCAGCCATGGGTAGTACAGCAACTGATAATACTCAGCACATGCCTACCTGGTGCCAGGAAGGGATTGAGGGACTGAGCTGCTGGAGCAGGCTTAGTCACCAGTGAGTCCAAGTTCACCAGGGCTGCGTTGGGGCCCAAGAAGGACTCAGGTGTTTTCCGGGCACTGCTAGGCTTGCTTGAGGCAGAAGTCAAGGACTGAGATTCAAAGAGGTCAGGGCTCGTGGTTCTGCTGTCCTGGGGTGGCACTGAGGCCCCTGACTCAGCTGCAAGACAGGGACAAGGCTAGTTATCTTCTCATCCCTTGTATATACTATTGTAAACAGTGTATACAGACAGACAGACACACACACACAGAATAAAAACTACTAAATAAACAAATGAACAAATAAAATACAATTAAAAAGCAGTAAGTGGACAAGCAAGATTCACAAAAATATACATAGTACAATCCTCCAGTAATATTAAGATGTTATCTGGGGTTGACAGCAAAGCACAGATGTATACTTGTTCACATTCACTTTCTAGTTTCATTTGCTAAATATTCTTTCTGAATTCTTGTTAAGATGTAAACAAATTAATGGGCCAGTGGGATAGCTCAATAGATAAAAGCCTTGAAGCTCTGAGTTCAATTACTAAAATGCCCTCTCCCCCCATGGAGATGACAGGGGAAAAAATACGCACACACATGTACATATGCAAACACATGGGCACATACACAAACATGCATGCACATACATATAAAGTTGAAAAAGCGTGTTACTTCTAAAATCAACTAGGTGGTCAAATGCACAAAATGTTAGACAGAAACCATCTATATCTACCTGTTTTTTTTGAAGTTCGAAGGTTGTCAAATTCAGAAAAATCATCTTTTACTGTACCGTTGAAATTACTGAAGAGCTCAAAGGACCCTGAGGGACATACAAGCTGGTGACTGAAAGCATCTCTTTCCATTCCCTAGCACAACAGGTACCCAATCTGCATGGGGATAATGGGTTAGCACAAGCCATAGGGGCCTCTCTCCCAAGTACTCTACATCATATTGTTAAACTTGGGCCCATGCTTCAGTCACTTCCTAGACTGGAAGGCAACAGGTGGAATCAGAGACCATGAGTGCTTACCACAACACCACCATTCTACTCCAAAAGAAGAAAGGGCTGACAGTGTAGGGAGTATGTGTTGTTCTGGACATTGGGATAGAGTCTGTGGGAAATATCCCCAAGAAGTCCTGAGGTCAGTCTGCCACCCAAAAAGGAGACCAGAACTCACTTTTGGGGCCCAATGCAGCAACTCTCTCAACTGTGGGTATATAAAAGGGCCTGTGATGCCTGCTCCCACCTGGGATGGGTACAGAAGTGGTCAGCTAGCCAGCTACTGCCAGTGCACCAGAAGGGAGGAAGAAGTGGTAAAGCTGCAGGAACCAGGCTGAGCAAAGTGATCACCTGAGGCAGAACTGGGCTTGGCAGCTCCCCAGGCATCTGTTGTCTTTCCAGCATTGGAGACAGCCTGCTGTGAGGCTGTCCAAGGGTCTGAGCTCTTGGGGACAGACTGTGTGCTGGCTGTGGTAGGTACTCCCCAGGGGTCCACAGAGGCAGCTGGCTTGGTACCTGCAGAAGTCAGAGTCAAAATTCAGAACAGGCTGGAGAGTGTTAAAGAGTTTCTACTGCTTTTGCAGAGGGCCAGGGTTTGGTTCCAAGCATGCTCACAATAGGCTGTAACTCCAGTTCCAACAAAAATATGGTACACATAAACCCACATAGCCTCACATATATACACAGACCACATGAGTAAGAATAGGCAGAGTTAGAGTTCAGAGGCTGCCAGATAAAAATGCCTAGAGACAGTCTTCTGACAAGTGCACAGACAGCAAAGCTAAAGGCCTTCTGAATATTTCCCATCACACAAGGGGCTCACGGGGGTTCCCGCAAACCAAATGAAACTATAAGGAACACATCTATTTCCCCTATAAATGCAGGCTCCACCCCAGACATGAAGTTTGGCAACCCCTATACGAATGCTTGGCTCCCCAGAGGTATTCTCCCATCAGCCTTGGGTGGGCCCTGTTCTCAAATGGTGGCATATCAAGGAAAGAAAGTAACAGAATAGGTTGAGTGCTCATCACCAGCTTTAGCAGTAGAACCCTTCAAAACTGTGAGCAACAAAGGTCGGTCAACTTAGTGCATCACAACTGCCTCTGACAAGGATGGGCGGGGCAGGTGGAATAGTTCAGCCAGTAAAGGTGCTTGCGAACAAGCCTAGCGATGTGAACTGATCCTCAGGACGCAGATGACAGAATGAACTCCACTAGACTAGTCGTCCTCTGACTTCTACACATGAATCAAACACACACACACACACATACACACACACACACATGTAAATGAGGAGATGGAAAATATTTCTGTGCATATCTAATAATGTTAAGTGTCAACCCTGTATGTGGATTTTTCAAATACGAAACAAATCATCCATTCTGTGGAAGACAAGCAAACACTACTACATTTCCAGGTCCACCACAAAATCCTGAACCCTGAGCCGTTTAAGGCACCTCGTGCTTTGTCTTTAGTTTATCATACCTTGAAACAATATACTGGATAGCTATGCCAGACTTCTGAATTTATTATTATACAAATAAGGTAAACATATGTGTGTGTGTGTGTGTGTGTGTGTTCATTCTTTGGTGACTAGGTTTATTTACTACACATTTTACCTCTGGAATTAGCCTTTGTTGACACGTAGCTGAAATCTAGCTATGAAAAAACTCACAAATAACCACTTTGAAAGACCCTGGGTGTGCTTTGTGTGGCTGCCTATTCTTGTACATCCCTCTATTCTGTGCACACAGTGACAGCTGTTGGGCCACAAGCCCCTGCATTTTCAGCAAGTAATGCCAGAACTGTTTCCGTGCTGGTCCTAACAGTTTATAACCCTCTAAGCAGGCCCTTCCTCTTACCTGTCTCAAACGTTCTGATGGAACCTAGGTTTTCCATTTGTGCCCATGTGGTACATACGAAGTCTATCTTGCAATAATTTTATGTTTACTTGCTCCCTAATAAACATGTATATCCTTGTACACCCTCTTCCTACAAGGTCTATGACCTTCATCAAGCATCCTCTAGGGTCATCTCTGCCTGACTAATCTCACCAGCATGAATTACAGTGCCCATTCATTCCATCTCAGTTAAACCTTCAGCTGTGTATTACTGGGCTCCTTAGTCTGTTGCACTAGCCTACTGACTGACTCCTTCTCCACATGATGTTAATCATCTTCATACATTCTTTTCTCCCCTCAAAACAGAGTCTCACATACCTCAGGCTTACAGGCCTCAAACTCACTATGTAGCTGATGATGACCTTAAACTTGTTATTGTTTCCCTATTTCAGTTATCTGAGACAGAGGTTTCTCTGTGTAGCTCTGGCTATCCTGGAACTCACTATGTAGACCAAGCTGGCCTCAAACTCACAAAGATCCACTTGCCTCTGCCTCTACAGGATAACCACACATTTGTTTTCATCTTTAGTAGGCTCACTTCTAAGAACTTGTTTCTGACAGAGGAATTTCCACAATATACTCATATCTTTTAAAAAACTTTCCTGATTTACATTTCTTTCCAATAAATCAATATTCCTAACTGGCCTTGGCCTAAAATAGTTGAACCCATATTGTCTAGTTTGGTGTCAAGTTTACCTCAGTCTCCAGAAACAAGCAGGAAGTTCTTATTTTCTGTACTTTTAATTATTAAAAACTTAGATATTTCTGAGTGCTAATAGAATTTACCTATAAAACTCTGGGTGGATTTAGAGAAGAAAGTTAAGTACTCTTTCAATTTCTTTCATGGTAATTAATAAGCCTTATCTCTCCTTGTATTTTCTTCCTTTACCAGGCTGGCCTGGAACTTAAGACATCAGCCTGCCTCTTCCTCCCAAGTGCTGGAATCAAAAGTGTATACCATGCCTCCCAGCTGTAACAATGTTTTAGTATCAACAAAAAGATAATTAGTATCAAATACGAATTTTAAAACTATAGTCAATCTAATGTGAAAAATATTTCTGCTTCTGTTGTTACTATTTATTCTACAAATAATAATAAAGTGTTGTGATTAAAGGAATTGACACCACTACCTGGTGCTTCCAAATTTCAAACTTCCACAATTATCTTCAGAACAAACAAGGATTTTCTAGGACTGGCTGCCTAGGTAACACTATGGTTTCATGCAAGCACACTAAAGTCACTACCCCCGTCTCAGCGCTGGCTGTCCAGTTCCTTTCCTGGACAGTCTTGCTTTGCTCACACAGGGTACCTAGATAAGCTGCGTTAGCATTCTTCAGCTTCCTGAACAATAACTTTCATAATGTTCTTCTGGCTCGTTATCTCCTTCAAAAATGAACTCTTCAGGAACTCCAAAAGATGTGGGCCAGTGGAGACAGCCACACAGCTTCCATGCTCAGCCTGGCTACTGACTCCCTATGCTCCTTGGACACATCAAAGAAACTTTGTCGTCTGTCACAGGCCCCACTGAACCTGTCTCTTGCCCTAGTCACTCTGGAATCCTCCACTTATTACTCATCTAACCAAGGATCT
Organism: Apodemus sylvaticus; assembly: GCF_947179515.1. NCBI lineage: Eukaryota > Metazoa > Chordata > Mammalia > Rodentia > Muridae > Apodemus > Apodemus sylvaticus. The sequence goes on along the minus strand of NC_067481.1, from coordinate 62,951,843 downwards.
TTTCCTAGATTGAATTCCTTATGGTAGAGAAGAGTGGTTAATTGCAGCCCCAATTCTAGCCATGGAAGAACACCCAGCAAGACTTGTGACAACTAGGATGTATCAGAGTTCAGAGAACAGGGACTTGTCAATCTTAGGAAGCTAAGGACTGTTCTCTGACATCTGAAAAGGACTTCATTCCCCCTGGATCACTCCTGTGAAGGAGGACACTCCATGGGTGTTAAAGATAACCCCATCATTAAGAGTATATAACTATATACCTACAGGACTCTAAAATGCCAGAGGACTTACTTGGGTCCTACTCAGGTGTTGCAGTGACTATCCCCACACCCTTGTAACTCTGATCTGACTAGGCTACTGGCTAGTATACAGCAGGATGGGTGGGAATAGAAACAGCCTTCACTTCTCCCCAGGCTTGCTGCAGTGACACACCCAAAAGCTATGAGCTAGCTAGATGACATGCTCTGTCAAGAAGCACTCCCAAATGGCACTTTTCCTGTTCTCACGTCCTGCCAACTCCTATTTGGCTTTTCTGTTGTCTAATGTTGCTGCACTTGAACCATTAGGCTTCAAAACCCTCCAGAAACAATTCCCTGAGAAGTACCTCTGAGCTCTCACCCCAAGCCTTCTAGTTTCCCTATGGGTCTGGAACTATGCTTCTAGATCCTCTACTATCTGTGGGATGCTTTGCCAGGTCTGTGAACCTGGCCTCAGTTGGATTCACACTACAGGGATGGTGTCTTATCAGGCATGGCTCTGTCTCAGCTGAACAGAGTATTGTGATAGAAATGGTTTGCCAGGGAGAAGACTGGGCAGGCAGCCAGAAAAGCTCTGATATGATGACACAGAGATCCCAGGACCAATGCCATATGGGAGTCTTAGGGATATAGCATGCCTTCCTGTTCTCTTCCCTACTCACTGGTGCCTTACAGGCCCACATAAGAACACCCCACTGCTCTCTTAGCTAGACAGATGTACTTGAGGGACACAGTCTGGAGAGACCTCGCTGTCCTGTAGTCCCTGACAGTGCTAAGCATCAGTGCCTCTCAGAAGATTGCTGCTGACTTTCTTCTTGCCCACATTAAGAAGGTACATCCAGCCCCTACTGCCCTTTTTAAAACAAATACCTTAATGCTCCATGGGAGAGTTTTCCCCTCACCCACTCCCGTAGTCTAAGAGGATCATATACTTCCCTGACAACCAGGAAGAATCCTTGTGGCTAATGTAAATCCCAGCTCCCAAAAGTCCTACATGATCTGCAGAGTGAGCTTCCCTATTCCCCATGGGGCCAGAACATGCAGCTGGCTTTCCAGGGAGCCACTGGACTTGTAAGAAAACACTGCCTCAGACAATACAGCACAGCAGTTCCCAACCTGCAGGGCACTCCTACAATGGCCTTGATTATAAGTGAAGGTGCACGCCTCTAGGTAAGTGCATGTGCTCTCTCTCCACAGGTGGGGCTGGAGCTCCTTCCAACTCTATACCATGTTGGCATCAGAACTAGTAGAGGGAACAAAGAAACCTAAAGCTACAGGTACAAACATGAAGAGCCACTTTCATGGCTACACTGAGAATCCACACAGGAAGCACTCCAAGGGCTTAAACTCAGTGAGGTACTAGGGACAAAGAGTGTGGGATCATGGCTGTCCTTAGAAAGTCCCTAGAGACTTTAATAAAATATCACACTGTCTCCCTAAGCACACAGACTGTGGGGAAGACCTACTAAACATATTTTGTGGGTCTGTTGTGAGATAAACAGGGATCCAGAATGCATACAAATCTGAGCTTCTACTGCACTCAAGAGGCCCAAGCCTCTCTCATGCAAGAGTCACCTAGCTCACATACTACCCCAGGCCTCCTGCATAGTTGCCTTACCCTACCCTATCAATTTGTTTAGCATTCCTCTAGCCAAGCCTCTAAGAAATAAATCATTGAACCAACCTGAAGACAACTGAAAACCAAGAACACAGGGCAAGAGGGGATTCTGAGAATCAGATGACTACATCTCCTTAAACAGATACCCAACCCATGTCTTTAAGAAGAGTGGAGCTGGAGAGATAACTCAGTGGTTACAAGTGCTTGATATTCTTCCAAGTGACAGAAATTGGTTCTCAGAACCCACATTAGGTGGCTCACAACCTGTACTTCCAGATCCAAGGAATCCAATGCCTTCTTTGGGCTTCCACAGGCACCCCTACATTTATGCTATACACAAACAAATAAAAATGAAATACATCTTTATAAAAGTTTCTCAGGCAGAATAAGACAATATTCTTATATTCTTACAGTCCAAGTCCTGAAGCTTAGCCCAGCTACCCACAACCAGGCTGGACACCTGCAACACTCCTCCTGAGCCAGCAGCATGGAGAGCCAGTGGGGACAAAGTAATCAAAACTCAGAGCTCTGAACAGGGGATGAAATGCATGCTCAGCTCAAACCCTTGCCAATCCCAAACGACATAGATCATCAGGGATAAACAGCTGAACCCAAATGAGGTGTGTCAAGTTCCCATTCTGCAAGTAACACTGAGGTCCAAGGTGTGTGTAATCAGGACTTTGAAAGCTGACTGGGCTGAATTTAGTACCAAATGAAGAGAACACCATAGACACAAGTAGGTAGTCCTATAGCCAGCACAGTTTGCTTCGATCACACTGTGAGTGGAGTGCAGACACAGGGTTGGCCCAGCTGCCCCCAGGAGATAGAAAGGGCAATGAGGCCATCACAAGATTCTTCTATACCTTCAGGGTCTGGCATTAGTAGGTCCTGCCACACCACACACCCAATAAATAAAGGCTTATTTAAAGCTCAAATGAGTAGAAAGGAGAATGGAATTAAGTTCAGAGAGACAGCAGCTTCCGCCTCCTCTGTAGATCCATTCACATGGAGCCCAGTGGATAAATGAATATTCATGTGCACAGCCGGCAGTCGCAGTCCATACTGGGGTCATCAAGAAGCCAGAGCACACCTGCTACCGCCAGGCGGAACTTAGGCTCAGTCCTGGCCTTGGCTCTGGTAGGTGGGTAGACAGTAAGGGTGACAAGCCAGCCAAGGCCTTCTGAATTACCAGGCTGTGAGGCCTCTTCAGACCAGGTGGCAGCTCTGTGTATCTAGAACAGAGGAGGAAGTGCCCCGCTGACCTGGCAGGCTCCAACTTCCCTCCTCTGGGCTCTTAGCATTTCCTCCCAAGGCCACTTGGCTCAGCAGTCCCCAGTGCTGCTTGGAAAGAACTGGTAATAACAGGACCCACTACAAACGGTGGCTTTCAGAAAAGCATTCCTTTCATGCAGAGAGTGGCTCTGTGCTGTGGGAAGATGCTTTAATAATTACGAGTATCCTGGGACTGAGAGGTGGCTCTTACACTTGGGTTTTAGCAGAGGCTAAGCAGTAATCACATGCCCATATCACATGCCTGCTCTGGAGCCAGCTCAAGCTGCAAGAAGCAAAGCACCTGCTGGGTCAGGTAGCTGGGACAAAGCCCCAAGAACACAATGACTTCGGCATCATTTTTCAACAGCACCTTCACAGGACACATAGCTGCTCAAGAGCTAGTAGCCCAACCACACAGTGCCAACCAATACCACATGAATGAGTACCATGGTTTCCAGTGACACCTGGGCACATACACAGCATAGCATAAGCTGGGTAATGTATGTATGTCTGAGTGTAACTTTATACAATGTGACCTCAACTGGGTTATACAATCTACTGAGGAAAGGAAGTGGAGAGACAGTTCAGATTTTACCAACAGCCATCTCCATGCTGGAAGGATACACTTTAACTTAGCAGGCTGCACAACTTCCCAGCAATCCAAGATGTCCTACCACAAGCTCTGAGCTGGGATTGGGGTGGGGGACATTTCTGGGCTTTGGTGATCTGTGTGTCTCTCCAGTCACCAGTAAAAAGTCAATGTGTGCAAGCCAAGAGTGGGCAAGTCCAGGAGCAGCAACCCTGTTCAGAATAGTTTTAATTCTCACCACCATGTTAAAATAGATGGTGATTATTTGGGTTTTAGTTCAATCTTCTCTTTTAAAAATTAGATTCACAAAGGCCAGAAACTAAACACAGTACAAATGTCCAATGGGAGGAGATTGTGTGCCTAAGGTACCATATCCACAGGGGATATTTCTGGCCGGGAAAGGACTAAACACCTACTAAATTGCAGACAACCTTCCAACAAATGACAGCCACAGTCATGTGACTTTGTTAATATGATAATGTTCACAACAAATAAATCTTTATGAACCAAGGCATAATAGCAGATTGGTAGCTAGGAATTGAGTATGGATTCTTTCTGGAATAATGGAATAAATTTCATTCAACCTAGGAGCAATAGTTAGTTATACAGCTCTGTGAATGTGTGGGGTTTATTGTTTTGTTTTGTTAAATATTCCAGCTTAAAATAGAATGGTAAATTTCAACATTTAAAGAGCAAGCAAAGGACATATCCCAACAGAGCTTTTCATACCTGCCCCCACAGCAGGCCGTGTACTACTCAGGCTTCCTGGCACAGCCTCTCTATATGTGACTCTGATCTGACACACTAGGAATTCTCTTTAGCTGGACCTGGATAATGGTCATTTAACAAAAAGACTGTTACAGATCTGGGAGACAGGAGCATCTAAGTCAGTACTGGAAAGTCTAATACCCCTGGAGCACCATAATACTTCCATATCTGCCTATACTCTACTTTTCAATAGTACAACCACCACAGGTTTCCTGATCTCCAAGGAATAAGAACTCAGGTAACACTACTTGGCCCCAGAAAGTCAGCAAGCTCCACATATCACTGTAGCCAAAAGTACGCTAAAGAGCATCTGAGGCTGACATAGTTTTTAGACCAAATACAAGCACTTGCAAGATAGAGGTCAGTCCCTGAAGTACTTGATACCAACTCCTTTCCCTCACTTTTTTACCTGCTGCACATGTCACAATGCATGGGTCCCTGTGTCTGGATTTGCATGTGCGCCCCTTTCCCCCATTACCCACACCTTCTGACACACCATTCAACAGGACACTGTTGTTCCGCATCCACCTACCTCTAAGATGCCCAACTCACTGCTCTGGTCTGAAAGGCCCTTGCCAGAGCCTGGCTCACACAGCACTGCTACCAGCTGTGCCCATCCTGCCCAGGACAGGAACCATTCATTATCTGTGCCCCAGATTCTTCACATGGCAGGACAGAACCTAGTGTTTGGTGTACTTTAACAAACACCCAGAGAAAAGGTCCACTTTAGGAAAGAAAGAACACACACACAGAAAGGTGTACACACATCACAGGCATGTCCAACAGGCTTCAGAGAACCAGGCCAGAAGCATAAAGCCTATAAGACTAGGCTCCCTACCAGCAATTAAGAAATTTTATGTGCCAGGAATATCACCCACAATAAATTAATTCTGCAAGTTCATATTTCAAATCAGACTGAAAATTCACATTTACCAATAAGCAAAACTCGGAAATAAAACTCACTAGATGTATTATTACTTTAAGTAACAAGAATAACAGTAAATATGCCCTCTCTGTATTAGTAGTGGTGGTAAGCATATCCCATAGCTCATTTTAGGTTTTTCTGTGTATGTATTATGTCTACTTGAGCTTAAGCTGGGTGCAAGTCTAAGAACTGAAATGTAGTCTACAGCAGGGACAGGTTGTTTCTGATACTTGGATGAGACAGATGAAATGAGCTAACTAAGAGAAAGAAAGTACCTGTTTTCCCCATCAAACAGGCAAGCTTAGGAATCTATTTACCAAATGATGGCCAGGGGTCAGTAATGTTCGCAGGAGCCACTGTTCCACCCCAGGGGTTGGTCTGGTTAGCAGAGGCTCCTCCTGTACTCCAGGGCTCAGTTTTCTGCATAACAGGGCCCGAGCTGGGGAGGGCATCCATTAAATCCAACAAGGTAGTCTGCTGTGAGTGGGAGCCTGGCTGTTAAGACAAACAGAAGAAATGGTTTCGTTTGGTTATAGTCATAGCAAATATCCACATACTAAGCATAAATGTTAGTTCTCACCACAGCACAGGCCTCCTGGGCTAAGTCCTGAATAACTTGGAAATTGAGCTGCTCCAACACCAAAGCTTCACTAACACCCCTGCTTCCCAGAGGAGCCAGGGATCCAATACACTACAGTACTGAAGGTGTGCCACATGCCCACAAGTTTTAAGAATTCTCAGGGCAAGCCAGGCGGTGGTGGCGCATGCCTTTAATCCCAACACTTGGGAGGTAGAGGCAGGCGGATTTCTGAGTTCGAGGACAGCCTGGTCGATAGAGTGAGCTCCAGGACAGCCAGGGCTATACAGAGAAACCCTGTCTCGAAGAAAAGAAAAAAAAAAAAAGATTTCTCAGGGCTCCCAGACTCTCTCAGGACAATTCTGGCATTGGCATCCACTCATCATCACCCCTCTTCACCTGTCTTTTGTTTCCTGGCTACCAGTACCCAGCCTAAAGGAAGGAGAAGGGGCTGGCTGGCTCTCTTTCTGGCTCCCCACCTTTCCTATTCCCATAACTGCAACATCTGTCATCAGGGTCCTGTGGCATCATGTCAGGTGATGTGGCCTGGCCTGATAAGTTTGTCAGAAGCAGAGCCACATCCTGGTCACCTCTATGTCATAGCCTAGCAAAGTAAGGGGGATAGTGGATGGGGTGAGGGGATAAAGACCAGTATAGCCGATGGCTTCTGAAGACTAAAAAAATGTCTCCAAGTACCATTGTGAGGCTGACACTGCTGCTACATTCTCCTTTTACAGGTGGCATCAAGTGTCTTCTCTTAGTCACTATGAGGATTTTTTTTTGTTTTTGTTTTTTTTTTAATTATGTTGTCACTAGTGTCCACCACCACATGGCTTCAATGTGGAATCTAGCCCCCTGCCATGTGTCCTAGCCTCACTGTAGGCCACAGGGGCACCTGAAACAACCACCCAAGATCAATTTCAAACATTTACCTTGCAGCAAGCTTTCACCTCTTTCTTTTTTGGAACTTTTACTGTGTCTCTCCGGCTTTCTTCCAGAGCCATCTGCAATCTGAGGTCATCACCCCGCCTGAGGCGTTCTTCCTGGAGTGGGACAATGGAGCTTGAGGCTGAGGGTAATGTTGACAGCCACACAGCAGGGCACAAGGCCACACTAGCCAGCAACAGGAAAGGCCCTGCATCATGTGGCATTTCAAGGGAGAATACAGTTCAGCTGGAAACAATGGCTTTCCATTCCCAGAGGGCTCACAGAGGTTCCTCCTTCAGAGGCTGTCTGAGGTCATACCAGCAACTCTCAGGCACCACCAAAATGGGGAAACAAAATATTTAATCTAAAATATTTCTCAGGGCTGGAGAGATGGCTCAGCAATTAAGAGCACTTGCTTCTACAGAAGACCCAGATCAGTACATAGCACCCACATAATGGCTCACAACCATCTGTAACTCCAGTTACAGGGCATGCATGTGGTACACATACATGCATGCAGGCAAATCATTCATCCATATAGAATGAAAACAGTGTTTCCTTATAGAACACAAATAGAACAGGAAAGAATTAGAAAAAGCTGAAAAACACATATCATCTCAATCCCCACAGTGGACACTCCCTGAACAACTGTGCAGTTGTATAGTTTCTAGTAGAAACAATTCATCTTATTTAAGGGTAAGTCACTTGCAAAAGACAGTCCTGGCCTAACTTCTATATGATTAAAACATACTCTTGGGTTTTAGCTAAAAAGGCTGAAGCCATCCACCCATCCCAGAAACTTGCAGTAGGACCTCCTGGGCACCTTGATCCCGTGGAGCCATGAGCTTCCACATGGGCAGATTTAATGGCTGAAGGTTCTCTACAGGGGGCAGAGGCCAGGATCAAAGCTGCCCATTGTTGCTGTTACAGACATACCAACTATGCCGGCCAAACCTCTCTGTGTTCACATTTAACACCCAACATTCTTCTCTCCATACGAGGGGTGTACCTTGCTGCCTCTGGCTGTCTGCACGCTTTCTGATGACTGAAAGCAAAGGGACACTGTCTAAAGGTGTTTGAATTGCCCCTTTCGCTCCTCCATTTTAAAGTAATGCATGCTTATTAAAAAAAAAATAAGGTATAGAGGGGAACAAAACCACACACAGGCTCAATATTAGAGCACTTCCTTACAGAGGGGTCTGGGTTCCATCTTACACCACATAGTTTTAAAAAAAATCTATGCTGCTTCTACCATGCCCGCATGCACACTCTTTCCTTAAGCTTCCCCTTCTAGTCTCCCAGACATCTGCCATACGGTATATTGCCCTGGCAGGGACCAGGCCCAACCCACCTACCCACCACCCTCAACCCAGGCCTGTCCTGCCCACTGCCCTGTATGCTGGCACCTCAAGGAGGTTGGAAGCACACAGCTCCCTCAGAAGTCCCTGGACTGTAAGTCTGCATAGGAACTTCATTCAGGGTTAGCTGCTTCTCTGGACACTGACCTCCCTGAAAACCTTTCCTCGTTATAGCTCTGCCTGGACTAGGGGCTCAGAATGCACTGTAGCCACAAAACATGAACTCATCAAGTAAGTGCCTTAAAGACAGGGCTGTGTGTGTGTCATCCTTTCTGGGAGCCATTACCCTCCCCAGGAACACCAAGGTAAAGACCCCACGGGCTCAACCACAAAAGCACTGACCTGTTCTGCAACCTCTCTGCTCATGGCAAGTGCCAGTTGCAGTTGCAACTCTTCTTCTCCGCTTGTCTGTGGCCGGGCCTGCTCCAACTCGGAGGACACTCGTGGGGAAGTAGCTGTGAAATGGGGAGGGACGGATGGGGGACAAGTCATCACATGCAAAGACAGCACAAGATAGTACTCAGTTTTCACCTCAAACCCACACAGCCCAGCAAAAGGATAATATAAGGCTACAGGTATTTCAGAATTAAAATTAACAACAGTCAAACACGGTTGCACACCTAAAGGAGACACATGAAACCTTTGCTGGAGGTCAGGCCTCAGGAGGATCAAATCTCAAGTCTTTACAGCAGATCTCTACTCCAGAGAAATGGACCATCAAACAGAAACCTGACAAGAGTTCTTGAAGAGCCTTCAGTTATATGAAGGAGCCCAAGAGACCAAAGGCTCCAATCAAAACACTAACATTTAGAGGGCATGCTTAGGAAAAGGAAGCCCACACAGTTCTGTGTAGACCAAGTACTTATATAACACTGCACAGAGGTATGTTTTGCTCAAGTGTGAAATGCAGAGACCTAGCTGAGATACCAAATCCCAAACCAGGAAATCCACATTCACAGTAACCCAAGGATGCTCAGATTAGGAATGCAACTGGATCCGATGTAGAGAGTCCGAGAGAGCAGGAGCCTAGGGGTGGACCCACCTCTGCACACTCCCAGTTTCAGTAAACTGCAGATGGAAGCCCACCCACCCAGGAAACCATGTGTCTATGGTTCCTGGCTTAGGCCCCCTCTGCGCTTCTGTGTAGCTCAGCACACCCTCCTCGTCTGCTGACCAACTGTAGAGCTTTAGCCTCCTGCACTGGGACCCACAGAGTAGCCAGCCCTCACTCCAGGCCAGTAAACCTTTATACTTTACACAGTGAATGGCTGCTTTCATAGATAGATGGGTGGGTAGAAAGAAGGACAAGTTAATTTCATAGTTTGAGCTAATTGTTTTAAATGTTCTAATCTGTACTAAGCACTTTCTTCTTTCATGCATTCTAGCAAAGGTCTACCTAGACTGCTTATCACAATACTTTCTCCATCTCTAGTTTAAACTTGGTTCCTAGGAGCTGCCTCCTTGGCAGGAATAACAGCTGACAAAGATGGTTTCTAGATAGCCAGCCAGGCCCAGGCTACATCAATAGTAAGATTTAACTTGGGCTGGGAGGTGGTGGCACATGCCTGTAATCCCAGCACTCTGGGAGGCAGAGGCAGGCAGATTTCTAAGTTCGAGGCCAGCCTGGTCTACAGAATGAGTTCCAGGACAGCAAGGGCTATACAGAGAAATCCTGTCTCGAAAAAAAAACAAATCCAAAAAAACCAAAAAAAAAAAAAAAAAAAAAAAAAAGATTTAACTTGGAATCATTCTTGGTGGTGGTGGAAGCAACCAATTGCCTCACATCTCCTATCCTGAGCAGGCAAAACAAAAGCTGCAGAGAAAACTCCTAAATAAATAAAACCAAGCCTAATCACATCCTAAAGCATTATCCCAATTAGACTTTTCACGGGACCCCTTTAGAAATTCAAGTGGATAGTAATAAAACTGCCTCAAATCCACTTTGCTGAATAGATTTAACAATATACTTTTATTATTTATACACACACACACACACACACACACACCCCTACCTTTTGGTTGATTTTTGTTCCCAATCTCACTGATACCAATCTGAATACTTAGGTCTCTCTTTCTCATGCTCAAGAAGGAAAGAACTCATCAACTAGACTGGACGGTTCAAAGGCAGTGAGACATAGACATCTCTAGGAGGCAGACCTGGGAAATTCCTGCTCACTTAAATGTGGCTTCTTTGTACAAATCCATACCAATGAAAACCAGAGAATGAATGGTTAACAAATCCCTTGCTGAGATCAGATACAGCACTGATATCCTGTTTACAACCAAATGAGAATCCGGGATCCAGGAAGAAACGTCACACTGGCATGGAGTGCTTGCTCAGATAGTGAATCTTATCCTGCAGGGAAGGCTGTTCATTGGCCATCAAGTCACAGGATATCTACCAGGTCAGGAAAAAACAGGGCTCTGAGCAGACTTGCTGTTGCAAAGAAATCTCTCAGTTTTCAGGGCTGTTAGATATACCAGTGAGGCAAGATGGGCTTCAAATGCAAATGAACATACTCCTGTTACAGTTACCGGTGGTGAGAATGATGCAAAGCCTGTCAGTGTGGAATTTCAAGACAAGGGGTACTATACGTAGGATGTTCCCCTCCACACTGTGGTTTTATAAACGGATGTACAGCTCTCAGCTCCACAGGTGGCAGAATTCACAGCCACCACCCACACAATCAGCCAAGTATGCACAGCAGGCCCTGGCTTACTTAGAGAGACACTCTGGCCTCAGTGATGGCATCTCAGTCCCACAAAGAGACTTTTGTGCCCAGGCGCATGACAGGGAACACAGATGTTCCTGTGAGACAGGCCTGAATGGACTCTCTGACTAACTAACCTGGCCCTACTCTGAGCATCTGAAGGCTCACATTTACAGAGACCCAAGGAAAAACCCGTGTTTCCCTCAAAGTCTATCCCTAAAGATGAAGACACAGATTCAGTGAGTAAGAGTGCTTGCTGACCAAACATGAGTTCAAATCCTCAGCATGCATTTAAAAAGACAGGTGTAGCTGTGCCTTCAGGTAAGCTGAATACTAGAGGTGGGGAGGGAAGGAAACCAGGAGAATCCCTGGGCTTTGCTGGCTGCCAGCACAGTTCCACATATAATGAAACACCGGTCTCAAAGTATAAAGTAGAGAGTGACAGAGCAAGACACTCAAGGGTCCTTTTCCAGCCTGTAAACTCCAACAGTCGATCCCAAAGGAAGCCATAGAGACCAGGGTTTTCCAAAAAGGCTGTGTTCTGCCTACTCCTGATCAAGCCAGGTGTGGTGACACACACACACACACTGTAATCTGAGCCCTGGGAAGATAGAGGTAAGAGGATCTGGAATCCAAGGCCTTCAGTTGTTACATCTTAAGTTAAAGGCCAGTCTGGGCCACCAGAAGACCTGTCTCAATAAAGACCAAAGTGACACATGAAGGTCTGCATAGTGGCACATGTCTGAAATCTCACTTGGGGGGCAGGGACAGCATTTGGGGGAGGGGATAGGCAAAAGAACAGCTCAAGGACAGCCTTGACTGCTTTTGAGTTACAGGTCAGTATGGCCTACCCTGTTTCAAAACAAAAACTGAACAGATGAGCAGTCAGTGTGTCCATAAAATACAATGTTGGAACCAAATTCAGGCCTGTTGTTCAGATGGGTCAAACTGGCTACCCTTAGAGAAGTTCTCTTGTTTGAAAAATCTGCTCGCTGACAATCATAATAGAGTTTCACTACCTAGAGGCTCCCAAATCCCCTCAGGTCCCAAACTGGGACCCTGTCACTGAAAACTGTTGAATTAGCTGGTGACTAAGACAGAAATCTTTTTTGTTTTGTTGTACTTTGTTCTCTTTTAAGACAGGGCTCTTTATGTAGTCTTAGCTGTCCTGGAAGTCACTATATAGTCTGGCCTAGAACTCACAGAGATCCATTTGCACCTGCTTCTGTCTCTAGAGACCTGGGATTAAATTTGTGCATCACAACACCAGCTTAAAATAGAAATCTTAGGCGGAGCAGACGAAGTCAGTCCTGTATCAGTGAAGGGAAAGGTGTGCAGATCTCTCCTTTCCATTGCTCCCTGATGGATATATAAAGCATGCTTCCTCGGCATTCTCCTAGCCACAGGTGTCACAAACAAAGCAGGGCTGCAGGAAAGGTGGTGGAGGTGGGGGAATGTCAGCTCAGACATGACTACTGAAAGCCATGGAGTAACTCTTCCAAGTCACTGGTGGTGCTGGATCCAATAGTAAGGATAATTAGGCACCACAATGATGTGTTCAACTATTAAAATATTCCCAGGCTTGTCTGAGAACCTGGAGAAATGCTTCTGTTAGGACAGCATGAGCTGGAAGCTGTCATGAAATTGCATGAACAGACTGAAATGTTCAGGAAAAACTTCAGGAGCACACTAACAAAGCCAACAGCGCCAGCAGCAGGGCTGCAGGACGCTCCGCCTTCATTCTTTCTCACTGAGCAGACCGACTTACCTGGGCCAACATCACACCCTCTAATGACCACAGGAGAGGGGAGCCCATGGGAAGAAGCTGGCCTGAACACTAAAGTTGGAGAATAACTACCTGCTGTCTCTAACTATCCAAAGGGCCTTGCCACAGGCCATCAGGAGAGGGAGAGGTGAGGAAGAACGCTGCAGCTGAGTGAAGCCTGACAGAATCTAACCCAGAGCTGTACTCTGCAGTCTCCCAGCACCTCACACACCACAGTGACAGGTTTTTGGTTTGAGGTGTGGCCAGGTGTGGCCTAGACTTTGGGACTTCTGGAGCCATTTAAAAGTTCCTAGACGCTGGGCGGTGGTGGCGCACACCTTTAATCCCAGAGCTTGGGAGGCAGAGGCAGGTGGATTTCTGAGTTCGAGGACAGCCTGGTCTACAGTGAGTTCCAGGACAGCCAGGACTACACAGAGAAACCCTGTCTCAAGGAAAAACAAAACAAAACAAAACAAAACCCCAAATTAAAAGTTCCTGGACAGGGCTCCATAGGGTAGAGTGCTTACTTGGCATACAGGAAGCCCTCAGTTTGATCCCTGCAGCATATAACAAATTAAAACACTGCAGCAATTAAAAACACTGGCTGATCTTTCAGGACCCAGGTCTGATCCCCAGAACCCACATGGTGACTCACAACAATCTGTAACTCCAGTTTGAGGGGATCTGATGCTTCTGACCTCTGCTGACACCAGGCACAAACCTGGTTCACATACACACTTAGGTATACACATATAAGCATAAAATATTTAAAATACATATGTACACACATTTAAAAAATAAAGGCATTCTTATGCAGACAGCTCTAATTAAATTCATTCAGTATGGCACACCCAAACCCCAAAATAGAATACATAGAGTTGGGAAGAGAGAACTTGGTAGAAGGGAATAAGAAGAGAAACTAAGACTTCAGAAGTGGGTGTGATAGCTCAGGATGGCAAATGCTTAGAAGCCTGGCCATGTGCGCCTGTCACTGCTTTCTATCAGACTGATCAGGTTCTAGGGATCACAAACCCAGCCCTGCTTGAGACTCAGGAAAAAAAGCTACTGAGACCCTTCTACACCTTTCCAGAGACCAAGATACCTGCATTACAGAAAAAGAGGAGCACTGTGACCTTCTAATTGAGGCCACAAGAAGTACATGAGAGCACTGGGATTTAAGATACGACATGGTGCCCTGGTCTGTTTATAAATAATCCCTGAAGAATGAAAAACTATTTTTAAAAGTTTTTTGAAGAACTTGAAAAAGTAGATAAAATATTTATAACTTACTATTGAAACAAAAAGGAATTATTTTAAAATAAAAGTTTCTGCACAGGCAGTTTAAAAGATGGTAGCACAAGCAAAAAAGAGAAGACAAACCAAAACTCACCCTTTGTGAATTGGGTTTATTTTCCGAGACAAGATCTCACGTAGCACAGGCTGACCTATGTAGCCAAGGGTGGTGCTCTTTTAACCTTTGATCTTCCTGCCCCTTATATTCCAATTAAAACCAAAAACAACTAAAGTCTTCTTAGATTCATGAAGAAAGTGGATTTGACCTGTTTCCTTAGCCACACTGACTTCATTTATCTGCTTGTAGTACATATGCACTCTTGTGTTCTCTCGTTCTCTCTCTCTCTCTCTCTCTCTCTCTCTCTCTCTCTCTCTCTCTCTCTCTCTCTCTGCTGTAGAGAAAACCCAATGTATTAACCTCAGAAGTATCTAGAATTTGTCTGCATGCCTGCTGGGCCACCAGCGTCAAGAGAAACAGTCTACAAGACTGCAGGGTTAGCAGGTTTTTAGCTACATGGAGATAGCCATAGGCAGCTACAGGATGTGGTTCCACAGTGTGGTCCAGTCTCTGGGGCAACTGATCACTAGCCCCTCCCTCCTACCTGCACAGTCACAGCAAAAAAATACCTGGTTCTCTTGTACCTCTTGTTCAAAACCAAAGAGAAACTGCCCAATTTGGGGGTCAGTAACTGAGACGTTCAAAGCCAAATTTAGATCCATCTCTAGCAACTGTGTATGGCTCACTTTTGTCCCACTTTCTTCTATTACCTAGTCAATCCTATGGCATTGCATGTGTTTTGTAAGTCCACTCAAATCCTCTGTGAAGTGAGCCCAGCAAAAACATGAAATGTCATAATCTCCAGTAATCTCCTGGTAAGCCTGTCAGGGTATAGGAGAGCAGTAACAGTCTCTGCACAGACTGCTGAAGCTCAAGGATTCCCAACATTTCCCTAGGGACTTCCCTAGAATCACACCACAGAGTGCTAAAGGCTTCATCTAGATAGAAAGGGTGACCTGGTCATTCTGAGAAGATGAGGTGAGTGACAACACCCACCTAGAACAAACCACCAGCACCGTGGTTCCTACACTACAACATACTCTGGGGCACTAGAGCACACCGGAGGCAGCAAACTCTTCTGCTTTCCTCTCCTTCCCCCCTCCCTTCCTTTTAAAGAACAGTACTCTGGTAGTTAAACTCTCCCCACAGTACCAGACACCAAGGAACTGCTTCCTGGCTTTCATCAGGATATAGCAGCAGCTCTGGCTCCAGAGGCAAATTCAAGAGAACAGCAAAATAACCCTGACATTGGTGGGTTGTATGCCATAGCAGGCAGGACAAACAGGAAGGAGGAGGGAGAAACACTGGCTGTACCTGAGCTGACACAGTCAAGATTTGACTAAAGCAGTCTTCTTTCCCAGGCCTTGTTTTTGAATCAAGGATTCTCCCACCCCACTCTGCCACATTGGTGCAGATTCTCAAGCCTTCCCCAACAACTCATCTTATCTCTTCATAGCTGTAGCTTTGCTAATCCTACAATACTTGGTGGCTAGTGCCTCAAGTAGGCCCAAAAGGTAGCCTGCTCACATCTGTACTCTAATCCAAGCTAGCTGTCATCCTATGATCTAAAATAAATTCCAACCTTCTGAGCCTGAGAGGCTCCCCTGAGCTACATGGCTTCTGTGGACACAGCAGTCAAGCACTAACTGAATACTTGGACGGGTGGCCAACATAGACAAACAGGCTCAGTCTTTCTCAGTCTGGAAAATAGCTTTTATGTGACTAGGAGCATCAGGGGAAGCTAACGGTGCACAGCTAGAAGCACTGGAACAGAATAACTAATTGCCTCTCTGCACCTCAACAAGCAGACCCCAAACTACTGTACCTACAACCCCTCTCTCTTCCCTGCCTCTTAGACACTGAGTTTTGAGGCCTCAAAGCTGCCCTCATCTCCTTTCCACATCAGCATAATCCAGGCCTCCAATAAGCCTTCTTGGGTCTTCTCTAGAACAAATCCAAGGACTGGTTGCTTCCCACCCACCAAGCTACCAGTCCCATCATCCTCCAGTGTGGGGCCTCCTGGTCCAGCTCTGCCTACCTCCAGCCTGAGGATTTATCCCAACCCTTCTCAAGTGCTTCTGAGGTTTAAGTACCTATGCCCCCCCCCCCCCCCCCCCCCCCGCCATCCCTTCCTCCCTATGTAAAAGGTAAAAGCCTTTTTTTTTTCTTGCAGATTCTAGTCCACTGAACCAAATATGTAATTGTGAAAGAGTCAGCACAGTGACAGTATTTAGAGAAAGTCCTGTTCTACAATTCCTCCAACTCCATCAGGGCCTCTCAAGGATGTCAAAAGTGATAATCCTGCAAGGAATCAGTACTTAAGGGACTCTAAAGCCATTGTAAGAATGAAGGGTAGGTAGACATGGAAAGGCAAGGAAACCAAGCAGAAGCTAGCAATGGATACAAGTCATAGATGAGATAAAGGACAGAATTTGAGAGATTTCCAAGATTATTTCTACAGATTTGAAGGCAGTGGAGAAAAAGAAAAAAAAATTGGCTTGTGAAAAAGCTCCTCAAACCACCATCATGCCATCTTTGATCTGGACAAGTCCCTGCAGGGTCTGGGGACCTAGGTGTTACCAGTCTCAAATAACTCAGCTGAGTCACAGCTCAAAGGAAAAGGAGACGAACTCCATGAAGCTCTAGGAGAACCTAAGAACAGATCCTAAGTGGTAGCAAAAAAAGTGCATGCAACTTCCATGTCACTGGGAAACTCTTCCAAACAAGTTCCAACCCTGACGTCAGTAACTGCAAAGCTGGTCCTCCTTACCTTTCCACACAGTAGAAGCTAAAATCCCATACAAACTCTTTAAAGACAGGACACAAAGGAAAATACCCCAGAACTAAATAGAGTGATCACACAAATACTCAAGTTAAGCAAACTATAATATTAGTGAGGCATGAATGAGTGAGAACTGTCTCCAGGGCTCAGAAGAGGTTGGCTACCTTATCGGGGAAATTACACAAAGGCTTGCTGTTGGTGCCCCTTGGGCAAAAGTAGAAGAGAGCTTTCTTCTCCAGTGGGAATCCATTTATGACTAAAGGGAGATTAGACTGAGAGTATTTTCTTGTGAGCAACAGTGAAAATCTGTTTCCAGTTTAACCTGCAACAGTGAAGCTCTGACCAGGATGCATTATTAATTAGGCAAAAGAGAAGCCCCATTTTTAGTTACCCATTGAATTCAGCCTCTTCAAACACAGTGACCTAGAATTGACAGTACAGCTAACTCTCTGTTCATTTTGACAATGGGGATTTCAGCAATGATAACAGGCCATTGGAAGGCAAAAATAATCACACTGGAAGCCCCACAGTTTTCTACTCCTACACTGGGAACAATGGCTTCCAGTGGCTATTACTGAGGGTCTGCTACTAGCTTTCAGAAACTGAAAGCACACATTTCCATCTCAAAGTGGCCAATCACTTGGGTCTACTACCACTCTATGGCCTGGCAGGCAACAAAGCACCCTCTAGTCTGTAGAACAAGGGATATAAGGAAGATAGGATCATCACCCATGCCTAACCACTATGTAGCTCCCCTCTAAGCAGGTAGTATACGACTATGGGCAGGGGAGCACAGGTCTGTAAGTTCCCAGAAAGAGAGGCAGAAAGGATTCCAAGCACCAGAAGCTAGCTAGACAGGAGGTCCAGCAGGAGGCAGGGAGAGAGTTGGCTGTACTGACAGGACAAGCCCCACCCTCAGCAAGCTGCATGGCATTTCTATGAAGAAAAGTAAACCGCTGTCCCACCTCGGGCTGCGCGGTCACAAGTGAGGCAGGGCTGGGCCCAGTCGCCATTAGGGTGGGAGGCTAGGCCCAGGTGCGGCAGGCAGGGGTGGCGCTGGCTCAGTGGCTGCAGCTCCTCACTCTGACCCAGCATGGCCCCTGTGCGGTGCTGGGGGCACAGCGAGGCCTCTGGCGCTGTTGAGCAGGGACACACACACATACACAAAAAGAGACACACCATTAGAGGATGCGCAGCAGTGTGTAAGGGACATAGGCCAAGACCACCCAGGGTTCTGCCTCATCCCTGAAGTCAGTGCCCTGTGCCTGGAAGTCATGAAGAACCTGCTGCCACACTCTGATCCTGGATTTCAGTTCAAGATCAAAGTCTAGGAAATAAGAACATGCAGAGTTAAAGCATTAGGACTTAGAAGTCAGGCAGGGTCAATGGCTAAAGATCTCAGGCATGGTATAAGGGTCTGATGAAACAACCGGGCTCCACACTCCCATCTCGCCCCTGTACCTTGATGTTCTACTCTTTTTAACTATGGTGGTTCCAACCCCTTTGTGTCCTTCACAGGAGGGTCCTTGAGGAAAATAAAACTTCTCCTGAAAGCCAATCTTATTTTTTAATTAATTAATTAGTTTGTTCACTTATTTTGGTGTGCAATTTAATCCATAATGTAGGGAGATTTCAAGAAACTTAAGGCTAGCCGGGCGGTGGTGGCGCACACCTGTAATCCCAGCACTCTGGGAGGCAGAAGCAGTGGAGTTTGAGGCCAGCCTGGTCTATAGAGTGAGTTCCAGGACAGCTAGGGCTATACAGAGAAACCCTGTCTCGAAAAAACCAAATCCAACCCCCCCCCCAAAAAAATAAATAAATAAAAAGAAACTTAAGGCTACCTTTGGCCAGGCAGTAGTGACCCACGCCTTTAATCCCAGCACTTGGGAGGCAGAGGCAGGCAGATTTCTGAGTTCAAAGCCAGCCTAGTCTACAAAGTGAGTTCCAGGACAGCCAGGGCTAACCAGAGAAACCCTGTCTGGAACAACAAAACAAAACAAAAAAACAAAAACAATCAAAAAAAGGCTACCTTCAGATATAAATTATCTCACAAGTTGTCATCACAGAACAAAAGCAATTCAAACTCAAAAATTACAATAGCCAGAAATACAACAAGAAAATGTTAACCTGCTCCAACCCTAATAATAACTTAGAATTCCTAGAGGCAGGAAGCCTGACTTTGATATGTAAATCTCTTACATAATAAATACATTCCTCAAATTTCTAATGGTGGTACAATGAAAGGCAGACTGAAGTCTATTATACAAAAGTGGAAAATGCTGGTGTGTAGCAAATTAAGAAAGAAAAGTATTCTGCCACACTGGTCATGCAGATAGCACACCCATCATCCAGCACCCCAGAGGTTGCATAAAGAAGATAGCAAGTTTGCAGCCAGCCTGGCTACACAGGGAGATTCACTTTCAGAAAGCAAAAAACAAAAAGGTTTCTGTTATGCTGACATAATGTGCTGCTCTGAAGGATGTGGACTTGGAAGCCCATTTCTGCCACCAGAAGATAAAGCATATGCATCCATAGGCTACCAGAGCCACCTCTCTCTGAGTTCAGGGTCCTTAGTATCTGCCCAGCCCTAAGAAATAGAGGATGAACAGTGCGCCTTCGATAACTTCTTAGCAGTGCCCAGGAGGCCAGCAGCATCGAAAACCAGCTTCAACAAGGCCCAGACACTATCTCCTCTCCCTGAAACCTCTTCTGAATATAGAACAAAGACCCAAAGTGATCTAACACACAATCAGAACACAGATCAGCCCTGCACAGCACAGACCCAGCCATACAACCAAATCAAATCATGGAGACTCTTTTGCATATGTGAGGAGGAAGTCTTGTTGATGCTAACCTACAGAGTGTTCCTTTCCAGGTAAAACAGAGACATCCAACCTCGTCTCTCTGGTTAATGACCTATTAATAGTAAGCACTGAGCCATTATAGAGACCTGCCATTCAGTTAGTAGAATGACACTAAATGCAAGATTCAGATATAAATGATCAAGTGCAAGGGCTGTTTCCTCCTGGCTACCAGGTATTTGAGTCCCTGTAGCTTTGGACAGCAGGACAATCCCTTTGCTGACAGACATTATTGGGCAAAAAAAAAAATCTGTCAAGACAAGCCTTGGAGCCCACATTCCCCCAAGAACTTAAGAAGCATGGGCATAGCCTTGACTAAATCCCCAGAAGGACCCATAGAGCAGCCAGGGGGCCAAAAGGCCCTCTGTAACTAACTCAATCCAGATCAAGGAAGCTGTCACCTGGATTGCCAGAAGCTGAGAACTGAGGTTCTCAGGTGCTCAGCCCCAGCACCTGCCACTCAGTGCTCCAGTAAAGGTGAGGGACTTTGTTTACTCACAGCCGTGGTAGGATGCCGGCGAGCCCCCAGCCTTGCCATACTCCTGCTCCGAGTAGCTGGTAGAAAGGTTAGGCTGGCTGGAGCCACGGCCGAAGGTTATTTGGTTGCTGCCCACGCCAGTGGCCACCTGAGCCATGCGCTCTTTGGTTTTGAGAGCCTGAACTCTCTCAACCTTCAGCCGCTCCTCATCCTTGAGGAGAGCAACCAGTTGCTTTGACTTCTCTCGAACGTTAATACCCTGGTCTTTGCCATCACGGTCAATGTACTGGAAGTCCTTCAGAGTCTGTATGGCAAAGATGTTCTCACGGCATTGCTGTGCAACCCGCTCAGAACCTGTCTTGATAAGGTAGTCCAGCAGGGTCAGTGCCTTGTATACATGCCGCCAGTTCTTGCCATGGTCATTAAGCCGCTTCCAAACCATGCTCATAATCTCCGAGAAGGCTACCACATTGTAGGTCAGGTCAGCAATCTCAGTCATCAGCGAGCTGGATGGACCCCATGGGTCATTGGAGGTGGCTTCCCGGACTTTGATTTCAGCCTCTGAGTAATTGTTCACAATGTTTTTCATCTGCCTTCTGATAGATGAAGTTGTCATTTTTATCTTCTTTGTAACAAATGTGAAGCCCTTCAAGAGAAACTTTCCTGTCCCTAAGCCTGCACCCTAGGAAGTTTCTGTGTCAGAAATGCAGATGGAACAAAAAAGGCCCTCCATTCATTTCCTCCTCCAAAGACTCAGGTCCCAGAAGCTGGCAGCCATGCCCTAGAGAGAAAAAGAACACATCGCTTTTATAAGAACCATTGGTGAGGATGGGAAAGCCCAACACAAGCTGTGTACAAGAACATACCCAGTTCCATGGATACAAAAACATCCATCCTACTTTCAAAACTAAGATCAGGTCAGAAATGCCACAAAAAACCTTAAAATCAAGCTTAAATCTTAAGCAAACGCCATGACCATTGTTCCACCTCCTAAGGCCAGAGTGGCCAGCTTGCAGTGGCCTATCTTCAATGCCAACCAAAAGTACTGGGGACGATGTCCTGATAAGTGTATTTTAACCTTTGGTACTGGGTACTGAACTCTGGGCCACATGCATATCAACTATGTACCTCAGCACTGAGATGTACTCCTGTCTAGCCCTGAGAGTTTTACATGTGGGGACAACAAAGTCTTATTTCAAGAATACCTTAGCCGGGCAATGGTGGCGCACGCCTTTAATCCCAGCACTTAGGAGGCAGAGGAAGGCAGATTTCTGAGTTGAAGCCAGTCTGGTCTACAGAATGAGTTCCAGGACAGCCAAGATTACACAGAGAAACCCTGTCTCAAAAAACCAAAAAGAATACCTTAAACTTTAAAATTGGGCTTTTGGCTCATGAGCCCCTAACTGTCTAGATAAAGTGCCATTTCTGTGACCCTTCCTGAGCATAAATTAGTGAAGGGCTCTTCTATAGAGAAGCTAACAACCTACACTACCACCTCTCATTCCCCATATACCCCTCAGGAGCTTCCAGCATGTGACCAGGGACAAGCCTAACCCCTCATCTCAGAGAGGAGAAGCAGAGAGACCCAGAGCTAAATAATCCCAGGCTCCAAGTGCACCCATTTCCTTTCTTTCCTCAGATGAACAAGAGCTGGAGCAAGGTCCATCTCTCACATGTACAGCATGTATAGTGATCACCATCTGTCCCATTCACACCCAGAATCCAACACTGGGCCAAACATGTAACAAAACACTTGAATAAATGATATTACACTTAGAAACCGTATTCCTGTCCTCAGGCCACAATCTTCATCTGTAAGATAAAGAAACCGAAACCTAGAAGATTCTCAAGAAAACTGAAGACTGGAGAGAAAGCAAGGACTCTAGCTAGCTGTGCTGAATCAATCACTCAGTCCCTATGGCTTAATTCCTTGTAATAGCAGAGTAAGTTCCTTCCCATTAGAGATGTAAAACAGGAGGTGTAGAATCTTAAGTTGGCTAGCTACTGTAACAGGCTGAGACCCTCCCTACAGATCCCCACGAAGTCCAGAACCTGGCACACTTCCTCTCCCCAAACTGCTGTGGTGTTTCTGTCAAGAGAACTACACATCCCTAGTTTCTTTCAAGACTCAGTTAAGCAGGCAATGGGTGCATCAAAAATAAACAAAAGGAAGACACAAAGAATACAATGGTCATTCATCACCTACAGCCACATAGATAGGAGACAATTCATGAAGCTTCATATGCCTCTCTGCTCACTCAGATATGCTGAGTGGCCTTTCTGTGCCTGAGGCCAGAGCACTGACTTCATCTAATGGTGGCATGTTCTACCTCTCTACCCATCTGTCAGCTCTCATGAATTTCCAAAACTTGTCAGAAAACAGAGATAAAATCTTTTTCAGAGTGACTATATATCTGGTTTAATTAGGTTTTTCACTCATAATTTACTACAGGTAGTAACAGAATGGGCCTCAGAAAAGAAAAAAGATACCTCTGATTTCCAGTGAGCATTTCAATTTAACCACAGATGTGTCAAAGTTGTTAAGTCATTGCAGATCCACCTAATGCCCAGAGCTTTGAGATATGTCACTCCATATGAGATCCAGAAAGTATACCTGGCCTATACTTAGAGGTCCCAGGTTCAAGACCCAGAACCTACATGACAATTCAGGGAGCCAGGCATACACAAAAAAATAAAAAATAAAAATACATCTTTAAAGCCAGGCAGCACTCAGGAGGCAAGAGACAGACAAATCTCTGAATCAGAGGTCAGCCTGGTCTACAGAGTAACTTCCTCCAGGACAGGCCCTGTCTCAAAAAAACATTTAAAAATAATAATAATCTTTAAATGAATAAAAGTTTCTGAAAATGACTTCTATTACAATCACATCAAATGGTTAAAATTCCAACCAGCAAGAAAGTTGAGCTCAGCAGCTGCTCTGGAGAACTGCTGTGAGCAGTACAGTGGCAGAGGCTACTTGACCCGTAAGGTCCTGGATTCTAACTCCCCCTCAATATAAGAAAGAAATAAGGCGCTGGAGAGATGGCTCCGTGGCTAAGAGCATTGGCTGTTCTTCCAAAGGACCCAAGTTTAGTTCCCAGCACCCACAGGGCAGTTCACAACTGTCTATAACTTCAGTTCCAGGAGATCTGACACCCTCATACCTATGCACATAAAACAAAATAAATTATTTTTAAAATAAATAAACAGGGGCTGGAGAAATGGCTCAGTGGTTAAAAGCACTGACTGCTCTTCCAGAGGTCCAGAGTTCAAATCCTAGCAACAACATGGTGGCTCACAACCATCCATAACGAGAGACCTGATGCCCTATTCTAGTGTCAGAAGACAGCTACAGAGTACTTACATATAATAATAAATAAATCTTTAAAAACAAACAAACAAAGAGATGGGTAGGAGGGACAGACATGACTGTCTGCATTGCAGCTACTAAGGAAGCTCAGGAAGGAAGATTGAGTGTCTGAGACCAGCTTGAGCTACACAGTAAGATTAAAACTATTGGAGGGCTGAGGGGTGGTGGCACACGCCTTTAATCCCAGCACTTGGGAGGCAGAGGCAGGCAGATTTCTGACTTCGAGGCCAGCCTGGTCTACAGAGTGAGTTCCAGGATAGCCAGGGCTACAAAAAACAAAACCCTGTGTCAAAAAAAAAAAAAAAAAAAAAAAAAACAAAAAACGAAACAAAACAAAATTGGGGGAAGGAAAACAAAAAGTG
The DNA here is from genome assembly GCF_947179515.1 of Apodemus sylvaticus. Taxonomy (NCBI): domain Eukaryota; kingdom Metazoa; phylum Chordata; class Mammalia; order Rodentia; family Muridae; genus Apodemus; species Apodemus sylvaticus. The sequence goes on along the minus strand of NC_067481.1, from coordinate 62,927,872 downwards.
AGGAAAAAAATGTGCATGACATGGGAGTTTTGAAGGCTCCAGCACAATCTTGAGTAAAGGAAGGGTATGTATACCCCCTTTTCTACAAAACAGGCACTTAGCCTAAGTTAGCCTCAAACTCACAATCCTCTTCCCACAGCTTCCTCCCACACACACAAATTATGTGTGCTAGCTATCCACTTAACTGTTGAATACTTTCTAGCCTGGAACTGAAATATATAAGCTTTACATGTGAAATAATCATCTCCCACTGTCTCAGAAAGAACATCTCAGTCATTTTTGGGAACTGGACAGAAGGACAGGAACAGAGGTGGGACCACTCAGAGAATTGGAAACCAGAATAGACTACCTGGAGATCTCTGAATAGGGATTTACCTAGTAAGAAACCAAGACTATTACGAAACTTCTGGAATCCATCATAAGGCTAGGACCAGAGGCTACTGAAGAGAAGCAAGACATAGGGAAAAGCAAGGAGGCTGGGTGTTTTTGTTGTTGCTGTTGTTTTGTTTTTAAATACTCAGTCAACTTCCAGGAAATTTACAAAAAGCATTTTTTTGTTTTAGTGAAATGTGTCAAATCAAAGGAAAGCAAATAGAAACTGAAACACTATTCTTTAAGAAAAGGAGGGCACTAACCAAGTTATCACATCATGTGACCCCCTAGATCTACCTTGCTCTAGATGGATCCACTGCATGAAATTCCTGTATTCTGCAGTAAGGCATGCTGTTATAAACAACACCTGAGGATATTCAGAGTGTGTAAAGAACTTGAGCCATACTAGACTCTCAGCACAAATGCCAGACTGATATCAAGGGAACTCAGTGCTCCCCAAAAAAGCAGCATAACCAACAGATTATCTACTCTCCTGCTAGTAACATTACAGTAACCATTACATCACTAAATCTGGGGACATTGGAGGGGGGAGGGCAGGTAGTCCAACATACTTGAAAATATAATTGGGACTGAAGAGATGACTCAGCGGTTAAGAACACATAGGGGCTGGACAGATGGCTCAGAAGTTAAGATTGCTGGCTGTTCCAGGACAGAAGACTGGGGTTCAGATCCCAGCAACCACAAGGTGGCCCCCAACTATCTGTAATTCCGATTCCAGGGAATCAGATATCCATTTCTGGGTCTTTGGGCATCATACATATTATACATATATGCATGCAGACAAAACACTCAAACATATTAAATAAAAACAGTAAGAAGAACCTCAACCATTAGTTGACACCAAAGCAGCTCCGTGGTTACTATCAAAGATCAAATCCTACTCTGAGGGCCACATCACTACCTGTCTGTCAACACTCCCTCCCCAAACGACAAAGGTCATTCCAGAGTGATCCTGGCAATCCAGGCCCAATCAATAAATTATATTATTTATATTTATTATATATTATTATATATTGTATGTTATATGTTTATATATATATATTATATTTATCATATAAATATTAGATTGACTGGACATTCTTGTCTCAGATAGAAACTCAAAATGGGAGCCTGGCAGCTTCCTGTGGCTTTACACATACTTCATCTTTCTAAAAGAAGCTGACAGCCTGTGAAATGGATGTGCCCACATTTCCACCAGTAACATGCCAATATGTTCCACATACCCTTTTTACCACAAGTTCCTAGAAATCTATTCATAATCCAGAAGCAGAAGCTAAGGGGCAGAAGGCACACTGAAGAGAAGCCACAATGCCATATGAGGAACAGGAACCTGAACAAGGTGTAACTTGGTGATCCCTAATTAACTGATTATCTCCTGTATAGGGAGTCTAGAAGAGGAAAGACTTAAGTCTTCTTCAGAGAGAAGTACCATGGTGTCCCTCCGAGGAGGGTACTGAGACCACACGGTTCATGTGACACAGCCAAGCAGGCCCTCCAAAGACAACAGCCCAGTCAGACCAATATGGACAGTGCCACATTCTTTTTAACAGTGATCGTTTTAGTTTAAAGAGAAAGGGCTATTGTGTCTCTGTCTTGGCCAGGCTAGCTTTAACTTAAAGCCTTATAAACTGTTGCTCACACAGAGGGAACGAGTGAAGAGAGAAAGTTCTCTTTCCTCTCACAACATAAAAACAGTGGAATTCTGCCACAGAGAAATGTCCTCTTCTCCAACAGAACCTAGCCACCTTCATTCCAGAAATTTCTGCCTGGTTAAAATTACCAATTGTTATATCCATAGTAAGAAAATGGGCTTCAGAAAACCTTTACATTCAAAATCTTAAAGAACCTAGAGGGAAGACAAACATGACTAGGCAAGTAGGTGGTGGGGCAGATTAAGTCACAGTTTTACATTTTCCTTCATAGAACCTGACAGTGTCAGTCCCCCTATATTTAGCATGGAGACTGAGAGCTGACCAAGCAAAAGACCCAAGCCCCATGTGGCTCAGAACCATCCTACAGGCAGGCAGGAGATTCTCTACAAGAAGACTCAGGTGACAGTATCCCTGACCATCTAACAAACCCTGTAACACACTCAGGAGAGTTGGCAGGTACCACTCAGCCTCCTGTGATTTTCACGTCCATAACTTAATCCAAAACAAAAACATACATGAAGCATTTTTCTTTTCTCTTTATCAACAGGCTCCTGTTTAGCCCTTGGGAAGGACGGTTGGTTGACACAGCTTACACAGATAGTAAGACACAATTATGAACTTGGCTAGAGCGCTTGCTGCTGATCCAAAGGATGAACTCTGATGAGGTGTGCTTCCCACTAGAGTAGATGATCAAACACCCTGCCCTCTGAACAAAAGGGCCCCAAAAATAAGCCAACAAGGAACACAGTCCTTTGTCCCATGTCTCCCCACCTTGCTTGGTTATTTTACAAATAACCAAATCATGAGCAGTGTTATTAAAATCATGTAAAAAGGCATGCCGGGTGGCATGATGGAGAGCCAGGAGAACAAGAGACCAAGCTACCGAAGGTTGTGCTGGCCCAGAAGCTACAAAAAGGCGAAGGACCATTGTTCTTAACTCTAATAAAACAATGGGACTGGATTAGACTAGATGTTCTCTGCCTACATGTTCTGTCAGCCCAGATTCCTAGTTGGGCCAAGGGAGGTTTTCTGCCTTTTGCAAGTACAAAGAGAAGTCCTTAAAACCTCATTCCTCAATGCCAGTCTAGGCTACAAGGCGAACTCCAGGAGAACCAAGGCTACAAGGAGAAACCCTGTAAGTGGGTAGAGAGACAAGCAGGACCACATCACTTCCTCCAAGAATGTGACCACAGTCTACTTGTTAGATGCTGTGACTGACACTGGACACAGCTGGGAGAAAAAATGCACATACAATACACACCCGGACTGGCCTCTCCGTCTAGGGGCAGGCTGCAGATGACAGTTCCAGAACTGTCCAACTCAAGAAGCTCAAAGAAATGCAGAGCTGCCTGGGAAAATCTCAAGTTCCCATGATTTCATGCTTAATTTAGACCTGGCTGGTGAGTGGATGATGGTAGTGCTTAGCTGTCAGCATCTCCTGAGGATCCAGAGCACAGAAGTGACGTGGGTAAGAAGAGGAACTCTCAGCCACATGCAGCAACCTCTAGGCTTCTGGCCCTGCAGTAACTGTATGCTTTCCCCAAAGGGAGCTGATAGTGGGTGTCTGCCCAGAGTAGACCACAAGTAAGGAAACTGAGTGCTTGGTTCCCTGCTGCACTTCTTGGGGTTAGCTTAGCCTCTGCCCACAATTCTGTGAGTGAGGGGATAGATTCTTGTGGATGCAAAGAGAGTTACTTACAGACCGTTGGCATTGGTGGCTGGCATCCCGAGCCTGCAGCTGGCTATGTGCTCCACTTTAGCAGCACTAGAGCAAAAGACAGAGACATTTAAGCTCCTCACCAAGCCTAAATGACCCAAAGCATCCAAAACTAGATGCTCTGGGGAATAATCAGGCCTGAAAGTAGGTCTTCTGGTGCCACCTGAGTACAATACTCCCCTTTTCAGCCCCTTCCTCAATTACTAAACAATACTTTATCTTCCAGAGAAACCTCCCTGCCAGAAAGGCTCTTGCCTAGAGCCGTTCCCACAACCATCCTCATCCTTCTCAATGGCTACTGGGCTGTCTCCTTGTCATTTATATGTTAGTTAAATAGGGCCAGCTAAAAAAAAAAACAATAGCATTCTGCAGGTCCCTCTTACACTTGACATTTTCTTTTCCCCCCATCTTGTTTTGCTGTTTGTGATTTTTTTTTAATTGGGGTCGGGGAGGGTGTAATTCAAGACAGGGTTTTTCTGTGTAGCCCTGACTGTCCTAGAACTCTCTTTTGTGGATCAGGCTAGCCTCAAACTCAAGAGATCCACCTGCCTCAGCATATGCACAACCATGCCCAACATCACTTGACATTTTCTTGTTTCCAACCTGCAGGCCTCACATTCTTCTTTCATCTATATTCAGTGACAATATAGTGCCACCTGTCTCTTCAATACTGTCTCTTGGTACCTAGTGTAGAGCCTAGTACCTGTAAGCACTCAATCCCAGTAAGCGAACGTGGAAGCAAAAGTCTAGAATGTCTACATTGTGCATACTTAGTAGGCCTGAGTTAACCCTAGCACTGTGCTCCCACTATCTGCCTCTCCCCACTCAATCTGGCCCCTCTGAACTGCTGCACTGCCCAAAGATAAACTGTTTAGCACTCACTACTTCTCACTACAAAGCAAATACCTGTTACACCTGATGCTCAGGGTCACAACCTGGAGTCACTTAGTACTCTCTTAGCCTAGAACTTGGCAGTTCTGCTGGCTAATCACTCTGGGTAATGTGCCACAGGCTCAACACAGTTCTTCCCACCACAGAAGACAGTGGATATTTTTTGCTTTTCTGGCTAGCAAAAAGCAACACCAGCTGCAGCTGAATGGAGCTGGTAAATGACAGGTATTGAAAGAGCTCTTTCCCTTACTTGGCCCAGAGACACATGAATGTCACAGGGGATATTCACCAGGCCCTGGGGACACTTTACAGAAGACAACACAGAAACTTCTCTCCCAAAGAGGGCAGAGAGAGACAGCCTGGAGATATGACCTTTCCTTAGAAACCTAGTATGGATAGAGAACTCTCCTCATATGAACTACTCATTAAAGGTATTGGTTCCCAGGGACAGTACCAGAACTAGAAGTGTTCTAGAAAGCAGAAGGGCCCGAGCAGAAGCTATGAGTACTAGCTGAGCACTTATGACCCACCAGGTGCTGTTTCAAAGTGCTGCAGGTGTCTAATCTTTAATCTTCATAATCCTATGAGGGAATTATCTCATCTCCATTTTTGTGTTGAGGAAGAATTAGACCTAAACTATACCGCCAACAAGTGGCAGGGCTAGCATGATCCCAGACCTCAGGTTTCTATCTCTTTTGTTTGTTTGTTTGGTTGGTTGGTTGGTTATTTTGTTTTGTAGACAGAATTTCTATGTGTGTCCCTGGCTGTCCTGGAACTCGCTCTGGTAGAGCAGACTGGCCTCCAACTCAGAGATCTATCTGCCTCTGCCTCTCACCATGCCGAACAGCTTTCTGCTCTCTTATTTCTGGCTTTAGATAAATCCATCCCTCAAAGTCATAAGAACTAATTTCTCCTGGTTGAATCTTAACTGCAGGCCTAGGAAAAAACGATCTTGTCTGGGTGTCTAGAGGTAGTGGTTGGTAGAGCAACTGTTTCTTGCCCACCCATGATCTGGACTTGGAGTTTCCAGTTCCATCCAGTGCAGCCATCACTGGAAAGGCTCCGCCTCTCCTTAGAGAAGGTCTTTCCACCAGGCAGATCAGGTCAGAGTATGAAACAGTGTAGTTGCCAAGTCTACCACAAAAACTCCAAAATGTAATTTTTTTTTTCAAGCCAGCCATGGTATTACCAGCCTTAATAAGAACATCTTGAGTTTGAGACTATCCTAGGCTATCTACTGAGGTCATGCTTTTAAAATATATAGATATATTTATTTTCCTAAACTTATATCCTTAGGAAATGATATCTCTTTAGCTGTTGTGATTATCTTCTGCTAAAACATCCACCAGGACCGTAAGGACCTAAAGTCCACATGCTTCCTGTGAAGGGGCCTCTGTTATCTAAAACAGAAAAACATGCCTCCAGAGGCTGGAAGAGAAACTCCCTTTTTTGATGCCCAATTATTACTTCCTTCATTTTTCCTCAGAGGTATCCCAGGTTTTTATCTGCTGTTCAACACTGACTGGTATGAAACCATGCATGCATGCATGTGACCGTATGGTGTGTGTCTGTGTATGTGCCTATGTCAGAGAACGGCTTGTGAAAATAAACTCTCTCTCCTTCTACCATGTATACTACAAGAATCCAATTCATTCAGATTGTTAGCGGCCACAAGTGCATTTTACTTGCTTGGCCATGTCTTCTGGCTGTTTTTCTGTTTGATGTTCTACTAGGTATAATGGCTATAAAGAGGTTATGGACAAACCAGATACAGGACACAGGCAAGTGAGCTCTACAGCACCATAGGCCTCAAGGCCTGAAGCACCATAAGGTCAAACAAAGTAGGACCTGCTTCCCTACCCACTTCTCCACCTTGAGGCAACAGCTTGAGGCCTGAGTCTTCAGTCACTTGATATTGTTTACTTTATTATCTGTATGTGTGAGTATAGACACCCGTGCAAGCCATACATGGAGTTCAGAGGACAACTTTTTGGAGTTGATTCTCTCCTATCATTCCATGGTTTCCAGATTATCAGGTTTGTACAGCCTTTTCTGACTGAACTATCTTGCCAAACATACGTTTAAAGGGGTGGTGGGGATGGGAGGTGGGAGGGACTGCACTAACTCACCCAGGTTAATCTCAAATGTCTGTTTGAGCTATCCTCCTGCCTCAATTCCTCAGTAGCTGGGACTATAAGCAGGCTCCACTGTGAATGTGACTAGTTCCTTGCTTTTTTTTATAATAACAACTATACCTTACACTGCAAGCCTAAACAACCACTTGTATATACATTCGAGCTTTATCCCTGTCACTCCACCACCTTTTAGCAAGTAATTTGTAAGTCTAACACCATGTAGCAGTGAGTACACAGACACACACACACACAAAACCACTTTTGTCTGTAGATAGTGCCTCTCTTACTTCCATATCTTTATTGTCAGTATTGTAGTGTTATATGTATGTCTCAAGGCACATCTATCTATGCTGAACCTTTCTAGAGGCATGTTCTTCGAACTGATCCTAAGGCCCAAATGCTTTCTGTATTGTATTTTAAACTATTTTTGCCATTCCATTTTACAACATGAAGTCATCATATAGATGTATTGAGAGTTTAGTTGATAATAGATAACAGACACTTTCTACACAATGGAAAGCAGGGCACTAAGTACAAGGTATTTAGAAAGATGTAAGATATACTTTTTTTTCTTTTTTTTCTTTTGTTTTGTTTTGTTTTGTTTTTCAAGACAGGATTTCTCTGTGTAGCCCTGGCTGTCCTAGTGTAGACCAGGCTAGCCTGAACTCAGAAATTGCCTGCCTCTGCCTCCCAAGTGCTGGGATTAAAGGCATGTGCCACAACTGCCCAGCAAGATACATCTTTTTCCTAGATTAGAGGGCAGCATCCCACACAATACAACAGACTCAAGTGGGTACTCCAGACAGTTGATGAGACTGGCAGGCAGGATTTCAAGGATCCCTTGTGGCCCTGCCCAGGAGAAAGGAAACTGAGCCAGTGCCTCACAGAAGAAGAGGGAGTCTTGAAAAGGCATGGAAACAGTGGTAGAGGAAGCAGGCTGGCCAGCCAACAGACTAGCACACCAGGAAAATGCAGAGGCTGTACAACCAAGCAGGCTAACCAATTCGGTCTTACCAGCCTGTTATTCACCTTCAAGGCACTTGTCATCTCCTCCCCTAACAGTGCCAATGACCAACAATGATAGCTCTTATCCAACACTGGACCCTCTTAGGAATGAAAATTCACTACCACTTTAGTATTTGGGGGAAATTTTTTAAGATTTCTTTTTTGTGTAAGAGTTTGCCTACATGTACATACATGTACCACACACATACTTGCTGCTGTCAGGGCCAGAGAGGACATCAGGTCATCAGGAAATACAGTTTTGAGCTGCTGTGTGGATACTAGGACTAAAACCAGGTCCTATGCAGCAAGTACTCTTAACCACTGAACCATCTCTTTAGCTACGGTTTTCTTTAATCAATAACTTGCTTTCAAACTCAAATACCTGTTTTTTTAATATTGTAGTTGTTTTTATTGACAAGACTCACATAGCAGAAAAACTCACGGTCCTAAAGCATACAATTCAGTCTTGTTTCTAGCTTATTTACAATTTTGTGCAAACATCACCATCAAATTAGAACATTATCAAACCAGAATTTTCATGTTCCTCAAATCCCACATATCTATTACTAGTCAATACCCTCTGTTACCTCTAGATCCCTAGCAACTTCAGATCTATATTGTCTTTATCTTTATGAATTTCTTTATATATATATGGAATCAGGTGATATATAGCCTTTTATGTCTGGCTTTTTTCACTTATTTCCAAGACTCATACAGCTGGGCATGGTGGTACACACCTGTAATCCCAGTACTCAGGAAGCAGAAGGATCTCTGTCAATTGGAGGCCAGCCTGGTCTATACTGCAAGTTCCAGGACAACCAAGAATAGAGAGATCTCAGCCCAAACAATAAAGACTCACTAATGCTGCATCAGTGAGCCGCTCTATTTCATAGCTAAATGATTTGCCACTGCATGGATGTACACATTCTGTTTATCTATACAAATGCAGCACATTTGTCTATCTGTTTTAGCTGATTAACATTTGGGGATATTATGAATAATAACACTATGAACATCTATGTACAAATGTTATATGGCTACGTTTTTTTCTTTCTGAGCATACACTAAAGAGTAGAACTGATGGATCCCCATGATTACTGTTTACCCCTGAGCAACTGCCAAAGTACTAGGGCATTTTGAAAGAACTATTTTTTGTGTTTGTTGGTACATTATTGTTGCTTCTCAAGACAGGGTTTCTCTGTGTAACTCTGGCTGTCCTGGAATTCTGTAGAACAGGTTGAGAGATCCATCTGCCTCTGCCTTGAACTGAGATTTAAGGAGTACAAAGTTACCACCTGGTTGATAACTATTAAAACTACCACTGACTGCACAACACTGGAAAGAATGTATGAAATACTGCCAAGGGCCAAGCTACTAAAAATGGGTTTGTTTGTTTTAGTCAGAATGGTATTTCTGAAATCTTCACCAGGAAGTACAGACAGAGGAAGGGCCAGGTGGGGAGGATGAAGACAGGACACAGCTTGAATGCCACAACGAGAAGAACTGGGTGGGGCAAGGAGTGAGAAAGCCATCAAAATCAAAATCACCAAGATGAAAGACTCCTGATAACCATAAACTGTAAGTTCTAAGACCAGAACAGCAAATAAAGATAAAGAGGCTTCAGAGGAAGCAGAAGCTTAGTTTTCACATCAGACTCAGCTAGCATGGCATGCCTGACAACAGAGGCAGCAAGTGGCAGTTAGCACTGGGAGAGGCACAGGAGGACCCTGGGGTCTGCACGTTCACCTGGGAGGACCAAAATAGAGTAAGGCATCAGGATGCAAAGTGCAAAGGGATAGCTATGCTCTCACACAGTGCACACAGATGACAAGACCCACCTTTTACAAAGGATCCTCAAGGATAATGATGCAGGGGCTGGGGAGATGGCTCAGCGGTGAAGAACACTGACTGCTCGCTCCTCCACTGACTGCTCGCTCCTCCAGAAATCCTGAGTTCAATTCCCAGCAACCACATGGTGGCTCAGAACCATCTATAATGGGATCTGATGCCCTTTTCTGGTATGTTTGAAGACAGCTATGGTGTACTTATATATAATAAATAAATCCTGGAAGGAAGGAAGGAAGGAAGGAAGGAAGGAAGGAAGGAAGGAAGGAAGGAAGGAAGGAAGGAAGGAAGTCAGTCCAGGTGCTCTTGTACACATGCAACTGCACATCCATCCCACAGCAAATATGACAGCCCCAGTAATGTCAGGATTCCCTACCTGGGGTCTACCACCTGCTGCCCATCCAGGCCTGGACAAAAGATTGAGAGGCCCAAGAACTTGCCTAGACTTACTGCACTGTCTGTACCCTAACTTCTTCCTATACACCACAACTGAGACACTTTGTGGATAATCTCCATACTGATTCACACCAGGCCTGGTCAAGTGCTGGCACATAACTGCTACAAGAATGAATGACACCTCACAGCAATGAATCCAGCCATAGCTACTCACATTCTTTCCATCCTCTCTCCTTTGGGCTCACTAACCCTCCATACCCTCACTAGACGTAAAGCAGTGCCTATCATGAACAAAAATGGGGTATTTGTGCACAACTATAATTCTATCATCTCTCAGGAGAATTATGTAATATTGTCCTGAGTATAAGGCCAGGCCAGTCTAAGATACACAGTTAGATCCTGTTTAAGAAACAAAACAAGGGGCTGTAGAGATGGCTTAGCAGTTAAGAGCACTGGCTGCTCTTCCAGAGGTCCTGAGTTCAGTTCCCAGCAATGACATGGTGGCTCACGACCATCTGTAATAGGGATCCGATGCTCTCTTCTGGTGTGTGTAAAGATAGTGACAATGTACTCACATACATGAAATAAATAAATCTTAAAAAAACCAAACCAAACAAACAAACAAACAAAACCCTACCATGGCATACGGATACTGTTACAGCTTTAAAAACAGCTCAGCAAGAGCAGAAAGACTACTGTTTACCTAACCCTAGCCACCATCAGGTACCTCATCTATAAAATGTGTTCTCATTTACAGATTAGGACCAGTCTTCAAGCAAGGTGCCTGAGAGCTAGGGGGGAAAAGATAACAGCACCTGTTCCACTACAGGGATCGCCAACACCCTGATCTTTTCTGTCCCACTGGTCCCTTGATCACATCCTCTCCAGAAGAAAAGCAAAACAGAGCAGACTAACATGGACGGGAGGAGTCTATTTCATACTAAATTTAACAAGCATAAACAAACAAGTTTACATACCTTAATTTAATTCTTTAAAGATCACAAGTATGTTGCCAAAAGTCAAAACAAATGCACCAAAAGGAAATGAAAGTCATTACTTTCCTTTTGGTTTTCTACCAATTAGCTAAATGTTTTAATTTAGTGTTTATACCACCACTGTCCTGCTTTGTTTAGAAAAATAATAATCTAGGGGTTCATTTTAGCACTGACAACTACAAGTTATGCAGACCTACATGCCCAGTTGTTCCCTCCTTTGCCCAGGAAAAAAAAAAAAAAGCCCTCTCTGCTTTAGAAACTCCAGCAATAGCCAGGCGTGGTGGCGCTCGCCTGTAATCCCAGCACTTGGGAGGCAGAGGCAGGCGGATTTCTGTGTTCGAGGCCAGCCTGGTCTACAGAGTGAGTTCCAGGACAGCCAGGGCTACAAAGAGAAACCCTGTCTCAAAAAAAACAAAAACAACAACAAAAAAACCAAAAAAAAAAAAAAAAAAAAAAACCTCCAGCAACGAGGCCAACAAAGAACAGGTGACTTGTCCTCAAAATGTGGGTGGCTGCATATCAGCCTCTCTCGATCCAGCCTCCTCTCCTCCTTGCACCATGGGGGGTGGGGGGAGGACAAGGCCACAAGAACTGGGCAATCCTGAATTATCTTTGTATGTCTCCCAAAAGAACTGAACCCCACTCCACATGCCTCAAGAATCTACTGCAAAGCCACAGACGCTGCATGTCCTGTACTACCCACCTGACTGAGTGCTAACCACTGTACCGAAAGCTGACCCAAGCAGCTCCTAGTACTGGATCTAAGACTCTGCTGGGGAAGTACTTCCTGAACTAAATGGAGCCAGAGCTAGATGAGGCTCTGTGCTCTCACTAATGAGCCACAAATGAGATCACCAGTCCTCAACTCCAGTCCAGTGCCAACAAAGATCTGTAACTCTTAACACAAAACCAGCCTATGCTCCACAAATACAGAAACTTGCCAGGCAGTGGTGGCGCGCACCTTTAATCACAGCACTTAGGAGACAGAGGCAAGCCGATTTCTGAGTTCGAGGCCAGCCTGGTCTACAGAGTGAGTTCCAGGTCAGCCAGGGCTACACAGAGAACCCCTGTCTCGAAAAACCAAAAAGAAAGGGGAGGGGAGGGGAGGGGAGGGGAAAGAAAAAAGAAAAGAAAGAGAAAGGAAACAAACAAACAAACAACTTAAGGACTGGAGATATGGCTTAGTTGGTAGTGTCTACCTAGCATGATGAAACATACAAACTGGGTATTATAAAAGTGGTAGGATAGCCAGGCGGTGGTGGCACACGCCTGTAATCCCAGCACTCTGGCAGGCAGAGGCAGGCGGATTTCTGAGTTCTGAGGCCAGCCTGGTCTACAGAGTGAGTTCCAGGACAGCCAGGGCTATACAGAGAAACCCTGTCTTGAAAAAAACAAATCCAAAAAAAAAAAAAAAAAAAGTGGTAGGATCAGAAATCCAAGACCACAAGAACTGAGCAATCCTGAATCATTTTCGTTATGTCTCCCAAAAGAACATATGTGGAAAGATGGCTCCGCAGTTAGCAACACTGGCTTTTCTTCTGAAGGACTCAGTTTCAATTCTCAATACCCACACTGAAGAACCCATAGCCACATATAACTTCAGCTCCAAGAACTCTAATGTTCAATGGCCTCTTCTGGACTCCATAGACACACATACACATACACAATTTAAAAACTCAATCTTAGTTATGCACAGCGGCACATGCCTTCAATTCCAGCACTTGGGAAGCAGAGATAAGCAGATCTCTGTGAGTTTGAGGCCAACCTGATCTCTGTAGTGGGTTTCAGGACAGCCAGTTACATTGTAAGACCCTGTCTCCAAGACAGACAGACAGACAGACAGACAGATGGGAACCTTTAAAAATGTTAAATATATACAGAGTCCTTCAACATGTGATAGTATGATAAGCTCCACTTCAGAAGAATATAAATTAAAACTATACTGAAATACTTTTTACACTTGTCAGGTTGGCAGGAACCCAAACATGTGATTCCACCTGAGGCTGGCAAGACTGTGGGGAAAATGAGCAGCCACACTGCTGGTGGGATGGCAATGTGAACACTCTGGAGAAAATCTTGGCAACTTGTCAAAATGACTCAGGAGGTAAAGCCTGCCACCAGGCCCGATTTCCTGAGTTAAACCTATAGAACCCACACAAAAGGAGAAGCAACTCCCAAGTTGTCTGACTTCCACATGCATAATGCAGCATATGCCTGCCTGCAGAGATAATAAATGTAAAAAATGGATAGATGGATGGATGCATGGATAGATAAATGGACGCATGGATGAGGGGGAAAGTGAGAAAAAAAGTACCTGGTGCTGACCTCTAGCCTCTACAAGCACATGAGCTAGCTAGCATAGCATATCAGCAAATCTCCATGCATAGGAGGAGGATGGCGCGAGCGCGCATATACATATACACATACATACATACACACACAAAACAAACACCTACATCCTTGACTTGATTCTATTCCATTTCTGTGAGTTCCAGGCTATCCAGGGCTAAGGGTGAGAGACCTTCTTCCCCGCTGTGCCCCCCCCCTCAGCCCCTCAAAAGTAAAAGTAATATAAAGGAATGAGAATATTGAGAATTATAAACAATATGCTTTTATTTAATAAAAAGAGGAAGAAAGAGCTGGATTTAGTGGCATACATCTTTTAATCCCAATACCCAGGAAGTAGAGGCAAGCAAATCTCTATATGAGTTTGAAGCTACCTGGTGAGATCCTGTTCCAAAAGAGAAAAAAATAAATAAAAGAATAAAGAAGAAAAGAACCCACACATGTGTTATACTACCAAGTAGTTACCAAGGAAAACAGCAGACAGAACTCAGGGTGATCAGGAGTGAAGGGAAATACTTCCCAAAGTATATTTTTTTTTAATGACATCTATTTATTTACCTATTTGGGCAACACACATGCCACAATGAAGATATAGAAATCAAAGGACAACTTATAAGTGTTTTTAGACACTCAGCCATCTCACCAGGTCCTTAAAGAATTTTAATAACCTTTCATTTTAGAACTGAACATTTCAGCCGGGTGGTGGTGGCGCACGCCTGTAATCCCAGCACTCTGGGAGGCAGAGGCAGGCATATTTCTGAGTTCGAGGCCAGCCTGGTCTACAGAATGAGTTCCAGGACAGCCAGGGCTATACAGAGAAACCCTGTCTCAAAAAAACCAAATCCAAAAAAACCAAAAAAAAAAAAAAAAAAAAACAAAAAAAAACAAAAAACAAAAAAAAAAAAAAAAAACCTGAACATTTCACTTAAAAAAAAATTAAATGTCCTATCCATTTTTTTTTCATTTAAAAACGAAATACCTGAGCCATACCAAAACCTTCAGTTAATCAAGTGCCAACCCAGACCCCACTGTGATCTCTGCACCCTGATGTGAGCAGGGTAGAGCTAGGCACTAACAATGGCCAGCTAGGGGCAAGGTACCTGGCCTTCCTAAGGCTGTCCTTCCCTTAGTGAGGCTCCCCTCCAAACCCCTCCAGCTTCACATTTCAGTGGCTTCCCCCACAGTCCACTCTAGCCTAAGCTTTCTGATGGGCCCACCTGTAGCCATGTACAAACCCTACCCAGTGGGTATCCTAAACAGGTCTGTGCCCCACACAAAGTGACAGGTCATTCAAGCTCCCTGTCAGGCTTAGTCAATCATGCACCAGGCCTTACCTATCCCTATCAGGCCTGGGCACAAAACTGGAGTATGCAGACCAAACAGACACCAGCTCACTCTCCAAGAGCTGAGTAGACACAACACACAGAGAGCAGAAGGACAACAGCAAGGACAACCAACCTATCCTTTCTTGTGAGCAGATGGAGAGGAGCTGCTACCCCAAGACCTTATCTGTCAATACAAAGACATCTCCACCTCAGTCACCCCTCAGCTTCCCCCTAGATCAGGAAAACAGACCTGAGTGACCTAAGGCTCAAAGGATGGGAGGTCATCAAGCTACTGTTCTCAGTCACCAAAAGCCACAACAGAATCATGTTTCCACATCACCCATCAGAAGGAGAAAACCTCAAACCAAACTATTCTAAACTATTTCCATGGGTCTCGGAGAGCAGAAGTCCCCAAGTCTTGACTAAGTAACCACAGGCTGAGCTTTCTTGTTAATTCCTCTTCCTGAGCTCAAAACTGGTAGTTTTTCTTCTAAACAAACTTTTGTAAGCCTTTTATTATAGCCTTTATATCTCTAGCAAGAGTTTTTAAAATATTCAATGTGGCTTCCAAACGTACCTTTTGCTGGACACACTGTACACAGGCACCTGCCAGCTTACTGATGACCAAGTCTTGGGGGAGAGCAATGTATCTGCACATCTGCACCAGAGGGGTCTATGGACCAGCCAGGTGGACCTAGCACCGATGTATGCGTGATGTATGGCAAACCCAGGATTTTCTCACCACAAAACATATTCACAGGGATTCACACAACTCTGATTTATCCACATGAAGAATGAATACCAAGGACCCCATAAGGAAATGACTAGGCACAACATGTCAATGGAGAGGCCTGGTTGGCCCAGAGCCTGTTCCAGCTCCCTGCTTGCACCACAGTTAGCCTCAAGCAAACACATTTCCTGGGCAACAGGCCTGTTTTCTCTTCTTCAGACTCCTGCTTTAAAAAAAAAAAAAAAAAAAAAAAGCTCAGCAACAACACCAAAGCACCCCAAATTGCTGCTCATTCCTCCTACCAGAACTTCCAGGTCCTCAGTTTCTCAAAAAGCCTCTCTCTTGTCTGACCCAGGCCTCTGAAGACTTGCTAACCCACTACAGAAGAGGAGTGGGGTACACCAGCTCTCCCAAAAAGGAAAAAAAGCAATGCAGCCCTCCTCACAGTGAGCCACCAGAACCCCAAGGGTAAGAGAGTGGGAGGGTTGTGGATATAAACTGACAAAAATAAAATAAGCCTGAAATCAGTTAACAGTAGTCACAGTTGACAACTGTTAGACTTGACAAGCCTTTAGGTCAGGTCTTCAGTATATACTTCCAAATTTCTCTGATGATCTTTGTCAGGGACTCAAAGTAATACCACAAAATATGGTGGTTTTGGCATATTTGAGCACTTTGAATTGAATGGCAGTGGACAGCCTCAGAACTAAGACCCATCTGACCATCTCCTGTTCACCTGTCATCTGTTGTCTCGTTCTTCCCCAAGACAGGTCACAAAAATCAAAAAGGCCCCTTCTTCCCAAGGCCAGGCACACACTAACCAGGAAGCCATGATTGCTCTGATCCCCTTCCTACTACCCACCACTCGGTCAAGGAGCTGTCCATAAACTCTGACTTACCTTATCCACAATGGGTCCTAAGATGTGTGAAATCAGAGTCCTGTCCCAAACCTTGGAGCAAGGAATGCCACAACTAAGAGAGCAGGGAGAAGCAAAGAGAGATCTCATTTATTTTAGCCTCAATCTTTAATACCCTATAGAGTATGAATAGAGTTCATTCCCTATCTGTTCCCAGTTTGCTAAAACAGACATTCTAAAGGCTTGTTGACACTTAAAATGATTACAGAGGTCAGCTACACTTTTATCTTGTATATTTTTCATCATGGGGATATCAGTTATGGCCCTGTGTAGTAGGAGGACTGGGACCCTTAACAATCTTAGAGAGCTTGTTATAAAAAGCCAGTACCTTAGCCAGGCCATGATAAAACACACCTTTAATCACAGTACTCAGGAGCAGAGGCAGTCTGTGAGTTTGAGGCCAGCTTTGTCTCCAAAACAGTTCCAAAACAGCCAAGGTTTTCTTTTTTTTGAAACCCTATCTTAGGGGAGAGGAAAAAAGAAGACTCTGAACTAACTGAGCTTCCTAGACTCCTCAAGTCAAGTGGATTCACACTCAGTACAAGTGAAAAACAAATCAAACTCACATTTTCCTCATCTTTGGCCCTGAGATGAATAATCCTTTGAACCTTCCAAAAATGAACACATGGTCTGATGTGCTCCCCAACTCCATGGATGGAGAGGAGTCCCCATCAACAGAACATGGGCCCACTGTCTTCCAGAAGCAGCCCTTGAAAAGGGTGCCCACGCCAGGCGGTGGTGGCGCATGCCTTTAATCCCAGCACTTGGGAGGCAGAGGCAGGCGGATTTCTGAGTTTGAGGCCAGCCTGGTCTACAGAGTGAGTTCCAGGACAGCCAGGGTTACACCAAGAAACCGTCTCGGGAAAAAAAAAAAAACAAACAAACAAACAAACAACAACAACAAAAAAAACAAAAAACAAAAAAGGATGTTCCATCATACCTACTCAGTATTCACTGACAAGGACAGACAGACTTGACCTATCTCTAGGACCCAGTACATGATCCAAGAAAACACAAACTTAAAACTTTATGGGCTATATAAACAAAGACCCTCCCTTTGAACCTTGGAATGGAAACCTTTCTATCTTCAGATCCCAGGAAAACACAAGTCTGTCTCAGAAAACTCAAAAGCAAAGTCTAAGACCACTGAGCATGTCTGCCACACCAGTGCTGAGGTCCTCTACCCATCCTAACTCCACAGATTAGGCTAGATCCAGAGAAGGGATGAGCTTTTCAGCAGAGCCCAGCTAATAAACAACTCAAAGAAGCCTGAGCACTTAAGTCCCTCCAAACTGTGTTGTTGAAATAAACAGAAACAAACCACTTCCTACCCTCACATATGTGATACTTTCTTCATGATCCATGTACTCTATCACCACATTTCAAATTAAGCAACATGTAGTTAAATTAAAATAACAACTATTCACAATGGCCAAAATTAAAACTTCAAATGACTATCAACAGGAAGGTAAACAAGTCCACTCATACAGAGATCACTCGATGACAAGGAGGAATAAAGTACTGATCCAAAAACCTGGGAAGAGGCCAACCAAGATGCCATACGATATAAGATGCTAGGCACACGGAATGTCTGAATCAGGCAAACCAATTAGAAAACAGCTTAGTGATGAGACAGGGTGATACATGCCTCTATTCCCAGTCAAACGGGGTTCCAATGGTAAATTTCATAAATACTTTGCAGTAACAAAATTCAAATAACAAAACTCTTATTAATGTTTTGCCCTAATAGAAGTGATAGCAAAATTCAAGCCAAGTGAATATTTTTGTATAGACATCATCATCATTTCACAACTGGAAAAAGTCAGCTTTGAACATTGAGCATATAAAAATCCACATGAGGGCCAGGCATAGTGACATACAGCTTTAATCTCAGCATGGATCTAAGTTCAAGGCCAGCCTGGTCTAAAGAGTTCCAGAACAGCCAGGACTACACAGAGAAACCCTGTCTAGAGAAAACAATAGTAAGAATTAAAAAGAACCATAGTGGAAGCTGGGCTTGGTCGTTCATACTTATAACCTGAATGCTTAGAGAATCACTAATCACAGGGAAGCCTGAGTTACAGAATAAGACACTGTCCCAAATAAAAAGAACAGTGGTTGATTTTCGCCGAGTAAGTTTACAGTAAGTCCAAATCTATTAAAAATATACAGCTAGCAGCCAGGCAGTGGTGATGCACACCTGTAATCCCAGCACTCTGGGAGGCAGAGGCAGGCAGATTTCTGAGTTCAAGGCCAGCCTGGTCTACAGAGTGAGTTCCATAACAGCCAGGACTACACAGAGAAACCCTGTCTCAAAAAAACCAAATCCAAAAAGTATATATATATACACACATATATATGTATATATACATATATACATATATATATATACATACATACATACATACATACAGCGAAGCCATTATCAATAAAGTTTGGGGGTTGTTTTAAAATAATCCATGGGAGAAACCTAGATTTAAAATGTTGAAGCTGAGTGATGAGTTTCACTAAATTATGCTGTTTTCATTCATTGAATCCTCCATAATGAAACCAAGTTTATAGCCAAGTTTCTGAATTATACTCTACATAGCTAAAAGCAGCAGGTACAGGCTGGAGAGATAGCTCAGCAGTTCTTTCAAAGGTCCTGAGTTCAATTCCCAGCAACCACATGGTGGCTCACCACCATCTGTAATGGGATCCAATGCCCTCTTCTGGGGTATCTGAAGACAGCTACAGTGTACTCATCATATACATAAAGTTTAAAAAAAAAAAAAAGCCAGGCAGTGGTGGCGCACGCCTGTAATCCTAGCACTCTGGGAGACAGAGGCAGGCGGATTTCTGAGTTCAAGGCCAGCCTGGTCTACAGAGTGAGCTCCAGGACAGCCAGGGCTATACAGAGAAACAATGTCTCGAAAAAACCAATATCCAAATAAAATAAAATAAAACCAGCAGGTACCCTTAGCTGTCAAGATGCAAAGGCTCCAGAAGTACATTATAAGCACTGTTTTTTCATGAACTCCAAACATGACACCCAAAGGAAGGTACCAGAATACACTACAGACTAGATGGGTACCTCAAAAAAGGAGGGGTTGTGAAACAAATGGTCACAGCACAAATAATACCACCTAAAATAACATCAGCAATAGTACAGAGCACAGGCCTTGGATCAGGAGGACATAGAAAAGTGGGTGCCATGAACAAACAGGAGAGACTTTGAAATGTCAAGAATCTGGAGACAGGAAATGAGGGAAAGTGCAGGGGATGAAGAGAAAAAAATGAACCAAGGAGATGGTAGCAAGCTCAATCACCTGAACAGAGAACACTTCCATGACTGGACCCGGTAAGTCCTTTTGTTCCCAAGATGAGGAACAAGCAGGGGGAAAAAATTAGTGGGCACCATGGAAGGGCTGGGGCCTACAAAGCACTGGCACTCACAAGCCCCAAATGGAGATGATGGCACCCACATTGACTCTGACCCATTGTTACCAAGCAACAGTGCAGCCTCCAACTGCTAAGTGTTCCCATTTGTCCATGAAACTGCAACTGTGGAAAGCTGCACAGGATCTGCTTTTGATATTGGCAACTATAGTGGGCAAATAATGGTCTCCCAAAGGCCTAATCCCAAAGACATCCACTGTCTAGTCCAAGAACCTGTGAGCATGTTAGGCAATGGGGCAAGCAGGCAGCGGCAGAGAAAGAGAGCATTCTCCCCTAACTTGAGATAGGGAAAGACCACCCAGTGAGTGGGTCAATCAGAAACACAAGGGTCCTTTAGATTGGAGATGGGAGGCAAATAAGGCAGTGTCACACTGATGATGTAGGATGGTCAAAACAGCCACAGCTGGCTTAGACTGGGCCATAAGCAAAGAAATATGAAAGGTCTAGAAGCTCTAAAGGTAAGCAAGTGAGTTCTCCTCCTTGGCTGCCCCAGCTCACATCAGGACTGTTAACACCTCAACTCCCAAAACAGCCAGAAAACTGAGGCAGCACTCAAAAGAGACACCATATATTCAGCCAAGATCATCCTGTGCTTTAATCCACCCTAACAGCTTTCCTCTTATCCATACCAAGAACTGCAGGCTAGAATCATCTCATCTCCCTGATACCTGTACCCAGCCAGGTACAGTATTTGACATGTGTCTCAAGCTTACCAGAGAGTTCCTTATCTTCACCACATGGCCATAAAATTCCCCAGAGATTTCTAGAAAACACATTGTTCTAAGTGTGGGCATTCTAGTCTCAAAGGACTTTGCATGCCATGTCAGCACCAGCCCAGGATAAAATTATCATTTTGGCCCTGGGAAACTGGCCTGGAAAACAGGGTGGAACAGGAACTCTTTTCAGCCCCACCCTTTTCACTGACACTAAACAGTCCTGTCAGGTGCTCTGGGAGAAGCCTCAGGTCCTTGGGCCCTGTTGCCATCTAGCTCCCCAGTACCTGTAGAAGATGGCACTGTGGCTGATCTTAACACAGCAATCCATTTCAATTAAGTTGTTGCTTTCAGCACAGCAGGGCCATTCATGTAAGGAACTGGGTGGGAGACCTACAGAACTGCCCACTCACCATGCCAAAAGACTGAAAACCATAGCTACCAGTTCAGCTTTACCAAGTTGTTGCTGGAGCTGCCCAGCCACCCCTTCTGTTTTCCATTCTCCACTCAACCAGACACCATGTCTCTAGCCTTCTGCAAACACAGTACCATTGGTTCTGCTCCTCCTCTATCCCCCATAACTCTGTACTTTCAAGATCCAGATGGTTTCCACATTAGTTCCTAACACTTTCTCTGACCCTCAGATTCCATCAATGTCTAACACCACTTTTTACATTTGTCTATCTGCTGATACATCCAGGGCCAACATTATTTCTCACTCTGTCAGGAGCCAACATCTACAGATCCCAAAACCTGCAGGCAGAGACTTAAATTTTACTCACTAACTCATGTGTCCCAGACCAGTAAACACACAGTTCATGTATGTAATAAGAATCAAATAGGGGCATAAACTGAGCTACCTTTTTGTCGAGAACACCATAAATGATATTATATTCATTAAATACTAGATTAAAAAAAAAACTCTTGTTATTTTTGACTAGTAACATTAAATATCAAAGCTATGAACTCTTTAATACAAACTTACTTTTTGTTGTTTTGTTGTTGTTGTTGTTTTGTTTTTTTTTTCCGAGACAGGGTTTCTCTGTGTAGAAACTCACAGAGCTAACCTGGAACTCACTCTGTAGACCAGGCTGGACTCAAACTCAGAAATCCGCCTGCCTCTGCCTCCCAAGTGCTGGTATTAAAGGCATGCGCCACCACCGCTGATTTTGCTGAGCATGGTGGCATACATTTTTAATTCCTCCCTGCACTTGAGAGGCTGAAGCAAGAGGATAACAAATTTTAGGCCAATCTAGAGATACATAGTAAGACTTCACTGCATTAAAACAAAAAAACAAAAAAAAAAAAACAGGCGATAAAAAGAATTGCAATTTACATTTTACAAATATTGGACTTGGAAAGATAGATCAGTGGTTAAGGAACTGGCTGCTCTTCCAGAGGACCCCGGGTCAATCCCCAGCACACCATGACAGCTAACTACAGCTCCAGCAGGGTTCTGATGCCCCCTTCTGGACTCCAGCAACATCAGGCAAGGACTTGATACATGAACACAAAGGCGGGCAAAACACCATGTAATATAAAATAAATCAAAAACAAACTTTGTTGCAAATATTGCCTGCTGAAATCATTATAGCAATCTAGAGTAGGAGCCTCAATGGGGAGATAAGAACCACAAGAACCGGCTCTGCCTGCTCCTTGCCTGGGGCTCAGGTGGAAAGGATTACCCAACAGATCACAATCTCTCCTCTGGTACTAACTTTCTTTACCCTTAGCTAAAGTACCCACTTCCCCAAGGTGGTTTAGAGGCCATCTTCCTTCCTCTCTTCATCTGCCCCACCTTTCCTCTGTGGCCCATTCCCAGTAATTAAGAGAGCTCAAGGCTCACTTACTCTCAACTCCTTCACCCACAGGCTTTCTCTTCTCTCTAGCGTCCATTCCCTTGCAATATCTTCCAGGCCCCAGTGTTCCTAGAGGCTACCCTAAGCACAGCTCTCCCTGTGTATGAGAATTGCTTGGGCACTTCTAAGAAAATCTTTGGTCCCTCCCCATTGGTCTGGGAAGAGGCCCCATTAGAAACAATTTTTTAAAAGCTTTCCAGACTTCATGTCTTATAGGTATACCAGGAATACAAGCTCCTGGGGCATCAAATCCAAACCTCTTGGCCACAAATCACCCTCCTCAGCAACACAGATTTAACACAGCACACAATCAAGATGTATACACAAGGACACCCACACCCAGGTCCACCTCAGGAATCCATCCAGCTGCCCCAAGGGAAACTCCTTGCCATTTGTTTTTCATAAAGGTCCTTGTCCTTCGAGGCCCAGCTCAACCCTACAATCTCCCTGATATCCTCCCTGACTGTTCTAGATTTTTTAAATTCTACCTTCTTAGCCTCCTGACAAAAATCAAAATCACAGTTCAAAACACGGATGGCTTCTAATTTTGTCACAAATGTTAACTTTGTCCTCTCAGTCAGACTAAGTATGTTGGCAAGACACATTTTATTCCCACCCACTGGTCTGACCCCAGACCTCAAATACCCTACCTATAGTCACAAAACTGTCCTTCAAATATGTCCATTCCCCTGAGCCTCTTGAGGTAATATAATTTTTTTCCTTATGGAATGGGGTGGGGTGAGCTATTGTCATAGAAATGATTTCATTAAATTTCAAACTCAGACAAGTATCAGACTGAATTAAAAAACATTGCCAAGCCCCCTCCCAATCTGAGAGCACTAACCTGTGAAATGCCACTCTTAGGACTGCTGTGAGAAAACAGAGAGGTCACAGAAGCACACAGCACAACACAGGCTAAGGAGGAAAACCAATAAGGTTCTGAGTTTGACACAAGTGACTGTAAAGTATGAGCTACAGAGATGGCTCAGTGAATACAAACACATGCTCTACTAACATGTGGGCTCAAGTCTCCAGACCCATATGAAAAGCTCAGCATAGAGCACACGCATTGATGGGGAAAGATAGGCAGAACCAAAGAGTTCACTGACCAGTCAGCCTAACCAAATGACAAACTTCATATTCAGTTAAGGATCCTTTATCAAGACAGCAGTTATAGAGCAACAAAGACTCCTGGTAAGTCCTGCTCTGGCCTCTATATACACTCCCACCAGAGCTCACAGCATGTACCACATCACAGTCACCCCATAAACACACCATACATACACCACAGCCACCCCAAATACAAACATACACAGACAACACACACTCCACACACCACAAAATACTACTCATTCACTGGGAAGCCTGGTACAGGTTGCCAAACCCTGAGCATTAGTTCTTTCAAAATGCAAGAGACGTGGTGATGGGTGGAAAAGGGATTTTTTTTTCCTTCAAACTCTAAACACCAAAGAATATTACATCAATCTATATTAAGTGATTTTCATTACCATCAGGACTGATGGTGACTAACGACCCTTAGGTGTTCTGCGCAGACAGACCAAAAGCCAACAACCACCAACCACCACCTCTCCAAGCTGCATTCCTAAAAGGTCTAGAAAGTCATCACTATGCCAGCCAAGTAGGAATGCACCTGCTTTTAACAGGATAGAAGATTTCCTGCCATTTTGAAGGCTACTTTCATCTCACGTAACTATCTCTAAAGAAAATGAACCAACTAACTCACACAGGAAGATGCTTGTAACCATGCTTGAAATCAAGACAGGAAAAATCAAAGTGAGAACAGCGCTCAGAGAACTTAAATTCCTTTCCAAATGCCACACTGCCATCTTCAGAGCAATATTTAGAAGCATTCTGATTTCCTCTGCACAGGCAGTTGGTGCTAGACACCTCACATGCCTTCTCTTTCAGTCCTTAGTCCAAGATTCCAAAGTCTAGTCCCCAAACTGGCAACATCAGTAACATGCAGACACTGGTTAAAAACATATGTTCTGTGGGCTGACAAGATGACTCAGGAAGTAAAGACACTTGCCACCAAGCCTGACAACCTGAGCTGTATCCCTGGGACCTACACAACAGATGAGCACTGACTCCCACAAGTTGTCCTCTGACCTACACCACCCACACCCACACTTGATGGTGTGTGCACATACACGACTAAGTAAATAAACAAATAGGGGCCACAGGGATGGCTTAACAGTTAAGGGTGCCACTTAATGTTCTCCCAAAGGATCTGAATTTGGATCTCAGTGCCCAGCTCTGCGTGCTCAAAATCACCTCTAACTCAGCTACATGGTATTCAATATCCTCTTCTGGATACTGTGGTCACCCTCACCCACACAGTGCATACACACAGACACAGATGTATTTATATAACTTAAAATGTGTATATATGATAAAAAATTATACACACACTTGCCTTCAAGAAAATAATAGCTGAGCTACCCAGAAGACAGCGGCAAGTGGATCTGAGTTAATAGGCCAGCCTCGTCTACCCACAAGTTCCAGTACAGCCAGAACTGCATGGTGAGAGCCTGTCTCAAAAAAGTAAAACAAAACTAGTAATAAGTGTACTTTTTAAAACCTTGAATATGCATTCTCAAGACGAGTATGATATAGCCAGTGGTACAATGTTTTGTCGAATATGCTCAAAGCCCTGAGTTCAATCCCCAGCACAACATAAACCATTACATGCCTATAATCTCAGCATTTAGGAAGCAGAGGCAAGAGATTTATAATTTCAAAGTCATCCTTAACTATACAGTGAATTCAAGCCACCCTAAGCTACACAAGAACCTATCCAAGAAGCAAGGGGAGGTGTTGCCAGGTTTTATTTACTGAATTGGAAACCTTGGTGGGATGCCGGGCAGTGGTGGCACACGCCTATAATCCCAGCACTAAGGAGGCAGGGGCAGGCGGAGTTCGAAGCCAGCCTGACCTACAGAGTGAGTTCCAGGAGAGCCAGGGCTATACAGAGAAACCCTGCCTCAAAAGACCAAAAACCAACCCCCCCCCCCCAAAAAAAAGGAAACCCTGGTGGGGTGGAGCCCCACCAACTGACACCAACCCTCTAGGGAATGCTGATGCACAGCAAAGTAGAGAGTGGATGAGTGTCTTTTCCACGAAGTAGTCCTTGTTGGTCTTACTTTAGGGGTAGAACAAATCAAGCTCAAAGATCGGTGGACTGGGCCCCGCCCCATCCAGCCAGGAGGCCCATTTGACCCGGTCCCATGCCCAGTTCCAAAGCAATCTACCATGAGGCTGTGGCAGGCAAATTATGCCATTAAATTCTCTAAACCACTATGCTGCAGGATGAGAGGGCTGTGACAATGATATTACAAAGAAGGGTGAGAGCAGAGGAAGGATGCAGCCTGCATTCGAGTGATTAATTAATTATAAATGCTTTTAAATTCACATCATGCATTAGCCCTGGGTGGCCAGCCGTCCCTCAGGAAGAGCTTATTTCTCCATTTGTCAGCTGAGTTACATGACCAAAGCCTTAAGAGTCCCTATGGACCAACTCTGCGCTGCTTTGAACAGAGAAAGCTGAGTTACCCATTCTTTCTCTAGAACACACTTAAATGCAGTACACTGCTTGAACTAGGATCCACAGGAAGAGAAACCAGGAACCCAGAAATGAAGCTTAGTCCAGGACCCAAAAGTGCTGGGAGTTACTAGAAGAATCAATCCACTCTAGGGAAACAGGGACCTCACAGAGCATGCCTTTTTTTTTCCTTCCTTTAAATTCCAAACCTAAATAAACCACCTATCATAAAGTAGCCCATTCAATTACTGACATTTAAATCACAGTTCTTCCACTGATCCTAAGGTCTGGAGAAAGCCAGGAACTTTACAGATCGCCATTTACAGATCCCAGCCTTCCATGGGACTCATGGACCCAGTGTAAATGAGTCTCAAAGCTTATAGTCCAGCAGATCTAAGAGTATCCACTCACATACGGGTTTCAATCCCAACCTTATGCTCTGATAGTAGCCTGTAAATTGGAACCATTTCTAAAAGAGCATCAAGATGTTAGGGTTCAGACTTCTCAATCATCTGACTACTAGCAGGTATGGTCAAACACACCTCTAGATACAGGGGCTAAATACACACTTAGCCACAGACATGTTTCCTTGGACTTGCTTTTCTAAGTTTCTATTTTTAGGCACTATGAACTAAGAAAATTCTAGGCCAGATATGGTGGCATATACCTTTAATCTCAATGGGAGGCAGAAGCAGGTGGATCTCTAATGATGAGTCTGAGGCCAACCTGATCAATAGGACAGTGAGGGCTATATGGAGAGACCCTATTTCAAAAGAAAAGGAGGAAGAGGAGGAAGGAAAGAAAG
This sequence comes from Apodemus sylvaticus, assembly GCF_947179515.1. Lineage (NCBI taxonomy): Eukaryota > Metazoa > Chordata > Mammalia > Rodentia > Muridae > Apodemus > Apodemus sylvaticus. Next base: position 62,901,148 of record NC_067481.1, on the reverse strand, counting down.
ACAGACAAACAGAAAATAAATTTGGGTTGAAGAGATGCCTCCGTGGTTAAAAGCACTAATTGTTCTTCCAGGTCCTGAGTTTAATTACCAGGAACCACACGGTGGTTCAGAACCATCTATAATGGGGCCTGATGGCCTCTTCGGTCATGCAGAGACACAGAAAATAAATGTGGGGGTTGGAGAGATGGCTAAGTTAAGAGTATTTGCTGCTCTTTCAGAGGATCCAAGATCAGTTCCCAGCACCCATGTCCAGAAACTTGTTGTATCCCACATCCTCTTCTGGCCTCTGAGAGCACTGAACCCATGTACACACACATATAAAGAAACACACACAAATAATAAAATAATAAGCAACAAAATTAATCTTTTTTTAAATTAAGAAAGCTAATCATGGGGCTGGAGAGATGGCTCAGAAGAGCACTGACTGCTCTTCCAGAGATCCTGAGTTCATTCCCAGCAACCACATGGTGGTTCACAACCATCTGTAATTGGGATCCAATCCCCTCTTCTGGGTGTCTTACAGCTACAGTGTACTCATATACATAAATAAATAAATCTTTTTAAAAGAAAGGGGGGGTGGGAGAGATGGCTCAGTGGTTAAGAGCACCAACTGCTCTTCTTAAGGTCCTGAGTTCAAATCCCAGCAACTACATGGTGGCTCGTAACCATCTATATATAACAAGATACTCTTCTGGAATGTCTGAAGACAGCTACAGTGTACTTACGTATAATAAATAAATCTGAAAGAAAGAGAGAGAGAGAAAGAGAGAGAAAAAGAGAAAGAAAGAGAGAAAGCAAGCAAGCTAGTCATGGTGAGAAATGCCTTTAACCCCAGCACCAAGCCAACCTGGTCTACATATTGCATTCCAGGGCAACCAGAGCTACAAGCCAGTGACAGACTTAATCAGTGTTGGTCAGTTTTCAAAAACTCAATCAGCTGGAGGACTGGGTACACATCTCAGTAGCAGAGTACTTTGCCTAGCATGTGTGAGGCCTTAAGTTCAATTCCCAACATTGCAGGGAAAAAAAAAAGAAAGAAAGAAATCCACTTGACAGTCATTTTACTATACAGAAGGCCAACAGTAGTGGTTTATGCCAGAAGAAGGTTAAACAGTAGGACTAGTGGTACAGAATCATACATAGAAAGACCAGCCTGGTTTGCATGACTACTTATTAGACCTAAGTACTGTATGTCACAAACTGAACAGAGCTTTGGGAGAAAAAAAAAAAAAGGCAACCACTGGCCTCAAAGATGTTGGTCTCAAAATGCCCAGAGTACCCTAACAGACCCTGTGTGGTGGGGAGGCTGGGAGAGTAGAGGAAGAAGGTTCCAAATATTGGCAGCTGGCAAAGGCTTGACAGAGAGGCAAGTGTAAACCCAAATACTCTTAACCAGCAGACCAAAGGCCAAGCATGGTAGCCCATGCCCTGTATGTAATTCAATCCCTGTAAAGAGTGAAGCAGGAGAATCAAATTCCAGGCCAACCTGAATCACACAGTGAGACCCTTTGGGGACTAAATTCTCAGGAACTAAATTCTAGGTACTCATAGCAGTCAATCACACCCATCCAAAAGACAGGAAAGCTCTGCACACAGTGGGCAAGTGAATGAAATTCATTCTTTCTATGCTTCAGTCCACAAAGAACTTGAAAGTTGCCACTATTAATGAAACTTAAAACTTCCTTTAACTTCTAGAGAAAAAAATAACACAAACCATTAAAATAAATCAGATTCTACAAACCTTTTAAACTACTTTCACAGGACTCTTATCAGAATCTTCACTGTTGGGAAATCTATTCCTCATTATGAAAGATTATATAAGAGGCAGTCATATTTCCACAGAGAGGTTCTGCAAAGGATAGGCCATTTTTCAAGACTACAAACACCATGCCAGGTATCATCACTTAGAAGTTTCAAATACCTAGGCTGGAGAGAATGCTAAGCAGTTAAGAGCACATACTTTTTTAAAGAACCAGAGCTCATTTCCCACATCAGAGGGCTCACAACTAAATGTACTCCAGCTGCAGGTGATTCCACACCCTCTTCTTCTGCACTCAGAAGGCACCTACACTATACATTCCCCCTCAGACACACACACTTTTTTTTTAAAGTTTCCTATTTCTTTGTAACTCGGATGTTCCACACCATACACCCTGCAGGGAAAGAGATTAACTGAACCCCTTTCTATCTCAGGGAGAAATCCAAAAGCCCAACAAAATTACTCAAACCTAGCCTATGTGGTATAGTACTTTACAATTAACATTTATGAAACAGCCGAGCCACACAGTTACAAATAACTAGCCTAACTTCAAAACTAGGAAAACCAAACTTTAAAGTCACAAAAGCAGCCTGGGTGTAGTGGCCCACATCTTTATTATCTCCACCCAAAGAGGCAGATGCAGGTGGATCTCAGTGCATTCAAGGCCAGATTAACTACCTAGAGAGAACCTGTCACAAACATAACAAAAGCAAACATTCAAATAAAAAATGAGACCTACAGGTGTTTCCCCAACACAATCATTAATCAGGAACCCCCTTCAGAAGCAAGCAGTAGTTCCTCCCATGTTCATTTAAATACAGACAGGAGCTTCATTACCAACAAAATAGAGATGGAAAGCGCAACTATCAATGCAAAGCCAGTCCGGTCACTGCGGATCCAGTTTCGGCCGCTATCACTCTATATCTAGAGTTACAAGACCACAAAGTTCCCGCTAAGCCTTGTTAGATTACATAATAGTAGGGCCATCCAACATAGAATTTCACATTTTTCAATCATTTCAACGCCATTTCAATCCCTTTTTCCCCCACAGGGTATTTTCTTGAGTGTGCAAAAGAAGAATTCACAGGTCTTTCTCATCTTTCCTTGCCCATTTTCTTGTATGAATGTTAAAAATAGCAGGCAAGCGATTTGGGGGAATCCTCAACGTTAAAGAAACCCTTAAGTGTCCCGGGAGTTGGGGCTTCCAGCTGTGTCAGACACCCTATCCCTAGATGACCTTGGGCAAACTAACACATTTTTGGGCCTTAGTTCCTCTAGTCAAAAAAAATTAAAAAATTAAAAAAAAAAAAACACACGAATGGCTCAATCCTATCTTTTCTGAAACATAGACTTCAAATGCGTTCCCAAGGCAGCACTAAAGTGAAGAGGCCGCTGGGAAGGACTGAGGCCCGAAACCAAGGGACAGACTTATAACGACCGACCTAGGGTTTCTTGGGAGCTCGAACGGTCTGCTCCCCCTGCAAAACCACTGGGCCAACTTCAGGTTGCAAACAAAAACCTGTTGGCCCGGACTCTAGGAATGGCCTGCCTCTCCCAACGCGCTCGGCTCGCGCTCCGACGGAGCCGGCCCACAGGAGAGCGAGGGTCTCCCGGAAGAGGCCGACCCCACGCGCGGCTCGCCCACCCGGACTCGCCCAACAGGGCGGCCAGGTCTCTGCCATCCCACGCGAAACAAAAGGCAGCTGGAGCCTGGCTTCGCCGCCCCCGTGCCCGCTGTGCTGTGGAGTGGGGGCCGGGTAGGAGAATCCAGTCCCGGGGGAAAGACGTGGGTAAGAGGACCCTTTGGCCCGGTCCCCGGAGGGAAGCCGGCGGGCTTGGACACGGGTCGAGGGGTGAGCCGGGGGGAAGAACACGCTCTGGGGAGGGGCGGGGTTGTTCCAAACTGAAGGCTCGGGAGCAGAGGTGTGAGGCGAGGACAGGAGCCGAAGCCGGGAGGCAGATGTCCTCCCTCAGCTCAGAGCGGGCTCAGGTGGGGCGGGGCCTGACTGAGCAGTCCAGCCGGGTGGGGTCCGGCTGGCCGCACGGTGCACGCCCCGGCCGGCGACGGGGAAGCCGGTGCTCTAGGGGCGTCCACGCACTGGAGAGAAGGTCCGCGCCCCGCCCCGCCCCGCCCCGACTCCCGAGCCACCACCACACCAAGCCCCACGAGTCCCGGCTCACCTCCGTTCCTGGCCAGCGCGAGTGCAAGGCTGCAGCTGCCGAAGACGCTGTAGAGGCGGGAGCGACCCAAGCCCGTGCAGCGTTTGACACCCACACGCCAGCCAACATGGCGGCCGAGAGGGGGCGCGCCGGCAGCGAGCGCGCGCGCGCAAGCCCCTCCCTCCGAGCGCTGAGGCTCCTCCCACACATACTGGCACCGCCCTCCCTGGCTCCCAGGCCCCGCCTCCAGTCCAGTCCGCCCCTCCCACTTATGCCCCCAAGGCCTCCTCTAAATAGCTTCTGCTACTACACAAACCTACCAAATTTGTGAAGCCCTAGCTCAGAGTCCTACACCTCTCCCCAATCTCAACAGTTCCCCAGGGCATACATAACTACCTTAACCTTCAATCCATGCTCCTCCCTTAAGTACTCCAGCACAGCACTCCCACCTAGCCTAATCAGAACCATGGCCTCGTAGTGTTTCCACTTGCACATGTTGTGAAGCAGACAGGAAGGAGGCCAGGTGCCAGACAGAGCTGATTTATTTAGCTACAAGTGCGTTCACTTCATGAAGATTCACTTACCCATATTTCTATACAGTACCCATATTGTGTACTTTTCTGTGTGTGCGTTTCAATAAAAATGTTGCGTCCAGAACTTTGACAGCCCAAGTGGTTGGACCCTCCGCTGCTTGAGTCTCCCATGATTCATCAGGACCCTGGGATTTAGCAACCCCAACTGCAAGCCTGCTGTCTCACACTTATGCACCCATCAAAGCAATATAAGGCCACATGCCAAGCTTAAGTGGGGCACACAGAGACAGGCCTTATGCAGGAAGGCAAAGAGGGTCCAAAATTCACTGAGGGAGGATCTCAGAAAGGTCAGAACTGAACCAAAGCTACTAGCAAAGTGTCCTTATAACAGGGTCTAGGAAGTGAATCAGGGCTCTAAAGGAGGGTACAGGGTACTGTTTCAGTTGTTTGAATATGCTTGGCCCAAGGAGTGGCACTATTAGGAGAAATGGCCTTGTTGGGATAGGTGTGGCCTTGTTAAAGGAAGTGTGTAACTGTAGGGGTGGGCTTTGAGACCCATCTCCTAGCCCACCCCCGCACCTGGAAGACACTCTTCTGCTGGCCTTCTATTGAAGATGTAGAACTCTCAGCTCCTCCAGCAGCAAGCCTGTCTGGACTATGCCCTGCTTCCTGCCCATGATTATGGACTGAACCTCTGAACCTGTAAGCCAGCTCCAATTAAATGCTGTTTTGTTGTTGTTGTTGTTGTTTTGGGTTTTTTTTGTTTTGTTTTGTTTTGTTTTGTTTGAGACAGGGTTTCTCTGTGTAGCCTTGGCAGTCCTGGAACTCACTCTGGAGACCAAGCTGGCCTTAAACTCAAAAATCCGCCTGCCTCTGCCTCCCAGAGTGCTGGGATTACAGGCGTGCGCCACCACAACCTGGCTTAAATGCTGTTTTTATAAGAGTTGCCTTGGTCATGGCTTCTCTTCACAGTGATACAAACCCTAACTAAGACAGTTTCTGTTACCAGGCTGTGCCCAACATTTTCATTCTGCCTTTGCTCACTGAAGGAGAATTTGCAGGTCATTGAACTTCTCAGAACAACAAATACATTTTTCCTACAAAGAACTCACAAATTCTCCTAAAAAAAAAAAAAGGCACATGGTCAAAAGTAGGGAATCTAGAGTCCTTTACTCTACCTAAGATATAATAAAGCTGAAGGCCACCCCTAACACATTTGCAAACTCATGTGGTCACTTTTCTTTTGAAAGTCTAACTTGAGAACATTCTGGATGCTGGAAGCCCGGACCCATAATTTACTGCTACAGTGTGTCCCTGGATTAATGAATGGAATCACACATTATGTTCTTGCTTTGCCATGAGAACTATAGTTCCATTTTGAACTGGCCCATCGGGTAGGGGAAAATGCATTTGATTTCTCTGCTTCTTATCACAAGGTATCAGCCAACTCCCCTCTAACAAAAGACTAGTTAACAGGAATGGACAAAATACAGTTGATTTGATCATTTATGTGGCAAGAAGCCTTCAGCAGTGAAGATTCAAAGAACCCAGAGAAAACTGACTGACCGCCTATGTGTTCGTTTGATGAAGAATGAACCGATATACAGAAATGGGATTAAGCAGAACTCTGACAGAAGACAGAAGACCAGAGAGGTTTGCCTGATCTGAATTTTTTTTTTGTTTTGTTTTTGTTTTTGTTTTTGTTTTTGTTTTTCGAGACAGGGTTTCTCTGTATAGCCCTGGCTGTCCTGGTTGACCTTGAACTCAGAAATTCGCCTGCCTCTGCCTCCCTGCTGGGATTAAAGGCGTGCGCCACCCCTGCCTAGCACCTGTTCTGATTCTTAGCTTCTCTTTATGGCATGCCTTCCTAGATCTGTGCGGAACCCATTCTGAATTGGAGGTCTAGTGACCTACAGGCTAACTCAGAGAACTTCTCCATGGCCAACACAGAAGGTTGTCTGGGCTTTATGGCTGGCGTTAGTGGAAAGGCATTCTAGTTTCTGTGGCTCACCTTGAGGGATGAAAGGGCATCACAGGACAAAGAAAGGCAGGAAGGGGTCAGAAGAGACTCTGCTGGCAACATCTTTCTAATGCCCTTCAGTTCAAAGCACTCTGCATGTCAAATGACACCCGTTGGGATGTCACTTCTGAGCACCAACAACCTCATTATGGTATAGCTTTGTTTTGTTTGTTTGTTTGTTTGTTTGTTTGTTTTGAAGAAAGGGTCTCGCAATGTAGCTTAGGCTGCCCAGGAACTCACCTTGTAAACCAGATTGGTCTTGATCTCAGAGAGATCCTCCAGGAATTAATGGCATGCTCCACCACACCCAGCCAAGGGAAGGGTCTGGCTTTTCTAAGTCAAGGTCCCTAAAAGATTAAGGAAATGTCTCCAATTGCTGTAGGTGACAGAACAGAATGTCACCTCTACCACTGCCAACTCTGAACTCAGTATTCTTCACAGCAGAAAATAATTTGAGGGTGAACCAGTGTGAAACACAGTTCATTAAGAAGCGGCTTGTTTTGTCTCATTTTGTCTCACTTTGTTTTGTTTTGTTTTGTTTTGAGACAGGTGCTCATTATAAAGTCCTGGCTGGCCTGGAACTCCCTGTTGGTAAGTCTCAGAAACTTGGGACCTAGGGCTGAGGCACACATTAACATATCAAAGCAGATGCTGACCAGCTCTCCCAGCATCCCTCAGTACCTGTGGCTCCTCCCAGTTCTTCTTCTTCTTCTTCTTCTTCTTCTTCTTCTTCTTCTTCTTCTTCTTCTTCTTCTTCTTCTTCTTCTTCTTCTTCTTCTTCTTCTTCTTTTTTAATTCCAGAACTTTCCAACCAGAAGCAAGTAGATCTCTGTGAGTTTGAGGTCAGCCTGCTCTATGGCTCTATGTAGTGAGTTCCAGCCCACCAAGGTTATATCATGAGACCTTGTCTCGAAAGAAAGAAAGAGAGAAGAATTAGAGAATGTGAATATAATACACCAGGCTTTTTGTTGTTGTTGTTTTTTGTTTTGTTCTTGTTTTTGGTTTTTGAGACAGGGTTTCTCTGTATAGCCTGGAACTCACTCTGTAGACCAGGCTGGCCTCGAACTCAGAAATCCACCTGCCTCTGCCTCCTGAGTACTGGGATTAAAGGTGTGTGGCTTGGCCTGAGCATCCTTTTGCTCCCCTCCCATCTCTCTTCTTGAGGTCCGGTTTAGTCAGCTGACCATGTTCAGCCTGGACTCTTCCCTCTGCCTGCTTTCTCCCTTATGTCTACAATAAAAGTCTTCTCCAAACTTTAGGCGGAGTTCTTTTACTTCTTTGTTTTTCATTCAGCTGTGTATACTAGGCTGGCCTCAAACTCAGAGCTCTGCCTGCTTTTGCCTCTGCCTCCTAAGGGCTGGAATTAAAGGTGTGTGCTACTATGCCTAGAGACAGCCCTGAATAAAAAGATTTATATTCCTTTGGATAATTGTTTTACAAGGTAGAAGAGATTTATGGAATTTTGGTCTTTGCTAGGCTAACTACCTGAGGGTGGGTGTGTGTGTGTGTGTGTGTGTGTGTGTGTGTGTGTATACATATATATTATGCCATCACCTCTGAAAAGCCCAGGAGTCTTCAGGACACACCTGAAATGTATCAGTTATAACTAAGAAGGTGAATTTTTTTAGGTGCACCATATGTGTGGCTGGTCTCTACAGAGGTCAGAAGAAAGCATCAGATGACATGGAACTGGAGTTACAGACCATTCTGAGCCATCCTGTAGGTGGTTAGAACCCAGGTCCTATGCAAGGGCGCCAAGAGTTCTCAGCCACTGAGCCATCTCTCCAGTCCTTAAATTTACATGAATGAAATATAAATAAAGTTTTAAAATTTGACCTTTCTGGGACTGAAGAGATGGCTCAGCAGTTAAACTCACTTACTACTCCTGAAGAGAAGAGCCAGGTTCAGTTTCCGGCACCTACATGTTGGTTCACAACCATCTGTAACTCCAGTCCCAAGGAATCTAGCACTTTCTTCTAAACCGGATATTCATGTGACGCATAAACATATATACAAGCAAAATGAATCTTTAAAAAAATTTTTTTAATTTAATTAGGAAGCCAGACATGACGGCTCAAGCCTCTAATCATACATACTACTGGGAAGTTGAGGGAGGAAGATCTTTGAATTCATGGCCAGCCTGGGCTACATACTGAGAGCTTGTCTGAAGAAACAAAGCCAAAACTCAACAAATAGTTGAATTAGCTGTGGCTAGAGTTTTCTTCAAGGCAGTGTTTCTCTGTGTGACAGCCCTGGCTGTCCTGGAACTCCACTTATAGACCAGGCTGGCCTTAAACTCAGAGATCCACCTGCCTCTACCTCCCGAGTGCTGGGATTAAACATGTACACTACCATGGCTGGCCACATCTTTTTTTTTTTAACTTACACATTTGTGGGAGGGGGATCTATACTTGGAGGTCAGTTCTCTTCCTTCCACGTATATGAGACCTAGGGAAGGAACTGAGGTTGTCAGGCTTGGCAGCAAGCACCGGTACCAAAAGAGCCATCCTACAGGCCTGAGGCAGGCTTCAGAAAGAGAACTGGATAGGATTAAGACGTGAGAAGCTAGCCCACAGGATAAAATGTAAGCAAGGGATTGGGTAGTGCTTAGGAGGTGGTAGAGGCCCTCATTGTCCTGTACAAGGTCCGAGGGGTCAGTCCTGTGGAGTGAAGCCAATCCTCCCAACCCCATTTGGAAGCATACCACCCTCCCTCACGTTCCTTTTCTGAAGCCATCTTCATGATATTTGGGGGTCAGCAGTGGCATTCCTGCTTCGCAGAAGAGGAAGGCCTTGATCAAGACCACTGCCATTACTCTAGGTTTCTCTGGGACTGGGGAGGTCATCCCAGAGGAGTGTGGGAAGACCAACAGCCCAAGGACAGGGAGTGCTGCAAGCCCAGAGTCCTCCCCAAAGGTCCTGTTGTGACTTTTTATACCAGAGAGACTCACTCTATAGCCCACACTGAACATACTGTATAGATCAGGCTCAGCTCAAACGTATGGCAGTCCTCTGCCTCAGCCTCCTGGGTGCTGGGATTACAAACTAAAGCCACCATTGCCAGTTGCCAAAGATTTGAACACTATGCACTGTTCTGGATCTAGTGGTCAGAGCTTAATGGTAGGGTGCCTGTCTCAAACACGGACTGCTCTGGGCTCCATCCCAGAACCACTGGAATAACTAAGAAAGGGCTGGAGAGTTAGATGGCTCAGTGGTTAAGAGCATTTGCTGCTCCTCCAATGGACCAGAGTTCAGTTTCCAGCACCACTGCAGGCAGCTCGCAACAGCCTGTAATTCCAGATCCAGGGATCCAATGTCTGATTCTGGCCTCCAAGAGCATGCATGTAGTATAGACACAGAGAAACACAGCCATGTAAACATTAAAATAATTCTTTTTAGAAATAACAGAGAAAAAATTTTAAAGAAGTATTTATTTATTTTATCTATGTGAGTACAATGTTGTTCTCTTCAGACACACCAGAAGAGGGCATCAGATTCCATTATAGATAGTTGTGAGCCACCATGTGGTTGCTGGGTATTGAACCTGAAAATTAAAAAAAAAAAAAAAAAAAAAAAAAAAAAAAAAAAGTCCCCCAAATGGGGACATGGTGACCCACACCTCATCACTTGGGAGGCAGAAGGCAAGGAATTGAACAAAGGCCTCGCCTCACACAAGCGAAGCCCTACTCTGCCTAGTCTGGTCTGTACAAGCATCATAGTCCATCCTTATGTAAGCTAAGAGGTGTGTGACACTAAGAAGTCAGCTGGTGCTACAATCCCTGGAGGTCATAGTCATATACATGGTGTAGCTGATGGAGCAGTTGAGGCAGGGTGGCTGCATGGCTGCACGCCCCACACATGTGGAGTGGTACTTGTGTGTGCGGCCTCCTGCTTGTCTCTCCCAGAACTGTATCTCAGAGCTTTTCTGTGCCAGTGCAGTATAAGGAGTGCCTTACTTTTCTTGTCTTTTTCCCCCTCAGTCTTGGAAATGGAACCCAGATCCTTGTACATGCCTAAACAGGTATCTACTCCAGAACCACACCCTGGCCTCTACTGCCTCATTCTTAATGCCTGGGTGTCGTTAAAAGTCCCGTGGGACAAAGAACGGCGCCCTCTTCACCCTCTAACTAGAAGCAGTGCTGCGTGCCATCATCCTATCATCCATTTGTCTTCACTCTCCTGTGCAGACGTAGTCTCTAGGCAAGTGTCCCAAGAACAGTTCCAGCAGGCCTGTGATCCCAGCATTTAAGAGCCCAGCTCAAGACCTGCCTGGGTACTCTGGTGAATCCTTATTCCAAAATAAAAGGGAGAGAGCAGAAAACATAGCTCAGTTGTGAGGAGGGTCCTAGGCACCGAGGCAGAGCAGCATAGAGAACAGAGTGGCAATCTAGGCCTCTACTGGATGTGGGTTCAAACCATCCCGGTTCCCAGTTCCGTGTGACAAAGTGGCTGGACAGTCTAGCTCTTTTGCCTGTAACACACACACACACACACACACACACACACACACACACCACTGTCCAAACAATGCATCTAGCAGCTTCAAACCCCTACCTACATCAGGCTACAAGTACACCTCTCTCTCTATGGTTCTTTCCACATAACAATAGTTAACCTTAGACGGTTTCTATTCAAATATGTTCCCAAGGTATCCAGCATAAAACACAGAAAGACCTAATGGGCCTGAGCTGGTTAGTGACAGATGTGCTACAAGGAAAAACTACGTCCTGGTGTAAACTTTTAGGTTGCTGGGTTTTTTACCATTTTATGTATATGCATAATTGGGAACACATATGATTTAAATCAGATGTATTCATGGAAAGGAACTCGTTCCTAGAGAGAAACAACAACAAATTTCACCCTTTGGCCCCCTCATTCCTTCTGCTTTTTAACCCGTAAGAGGAAGTCCCTTAAATATCCTCACCCATCAGCACACCATCAGCCTTCACAGTATATTCCTCTTTTAATCTGTATGATAATGTCTGATCTTGCTTCTTTTGCAAATCAGGGTGAGCCCTCATTTTCAGTTCTTTGGATAAGAGACCAAGAGCCTGAACACACCTGACCTTGACTCCAGCCCAGAAAGAGGAAGAAGCAATTCCATGGTTCCTCCTAGTCAAGAACTTATCTTGGGTTCTCAGACCCAAAGGTAGGATTTGTGCTAGCAACCATGGACAGCTCCTCTGCCAACCTCCCACCCACATGAGGGTCCTCCATTGGGTTAATTGTAGCATCTTCCCTCTGTGTTAAGAATAGAAGAGCTGGTGGTAATCCTAGCACTGGAGAAGCATAGGCAGTTGGAGTTTAAGGCTAACCTGGTCTACATAGTGAGTTCCAGGACAGCCAGAGCTATACTGTGAGACCCTGTCTCAAAACAAACAGAAAAACAAGCAAAAAATAATTTGCTTGTTAAGTCTCACTTCTGAGGTACTGAAGCTGTCGGGGATAGTGGTGGTCTTTCCCAGCCTTGCCTGGGCTGCTCCATTTCTTTCCACAAACCGCTCTCTCCCTCTCTCATACTGTTGTTCAGAGAGAGGTTTATGTGCAGCCCCACGCAGCTGGGTCTCTGAGGTGGCCAGTACATTGTTTGGACATGGATATATGTTACATAGTATGTATTCCCCTCTCCCATTGGTGACTAGAATCAATTTCTGTTTCTCCAGACCAAAGAACTTTACATGATGTCTTCCTTTTCATACACTAAAACAGTTAGCAGGTCTCCCGGTACAGTGGCTCATTCACACCCTTAGGGAAAGACAGTGAACTAAATGTGCTAAGCCTCTGCTCCTACTTATACATACCTCCCTTACTTGTTGAGATTGAATCAGCTCAGACCACTCACTGACTTCGTGCTTGAATCTAGTTGGTTTTTCACCCCAGGCCCATTCACCCATGTTTTAGACGCAGTAACAAATCACTTCCTGCTTGTTTAAAAAAAAAATGTAGAGAGAAAAAAACTTGCCACCCAGCTGGGAACTGTCCCCAGTAGTCTGATGGCTCCTAGCCTACATCACAGTCTATGCCAGCATCAGCTGATCATTTGGAACAAAATGTCCAAATCCAGACTGGGATGAGTTCTCTGGATGTGTGGTCTCCAATGCCTTCATCCAAATCCTAGCTCCACCTCTAAAGAGTTGACGTTGCCTCCCTCAGGGCCTACGCTTGCCAACCAGCTCAGTAGAGCTAACAATCCTAACATTACTATTTCAAGACTTCTGCCAGGGTCTCAGGTCAGGATGCTTCCACACTCTGTTTCTTCAATTTCCTGTCTGAGCCTCATTTTTCTCAGCTGTAAAAAAGAAATGGATAGATGATTCCTGCTTTGTTTGCATTACCCACTGGACAAGAGACTCCCATTACTCCTAAAATTTGAAAATGCCGTGTAGATAAGGAAATGTGGTGTGACCTTTGGGGCTGCCCCAACTATACAGTGCTGCTTTGAGAATAGCCCCATAATCCTAATCCCCAGAAAAGCAGGAGAAACCACTAGGACCCTGAGACAAGGCCCTGCCCAAACCTTCTCGTACAGGCCAAGTAGGAAGAAACCAGGCAGGCAACTGCACCTTGTCATTGGTGGGGATCTATGGAGTAGGCTAGAGAAACTATTCCTTCTTTCCTGCTTTCCCACTTGGAAACTGTCGCCCTGTCTGGACACAACCCATATGCAGCTGTTGAAAACAGCTCCTAGCAAGGAAGCCCTGCCACCACACTGCTGTGTGACTGGGAATAGGTCACTGTTACTCTCTGAGCTTTGAGCTACCTTTTGCCTCTGCTGAGTAACTGCTAAATCAGGGTAGCAGGGAATTGTTCTCTGCATAGGAAGCAGCTCAGGGCCAGGCAGACAGAGCTCAGCATCAGCCGAGCTCTCCTGCTGCCTCTGCCCTTGCTTCTACTTTGCAGGACTGAGGCCTCAGATCTATCTCTGAGCCTTCAGAAGTGACACAGTCATAGCTACTGAAAAGTCAAGATGTAACAATCCAGAAAGAAGACAGAAGACCAGGGCCCCATAGAGCAGGAGAATGCAAATTTAGCCACATGCAAAAATATCCCCCTATCTTTTGTTGTTTTTTTTTTTTCTTTTGTGTGTGTGAGGTGGGGGAGGTGAAGCAGGAGAATCAGGAATCAGGAGTTCAAGTTTATTCTTGGCTGGCTAAACAGAGAGTTCAAGGCTAGCCTTGGCTACAGCATAAGCCCTGTCTTAAAGAAAAAGAAAGGTAAATTGAAAATACACAGCAACGATCACTAGTAATTTGTATAAATGTGCTTAGCCGAGAGGCTCTGAGCAAAAAGATGACAAAAGGCGCCCCCATTCTTTCCATCTGGGCTGCTAAGCACAAGCCTCCTACACACCAGGCAGAGGCAGAAGGGCAGGTTAACCAGCTCGCACCTGCCAACTCCCATCCTGATTTGCTTTCACATCTCTGTAGCTATCCACTGCACAGATAGGGAAACTGAGCTCCGGCATGAAACAGGACTGCTCTCTGGCTCATCTGCTAGTCCTGTTCTTCAGGCATCTCACACCACAGCTCCTTAAGCATCTTTGGCCCCTGAGTTGTCTGCCCAGGGCCATCTCTGAACATGAATGTGTGCAGCCCACCCGCCCCCAACACACGGTCCCCTTCTCACATTTGCTCTGGCCAATGCTAGCAGGACTGGAGATGAGGAGTCACCCTGCTCAGGGGACCTTCAATGACTGCTCATCCTGCTAATACCCATCCCCTAGATTATCCTAGTCAGGTTGTAATCTGTGTTGTGTGTATGTGTGAGGGGGGAACTGTTCTTCTTGTAGTTCTGACTTGTGTGAAGTCCTGGCTGCAGACAGCGATACCTTGTACATTTGTTGGCTCAGAGACAGCAATGCTTGTGAATATCTGTTGGGGCAAAGAGAGGAGAGACTAGATACCCCAATGGAGCTGGTACATAGATTTGGTTGAGTATCGCTGAATATAGGAGGGCTGGGGCGATACCTGGTGTCTAGTGAGACATCATCAGCTGAGTTCCAAGCTCAGCCCAAGGTTATAGGCATAAGGTGTCCGGTCAGAGATCAGTTTAGGGGTGGGGGTGGAGCAATTGGCCTTCCTGGGAAGCCCTGCCAGGTAGGACACAGCCCCAACCCACTAGTAAGAAAACTGAAGCTCATAGCATATCCGAGCACTCTGAATTGAAAGAAAGACTTGACTTCTGTTTCTCAGAAATGGAAACAAGGTCTGCACATGCATGGCTAGGTGTGGTAGAGCTGAGAAGCTCAAATCATGTACTAGAAATGGCTCCACAGTCCAATCTACAAGGCCCATGGTGGTAAAGGAGTATGGTATGCCCATACTCCTAGTACAGGAGATGCTGAGGCAGGAGGATGGAGCCTAGTCTACTATCATGTGACAAAACTTTTCCTGGGAAGATGCCACATAAAGAGTCTCCTCACCTCAGACAGGGAGCTGGTAACAGGCCAGAGTACAGATACCATCAAAGTCCAGTTTGGTGAACCAATGAGTTTTAATGGGGTTACTTACAGGAATATGGGGGAGGGGTTACTTTGAGGAGCAGAAATGACTCAAAGACAGCTGTACCACCAAAGCCTACCTAGCACAGTGACAGCTCACAAAGTTGAGAATTTAGAGCGCACTGCACAGCCTGCAGGCAGCTCAACAGGTTGGAGAGTGTCCTTTCCAGGTACTTCAATTGGCCTGAGCTTCTTCCAGACAGTTGGTCTGGTTTCTGGTCCTTCCAGGCCGCTGGTCTGGTCTCAAGACTCTTTTTTTTTTTTTTTTTTAAACAGCTTTGTTAGACAAAGAATCCTTGCAGCTATGAGTCCTAAATCTCCTTTGCAGCTTATCTTATCTTTGAGGGAGTCCCAGCTTTAAATGTTTTCTCTGGCAGGGAGGGGCCTAGTGCATCTTGTCAGTTTCAGGGACTTCCTTAGGAGATTTGAGGGGTTTACCTTCCAGTTTAAAGAGCACCCCTGCTGAGCTGAATGTTTCAATCTTGGAGGAACTGTTACATAATACCTATGTAATAGCAAGATCCTACCTCAAAAACAGCAACTGGGGCTAAAGCCATGGTTCTATTTTTAAGAGCTGCTGTTCTTGCCCGGCAGTGGTGGTGCAAGACTTTAATCCCAGCATTTGGGAGGCAGAGGCAGGGGGATTTCTGAGTTCAAGACCAGCCTGATCTACAGAGTGAGTTCCAGGACAGCCGGGGCTACACAGAGAAACCCCATCTCAAAAAAGCCAAAAAAAAAAAAAAAAAAGGTGCTGTTCTTGCAGAAGACTTGAGAATTTGGGTCTCAGCCCCCAAATCTGGCTGTCACAACCACCTTCAAGGGTCTGATTCCCTCTTCTAAGTTCCTGCAAATGGAGTTACAGACAGTTGTGAGCTGCCATGTGGGTGCTGGGAATCGAACCCAAGTCCTCTGGAAGAATAGCCCACAGTGCTTTTAACCACTGAGCCATCTCTCCAGCTCCTATATTTCTTAATTTTAAAAAAGATTAGGTATGTTTATTTCAATTTACATGTGTGGGTGCCTTGCCTGCATGCAAGTATATGTACTATATGCATGTTCCCTGCCTAAAAGGTCAGAAGAGGTCATCAGATTCCTTAAATTGGAGTTGAGGATATTTGCGAACCACCATGAAAACCCCAGGTCCTCTGCAAGAGCAACAAGTGCCTTAACTGCTGAGGCCATCTCTCCAGACCCAAATACATCTTTTAAAAAATCTCTACCATCTGTTTTATAGCAAGAACATTTCACCGTCCCTGAAAGGGCCAAATGAAGATGAGGGGGGCTTAAAGAGAGAGAATCGGGGTTGAGGGAGTGTGGCACGGCAGTGTGGGGGAAGGGGGTGCTCAGGCGGGCCCTTGTCCAGGCACCTCTTCCCCCTGAGGGACCACACGCACACAGACATGGTATAGAATAGAGTTTATTCAGGGTAGAAGTTGGAAGTTAGTGGTATAGTGGAAGTAGAGAAAGGGAGGGGGAGAGAGAGAGAGAGAGAGAGAGAGAGAGAGAGAGAGAGAGAGAGAATAGTGGAGAAGTAGTGGAGGCCGGCCATGACCACATGGAGAGAGAGGGGAGGGGGAGAGCCCAAGGGGCAGAGAGGTGAGAGTGGGATAAGAGAGAGCTATGAGAGAGAGAGAAGGGGCAAGTAGCCCCTTTTATAGTGGGCCAGATCTATGGGGCGGGGCATACCTGGCTATTGCCAGGCAGGTGTGGGGTGGAGCTTAGACAGAATACCAACACTCCCCCCTCCCATGCCATTTTCTGCTTTAGACATCGAATCACCCCCCTGATGTCCTTTCCTGTTCCCTCTGTCCTTCCCCCAGATTCTATTCCCTTCAGCTAGACTTCAAGACATGGCTCACTAAAATGGTGCCCCAGACTAGCTTTAGTTTTACAACATCCCCTATCCCTGGCAGCATGTCATAGCCTTATTCTTCCAAGTACTAACCCGACCCTGCCTAATCTCTGAGCTCAGGTACACCCTGAGTAGCTTAGGGCAGTGTCCTCAGAGCCAGTCAGGGAGACTCAGTCAGGGTCTGGTGAAGCAATGGTTAGCAGCAGACATCCAGCTGCTTGGATGGAGTGTGATTCCCCTGGGCTTTGTGGAATGGGCAGCATCCAGCCTCTCAGTCTGCCCGTCCTGGCTACCAGCCACGGGGGATGCAGATCCGACTTCTATTTCCGAGAAACAGAGCCAGGGCTTCCCCTGAGCTCACCCCACACACCATGTTCTTGAAAACCTGAGTCACGGCCACCTTGTCTGAGTCATCCTGGCTAGAGATCCAGTCTCCATACCACCCCTGCCAGTCGCCACACCCTATACCCAGAGGAAGTCTGCAAACCTCTTTAGACCTCTGTTCATCAATGACAAGTAAGGTGTGAAAGTACCAGCCTTAAGGAGTGACTCAGTGGTAGTGAGGGGGGAGGGATCTCTCCCTC
Source organism: Apodemus sylvaticus (assembly GCF_947179515.1). NCBI lineage: Eukaryota > Metazoa > Chordata > Mammalia > Rodentia > Muridae > Apodemus > Apodemus sylvaticus. The sequence continues at coordinate 62,883,741 of NC_067481.1, read as the reverse complement.
CCACATAGACTCACAGCACCACAAGGACCAACAGTTAGCCCGAGACCAGAGACCAACCATCATAGCAGCCCTGCTCCTTAGCACTGCCAGGCCTGTACAGAGCAGGTACATGCCCGCTCCCGAGTATGGTTTGAGGAGAAGGCTTTTATTCTACATATGAGGGAGAGAACACAGGAGAGGTGTCTGTAAGAGTCAGAGCTGAGAGAAGAAGTAGTAGACTAGACTTGACCAGAAGACTGAGCTGAGTCACGAGGAGAGATGGGGGATGGCAAAAGAGGAAGACAAAAGGAGGAGAGAGTGAAGAGAGGAGGCAAGAGAGGGAAGCAAGAGAACACATGGCCAAACTAGCAGGGGTCTATAGGAGGCAATGAGAGGCTGGGGGAAGGGAGGCCCGTGAGCTGAAGGTTGGGGGAGGGGGTGAGAATCGCTGAGTGGAGCCACAGCTACTGAGCAGTCCTGGAGGCCAGCAGACACTTTGGTATGCTAATAGGCATCACAGTTAGCCATTTGTCCCAAGTTTCTTTTGGACCTGACAATGCCATCCTGCTTCAGAGCAATAAAGGAGAAGATTGTGTCATGGGAAAAAGAAGTCACTCGTTTCTGGTCATGAGATGACCTGTAAACTGGAGGTAGAATCCTAAAGACTGTGTTTCCTTTCACACCCTCCAGTTCCTCAGAACTTGTCCTGAGGATCCTGAGAACACCATCCTCCAGCTTTCCCTGATCTTTGATTCAGTCCAGAGAGGCGGTGATTATGATGAGCCCACGTTACACCAAGGTACCTACCTGTGCCAGCCACCCTGGCCCCTCCTCACTAAAAGCTGACTGCCATGTGGTCCTGTCAGAGTCTAAGATGGACTCTGGACACTAATGGGCATGGTGCCTATCTGGGGATGGGATTAATCTTCTGGGAGCCGTTTGTAGAACCCTCCCTCAGCAGTAGAGGAGGGGGGGGTCGCGTTTTGAGTGAGGCAGCGCCCACTGTGTTAACCCCTGGTCCTCCCCCTCTCAGCACTGCTTGAAGCAGCACCAGGCACCTTGAGAGAAGCCAACTGACACCAACACTGTGACCTTGGCCATCCCAATCCCCAGAGCCATGAGCCAATACATTCTGTTCTTTGCTGCTTTCCTGTCTCCAGTGTCCTGCTATAGCAACAGGAGGCAGAGTTTAGAGGACCTGGCTTGTCACAGGCTATGTGGCTACTGTCAGAATTAGGATTCTATCTCATCTTCCACTCCCATCCAGAAGGATAGCTCCCTCAGGGGAGCCATATATATACTTGGCTTGGTCCTTGGGGTGTTCTCTGCCCCAGCCCCTGGCTGTGCTGTGGAAGAGAGGTATCACCTGGAGCAACCTAGACTCCAAGGAGCAGGGCCAGGCCAGGCCACAACCAAAGTCTTAGGGGAAAAGCGTCGGCTTGAGAAGCTCCAACGTCAGCTCTCTGTCCCAGTGCGCAGGTTAACGAGACATGTTGAGAACAGCAGGAAAGGGGTCCAGGGACCCTAACTTCATCTTCAGGGCCCTGACTTAAAGCAGAGAAGGAATCAATTGGGAGGAAGAAAGGAGGTGTGTATACCTCAGCTCTGGTCCTGCAAGGAGGTCCAGGAAATTGTTAGCCTGCTCTGCTCATTCCTTGATGGAACTAATCCAGTTTAATCCAGTTCAGGAGATCTTTGCTAGCGGGCAGCTTCTCCATCCTAGGTCGCTGTCCTCATCTGAAGGGGTCTGTCTGTCTGTCCTGTTTTGGAATCCCAAGTGAGTATTAACGTGGGGCATGACTTATCTCCTTGCTTTCAGCCTGAGAAGAGGGACAAGGAAGACAGGGTAGAGAGCTATTCTGTAGTGATGAGCACACCTGTGCACAGTCAAGTGCGGGTCTGAGGTAAAGTAAAGGAGACTGAAGCAAAGACGGAAACCCAGGCTTCCCGCCATGTTCTTATCCTGGAGGCCCAAGGAAGAAACCAGCATCTCATAGCAAAAGCAGATTCTGGGCGCCTGTTCTAGAAGGGCAATTCAAAGACAAGATGCACACCTGAAGAACCGTAGCCTCTACTTCCAGTGCCCTTGCCTCCCAGTTGTGTATCTGCTCCCAGCTGTGCCCTCACCTCCTAGGTGTGCTGTCACTTCCAGCTGTTCAGTCACTTCCCACCTCCCAGCTGTTCCATCACCCTCCTGTAATGCGGTCACCTTCCTGCTGCGCCATCACCCACAGCTGTGCCTCCTCGACCCCAAGCTGTGCAGTCACCTCCCAGCTGTGAGCCCGCCGCGTTCCCCTCCCCCCATTGCACTTCTGCAATCTATCGGTGTCTCTATTTATAGAGGTTTTCAGAGTGTTGGAGCCTGTGGAGGGCAAACGATCTCTACACCCCCAAGGCTGCTACTCCAGCTGTGGGCTAAACTCATTTTCTGAGGGCTCTAGCAAAGAAGTGGGGGTAGAATATTAAGCCTCCATGCCTTCCCAAAAGAAAGCACGTCCCCTAAAACCTTGCTTCAGCCCAAGTCTCTCTCCCCAGGCAGTTCTGTCTACGAAAGATGAGAACAAACCACCGTCCAGCTAGGAAGTGCCTGCCTTCAAAGTCAAACTGAAGCAAAACATCTCCCCAAAGGGGCCAGAGCTCACAATGCGAGAAATGTCTTTGTTGTTGTTGTTTTGTTGTATCAAAGGTGCCCAGCCTACGAAGGGCTAATATGCCATAAATCGCCCCCACCCTATAAAACTTTTATACAAATCTCTTAATCCCCCTCACCTGGTAAAATGTTTGCTGGAGTAAAGGCTCTGCATTCCTGAAACCTGGTGGTCTGGAGCATCCCCCCCTTCCCCTTTCCTTCATTTCCTTTGCGCTGACTAACCAGTCTTCAAAGTCTGTGAGGTGGGACCCCAGCCAATGGGGAAAAGACCGTCACCACCTTCATTAGCAAAAAGGCCAACTGAACTTCCTGTTCCTCCTGCTCCTTAGCACTGTTTGAATTCTGGCGCTCCCTTTTTACAAAAAGAAATTTCCTTGCCAAGCTACTTTGTTTACATGTTCCTTTGTGGACAGCAAGATTGTACTTTGTTTCTAACACCGGGTGCTCTGGTCTCACATCAACCTTTCTGCAGTTGCTAGCTTCTGCAAAGGGCTCCTGCCTCCTCCACCAGCGAAGGGGTCTGCAGGCTAAAGCAGCCTATGACTGAGGCCCTCAGGACTTCAGAGCCTGGGGGTGGCCGAGGCTCAGGGGAGCAGCCCAGCCAGCAGAGGCCTGGCTGAAAGACTAACAGTCTTCACTGGGTGCCCTTGGGAGCCTGCCCTCAAACAATGGTCTCAGTGCCAGCTCTGGGATATGATCGGGAACAATTTAAGAGGGTGAGACAGAAAGGGAGAGGATCTCAAAAAGGAGTATGCAGGATCACCTCAAACAAATGGCTGGAGACTGGCACTTAGTTTTGTGGGGGCTATTGGGGTGATGGTATCCTGAGCTAAAGTTCACTCTTTGATGTGGGAAAACATGGTCAATTTGGGGGACAAGGGACTCCAGCCAGCTTCTTGATAAAGTTCCTACGCTCTTGGCTGGGAGTCTGGGTCAATGTACTTGGATAAGTGCACTTCTCGCGGTGAATGAATGAAAGAGAGAATGAATGAATGAATGAATGAATGAATGAATGAATGAATGACGTGGAGGGTCATTGAACAGTTCAGGCATCTCCCAGCCTTGGGCAGATGCAGTGCTTCTAACTGTGATCGAGGGGAGTAGTCACAGTCCCTCTTCGAACCATACTTCTTCAATAAGGCAGAATGCCAGCCCTACCCTCGCAAGAGATAAAAAGGTGGGGGGTCTCTAGAAAGTGAGAAGGGTGACACTCAGTCTCTCTGCTCCAGCCTATCCACAGGAAGCCAAGCATGGGCCAGTGAGCACTATGTGGGTGAAGAAGCCACAGAAGGCAGGCTCAGTGCCCAGATTAGAACCACAGGAGCCCTACAGAAACCACATCAGGGCTACCACAGCCCCACCCGCCCACAGGGACTTCCGCTGCTGCCGCTCCCAGGCGAAGGCCTCACAGACCTGCTCACTGGTATGCTCGGTGGCTGTCAGCAGACACTGCTCCCCAACCCCATTTTTAAGCCTCCAGGGCTCCTGCTCCTGTGGTTCTGGGCTCACAGTCCTCTATTACAGGGATGAATCCCAGTGTCACTTGTGATTCTAGGCTAGATCAACAACTGCACATCCTGTATCCCTTCTTCTTCAGGCGCGGTACCCACCGCACCAGGATCTCCTTTCAGCGCTTCCCTCTATGATTGAGGAACACCTCTGCGGCGGTCTCAGTTGTTCTTAGGGAAGCCCTATCTGGTCACACTGAGACAACCTGACCCCCATGCCCAGCACTCTTTCCTCTTAGGTTAATCCCACGCCCACCTCCTGTTTCCGCAACTGCAAAACCCACGGAGCTCCACCTGTCTCTGCCTCCAAGTATTAGAATCAAAGTTGTGCGCTACTATATCTAGCTTATTTGTTGATATATTTTATGTGAATGCGTGGGTGCCGGAGTGTCTGCATATGCATCACATGCACACAGGCTCCTTGGGAGGCTAGAAGGGCATTAGTGCCAGGCTGTTGTAAGCCACCCGGTGTTGGTGCTGGAAGTCCTCTGGAAGAGCAGCAAGTGCTCACAGCTGCTGAGTCATTTCTCCGGCCCCTGGGGATGGGGGTGGGGGACCCCCTTTGTGCATGGACAGGTTCATCAACATAAAGGCTGATTTTCTTTCCTTTTTATTACTTCTCTTTATTTTTTTCTTTCTGCAATGTTGAGGAATAAATGCAGGGGTCTACACACACTAAGCAAGCACTCTAGCTATACTGCAAGCCCTCCTATTTCTGATGAAATATGAACGTGTCTTATACATCGGTCTGTGCTTGCCCCTTCCCCCACTTAGAAAACCTAACAGTATGTCATGAGAATACTTCTTTTCTGGTTCTCTCTCTCTGTCTCTCTCTTTTTTTTTATTGATTTTTTTGGATTTTTTTTTTTTTTTTTTTTGAGACAGGGTTTCTCTGTATAGCCCTGACTGTCCTGGAACTCACTCTGTAGACCAGGCTGGCCTCGAACTCAGAAATCCACCTGCTTCTGCCTCCCAGAGTGCTGGGATTACAGGCTTGCGCCACCACCGCCCAACTTCTGTTTCTCTTTAGAGTGAAGCTACAGAAGTTTGTGAGTCACCGTGTGTGTGCTGGGCGTTGAACCTGGGTCCTCTGGAGGTGCAGCCAGCGTCTTTAACCATTAAGCCAGACCCCCTTTTAAATATTTGTTTTTCATTAGGTATATGCTTGTGTCTATGTTTAGAGATATACACATGAGAGAAGGTGCCCAAATAAGCCCAAAGACCTCCAGGAGCTAGAGTTACAGCCAGCCTGGACTATATAGAGGGTTTCAGGACAGGCACCACTATATAGAGAAACCCTGTCTTGAAAAGCCAGAACCAACCAACCAAATAAATAAAAAAAAAATCACATTTCTCTCTCTCTCTCTCTCTCTCTCTCTCTCTCTGTGTGTGTGTGTGTGTGTGCGTGTGTGTGTGTGTGTGTGTGTGTGTGTGTCCCCATCCGTCTGTCCGTCCATCCTTGTGTAGATGAGAGGACATTGGCTGGATTTGGTTCTCTCCTTCCATCATGTGGTTCCCAAGGGACTGGATTTCGGTTGTCAAGCCTGGCTGTATGTGCTTTACCAGATGAGCCATGTCCCTGGCTCCTTGTTTGATTTTGGCAGGGAACATGCAGGCAGGCATTGGTACAGCTGAGAACTCACATCCCGACCCACAAGCAGAAAGCAGAGGCACACAGGGAATGGAGCGAGTCTTCTTCTCCTTCTTCTCCTTCTTCTTCTAAGGTCAACATTCAATTGGGGCTGGCTTACAGGTTCAGAGGTTCAGTCCAGTATCATCAAGGTGGGAGTATGGCAGCATGCAGGTAACCTTGGTGCAGGAGGAACTGAGAATTCTACATCTTCATCTGAAGTCTTCTTTTTTTGTCTATGAATACTCTATCTGCACCTACACCTGCATACCAGAAGAGGGCGTCAGATCATAGTATAAATGGTTGTGAGCCACTATTTGGTTGCTGGAAATTGAACTCAGGTCCTCAGGAAGAACATAGTGGTCTTAACCTCTGAGCCATTTCTCCAGTCTGGAGTGAGTCTTTTCAAATCTCAAAGCCCATCCCTCCCAGTCACATACCTCATCCACATACAAGGCCACAAGTCCAAACCTTTTCCATTTTCATCAACTAGGAACCAAGTATTCAAGCCTATTTAGCCTATGCAGGACATTCTCATTCAAACCACCACACTCTACTCCCTGATGCCCATTGGTTCCTGGTCATATCACAAAGCGACATTCAATTAGTCCATTTTCAAAAGTCCCCATAGTCTCTCAGTTTCAGCACTGTTTAAAAGTCCAACATCCAAAATCTCCTGTGAGACTCATGACAATCTCTTAATTATGATCACTGCCTGTTTTAAAAGAAACACATATTTCCAACATACAGTGGCAAGAATATACATTACGATTTCAAAGGGGAGGGATGGAAGAAGCACTGAGCTACAGCAAAGTGAAACCTGCAAAGCCAAGTCCTATCGCCCATGTCCGAAGTCAAAAAGCTCAGATGGCTCTTCCCTCCTGCTCTCTGCATGCAACTCTTCTCTCCTGGGTTGGTTTCACTCCCTGTGTACAGCTGTCCTTGGTAGATGTCTCATGGCCCCGGCTTTACCAACATCTTAGGGTGTCCGGTTGCAGGATATTATCACACTATGAACCCTGAGATTGTGTTATTTACTGAAGAAAAAAAAAAACACAACTGTTTCTAGTGTGTCAAGGTGCAGCCCTTAGCACACCTTTAATCCTTCTGCCTGGAATACAGACACAGCCTTTAATCCCAATCAAGGAAGGTAGTTTATAGAAGGAAGCATCCATGTTTGAAAGTGATGTCTAACTGAGTGGCAGACGAAGTGATGAGTCAGAGAAAGATTTGACAGAATAGGATGTGCACGACTCTCAGGAGAACAGAGAGAGGAAGAGGAGGCTACTAAGGAGAGAGCAGCACAGAGAGAAAGAAAAGAGAAGGGAGTTTTCTGGGGGAATTTTACAGAGACAGGTTGAAGAGAACAAGTTAGACACAGGTGAAGACAAGAACGAGCCAGAGAATAAGAATGAACAGATTTCCAGAGTTAGTTCGAGGCCAAGCAGGGTAATCAGGATAAGCTGAGAATAGCTAGATTGAATCAGTCAGCTAGGAGAGGAGTCTGAGCCAGAACAGCTGAGTTGAAACAGCCAGCCAGAGTTCAGAAAGAACTAGAAAGGGTGAGCTTCCTCAGCAGTAAGTCTCGGGGGCTGAAAACATTCTAGGCCTACATTAGATTGTACAAAGGCTAGAAGCTTCCAAGACTAGGCCTAGGTTGACAGATGAAGGCAGTAAGACTCCAAGAAAACGATTTCAACAGGAGAATAAAAATTAACCTTTACAGTTTTCAATGCCATCTAGGCTTCACCTTCAGATTCATGCAGTGGCCTCTGAGAGCCTCCCTTCAGGGACTCCTCTGCCACACACCTGGCCTCAGTGACTCTCCTTAACAGCAGAGGAAGATTTCACAACTCCTCTTCTGTATATGTCATAACTCTAAAGCTAGAACCAGGTGGATGACACTCTCAAGTTCGACTGCCTGCTTGAGATGGAGCCTCTCTCCTCCCCGACCATGTGTGTCTGCCCCACCCCCACCCTCATTACACTTGCAAAAGCTTTCCTTCATTATCGATATTTTTTTAGGAGCAGAAAGTTCCTCAGGCCTTTCCCTTTTACAAATTGGAAGCGTAACTGGGTGGGGTCTTGACCTGAGGGTGCCCCTCCTTTCTATTCCATCAGGATCAGGCCTTTTCTTTCTTTCTTTCCTTCTTTCTTTCTTTCTTTCTTTCTTTTTTATTTATTTATTTATTTTTTTTTTGCTTTTTGTTTTTTGTTTTTTGGATTTGGTTTTGTTCGAGACAGGGTTTCTCTGTATAGCCTTGGCTGTCCTGGAACTCACTCTGTAGACCAGGCTGGCCTCGAACTCAGAGATCCGCCTGCCTCTGCCTCCCAGAGTGCTGGGATTACAGGCGTGCACCACCACCGCCCGGGTTCAGGCCTCTTCTTAATTGCTTTAACATTTTGGCACCAGCCTCAGCTCCAAACTCCAATTTCCTGGCACTCTTTTTCTCTTCAAACATCTAATGTACATTCCGTATTTCTTTTTGTCCCACTTGCTCTTTTCCATTGGAGACCTGTATGTGAGTGATTACTAATGACCACACAACATAGTTAATATTAGGTTGTCTAAAGATTGCTCCCAATGAGGATATTAGTGTAATGCTTTTCGATTTAGTCTTAGGTAAATTCTCAAAACAAGGGGAGAAGACAGCCACAGTATTTGCCAAAACATCATAATAACAGCCTCTAGCCCAGTTTGCTAAAACTGTTCCCCTCTGAAGCCTTTTGAGCTGGGCCTCCACAGTTCATGTTGCTCTCAGCACGGTCTTCAATGTTTCTAGTAGGACAGTTCCCTAAACGCTGCTTATAGCACACCACATTCCTACTCCAAAGGACCAAAGCCTTCCACATTCTTCACAAACACCCACGCGGTCAGGTCTGTCATAGCAACAACCCACTTCCTGGTACCAACTTCTCACTTTTCTACTATGACAAAATACCTTGACCAAGACAACATATAAAGGACAACATTTAATTGAGAGTATAGTTTCAAAGAGTAGGAGTCAGTTTGGTAGGCTAAGGCATGGTGGCAGGAAGAGCTGAGGGGTCAAATCTTGATCCAAAGGCACAGGTCACTGACTGAGCACTAAATGGAAGTGGCACTTGGACTGAAACCTCAAAGCCCACCGCCAGTGACATATCTTCTCCTCTTAAGACAATACCTCCTTGGAAAGGTTTTTCTGGCGCAAGAGCATCTTGACCATTGAGAGCTAAGGCATACCACCAAGTCAAACCACACGACAAACTTTATACCAGAGATTTATTTCTGGGAACAGTATGGCTGCCTCAGAACAGGAAGAGAGATAGCAGAGGGATGGGCAGAGGGGAGGGCTTTTATAGATTTTTTTGGAGCATGTTGAGGGAGCTGGTGGAAAAGTACAGGGTGGCCGGGAGTACTGTTTGGCTGTCAACGCTGAGTCACCCCATAGGGGATTTCCAAGTCTCAGGAGCTCCAGGTCAAGCCAGGGGCAGGGCGTTTTTCCCTGTGCACTGGTCTCTGACTTGGGGTCAAATCAGGGACATGGTGTTCATTCCCTGGCTCCTTTTCCCAACAGTCTTAATCCTATCCAAACAGTTCTACCAACTGGGGACCAAGTCTTCAAGTACAGGGGCTGTCCTCACCACAACCTGTCTTAAAAATAGAAAGAAGGAAAAAAAAGAAAAAGAAAAGGAAAAAAAAAGAGTAGGACGCAATGTTACAATAAGCTTAGGTTCAAGACCTAAGAGCTCAAGAGGCCACGGCCACACATGCCTGTGAAACTAGCACGTAAGAGGACAGGCGGGACGACTGCTGTGTGTTTGAAGCCAGAATGGACTATGCAGCACATTCTAAACCAGGCAGGGCTTCAGTTTGTATCAGCCAGCTATGGCTACTCTGTTGCTATGTAACAAACACCCCCTCTCCCAAACTCAGCAGCTTAACACAACAGTTATTTAATTCTCTTTGATGTATTGTAGGAGGATGAGAGTTACTAGTCTTGACTGGTATGTCTGGGTATCTCTGCTTCAGGAAGTACTTAAATACAGGCTGTGTGCAGGGTTGTGGATGTCCCATATGCCCCATTCCGGGGCATGAATAAATGGATGGTGGCTGGGCAGAGAGACATCCTCTTTCAGGAAGAACCTCAAGAAGGCACCGGCCAAGCCGGCATGCTTGTAATCTGTTCACCTCTTTGGTTACTACTCATTGACCAAAGTCCACGTGGCTGAGTCCAGCATAGAGGCCAGGAGTCGTGCACTATACTCACCCCGAGGCTGTGTTTTTGGTACTCCATATTATCCACACTATCCAGTGGACTCCCACTTGGCTTTCTTATTAAGGCGCACTAGGGTCCTGGGAGAAGTGACTCACAGTGGGCCAGCTAAGACCTGGCTGATCTCTCAGGCTTTTCCATAGCTCAGCCCATCTTGTCAGTAACCTACCAGTGTCCTTAGGGCTTTCATTGTATGACAGCTTTTCCTGGGGAGATTCAATACACATATCTATACACCCCAGGCAGGGAACCCATCACAAACCAAAGTATGGACACCACCAAAGTCCAACTTGGTGCACCAGTGAGTTTTACTGGGGTTAATTATGGTGATATGGGTAAGGGGTTACTTATAAAAGCAGAAATGACTCAAAGACAGATGCCTCACCAAAGCCCATTCCAGCACCAGTGACAACTCACAGCCTGCAGGAAGCCCAACAGATTGAAAAGTGTCCTTTCCAAGTGACTCTGGTCTAAACTTCTTCCAAGCAGCGAGTTTGGTTTGAGACTTAGTAGCTTTGCTTTGCTCTGCTGAAGAGAAATCTCAACTTTTACTGCTTTATGTGGTAAGAAGGGCCCTAGTAAATCTGATCAATTTCAGGAACTTCCTGTAGCATTTTGAGTTGTTTATATTTCTGCTTAATGAGCTTCTCTGCAACATGGAATGTTTCAATCTCAGAGGAAATGGCTACTCAACCTTTTGGTCTCTCACAGACCTAGGTTCTCTCCCTACTTCCTGTGGCAAGCAGTGAGGCCTCTCTCTGAGCCTTGGCTCCTTTATTGTGGACTAAGACTCATAACACCAACTTGAGAAGACCAAGAGGTCTGGTAATGTTGACTTATGACAACCTCCTGTCTGGGAATGATTGTGAGTGCCAACTCCAGTGGATAGAGATACCTAAGAAATTAGCACACTCGGGCAGGATTGATGGCTCAGTGGTTAAGAGCACTAACTTTTTCCAGAGGTCCTCGGTTCAATTCCCAGCAACTGCATGGTGACTCACAACCATCTGCAGTGGGATCTGATGCCCTCTTCTGGTGTGTCTGAAGAGAGCAACAGTGTACTTACATACATACAATAAATAAATAAATCTTAAGAAAGAAAGGAAGGAAGGAAGGAAGGAAGGAAGGAAGGAAGGAAGGAAGGAAGGAAGGAAGAAAGAAAGAAAGAAAGAAAGAAAGAAAGAAAGAAAGAAAGAAAGAAAGAAAGAAAGAAAGAAAGAAAGAGAGGAAGAAAGAAAGGCAGAAAGAAATTAGCACACCTGTTCAGGGCCTGTGAAGACATTTGCAGATGTGAAGGTTCTGGGTTAAGCAATGCTTTAATCTATGGATGGATTCAAATCTTCACTAGACCTTTCAGGAGGAGGTAGAACTATAGAAAGAGTGCCATGGTTGGAGGAGGGAGGTCTTTGGGGCCACAGCTTAGGGCTTCATTCTGCTCTGACTCCCCAGCCTTTCTGTCATGAGATGAATACCCCAATGCCCTACATTATCATAGGCCTATAAACATGGAGTTAACCTACCATGGGCTCAAACTGTAGCCAAAATACATCTTTCTTCCTTAAAAAAAAAAAAAAAAAAAAAGGCAGGTCAGACTGGAGAAATGGCTCAGTGGCTAAATAGCACAGGCTGTTCTTCCAGAGAACCAGGATTTGGTTGCTCATGGCTGATAGTCTTCTGTAATCCCAGTCTCTCTCTCTCTTTTTTTTTTTTTTCCAAGACAGGGTTTCTCTGTGTAGCCCTGGCTGTCCTGGAGCTCACTCTGTAGACCAGGCTGGCCTCGAACTCAAAAATCCACCTGCCTCTGCCTCCCAGAGCGCTGGGATTACAGGCATGCGCCACCACTGCCTGGCTGTAATCCCAGTCTTATAAGATGCAAACGCCCTATTCTGGCCCTCAGGTACAAATGCACAGATGTACATGCAGGCAAACACTTATACACATAAAATAGAACTAACCAGGGCTGGAGAGATGGCTCAGTGGTTAAGAGCACTGACTGCTCTTCCAAAGATCCTGAATTCAATTCCCAGTAACCACATGGTGGCTCACAACCATCTGTAATGAGATCTGATGCCCTCTTCTGGTGTGTCTAAAGACAGCTATAGTGTACTTACATATATGGCCGGAGCGAGCAGAAGTCATGAGTTCAAATCCCACAACCACATGATGGCTCACAACCATTTGTACAGCTACAGTGTACTCATATACATAAAATAAATAAATCTTAAAAAAAAAAGAACTAACCAAAAAAAAATTGAGGCAGGGTCTCACTATGTAACCCTGGGTTGTCTGGAACTCCATATGAAGACCAGAGTAGCTTTGAATTCACAGATATTCATCTGCTTCTGCCTTCCAAGCATAGTGAACAGTGCAAAAGAGACATTTCAAACCTAAGTTTAACTTCCTGTCTTCTCTCTCTGAGAAACGGGGATGCTTTGGATCAGGAATGGGGAATGGAGGAGAGCAGACAGCCATAGACATGGGTCAGTCCAGTACTTCCTTGGACCACAAGTTCCCCAGGTCCTTTCTAACTGGATAAAAGAGCCACGCAAGGCTACTAAGATTTTAAACCAGAGTTAATCATTTTAACAAGTTGGTTTCTAAGAGACTTAAAGTTGAGTCAACACAAGGTCAAGATCTCCAAAATGGCACCAAGGTAATTGTCTCTGTTCCTCTTTCTCTGAGTAACAGCGCTCAGACTAACAGTACCACCTACAGGAGTTGGGCACATCCCCCTCCCCTTCTGCTTCTTTTGTGTGTTCCCTTTCCCTGAAAGAGCTGTACTGAGGAGCCCAGGGGAGATGATAGACGTCACAGGTACCCAAGTTACGATTTATGGTACGACATAGGGACTCTCTCCTTCCTTGGTTTGAGACCATAGAATTCCTTCCTCCGATTCTTAACTTTTCTATTTTGGGCTTACATACATACACAGGGTAATTTCTTATATTATATTCATGCTCGTCTAGTATGAATGCTTCTTTGAAGTGATTGTCCACATTTAATCTGTATGATGTGTGGATCCCACAGGAGCTTTTGCCATAATGGGGAATGGCCCCATTTTGTCATTTGGCTCACCATAAACAAAAAGTTATTATGTGGTTTGTTGCCAAGACATTGAGGGACTTGCAGTTCATGCAATCAAGACCCAAGACCATGGCACCCCCAAAACTTCCCAATACCATCAGGCTCCTAGTGGATCATCATGGCTTAAGAATTTCCTGTACCACAGACATTCTATTAGTTAATTACATAGTCCAACCCTCTTCTTCTCCTGAATTTTCAGCTTCCTAATGTCTAATGGAATCATGGAAATGTGAGACCCAGAGGAAACTCCAGACTTGATGCATTTTCTATACCAGACTAAGAGGCAATACCAGACCTCTACAGCCTCTTTTGGACTTAAATAAGGTTTGTTTGTTTGGTTGGTTGGTTGGTTAGTTGGTTTTTTGGATTTTTTTTTTTCTGAAACAGTGTTTCTCTGTATAGCCCTGGCTGTCCTGGAACTCATTCTGTAGACCAGGCTGGCCTCAAACTCAGAAATCTGCCTGCCTCTGCCTCCCAGAGAGCTGGGATTACACCACTGTGTGGCTATAAGTTTTTTTTTTAAATATTATTTACTTATTTATTTTTATATGAGTACACTGTAGCTGTCTTCATACACACCGGAAGAGGGCATCAGATCCCATTACAAATGGTTGTGAGCCACCATGTAGTTGCTGGGAATTGAACTCAGGACCTTCAGAAGAACAGTCAGTGCTCTTAACTGCTGAGCCATCTCTCCAGCCCAAATAAATACTTTTTAAAGTTTTATTTTGTGTACATTGGTGTGGAGGTGGCAGATCCACTGGAACTAGAGTTACAGATGGTTGTGAGCCACCATGTGGTTGCTGGGAATTGAACCCAGGTCCTTCGGAAGAGCAGTCAGTGCTCTTAACCACAGAGCCACCATCTCCCCAGACCCCCCCCCCCCCCCATTTTGGACTTTTGACACTTTGTTTTATGTGATATATTTACTCTTTTCCAGTATGGAGTAAAGCGTTTTCCCAGCCATATGCCTCCAGCACTAGCCAGCTACTAATAAGAACTAGCAGTTTTCGATGGCTACACTGGGGTAGTTGTGAGAATTTACAGCGGGACAGGGTTAAGTTCTGGCAAAGCACAGATCTGAACCAAGACCCAAAGGCTAGATCAGTCACAAGGTGTGGAGGACAGATGATGTCCTAAGTGGATGTGTATTGTTGTTACAAGCACAGCCATGCCAATAGTGCCAATGTCACCAGGCAGTGGTGGTGTGCCCCTTTAATTTCAGCTCTCGGGAGGCAGAGGCAGGTGGATCTCTGAGTTCAAGGCCAGCCTGGTCTACAGAGCAAGTCCTAGGACAGCCAGGGTTGTCTCAAAACAATCAAACAAGCAAACCAAACAAGCAAACAAAAGGTCTGGCACTTATGGAAACAGCAAGGGTTTCCTGGGGTCAGGCTTCGGGGAATGGCAAAGGCTTTCTTTGGTCTAGTATAGATGTTGACTGAGGTTTGACCTTTAGCTGAAAACAGTTCTTGCACAAAGTACTGACCATAGCTTCCCGTTTCGTACAACTTTAGACTGTATCATCACCCCCATACCCCCAGATTGCTATCCTACAGAAACACGCTTCTGATTAGCTAACCCACCTCGCTGACGGAATATATAATAAGTTCACTCAGCATTCAGGCTGCTGCCTGTGCATCTCCATCCAACTGCCTGGCCCACTCGACCCAGCTTTACCCAACTGTGTCTGTCTTGCCCAATGACCTTTGACTCCCAGTCAGGTTTCCAGAACCCAACCCAGCCCTAGACAAGTTGTTGCCAGTAGGCAGCTACATGAGCCAGAGGCAAAGAGAAATCAGTCTGCTTGTGTGGGAGGCTGGAGATGCGGGCTTCACTGGGTTTTAAGACCAGCTCTTTCCGCAGTGCCTCTGAGACTATTTTTTCTCTTAATAAAGATAGAGCATCCTACTCCTCCTTGACACGCCTTTGCTCCAGCTTTGTCTGGTTTTGTTCCTTATCACACGGAGCACTGGGCAGCCTTGCTTTTGTTCACCCTTTCCAGTTACAGTGGCATAGATAGACTAAGGACAAGACCAGGCTAATGCTATCCCTTCCCAGGTTCTTTTCAGTGTTATTGTGTTCTGTGTCTCATAGTCTTCAGGATGAGGTTGATGATGATGCAAAAGACTATTGTCAGTCTATTGAGAGGATATGGAGGGGGGAATGGTCCTCTGCCTAACAATATCTCACTAGTAATTCTGGCATCATAGTTTTAGCAGGGTTTTCTTAAATTCTGCTGCATCTTTTAACACCAATTTGGTGATGTCCTACTGTGTGCTGTTGCTTTCTGTCTTTCCTACTTACACTCATTTAAAACTAAAGGCACAGCTGTTGTAGATCATTCTCCAAACCGTACAAATTAAAAAAAAAAAGACTTTAGAAAGATTTATTTTTAATTATGTATATACGTGTGGTTTGTGTAGGGGATATGCATGTAAAAGAACAGGTATCTTCAGAGTTCAGAAGAGGGTGTCAGATCCATGGAGCTGGGGCTACAGGCAGTTGTGAGCCACCTGATACGGGTGCTCAGGTCCTGGACAAGAGCTGTGCCACGGTACCATGTATGGGGCTGTAGGCCTGGGCGATTGACAGAAGGGTCATTCTGGTGAGGATAATGCCAAAGCTTTACTGAGGGACCAGCAATATATACTAGAGGCTAGGTGAAAAACAACAGGAAAAAACAGTTATAGCCGTAGGTCAATCACCTGGGAAGTCCCTACCACACCAGGCAGGAAAACAGAAATCAAGCTAAGCCGCAGGATGTTCCGCTTTCAGGAAACCTGTGCAAACAGCTCAGCTGGGGGCATTGAGCTAAGCTCACTGATGCCCAACAATTGATCTGTTCCTTCTGTAATCGTCTTGTGTTTTACCTTGACACTTAAAGGGCTGCAAAGTTTAAATATGTGTACAAGTGATATTAATTTGAGACACTATCCTATGTATGTACCTTGGATTTAGCCTTCTTTTTTTAATATGGCAATGCTGAGAACTGGCCTCAAGCCTCACAACGGCCATCTTATCAGACAAGCTGTGCCTGTCGGCCTAATTGGTTGCCACCTGGAAGGATGGAGCTGGAAATCTTAAGCAGGTCACAAAGATCTGAGCAAGTTATATAAAGTATATGAAAAATGAGACTTTGCATATGTGATATCAAAGTTCAGTACATTGATGCCAAACTTTATTTAAGCCAGTGGGGTTGTTGGTTTGCTTTTCAAACAATTTACAAGGACAAAAAATGTACAGTCAATTAAAGTTTATTATCTTGTTTGTTTGTTTGTTTTTGGATTTTGGTTTTTTTTCTAGACAGGTTTCTCTGTGTAGCCCTGGCTGTCCTGGAACTCACTTTGTAGACCAGGCTGGCCTCGAACTCAGAAATCCGCCTGCCTCTGCCTCCCAGAGTGCTGGGATTACAGGCATGCACCACCACCGCCCAGCTAAAGTTTATTTTAACCTGTTTGATTGGCCTCAGTTTAATCTAAATATTACACAGCAATGAACGGCGCCAGAGTGGTGTAACCGGCATTCTCGGTGCTCAGTAAGCAGATGTGGAAGCTTATACAAATGTGGTCAGAAGGATTTAAAAAGAGACCGGATCTTGTCCCTTAGCTTTTCCAAGGTCAGCTAGGTTCCAGGGGACTATAGAGTATCTCTAGAAAATGCCCTGTGACTGTGGGGAGTCAGTTGTTTTCTTTTTGTCAGAAGTTATGGAGACCCCACCCAGTGAACTCTTAACCAACATTCAGTCTACAAAAAGGAAAGTCAATACAAAGAAAAGATTTTCCTCACTGCTTCCAAATGAAACCATGGCCAACCAAGGCTTTTGACTTATCCTCACAGAAATGGAACAACAGGTCAAAGGAGAGATAGAGTGGCCAGAGATTCCTCTCAGGCCAACCAATCCCACAGAACTAGATTCTCAACCAGCCTTTACAGTACAAAAAAGTATAGATTTTGTCCTTGTAAGTCTCAAACATGCATTAGGCAAGTATAACCAAAGATTAAGTCAAGTAGTATATTTCTCTAGCAGTCCAAGGGATCACATTCCCCAGACCTTAGGCTTAAACCCATGTTAGATGCTATTTTGACAACTATTTCTCACTAATGGTTTCCTTCTTGATAAGAAAAATCCTGCCCAGATATAAGACTTCAGGCCTTGGTTCACTGCAGCACCTACCTACCGCCAAGAGAGACAGGCCTACTATTTTTTTGATGTAAAAATTAAGTGATGGCCATGTTTCCTTTCTGTCTCCCTAGAAGCCTTCTAAGAGGGACATCACGCTGATTTTAGCCACTCTAATGGTCATCAAGCAGATCAGACTTGGGGGCCCATCTCGAGAGTCTATAGACTTTGGGGCATTCTCTTGCTTGTAAGATATACTGGTTCAGTAGTGGCACAAATGTTATAGTTCTTATTGGACTTGAGGCCCACTCCGTGAGATGGAACCCATAGGTGACATTGCTAAAGTAGCTAAGAACTTGAGACTAGATAAATCATAGGCCTAGGGGAAAACCCAACACAATAGGTTCCTACTAAAAAAGGAACTGTCTTAGTGAGGGTTTCTATTGCTGTGATGAAACACCATGACCCAAAAGCTAGTTGGGGAGGAAGAGTTTATTTGCCTTATACTTCCGAATCATTATTCATCATTAAAGGAAGTCAGAACGGGAGCTCAAGCAGGGCAGGAACCTGGAGGCAGGAGCGGATGCAGAGGCCATGAGGGGTGCTGCTTACTGGCTTGCTTCTCATGGCTTGCTCAGCCTGCTTTCTTATAGAACCCAGGACCACGAGCCCAGGGTTGGCACCACCTACAATTCGCTGTGCCCTCCCCTGCTGATAGCTAATTAAGAAAATGCCTTGCAGAGGGGAGGCATTTTCTCAATGGAAGTTCCCTCCTTTCAGATCACTCTAGCTTGTGTCCAGTTGACAGAAAGGACAGGAACATAGCATTACAATGACTCCTACTGACAGATTGCTACACCCACAATTCAGTGCCTCACCCAGCCCTCGCCAGAGAAGCTGCTTCTTGCAGTAGATGGGAACTGACACAGAGAGCCACAGAGAGACAGGATGCCGAGACGGGGAGATTTGGGGGCATTCAGTCCTAAATGGGGATTGCTCTCCAACCTCCCCTGCAGCTGCCTGAGGCTCAGGGAGCCTTGCAAAAGAGGTGGGAAGACAGTAAGAGCCAGAGGAGGTGGAAGACCAAGGACACAGTATCACCCGGATACAACACGACTGACGCATAGGAGCTTACAGCAATCTTACACAGGAAACCAAGAAGGAAGGGACACTACCACTAGGAAAATGTCATAGCCCCAGGCCATCAAATTCCTAGAACAGAGCAGTGGGCCTTTCTGCAAACAAAGGTTTTCCTTGGTGCTGTGATCAAAACATAATAGATGGGGAGATAAAACAATTCCTGTTCTTTGTCCTAGACACAAGTTTTATAATACTTGACAGAAAAGACTCATATATAATTTTTTTTTCCCTATAGGGATGAAAGGTAGAGGCCATCTTGGCCACTAACACGCTGGCAATGCTGCTTGGTAGCCTGGATTAGTTCACAGCACACCACACCCCACTTTGCAAAAAGAAATGCCTGAGCCAGGCAGTAGTGGCGTATGCCTTCAATCCCAGCACTTGGGAGGCAGAGGCAGGCAGATTTCTGAGTTTGAGGCCAGCCTGGTCTACAGAGTGAGTTCCAGGACAGCCAGGGCTACACAGAGAAACCCTGCCTCAAAAAAAAAAAAAAAAAAAAAAAGGCCTGGTCAGAAATCCGTCTGCCTTTGCCTCCCAGAGTGCTGTGATTACCGGCGTGCACCACCACTGCCCGGCTGTTTGGGTGTTTCTTTGTGTGGCATCAAGAACATTCTTTCCCAACAATGAGATGGGGGAGTATCATGGGGGACAGCACGTCACAGCAGTGGCAGCAGGACTGGGCCATGAGGTCAGGGAGCAGGATGGACACCTTATGAAAGTCAGCTTAGGGGTCCAGGTAGCAGTGACTGAGGCTCTTACCACCAAGCTTGATGACCTAAGTTTGAATTCAGGCCCACACGCGTGCGTGCGCGCGCATACACACACACACACACACACACACACACACACACGTAAAATGTTAATTTAAAGCTAAGAATGCTAGCTTCAAATTAAAGGGTAAAAGAGCTGCCATGGCAGGACACTGAAGAGAGCAGGGCTGAGCGGAGAGAGGGTGTGAGCGTGAGCCTGCCCGTCAGGGAGATAGAAGCTGAGAGAAAGATCGAGAACGTGTGACAAGCAGATCTACGGGGCGAGGAGCCTGGTCCTAGCTCAAAACCGATTTTGTAGTGGGTCTGAACAGTGGAGATGAAGCACATTTGTGAACAAATTCCCCTCACATTCTTAGGAGGTGAGGTGATAGGGACCAGAGCAGCAGCTCTGTCTCAAGGGACAGACTTATCTAGCCTTAAAGCAACAGGCCCATGATCAGCTGAGTTGCAGTCCCTTAGACCTCCTGCGGTCTGCGACAACAGTCTCCTCACCCTGTGTTCACCGATCACCTACACCTTTCTCTCTGGGCTGCAGCATGGTGGCTCCTAATTGCCCTGCCCAATTCCTGTCTTCTTTTTCTTGTGACTCCAGAGCACATCATTGCCTCTTTCTGAACCCATTTCTACTCCTCTAAGTGGGGAATATTTGTTCAACAACTGTTTCTAGAGTGACCACTATGAGCTGCTTTGTCCCCACCTAACATCTGACTCAGATGCTACTGGCCACAAGCAAAAGCACCAGGTCATGGCCCTGGGCGAGTGGTTGGGGGGGGGGTTGGGGGCATGATGGGCGTCAGGAGGGCTCTGCAGAGGTGATAACATCTGCTGCTCGTGGGGTTGCCTTGTCCTGCACTATCCAGAGCCGCATCCTTCCCCTGTGTGACTGGGCTGCTTGAGGTTTCCCTTCTTCCTTTGGCTTTGGAGGTCTGGCATCCCCAGGCCTCTCAGACTAACTCTGGAGTGGCTTCAGCCAGTCTCGAGGCTCTCAAACACATTGCTGAGATTCCTGCCACATGGTCCCCAGACCTCTTGTCCCCCATTCCACTCCTGCCATTGCCATCTGGAAACAAGCCCCCTCTCTGCTCTGCACTCACACCTCCTCCCTCAGTGGGCTTAGCACCACAAAACTCCATTGGAGTGCCAATCGCTATCACGGCTCTGGGTGCAAAACCCTTTCCCTCTGGACCTGTAACTTCCCCAGCCAGGCATCTGGCTACTGCAGAAAGGAGTCTGGTCCTGCTCCTAGCTGCCTCCGCCTTCACTCTGCTCCTGCTGGTCTCTGCCTGGTAGAGGGGCGTGGCAGGAGCCAGGCTGTGATCCCCATCCCTGCTCAGGACACAAGCCACAGCTACTTTAGGGGTTGATCAGGGTTTACCCAGCCTGACACCTCTGGAATGCACAAGGCCTTGTTGTTGTTTGTTGTTGTTTGTTGTTGTTGTTTGCTTGCTTGCTTGTTGCTTTTCTGAGAAAGAGCCTTCCTATGTAGCTCATGCTTAGCCCCCTGCCTCAGTGTCCCTCAGTGCGGGGATTATAGGCATGTGGGTCCAGACTTGGCAACAAGGCTCTGCTTTAAGCAAAAGAATATAACTGAAGAATACAAAACAAGACAAGCTGCCAAGAAGGTGAGGTCAGAGGGGAAGCCTGAGGAGAGACCGTCTAAGCCACTGCAGTGGAGAGACTGCACAGACACCAGCAGCCACTCTCAATGGGACACTCCAGAAGTCCAGCACTCCAGCAGTCCGGGAGGCCCAGATCACAGTCATCAGTTCCAGGGCGGCATGGGCTTTGTAGTCAGAACCTGCCCCTACCCCCCCCCCCCCCCCGCCTCAAAAAGCTCACCCCTATGCAGGATGTGCCACAAAAATAAGTCAAAAAAGATTTGCTCATCTTAGGTAATTATGTAACCACTTGGCAAACAACTTGGCAGTGGTGACGGAAATCCACCCTTTAGGGCCTCACAGTCAGCCTACAGGAGTGTGTGGGCATGGGCATCAAGCGATTTGCTGGAATGTTCCCCACTGTTGATAACAGCTCCAAAGTGGTCCATGCTGAAGGAAATCCTGGGACCTGTTGATCTGTCTCTTACCTCCTCCGGCTGCGAATGCCTCAGAGGGTGGGTCAGCGGTCTCTGTGCTTCAAGTTCTGGTGTTGGTGAGGAATGAGTTACCAGGCCTGAAACATGCTTCTAGAAGTTCTCAGTGAACCCTGGCTGGTGAACACTGCCTCTAGATTGCTCCCTTCTCTCAAAGCTGGTTCTCCTCAAACAGACCCTACACAGGAATTCCGGTGCAAGAAGGTTTTTTTTGTTTTGTTTTGTTTTGTCTTGTTGTTGTTTTTTCCTTCCAGAAGTGACCCTAGGAAGCCAGTGGAAACCAAGGGATGCCAGGCAGACAGGCAGACCAAGGAGGAACCAGTCTCTGCTGTCAGCCTGGCACTAAAGCACTGAAGATCAACACTCAGGACTGCCCCCCAGCACAAGAGTGTGTGACACCCCCCACTCCCCACTCCCCACTCCCCATACCCCATTTTTTTTTTATTTAGACTACTGCTACTGTGCAGAGGAAACTTTGGGCTGAATGCTATAAAGCAGGATGGGACACTCAGGTTAAGTTAGGAAACAGCGAATCGTTTGTTTTTGTAACGAGTAAGAACATTCCAGACATTTGGTACATACTTACAACACTAAGGAACTATTTATTGTTAGTGTGAAAATAGGTTTAGCTGGGATCCTATGCTTTTGAAGCGGGAGTGGATAAGAACCATTTGTTAGCTGCTGGCTGGAGCCTCGGCTGCGACCGTGATCTGGGAGCCTCAATCCCCACACGGGTGTTTCTGCCTTGTGAACTAGAAATGCTCCCAACGTGACATCTCTTTCCAGCAGCTGCTGCTTCTCTCTGGGCTTTGGTTTGTGGTTGTTTTGTTATTGTTTATTTTTAGATAGGCCTTCCTGTATCCGGGGCTGGCCTCACTATATCTCGTGGCCCAGGGTGAAATCCTGGCCCACCCTGCCTCTACTGACCAATTGCTGTGAATGTGTCTGCTGACTGTGCC
The DNA here is from genome assembly GCF_947179515.1 of Apodemus sylvaticus. Classification (NCBI taxonomy): domain Eukaryota; kingdom Metazoa; phylum Chordata; class Mammalia; order Rodentia; family Muridae; genus Apodemus; species Apodemus sylvaticus. Next base: position 62,861,553 of record NC_067481.1, on the reverse strand, counting down.
TGGCTCTCTTGAGGCATTTATAGCTTGTTATTACTCTAAACAGCCACAAGTACAGCCAGCTGAGATTCTAGGAGCAGTATAATTAGTTTCACTTCCTGTGGAATCTGGACCTGGAATGTCTCCCAAAGTCCACGTGTGAAAGGAAGGTCCCCAGATTACAGTGCTATCAGAACTTTTAGGAAGTGGGCCCATTAGAAGAAAGTTATGTCATTGGGGCCACACCCTTGAAGAAAATATTGGAGCCTCAGTCCTCTCCTGGGGTGTTTCCCGGCTGCCACGAGATGAAGTTTTATCCACCACACCTCTGGCTGTGATGTACTATGCTAGTTACAACAGGTCCTTTGAAACTGTGAGTCAAAATTAACCTTTCCTTTTTTTAAGTTGATTTTCTCAGGTTATTTTGTCACAGTGACCGAAAGCTAACAACACACTTACTAATGCAGGGATGGTGTTCATGTGTGTGCATGGAGTGGGAGGGGATACTGAGGGTGGCCATCTTGAGAGTGGCTGGAGTGTAATGAGAAAGCAGTTCTATTTGAGGGGGTCACTGGGGACTGGGGATGGAGCCAAAGGTCCCATGTGTACAAAGCACATGTTCTATCACACAGCACATGCCAACCTGACAATTTCTTCTTAATGCTCCTTCAGTGTGTCAGTTACATCGTGGTGTGAGGGCAACTTTAATTCTTTCTCACTGCATTGTCTCTTATGGATTCTGTCCACATACATGAACTGTGAAATCAAAGTACGAGATAGAGAGACTCTCAGTGTAGCCCTGGCTGACCGTGAACTTGTATCAGTCTTCCTGCCACGGCCATCTGAGTGATGGGGTTACAAGTGGACAAGACTAAATTTTATTTAATTAGGATTTTTTTTAAACATGTACAGAAGAAGTATAAAGTATGAGTCCCTACCACACAGCCACCAGCGTGTTCATTTGCTTTGTTTTTATTATGCCTTTTATCTGTCTATCTATCTACCTTTTTTTTGTTTTGTTTTGTTTTGTTTTGTTTTGGATTTGGTTTTTCGAGACAGGGTTTCTCTGTATAGCCCTGGCTGTCCTGGAACTCACTCTGTAGACCAGGCTGGCCTCGAATTCAGAAATCTGCCTGCCTCTGCCTCCCAGAGTGCTGGGATTACAGGCGTGCTCCACCACTGCCCGGCTCTACCTTTCTATTTTTGAGGCAGGGTCTTACTATGTAGCTCTGGCTGGTCTGTAAATCACGTTGTGGAGCAGGCTGGCCTGGAGCTCAGGAAATACTGCCTCTAGTTTCCCAGCTCTGGAATTAAAGGCACAGGCCACCATGCACAGCTACATCTGCCTGGTTTTCAATGTTAAAAAAAAAGTCTTTAAGAAGAAGAAGAAAAAAAATAAAAAGAAAGTACTATAAAAGTAAGGGTGATGGTCTGTGAATTTTTGTTTCATTTTCTGTATGTCTCTTGTTCTGTTTGAAACAGTCTCTCTCCCTGTGGAGCCACAGGTTCTCTTTATGAGCATCTGAATTAGAATTTAAATTCTGGCCGGGCGGTGGTGGCGCACACCTGTAATCCCAGCACTTAGGAGGCAGAAGCAGGCGGATTTCTGAGTTCGAGGCCAGCCTGGTCTACAAAGTAAGTTCCAGGACAGCCAGGGCTATACAGAGAAATCCTGTCTCAGGAAAAGAAAAAAGAAAGAAAGAAAGAAAGAAAGAAAAGAAAGAAAAGGAATTTAAATTCTGAAAAGCTGCCATCTTTGGTTGGGGCGCAGTTCAGTGACAGAGGTTTCACACCAATCCAAATCAAACCTGCTGTCCGATTGTTTGCCCATCTCCTTTAGAAAGCAAGCTTTCTTGGTTGGCAGTACTTGTTTGTATTGTTACCTCAGTGAACCTGACCCATCAAAGCGCGCTCGCGCTCTCTCTCTCTCTCTCTCTCTCTCTCTCTCTCTCTCTCTCTCTCTCTCTCTCTCTCTCTCTCTCTTTTATTTAAATCAGATAATGGGAGATCAATTTACAAGTTCCTGGGGTGGAAAATTCCCGACCATAGAAACCGCAAGACAGAGGCGCCCCCAGCTGGCCGCTTCTGGCCAACTACCCTCGCGACCGCGCCCTATGGTGCTGGGGGGGGGGGGAGCTCTGAGAGGGGGGGGGGGAGGACTGGGGAGATGGGGGTGTCTAGAGAGCTGTGGAGCTGAGATGCTGCGGGGACGGGGACTAGGGGGTTGGGGAGCCGGGAACTGGGGAACTGGGTGAGTGGGGAAGCAGAGGGACTAGAAGTGACAGCCACCTGTGAGGCTGGGGAGCTGGGAAAGCTGCGGGCGCCAAAAGCTGGGACCTGGGTCTGGGTGGGTGCAGGGTCCGCAGAGCTGGGGGCTGGATCTGAGGAGAAAACTGGGGAACTTGGAGACTGGGTCTCCGGAAGTTTGGGGTCCCGTGGGCTGGAGAGTTGAGATCTGCACCCTACCCCACCCTGTCGGCAGCTAGCACACACTTTACTTTCTGGTTTCTGCGTGGGTCTCTGCGGCTGAAGAAACTGGGCCTGGGTGGCCAAATGCCTGCGTTGGGCCGGGTTTTTGGTGATTTGAGCATCCAGAAAGGCCGCGGGAGGGAGGCCTGGCGTTGCCTACGGTGCCAGCCGCAAGAGGGCAGAAGGGCGGTGGTGCTGTTTGCACAACGCTGGGAAAGTGCTGGTCCGTGCGCATGCGAATTCCTTCCGCACTAAAGGCTGCCGAGCCTGCGAAGAGATGGGGCTCTCTACCCAGTGAAAAGAACTTAAGGAATTTTTTTATTTAGCTGGTGCCTGATGATGGTGGGGGATAAACTGATTAGGAGGGTTGGGCAGAAAGAATCAAAAGGCAAAGGGAAAGCAGAGTGTTGGAAGTTGCCTAACGGTTATATAGCCTTGGGTTCCATTCCCAGAGCTTTTTATTTTTAAGTGCACTTAGGAAAAAAAAGGTCTAGGCTAGAGAGATGGCTTAGAGAGAGAACAGACTCTGGAATTGTCTTCGGACCTGCACAAGCATGCTGTGGTAGTGAACATGCTCTCACGTGCTGGGACACACACACACACACACACACACACACACACACACAGGCGAGCGCGCAGATGGATAGGTAGGTAGGTAGGTAGATAGATAGATAGGGAGAACCAAGCATGGTGGCACGAGCCTTTCATCCCAGCATTCACGGGGCTGAGACAAACAGAACTTGCCAGCCTGGCCTACATATACAGAGTGACCTTATCTCAAACAAACAAACAAATAATTTGGAGAAAAAAAATCATCTGTCCTCACCCTTTACAGGAGGCGTTAGCTTCTGCACTTGCAGACTTTTTCTCAAAGCACACACACACATACACACCATATACACAAATATTTACCCTAAAATCTTAGGGGTGCAAGAATTGTCGCAAAACTTTAAATGGGGTGTGTGTGTATGCTCACGCACGCGCATATGAGTGTGTGTATAGGACAAAGGTCAAAGGGTGTTTTTCTTGGTCACTCTCCACTTTGTTTTTTCAGGATTTATTTATTCATTTGTTTGTTTTAGGTTTTTTGATACAGGGTTTCTCTGTGTAGCCCTGGCTGTCCTGGAACTCACTCTTTAGATCAGCCTGGCCTCGAACTCAGAAATCCACCTGCCTCTGCCTCCCAAGTGCTGGGATTAAAGGCCACCACCACCCAGCTTCAAGATTTATTTTTGTTTGTTTTTTGTTTTTTAGATTTGGTTTTTTCGAGACAGGGTTTCTCTGGATAGCCCTGGCTGTCCTGGAACTCACTCTGTAGACCAGGCTGGCCTCGAACTCAGAAATCCACCTGCCTCTGCCTCTGCCTCCCAGAGTGCTGGGATTACATGCGTGAGCCACCACCACCCGGCTAAAGATTTATTTTTAATTATGTGTGTCTTAGTTTGATTCCTGTCGCTATGATGAAACACCAAGGCCAAAAGCATCTTGCGGAGGAAAGGGTTTATTTGGTTCACTCGCGCACGCCACATTCCATCCTAGAGTCAGGGCAGGCGTTCAAGGTAGAAACCTGGAGATAAGAACTGAGGCAGAGACCAAGGAGAAGAGCTGCTTGCTGGATTGTTCCCGAGGCTTTCTTTTGCCCCTACGACCACTAGCCCAGGGGCACCACTGTTCCCACATCAATCATTGATTAAGAATACACTGCCACAGACATTCCTATAGGCCAGTTTGGTGGAGGCATTTTCTCAGTTGAGGTTCCCTCTTTTCAGATGACTCTAGCTTGTCACAGAAAACCTCACCAGCAGTGTATGTGGGTATATGTCTCTGTGTGAGTATGCAACTGATCTTTTAAAATAAGTTTGTTTGTTTTAAAACAGGGGCTGGAGAGCTGGCTAAGTGATTAAGAGGATCTAGGTTCTCGCATCCACATTGTGGCTGATAACCACCTGTAACTCAAGTTTCAAAGGGCCCAATACCCTCTTCTGGCTTTTTTAGGCACCAGATATGTTTGTGGTGCACATATATACGTGCAGGCAAACATTTATGCACATAAAACAATCAATAATAATAATAATAATAATAATAAAACAATTACAAAATCTAAGACCTGGAGAGATAGTTGACTTTGTAAAGTGGTTTCTGCCGAAGTGCGAGGACACGAGTGTGGATTCTGAGCAACTATGTAAAAGCCCAGGGTGCTGGAGAGAAGGCTCAGCACTCAAGTGGACTTGCTGCCTGCTCTTACGGAGGACCCAGCATCCACATGGCAACTTCCAAGTGTCCATAACTCCATTCCTAGGGGATCTGGTGCCTCTTCTGATCTGCATGGGCTCCTACATGCACACAGTGGACATACATACACATAAAACAAAATATATGTATATAAAAGTCCAGAGTGGTCGGGCGGTGGTGGCACACACCTTTAATCCCAGCACTTGGGAGGCAGAGGCAGGTGGATTTCTGAGTTCGAGGCCAGCCTAGTCTACAGAGCGAGTTCCAGGACAGCCAAGGCTACACAGAGAAACCCTGTCTTGAAAAAACAAACAAACAAACAAACAAAAAGTCCAGAGTGGTGGTTTGTATCTGTAACCTCCGAGCTGGGGGAGGCAAAGAACCCCAGAGCTTCAGGAGTCTGACACCAAGTTGTGTTGTTTTTAAAACAAAACCCCAAACATTAAACTTACAAATTGAAGATTCAGGAGCCAGCAGCTGTAGTGAAAGCCTGCTCGCTCAGAGAGGCAGAGAAAGCACCCAGCTGACCTTCCTCCTCCACCGCAGCCCAGAAGGAGAAAGCTCTTCCTCTCCACGCTGTCCTAAATACCCTTTAACTTAAAGACCCTCATTTATACATAAGTTTATGCATAAACAAGACTAGAAAGCTATTCTTTTGTGAACTCGGTTCTGGATATTTTTTATGCCATCTAGTTGCTTGCGTCGCCTCTTGACCCATCCTTGATTCTAGTTAGCTCTTGTTTACAGAAAGGTCTTGGGTTAAAGGTGTGTGCTAGGGCTGAGCCACACCACAGCAAGAAACAGGTTTTTCCAGTTCACAATTTCCAGGTTTACAATGTGATCAAATCTTCTGCAACAGAATTGTTTATTTTAGGCATATTTAAACACAGCCTAGGTCTCTTTGGGGGAATACAGTAAGCTAATGTAAACAGAACTACATTGAAGCTCTTTATAAGCACAAAGACCTTTGTGCCCTGCCCACAAAATCTAAAACTCTTAGAAAATACACAGAAAAAATAAAAGCATAGAAATCTCCAAACCAGTTATTTTCTTATTATGCAGTAACAATTGATATTCAGAAAAGGAGGGGCCTTGCGAGCCCTGCTGCCCAGGAGAGACTGTTATTTGGCCTGACTTCCTGTGGGTCTCACACCCGTCCTGCTTCAGTGTGGAGCTGTAATCCTGTCAAACCTGGAGAAAGGAGCTATAGTAACTGTTTATGTGTGCTGTGAGTGTCGGTCCTCTGAGCCAAGCAGCCAGTACTCTGGGGTGCTCAGCTGTGTCCCGTTGCAAAAAGCCTGTCTCAGCTGGCCTTGGTGACTACTACATCCACTCCTGGAGATGGAAGGGTCACAAGCTCCTCACCTGAGTATCCAGCAACTCCCTGCCACCTGTTGTGTGTAACTCAGTTGCACATCGAATCAGGGAGGGTCTGGAGCATACAGGCTGAAGCAGGGCTTCATCCATGTAGATAAATGAAGGACCTCATTCCTGTTGGGTGAGGCTTCCCATGTGTTTGGGGAGCAGCACCCACACCCCTGTAAAAAACCCTTCACCTATGCTCTATAAGGAGTCCCAATAATTCCCAAGAGTGAACTCTGATGGAATCGTGCCTCAGATTATCATTGGCACCATAGGAGAAGGTGGTTTAGGTCTTCCACTGGAAAAGAACTTAGCAACAATCTGCAACTGTTAAATAAAGCTATGGTTTATATCAGACATCTTTCCTGCAGTACATTCTGCAGAGGTGTGCAGAGGAGTGTAGAGGGACAGGTGTCCATTGTTGCAATAGCCCAGGCAGCAATTCTACTGTCCTACAAACCAATGCCTGTTCCTCCCTCCCTCTAACCTCTGGGGACCACTGATCTTTTAAAATATAGACATACTTCTATTTTTAGTTGAAACACAGAAATTGCGTATACTTCTCAGGAGTTTGTGACATTTAATGCATGTTCACATGTGAGTACGGATCAGATGATCACTGATCTTGTTACCACCCCTGGCTTCTCATCTTTTCCAGAATATTCTGTTGTTGGAATCATCTGTTATACAGCCTTTCAGGACCGTATCTTTTGTGTGACGATATGTGTATCAGCCTTATGTCTCCTCCTTCATTTCTCTTTAGCACTGAATAATGTCTATTGTTGGGCTGTACCAGTTTTTTACTTATGCTCTTCCCAGGGGACATCTTCATAGTTCCCCTGTTTGGCAAATGTGGACATGGCTGCTATAAACAACAGCCTTGTTGCAGGTTCTTGTGTGGGCACACATTCCCAGTGTGGGCACACGTTCCCAGTGTAGACACACGTTCCCAGTGTGGGCACACGTTCCCAGTGTGGACACACATTCTCCAGTGTGGACACACATTCCCCAGTGTGGACGTACATTTCCAGCTCATTTGGGCAGATATCAAGGGCTGGGCTTGCTGAGCCATATGGTAAGGGTGTGTTTAGTTCTGTGAGGAGCTGCCTGACTTAGTGCGAACTGCCAGAGCAAACCTACTGGGCAGGTTAAACAACAGACACTGTTTCTCACAGTTCTGGGTTCTAGCTTTCCAAAGCCAAGGGACTAGAAAAGCAGGTTTCATGCTAATTCTTTTCTTTTGGCTTAGAGATGACTGCCTGATCCACTCATCCTCCCATGAAAGTGGGGTGGGGAGGGAGGCACAGGAGAAGAGATGGGGAGGTGAGAGAGGAGAGCTGGTCCTATTGATCCCATGACTTTGTTTTACCTCTATTGACCCCATAAAGTCTCTCTCTCCCAAAACAGGGGGAAGAGCTTCAGCACACTAATCCAAAGGACGTTGAAACATCCCATCTAGCTGTGTGAAACTGTCCTCTGAAGTGGTTATACCATCTTGCAGTCACACCTCCAACAAAGACTTCCGTGATTCTGTGGTTCCGTGTCTCCACGTCCTCCTCAGCACTGGGGTCAGTGCTCTGTGTTTTAGGTTTCAGGTATCCTCCATATACTCTTTTTTTCCCCTTCTGTTTGTTTGCCTGAAATTCTAACTTAATACACATTTATTTTCTTATTTGGTTGCGTCTTTTTGCTAGGCTTGGCGTTCTGCCCCAGGGCCTTGGCCTCAGAAGTTGGGAGGGTTTGGAGTAGAAGGTAACCACAGGGGAGGGCATGGAGTAGGAACCCACTCAAGAATGAGTCTTTTTGTTGTTCTTGTTGTTTTGAGAGAGTCTCTCTATCTGGCCAGCATGGTAATTGTTATATAGACTGGCCTGGAACTCCGAGATCTGCCTAGCCTCTGTCTTCAGAGTGCTGGAATTAAAAGCATATGTCATCATAACCCGCTAATGTACTTTTTAAAAGACACTTTGTTTTCAGTGTGCATGTGTGTGTATTCACATATACATTCGAATGCAGGTGCCCATAGAGGCCAGAAGAGGGCACCAAATCCCCTGGAGTTACAGATGGTTGTGAGCCTATGGATATATAGTTGCAGCGCACCTAACTCAGATTTTTTGCAAGAGCAGCAAATGCTCTTAACTGCTGAGCCATCTCTCTGGCCCACAATGTACCTTTTTAAATGGTTGTATTCTAGAACTTTTTTTGTTTTTTGTTTTTTGTTGTTGTTGTTTTGTTTTGTTTTGTTTTTTGGAGACAGGGTTTCTCTGTGTAGCCCTGGCTGTCCTGGAACTCACTCTGTAGACCAGGCTGGCCTCGAACTCAGAAATCCGCCTGCCTCTGCCTCCCAGAGTGCTGGGATTACAGGCGTGTGCCACCACCGCCCGGCTCTCAGCCTGCTTTCTAAGTGGAAGCATTTTCTTTCTTTCTTTCTCTTTAGAATTATTTATTATTTCATGTATGCGGGTACATTGTCGCTCCCCATATACACACCAGGAGGCATCAGATCCCATTACAGATGGTTGTGAGCCACCACGTTGTTGCTGGGAACCAAACTCAGGACCTCTGGAAGAGCAGTCTGTGCTCTGAACTGCTGAGCCATGTCTCTACCCCATGGAGGCATTTTCATAATTGAGGTTCCTCTCAGATGACTTTAGCTTGTTTGAAGTTAACATAAAACTATCACACTCATCCATAGGTCAGTGCCCAGCCCTGTTCCCAGTATCACTGAGAACTGTTCCTGGCCTGCCCCGTGGGAAGGGCTGTATTTCTTGTATTGTTTGAAGCTGTCCCTTGTTTTAGATGAATCTCAAAGAGCACCAGGTTTCCAGTGTGGAGCCAGAGATTCATGTGTCCACGCCTGGCTTCTGCTGTACACACCTCTATGTGGGCAACAGATTCCAGGATAGAGGAGCAAGGTGTCTGCAGCACTGGAAAGGAAGCCACCCCAGCTGCCCTGCATACTACTGCATATGCAGGCATTTAAATTAATACCTTCCCTTTTTTGGACAGGGACTGGTTATGTAGTCCAGGATGGTCTCAAACTCATGATTCCCCCTGCCCCAGACTTCCAACTTCTATGATTACAAGCACCCACCACCATAACTGTCTATTCAGCTGTCTAGCTTATAGAGTCCAGTGTGACACTAACAGTAATTCAGCCTATACCACTTCAAAATTCAAAAATAAAAGGGTTAAAACAAAATTTTTTTATTAAAATTAAGAAAATGAAGGCCAGGTAGTGATGGCACATGCCTTTAATCCCAGCATTTGCCGGGCAGTGGTGGCGCATGCCTGTAATCCCAGCACTCTGGGAGGCAGAGGCAGGCAGATCTCTGAGTTCGAGGCCAGCCTGGTCTACAGAGTGAGTTCCAGGACAGCCAGGGCTACACAGAGAAACCCTGTCTTGAAAAAAAACCAAATCCAAAAAACCAAAAAAAAAAAAAAAAAAAAAAAAAGATTTCCTGTGGTGATTTGAGTGAGAACATTCTCCAAAGGCTCTTCTATTTCAGCACACACTCCCCAGGTGGTGGAGCTATTTGGGAGACGTGGCCTTGTTGATGGAAGCGGGTCACCGGAGGCACACCTTGAGAGCTTGAAGAGTCCCATCATTTCTCGTTGCTCTGATGGCTCCATGCTTGTGGTCCAGGTTGTGAGCTTTCAGGATCCTGGCTCTAGTTCCCGTGCCTGCCTGCTACTGTGATAGTGGAGGACATTATCTCCCTGGAACTAGAAGCCTTAATAAACCCTTCCTTCCTTCTTGGTCTCCGTGTTTTATCACAGCAAATGAAACATAACTGATGCAGGCTGGAGAGGTGGCTCAGCAGCCAAGAGCACTGGCTGCTCTTCCTAAGGGACCCGAGTTGACTCCCGACACCCACATGGCAGCTCTCAGTTATCTGTAGCTCCAGTTCCAGAGGATCTGGCACCGGTGCGCAGACATGCAGGCAGAACACCAATACACATAATAGTAAGTGAAAAGAAGAAGAAGAAGAAGAAGAAGAAGAAGAAGAAGAAGAAGAAGAAGAAGAAGAAGAAGAAGAAGAAGAAGAAGAAGAAGAAGAAGAAGAAGAAGGAGGGAAGGAAGGAAGGAAGGAAGGAAGGAAGGAAGGAAGGAAGGAAGGAAGAAAGAAAGAAAAGTAACTAATTCGATTCTTTAAGTGAAAAACACATTTTGGTTTTCTATTGTGTTCTGGATGGTTTTGTGTCAACTTGACTCAAGCTGGAGTTATCACAGAGAACAGAGCTTCAGTTAGTGAAGTGCCTCCATGAGATCCAGTTGTGGGGCATTTTCTCAGTTAGTGATCAAGGAGGGAGGGCCCCTTGTGGGTGGTACCATCTCTGAGCTGATATTCTTGGGTTCTTTAAGAAAGCAGGCTGAGCAAGCCAGGGGAAGCAAACCAGTGGCCACTGCATCAGCTCCTGCTTCCTGATCTGCTTGAGTTCCAGTCTTGACCTCCTTTGGCGATGAACAGCAGTGTGGAAGTGTAAGCTGAAAAACCCTTTCCTCCCCAAGTTGCTTCTTGGTCATGATGTTTGTGCAGGACTAGAAACCCTGACTGAGACATCTTGTTTTAATCACAGGTCGTTGGTCTGGTAAGGACCTGTGTTTCCTGAACCTTCCCCTTCCCCTTTCTGCTGGTTAGCCGATTGTGCCAGATTATGAACTTGAGTTCCCACCAATCTGATGAGTGACATCACCACCTACATCAGGAGTAAAAGAGCCACGTGGACCCCATGTCCTGCTGCTCTGATCTAGGCCCTGAAACACTCATTTTGCCAAAACAAATTGCCCTGTCAAGATATTTTTTCTGTTTGTGTGTCTGGTCCTTTGTTTGACATGGAGATTATTTCTAATACTTGGGAGCTGTGTGTGTAGCACAAGCTTGTATGTCCCAGCCATGGAGAGGCAGAGCCATGAGAACCCATGGGCTCTGGGCCAGTTTGAACTATATGAGACCCTATTTCAAACAGGCAAACAAAGTTGGGTGAATTTAAAGAATCCCTCTGTGGTTGAGACACCCTGAAGGGAAACTCAGCAACACCTTGAAGTGTTTTGGCTTGTTTGTTTGTTCTTTCTTGAAAACTGTTTCAAATTCATTTTTTTTTTTTGTTTTTTTTTTTTTGTTTTTTTGAGACAGGGATTCTCTGTGTAGCCCTGGCTGTCCTGGAACTCGCTCTGTAGACCAGGCTAGCCTCAAACTCAGAAATCCACCTGGCTCTGCCTCCCAAGTGCTGGGATTAAAGGCATGCGCCACCACTATCCAGCCTCAAATTATCATGATCATGAACAAACAAAACAAAAACAAAAACAGGACTGGTTTTTTAATGGTCTTTACAAATTTAGATGCCTTTCACGTTGGTAACACTATGTTATGACCGCACTGTGTTCTATGAATGTAAGTTTTGAGTTTTGGTGTGTGACTTGCCACCAGTTCCAGTCCTGTTAACATGTTTCTGAGCTTTTTGTCTGAATAACTGAACTGCTTTCTCAAGAAGATCTGAGGATAGACTTCATTTTGATGGTGGCCGTCACAGGAGTCACAGGAAAGAAATAATTGGCTGTAGCAAAGGAGCGGCCGGCAGCCTGGCCACCAGTAGAGGGCGCACTTGTGTGAGACATAAGCTTCAATTGCCTGAGCATCCGCACAAACAGCTATGATTGAAGAATAATCGCTGTAATATGTAAGGAAAGGCTCCGTGACAGCTGCCTTCGACAACTGCGATAAGAGAGAAACTAGCTGTAGGATCAAAGGGAGGCCTGAAGTACCCTCCTTCATGAACCGTGGTGAAGTGGACATTGCTGATTTTCTTGGAGATTCAGTTGTGTCATGTGATGTTTTTCTGGAAACTGTCTTATGAGAGGATGTTTTGCTGAGGCAGACATATAGGAGGATATTTAGCTGAGGCAGACATGTGAGAGAATGTTTTGCTGAGGTAGACACGTGGTGTTTTTCTGAAAGCAGCCCGGGAAAAGGGCATGGGATGTTTTATTAGAGGAGGTGCTTAAGAGGACACGTGGTGTTTGGACAGGGTACAAGTATTACCCAGCAGACATGGACGATGCTGTGGCGTTGGTTCTCTTGCCACTCTTTCCTCGTCTTCGCTGGGCTTTGCTGGTCTTCACTGACGACACTGTGGTGTCGGTTCACCTTGCATTCTTTGCTGATCATTGCTTGCCATGACGTCATAGAGAGAACCTGCCAAAGAATGTCTTGAGATACTCCAGGGCCTTCTGGCCTTTTCCAAGGATCTGGCCAATTGGCAGAGCCTCGAGTCTTATTCTGGATGAACAGATCATTGCTGATCTGTGAATGGTGTTTGAGAGTGGATTGAGCTGCCGCTGCTGATTCCTGTGAACTCAGCTGCTGATATCCTGACAACAGAGATTGAAATCTCCCCAAAGAACTATTTCTAAATAGGCCCACATCCCCCCTCACCTATAAACCTCTCCTTTCTATTACCTATGGTGGATGGTGGGCTAGAAGGGAGGTTAAAACTTTTTAAGAACCTTTATTAAAGAAGGTTTTGAAAAATATGAGCTTACACCAGGATAAAGGATTAGTTAACTATAAGATGTAAGGGAAGCCTCTGTGATCACATTGCATTAACCAACTATGATAAAAGAGCGAGGAGCTATAAGCTATAAGGGGACACACTATGGAACCCCACACAATGAATTATGATAACATGGTAACTATAAGATAGACTGGAAGAGCTGGACCAGGTGGCGCATACCTTTAATCCCAGCCCAGGGGCAAGGGGATCTCTGTGAGTTCAAGGCCAGCCTGGACTACACAAGTTCCAGGACAGCCATGGTTATGCAGAGGAAAAAGAAAGAGGAGCTGGGCGAGGTGGTGCTCCCTGGAGGCCAAGGCAGAGGCAGGTAGATTTCTACAAGTTTGTGGCCAGTCAAGGATGTTAGTGGTCTGTGTAGTGAGAGTCTGTCTACAAAAGAGGGGCAGGCTGGGTGTGGAGCTGCACACCTTTAACCCCAGAACTTAGAAGGCAGAGGCAGGGAAATCTCTGTGAATTCAAGGTGCACAGAAAAAAAATGAGTTCCAGGATAACCAGGTCTATGTAGAGAGAATATGTCTCAAAACAACAACAACAACAACAACAACAACAACAACATAATAAATAGAAAGATGTAAGGAAACTCTGTGGTAATTGCCCCCTCTTCCTGCCTCCCAGGCCCCAAGACCTTGTTCTATGTGAACAAACGCATGCTCACCTCAAATAGGGCATCAGAAGCAAAAAAACAACAAACAACCACACATGCAAACAATCCCACCAAGTGTAGCTTGGTGGTTATTGGATTTAACTGGGGCTGCTTATAGAGGCGTGGGCGAAGAGAATTTACAGAAGTGTAGGTGGCTTAAGGGCAGCTATACCATTGAAGAAAAATCTCTCAACAACTGTTAACTGCTTTTATAATCCTTGGGGAGGGGTGGAGTGGGATGTTACGAGCCCCTCCCATGTCCATGATAGAAAATGAATGTGTCCAATCTTGTGCAGGTCTGTGGGTAGTCACTGTTGACAGTAGCCGAGGATAAACTCTGACTTCCGGTGGTAAATGTTTGACGCCCAAGGGCTTAGATGGCTCCACCTTACAGCCCCACTGCCTGCAACAAGCTTTTTTCTCTTGGGCTGTTTCCACTCTCCATGCAAAGCTCTCTTCAGCAGGTAGCTCACAACTCTGACATCTTCAATATTCCGGGGTCTCCAATGCAACTCAGACCTCGCTTCCACGGCCTCATGAAACGATCTCTCAGGGCCTCCATGCACAGGCTCCATTGACACATGCGTGGGCTCAGGATGGCTCTCTCTCCATCTCATCCCTGGTGGAGGATGCCAGATCCGGTTTATTCCTGTATCCTTCATGATGCTAAAACCGGGAGCGCATTGCCGGGTTCAGCTGCTGGCTTAGGACACAGGCTGCTTTCCCATCCCCATCTTATTTGCAGCAGCTTTTGTCTGTGATTGCTTTTTAGGAGCAGGAAGTTCATCAGTCCGAACTTTGATGAGTTGGAAGCTTAGCTGAGGGGACCCTTCCCCGACAGCACCCTTCCTGTGTTTCTGATGAAGATAGGTCATTCCTTAATCTCCTCATCCCTTTCAGCATAGCCGTGATTCCAACATTCAGTTTCCTGGTGTACAGTTTGGTTGCTCTCCAAACTGTACATTTTGTATTTCTTTCTGCCCCATTCGCTCTTTTTCATAAGAGTGATTACTAACCACATGCTACAGTCAGTACTAGGCTACCTTGAAATCTCCTCTGACAGGGAAATGAGACCATTACATTTTAAATTGAGCCTCAGGCAAGTTTGTAGGACAAGGGCAGAATTCTCCATCCCCAATCCCTGCCAAAATACGACAAGGATTGTCTCTAGCCCGGTGGCTAATATTGATGCCCTCTGAACACTCTGAGCTGAGCCTTCACAGTCCACACTCCTCTCAGCACTACTGTCTTCTAAGCTCCCACAGGATGCCCTTCAGTCCCCATTTAGAGTTTTCAACTGCTTTTCTAGTCCGAAGTTCCAATGTCTTCCACATTTCTCCAAAAACTAGCTTGATCAGATTTATCACAGCCCACTTCCTGGCACCACATTTTGTATTAGTTACTTATTGCTGGGGTGAAGCATCACAACTAAGGCACTTTACAGAAGGAAGAGTTTACTTGGGGTCCACAGTTCCAGAGGGGTAAGATGTTATCACCCTCATAGTGGGGAAGCACGGCAGCAGGCAAACATGGATGCAGAAAACGGTTGTAACAAACTGGGAACAGCTTGTGTGGCTTTTGAAGTCTCAGAGCCTACCCCAGTAACATAATCCCTCCAGTAAGGCTACACCTCCTAAGCCTCCCCACATAGCATCACCAGCTGGGGACCATGTGTTCAAATGTCTGAGACCATGACACGTCATTCAAACCACCATAGAAAGTATAAGATATAATGGGCACAGAGCTGTGGTATCCTTCCTCACGATCAGTTATGGTAAAATCAGGCAGTTCTCTGCTCTGATTTACCATGACTGACTATAAAGAGAGAAGTGAATTCTGTGAGATCCTCTGTCACCGGTTATGAGAAATAAAATTTAAAAAAAAAAAGGGAGCTGCTTAGCCTGAGGCAGTACAAGGAGCCAGT